>NC_137541.1:190459477-191059477 GCF_963082525.1 Nesoenas mayeri | reverse complement strand
AGCGAGGGTGTTCCCTCAGCGCTGCCTCCCGCCTCCGTTCGCACCCGCGCACGGTAATCGGTGCCCAGCGCGGCCCCGCGGGCTCAGCCTGCCCGGAGCGGCTGACGCGGTCGTTTCTGCTCCCTGCTGCCGTGTCTTCTGCTCTCAGCTGGGATTATTAAGAGATTTTATTACAGCTGCTTCCCTTCCACATGCTCTGTTGGCTTGTTCAGTGGGTAAAAGCAAGGTTTGTTGGCCACCAGCTGGTCTCCAGTTAATACATCTCATGCTGAGTCTGACATAGCTGGTGCTTGGTGTCGGAGCAAAGGTGTGCTGGCCTGTGTCTCTGTTGGCACAGCTGCTGTGGCACGTACTTCAGCTCTACAAGAAAGGTCGTGCTGGTGCAGCTCTGCAGTTGTGATGTTTAGATGTGACCTCTGCCCACCTTGATGCGCACAATGGAGGGAGCACACCCTGGCATCAGAGTTGTCAAACTGCAGAACATGTTTTCTTGTACAAACTGCAGAAGCCTTGACTGCTCACTGATGATGGCTGCTTGTTGGGTTATGGACACTGGTTTCTCTCTGCTTTGAGGTCGGGTGCTCCGGGATGGGCACCACAGTACCACCTCTCTCTTCTTTCTCTTTGGTGTGCTGTTATCTTAAGACACTGATGATTCTGGCCTCCTTGCAGGTGTGGTACAACAAGGAGAAGTGACATAGTTGGAGAGTCCCAAAGGACCTCCTTTCAGTCTTAAATACTGTTTTTCAACTGCAAATGTTAAAAAAAAAAAAAAAAAATTGCTAAAAGCACATCAAAACTTCAAAGATTCCGTGATGTATTTTTTATCTTAAAACAAGAAGTGCAGTTTAATAACTCCATGAATATTCAGTTCCTTCATAAACTGATTTGAAGCCACATTAACTGTAACCTGGGTCATATGATCTCAGATAAAGCTTTGTTTCACTGGCATGTGACATGTCATTCAGTCCCAAATTTAGGGACAACACTGTCCTGTCATGTGTCTTTTAGCACAGGATCAACCCAATGTACAAGCTCAGCGGCCTGGATCATTTACTTCAGTTGGTGAGCTGGTTTGGTCTGGCATACAGGCCTGCTCACAGAGATGCACAGCCAGCCAGTAATTCAAAAAAAATTGTGACTCTGGCCTGATATCAGTGGTAGAGAATATTGTTCTTGTCCTCTACCTATCCAGGTCTAAAGTCTGATTCACGCTGTGACAGTGTTTTGTTTGTCACAAGGTAAAGACAATCATGTGAGAGTGACACACAAATGGGCTGCTAGATGTGAGGGGCTGTTCAGTTCATTCAGCAATTGATTTTTTTTTTTTGGATGTGGTGAAGAAGGGACTTTAAGCCAGTAGGAACTTACTGTTGTTCCACAGAGGGAACAACAGAGCCCCATTAGGTTTCCTGCTGGGTCCAGCTGCACTGAAGAGCGTGTCACTCATGAACACAAGCGTCTGAGTGCAGCCAAGGTTGCTGGGCAAAACTCATTTTAGTTTGCAGTCCCTTCAGGCCAGCCTTCCCAGTGCCTAAGAGTGGAGCTTTGCCTCTGTGCTCTGGAGAAGTTCTCTGCTTCTGTCCTTCCCATCTCTGGTAACTGTGTTTAACTTTGGGTTTCGGTTTGTAGAGCCAAGTGGCTCCAGCAAGGTTGTGGCCTCACCAATGCTGAAGGCAAGGCTACAGCATGAGCTGGGCACCCAACAGCAGGCTCATAAGTGTCTTCTAGTGCTGCCAGGTAGCATATACCGTCCACACAGGTGCACTGGAACAGTCTTGGCCCTCCCTTGTTTCTGGGTCCACCTGCAAGGGGAACCAAAAGCAATAAATGTGATTGAAATTTTAAGATCAGACTTGGGTGGGTGATGCTTGTGCTTAAAAGCTGAGCATTTCCAAATAAGAGAATACATGGCAACTGTAATACCTTCCTTTCTCCTCTATTACCAATATTTGTCTTGACTCAAATTTGAGTGACATGCTGGTGAACAGACTTCACAAAGGTCACAGACATGTGGGGGCTGCAGCTTTGTTGTTTGCACTGTTTGTTTGCTGACATCCTCAGTGTGTCAAGAACCAAAGGACCACATGTATTCATTATAGAGGTCAGGCTTTCTGGGAGCACTTGCTAAGCTTCCAATCAAAAAACTCAAAAAGCAAACAGATGACTGATCTTTGGAGGTGGTATGTTGCTTGTGTGTCAGGGCATGGAAAAAATGAGACATATAATGAAGTTTGAAGCTCAGAGCAACAGGAGATTTTTGAGAGATCCCAACAGCACTGGTCAAAGGGCAAAAACATTATGTTTTTGTGACAGAAATCTTCAAACAAAGCCTCCTGCACTTCAAAGAATTATGCATGACTTATGTGGCAAGATCTTGGTATTCAGTGATAACTATGACTGCATTCTCAGACAACTTTGTTGCTGAAAAAAGAAGCCATTTTTAATTTTATATATATACACACACAAATCATTGATACTATAAACATTTCTTCTACCAAATACTTTTGATGAGGTGGGAGATGTTTTGGAGATCTGGATAGTCACATTTCTTTGCTGAAAAATACTAGTAATGCTTTAATAAATAATATTGCTATGTAAAATGTTATTTTAATTGCTGTCTAAGAAATTAAGTAGTTTTTGTAAATTGAGGTGACTTTAATTTTCCACATTAACAATCTACTGAGGTCACAGAGAACCTTAGTCCTCTACAAAACATTTGTGGATTACAGAGTAACAGTAAGAAATACTGTATCTACTTATATTCAACTCACGCTTTCAATACTATCTTGATAACAATGGTTAACACAAATTTTGAAAAAGAAACCTAAAGAGGGAAGAGAGAAGCACAATTTCTGCAGAGAGTCAGTCCTGTATACAATGAAGTTCTGCAAAACCTTGCATACCCTGGTTCTTGCCCACAAGCATGGCAGATGAAGATACATGAGGCAAGTTCTCCAAATAGTACTGGTGGGAGAAAGGAGAGAATAAGCAGTGAAATTCTGCAGAGGCCTGCCAGGGTTTAGATGTAACTGCTTGTTTTGTTTTCATTATAACTGAGTTGATTGAAGCTTGAACGCAAGCACTGACAACAGAGAGTAGATTTAACTATGAGACTCAAAGAAAACATGTTTAAAGAAAATTTGTGCAACAAATCAAACCACACAGTTTTGAACACACAAGGAGAGACTGTTACCATCATGCAACCCGGAGAAAACCTGTACAGGTTTCATATCACTGCTTTTCATTCAGTGCAGATCATCACTGATTTTCAGGGCCTCGAATGGCATTTCAGACCTTTGACTATTCGCACAGCTAAAGGCATCTGCCCCAGCAGGTGTTCGCTGACCTACACCCCAGTCGTGCAGAGAACGTCTCCTCCCACTGTCCCCATCCTTAATGATTTTGATCTGAGTCTCCTCTTGCCCCATGTGGTAGCTGAAAGCCACAGATAATCATAAACAATAACATTTTTGTCTTTTTGCAGTCCAGAATACCTGAAACAATGTAACGGAGTTAATGCAAACGTGAAAGAAGGTGCTTGAAGGGTAACATGTATGGGGAAGGGCGTCCCACTGGCCCTGTGTCGCTGAAAATGGGGTGTTGTTCTGCACCCCTCTGTCACAGCATGAGCCCTACCTCTCACTGTCATCTCCATGCCATATGGTACTTATTACTGTTCTTAAATGCTGAAAATCTGTGCTTGTTTGAGTCCTTAGACACATGTAAGGCATCAGGATACACTTATTTTCTCTGAGTTAGATTATCTTAACAGAACTGTCATTCTTTCTGGCCTCCCACTACACACACCAAATAACAGCAGCCATTTCCAAATGGTGTGGTTTTCAGTATTATTGCTTTTCAGTTACTCCTCTGTCATACTCAAGTATTTGCAAGTCCTCTGTGCTTATTTCTGATTATTTCATATCAGATATTTCTATTCAAAGCCCTTTAATGTGGTGGCTTTTCACCTTAGATTTTATGCAGCTACTTCCTTTTGTTTGTGTGTGGTTTTTTTCTTCCTGTTTTGCTTTCCATTACATTTACGTATTAGACATTTGATAGTTCTTCACTGCAGACAGATGATAAAAGTTGTGTTATTCTGACAGTATTGCTTAACACAGAATTTACATTGAGCTGTTTCACAGCTTCAGTTTAGCACCTTAGTCTTACTTTGCAAAACCACTTTGAAAAATAATTTATGGTAATGCTGTCTGGGCTGTCACCCTTTGTCCCCTCCCTGAGAAACTGTTTATCAGTGGGGATGATCAGCAGCTTGCTGGAGATATTCCTAGTTACTGTGACTCAGCAAAATGCTTCGCTCTTTGGTCTGTATTCTACTTTATCCATTTGCAGAAGTGGACAAAGGCATCCTCCTGCATAAAATAATGTTTTAATCTGAAACACTGGGTTGCTTTCTTTTTTTTTTTTTTTTTTTTTTTTTTTTAAAATTTAAGGTAAACAATTCCTTAGAATGAGGAATTGAAAGTAAGCAGCTGAGGCAGAGCTGGAGTGGCTGCATATGAGTCACATGCTGTTCTGTTGCACGTGGAGGCTGTTAAATTTCATCTGCTCTTAAAATTTTGCTAAGGCAAAGCGCTTTTTCAGTTTGCTAAAGAAAAGTGCCTTTTACTCCTGGTAAGCTGGTGGGACTGGCCAGCTGCATTCCCTTTTCAGAGATAAGGACTTATCATCTGCCATCACCCCCAAGAGAGGCAGCAGCGTTTTGGGGAGCTTCACCAGGACCAGTAAGCAGAATGCAGTGTATTCAGGGTGCAAGTATTTAGGCTTAGTACCATCAGGAGGACTTCGTGGTGGTGATAGATGACGAGCTAGTCTGGTCTTTCAGAGCCAGTGGGAGATTTGATGCTGTTCTTCCAGAGGACCATGCATCAGGCCTGAGGCTGGGCAGCCCTGCGAGGGCTCAGGGACAAGTGACAAAGGCTCCATCACTTGGAGGAGTTTGAATTAGGGTGAATGAGATCGTGCCAGTACCCCAGGGAGGGCATAGCTGATCTCATGTGATCTTTCCAGTTATGGATTCTCAGGAGAAAAAATAACTGGTCTCATAGGAGGAATCAGTGAGGGGTTTCAGTGGAAGCAAGATTCCACCTTACCTTGCTTTGGCTTTGGTGCTAATGGCATTTTTTCCTAACCAGCTGACCACCAAAAGTGTTCTTTGCATTCAAAGCACTAGGGGTCAAAATTATCAGTCCTTCTTCCTATCCATCAGAAAATACTGAAATATAACATTTCCCTCATTTTCCAAACATCTCTCTGGGTCTTTTCAGAAGGATCTGCAAAGTGGTGTTCAGTGTGCCCTGTTACTTCCTCCACTGAAATATCTCCTTCCTTAGAACAGTTCTGCTGTCATTTTTGTGCAAACATCACAGGGTATTTATCCCAGTTATACTCCTTTTGTTTTAAAATAGTTGTGGGGACAGTAAGTTTTCTGGTGGTCTTCAGGTATCGTTGAACAGCAGCAGAAAATTCTGTGGAATTCTCTAAATTATCATTAAATTATGCCTGGAATAGAGTTGTCCTGCACTGTTTTCAGACAAGTTCCTACCAAGATTTCTTATACAGGAAGATGGGTTAATTTAGTTGAAAATAATATGGCACTTGGATCCAACTTTAGCCATCATAAGAAGTGAATTTCTTTTAGAATAGCACTGAATGCTATTTACTGCTCTCACAGGGAAAGTAAATAATAGAGCAGCTCGATTCCTTTGGAAATTGGGCCACTTATAAATAGGAGGTGTTCACTGTACCCACTTCAATCATGTGTGAAGCCTCAGTTTAAGCAGCTAGTAAACATGTCCTTTGGGGACCTATTAAACCTGACAACCTAACCATGACAGATGCAGTTCCAAGTTCAAAAAGTTTCCAGACTGCTGATTCCTGGAAGCAGGTAAGGTATACTGAGAACCGTCAGCATATTTACTTGTTCTTTATCTTTTTTTCCTAAGTATTTGCTATTTGCCACTGTCAGAGAGGGGAATATGAACTAGATGGGCTTTTATCTACTCAGTATGGTCATACTTAGAATCATAGAATAGTTTGGATTGGAAGGGACTGCCAAAGGTCATCTAGTCCACTCCCCCTGCAATGAGCAGGGACATCTTCAACTAGATCAAGTTGCTCAGAGCCCCATCCGGCCTGACCTTGAATGTCTCCAGGGATGGGGCAACTCCCACTTCTCTGGGCAACCTGTGCCAGTGTTTTACTTGTTTTAGTATAACTTTGATACTGCTAGAAGAATAGAGGTAGCTCCTGACCCCCAGCATGTCTGCAGCCTGGGAATACCTACTGGTTTTTGTGTGCCTTATTCCCCAGCACTGAGACCTCAGAGAAGCAGCTGGTCTCCCTTCCATAACTGTTTCCAGCTGTTTGCAGATATGTCAGGTGAGTGAAGCCTGGAATCACAGAGAGGAGCTGAGGTGTCACCAGCAGACCTAGCTGCTCTCCATGCAAACAGCCAGTGTCCTCAGCTGCACTTTTGTTTTTCACCAGTTTAACTCCCTGTCTGTCCTACTCCATGTGCACATATTTCAACACTGGCAATCCATTCTCTGCGTTGAAGTGGTTACACATTCTCATACCTTTTCTTTTTAAACTTAAACAAACCCTATTTATTCTATTTTGAGAGAAAATCCCTTACAAGAATGACATTTTGAGCCTGGACTTGTATGCATTCTCCAGGACAACACAAGAAAAGTTTATTTTTCAAAACCCAACATTTATATTATTTTTAAAACAGAAAGGTGTTAATGAAGATATTACTAAATATCTTCAATAATTCAAAGAGAATAATGAAATAAAACCACAGTCTCACATACTATATTCAAATGTGAATAATGTTAACCTCAGAAAAAGCCAGCCGTGTGAGACATCAGGTACATGAAATACCCTTTTTTTCCCCCCTCTTCCCTTGTTTAAGACTTTTTGAGGACTAGATTATCACATCACTAGACACAGTATTGTTGTTTTATAAAAAACCTGAAAATGCTTTAAGAGATAAATGGAGACACACTTATTCAGAAATATCACATCTTGAAGTTTGTGGTTTTTATTGTGTATGTCCTGACTGTGGCTTTTGTTTAGTCTTTAAAAGGTTGTATAAGACCTGTCAGGGAGCTCCCCATTTTGTGCCTGGCTCTGCGTTTCTTGAGGCTTTGGCACTCACTCCTCTTGGGTGCCAGGAGAGCTCTGCCTGTGCAGGGGGAACCAGCCTTGCTCACTTTTACAGCCCACGTGTGGGCCTGGGTTAGCATAAGAGCAACAGGGTGCTGTGTTTCTTTGGCTTGACTCTTTAGCATGTTCAGAACGTGTCAACAATTAATGTAATTTAAAAGTTCTTTACTGATTTACTGTATGAATCAAGGAGAGATTAATTTATGATATCTCCACACTCAGCTATTTCTTTTTAATCTCTGATCAGGAGTAACACTTCTGATTGGCACTGTTATTGTTCTCAGGCCTTGGTTTAATACAACAGGAAATCCAATTTTAGCATGCCTCATCCTGGATCCAAACCACTAATGCTACTTTACACTGATAAGATTTATCACAGATCAGATAGTGTCTGACCAGATCACGACAATGCTTTGCCTATATGACAGCCACAGTCTGTCTTCTTTGCCATGTAAAGCCAATGTGAAAATATAAACCTAAGAAAACCCTATTTTGAGTTAACTTAAGCATGACTTTAATGTCTACAGCTAATCTGGATGAGGTTTGTCCTGCAAGGTGATCTGGCAGTCTGTAACTCAGGGACTAGCAAAGGCTGAGCCATGAAGCTGAGCTCAAGGTAACCCAGGCCAGACGTGCTACCTTCCTCTCCAGGGTGCCTGGAGCAGGGATCCAGCCCACAGCAATGGGCTCTTGCCATCACCATTCCCTCTCCACAGCTGGTGAGGAACAATAAGTGCTGTTGGCTGCACACAAAGGCACCTCTTCTGCTTTCCCATATGAATTGGACCCACAGCTTTTTGGTGGCTGTGCTGAGCCAGGTCTCAGTTTTCCTTACTCTTTGGCTGTTTGCTTATCGATTGCTTGTCCTTTACAATTGTTTTTCTGGCCATACAGTAAACTGAAGTAATAATTCAGTTCAGTTAAATACTATATTTTCATGGTGTGACAGCAAGTAGCAGGCTGTGGCTAAAGATACCAAACTGTTCATTAAGCTGTTACACTGGGGTCCTCTCTGAATATTGTTCCTTATTGCTGTGAGAAAATTCAACTTGCATTTGCAGGAGCCCTGACATGATTGCTCTTGCAATGTCATTTGCACTTGTCATTTCTTTGGGTCCTGAGCGAAGCACAGGTACTATATTACACTATATGGTGTTTGTTGACAGCTTGTCAGAGCTTGGACGAAGAGAGGTGAACGATGTTTGAGATGGGGCGGAATTGTCTTCTGGAGGCTCCCATCCTTCTTCTTCCCATACGGTTACCTGAGTGTGGTGTAGATGAGATACCTCACTTCAAGATGGTTGAGATGAGATTGGCTTCATCCTTGTACTTGGTCTGTAAGTTGGGTTTGTGCCCAAAAAGGCTCTGGGGAGAAAACAGCATACACTTGTTTATAACAATTACAATCAAAGTCCAACCTGAAATCTCTGAAATATTTTTATTTACTGTGAGAAATAGAATATTCTGTTGCCATGTCACAGCCTCCCAAAGGTTATGGGGACACAAAGACTGTCCAGAAGAGGCAGATGACAAATATCAGCTATTCCATAGCAGGCAGATAAATGCACCATAAGGAAAACAGGGCATTTGGATCTTGTAAGTATAAATCACATTTGTTAATGCATGCCCATTAGGCTGACTGTATTAATTGCAGCTGTAATCAGCACATCAGTATTCTGCATTTTCTGAAGAAAATTTGGTACAGATATTTTAACTAATTTGCACTACATTTGATTCTTCATTCTTAGTAAGATTGGTATTATTTACCTATCTTTGAAAAGCTGCTAAAATGAATGTAGCCTCAAGCCTACTTTAATTGAGAGGAGCAAAATACATTTTTTTAATAAGTAAACATCCTGAAATTACTGATTCAATTTTCCATCCTAGTGCAATACTTCAGCCTAAGTCCAATATAATTTCACAGTTCATTCATGCTGAGCTCAGCATAAAATATTTTATACTGTTTTGTGAAATCACCTCAGACTCTTATAAACCCATTATACAAATTACCTTTTTAATGAGCACAACTGAAAGAAATGGGTGTATGTATAGGGTCCAGAGAACTCTACATGAAAGAGAGAACAATATTATTCTCAGCATTTCAATAGTGGATTTTCTTTTCTAAGCTAGTAGAAAATTCAGCCCAATTTCAGAATCACATAGTGTGAAATCCCATAGTAAATGTTGGAAAATTATAGTAATAATAACAAATGAAAGAATTACATTCTCTACCATGCAGGAAAGTGAAATTCTGTGAAAGTCTTCTTTGATTACATCTATTTCAGTAGCCAGATTTGTTGAAAGATGTGGCTTTTAAGAGGATGCAGGGAGGGTCAGAACACTGAAGACAACTCTAGCAAAGTGAAGGGGAAGCCTCAGAGATAGAGGTTCCTCTGCTACCATTTCTTTCAAGCTCTGTGCTTTAAGATAGTGTTGAAGATTTACCAGTGTCATATTCCAGGGACACTTGCAAAGTCCACGTGCATTTTTTTGATGCATGTTCAGCTGAAAGGCTGCAGCGGGCTCTAACCACAATGAAAAGCTGCTCTTCCTTGGGAAAACCAGAAGCAAAGCACATCCCCAGTGTCACCGCTTGCCATTCTCAGGGGCTATTTTAGTGGACCCCAGTGCAGGCAGGCAAAACCCCACAGTCCCCGGGAGACCTGCCTTCCGGGCATCTCTGCTCAGCGTCACAGTCAGCACTGATCCTATTTGCTTGTGTAGCTAAGCCTTGCCTGGAAGGATCTAGCAAAGGAAATCTGGTTTTGGCAAGAAGCAGCTCACCAGTAAAGCATGGCCCAGAGCCAGGGCATAAATTGGGACAGAAGATGAGAGGGGATGGTAGTGCAGCAACTCACCTGCTACTCTGCTGTGGTCCTGTATGATGAAGTAAGCTAAACTGAGATAGGAGATACTGCATGAAAATAAATGAATGAATGAACGAATGAATGAATGAGCAAAACCCCAGAGTAGATGCACATGGATTGGGACAATCAATGGAGTCTCTTGAAAATGGAGCTTGTGAAGTGCCACTTATATATTTATTCTCTTAAGGATAAACAAGTCTTCATCTACTCTCTAACAGAGGATTTAGTAGCAGGGAGGAGAGGCAGCACCAGCTACCAGATCATGTTTGAAATGGAAGCAGGGAGGAAATTTCTTCTCCTTCTCCTTCTCCTTCTCCTTCTCCTTCTCCTTCTCCTTCTCCTTCTCCTTCTCCTTCTCCTTCTCCTTCTCCTTCTCCTTCTCCTTCTTTCTCCTTCTCCTCCTCCCTTTTCTCCTTCTTCTTTTTCTCCTTCTCCTTTTTCTTCTTCTTCTCCCCTCCCCCTCCTCCTCCATGATGTCTTTTGATCATGGCTCCCACTTACCTTCTTAATGCAGGGATACGGTGTCAGGTACTGAGCCAGTGTTGTCAATCCTGCCTTTGCAGCAGCCACACCACAGCAGCAACAGGAAATAAAAAACAAACACCACCATGCCAATCCTCCACTGCATGGGTGTCAAACTTTTGAAGTTTGATACCCCTCCTCTACCAAATGATGAAAAATCACTGGGCTGTTGAGGAGTAATATCATTTTTGAGCAGTGTATGGGAAAATTTTGTTAAAATGCTGTCAAGGTTTAAGGCAAGGCGGCAATAAACCGTGGCAGACGCTCCCTTTTATCCCCTCATTTCCTGTCACCCCTTCCTTTAGATCGGAAAGATGATAAGAAAGATAAGGGGAAAGGAAGAGAGACTTAGACTTCAAGTTGGAGAGTTTTAAAGAGTTTTACTAATCCTACTAATAAATAAAGAATATATACAAAATATATCTTGAGTGCTCAATGTGAAGTTGGCGTCACTCCAGGAGCAGGAGCTGAGTGTGAGGAGCTGGCGGCACATGGGAAGTCATGAGCAGGACTTCACAGCAAACCGGAGCCTGGTTGCAGGGATGCAGGGCCTGAGGGCTGTAGATCACAGGCAGACAGACAGGGATCACCCTCTTATATAGGGGGTATGACGATTATGGGATGGAATACTTCAGTTGGTCAGTTCTAGTCACCTGTTCCATCCACCCCTCCTCAAACACACCCCTCTCACGATGGAACATGGGAAAACTTATCAGTCTTTCTTAGCTACCATAGTCATAAATCTAAACCTGAGCTTCTTCAGCATTCCGTTGGTCTCTTATCAGCACCGAGTACAGCATCCTAGATAAAAATAGGCAGGCTAAAACTCAGAAAAGTACAGCCACCTAGAAGAAATTAGCTGAAAGAAAAATCACTAAAAGAGAACCGGTCTTGTTTTTAACAAAACCAGGACAAATGCAATGAAAATTATCTTCAAAGATGAATTTTCAATAGAAAAAAAAATGTGAGCAAGGTGGGATTTGTAGTTCTATCGGTCTTACGCGAAAAGAAAAGAGACTGTGATATTTCATGGCTGTTAGCAATAATACCTGTGCAACAACCATATCATCACTGCACATAATGGAAGGAATGCAATAGATGCAGATTAGGACATGAGTATAGCTATTATAATGCATTAGTGTGTTTTGTAGTGATAAAGGAGTTTAGGAAGACCAAGTGAGTGGCTGTTTGCTTGGTGATGATATATTGTGCATTCCCCTTCGCTAATGGATATGATATAGAAATATCTCAGCAGGGTGATGAGGTTGCAGGTAGAAAACAATTGCATTTCCTTCAGAGAGGTGAAAAGTAACAGATGCTTTAGCATCCCTCAGGAATGCATCTGATAGATGCAGCTGCAGTATTGTCATATTAATGATTTTGTTTTCCTTCTCACTGACTCTTGTGAGATGGCATCAGTTAGACAGTCCTCTGTATTTTAAGAAGTCATGAGAAAATAAGTCATCATCCTCAGGGTGTTATGACATTGCTGGCATTATCAGAGCAAGCCTGTCTCAATTACTGAGTCCCACCAGATAGACAACAAAACTAAAATCAAGGTAATAATTATACCACCCAAAGCCATTTTTTCCCTGAACACTGACAATTTCTTCAGCTAGCAACAACTGCCAGACAATGTTTATTTTCTGATTATACTTTGAATTTCTCATTTTGTAAAACACTGAATATAGATTTTTCCCTGCTGATGAAAATGTGTACAATGTTGAATGTGATCAAATTTGCTCCAGTTTGCATGAGAGCAATAGCTTTCAGCCATGACTATGCTCTACATTTCTGCACAATAAACCTTCCTCCCTCCCACCCTGTTTTTCATGCTGATGAACTTTCTCAAATGCTGTGCAACATCATACAGCCTGTAAAATGGCTATTAGGGAGCACTGGTTATCATTTCAGCCATGCATTAGGTAGGACTGGGGCGGTGGTAGCTGGCAGTATTTGATTTTGCAGTTCTCATAGTATCTTATCTTGCCTATTCCCTTGAGACTATTATTGTTGTCTGGAGTCATCTGCAGAAAGCCTGATACTGGTTGCAAGTAGACAGCTCTGAGAATTTTTTGCCTCTTCATGCTTTGAAGATTTGGTTGAGGAAGCTCTGCTTTAATCCATTTTTTTTTTCCCTCAAAGCTGCTGTCAGCTGTCACTTTCAGTTCTTTGGCTTGATAGGACAGTGCAAAAGAATGCCCCAGCCTTATCTTCCCAAGGCTCGGACTGCAGTCCTAACAAGCTGGAAGCGACATATTCCCATAAGCATCTTATTGTATCTTCTTCCTTCTGGCTTTCCTGATGTTTATCCACCAAGGCAGTGGTACCATGCAGGATTCCTCGCTGGATCGTGCCTGACTCTCTGCCCTGACCTTCAGCACTTCTTCTGTGGTAAATGCTACGAAGTGACGCCCAGCTGCTGAGCACCTTAAACAGGGTGAGGTAGGTTGTGCCAAAATGTCTGTGTGCAAGAGAAAGACCTTCATCTTTCTGATCCACACATCTTTTGTGCCCTCTGTGCATCTTCTGGATCCAGCTGCAGCATCTGCATGGGGGGTAGGTGATACAAAGGTAAAGAAACTCCAGACTAGTCCATTCAAGGTGCACAAAACAGGACACAAAGCCAGCATCTTGGGTACAGTGATAGTCATGGAAATGTCAGCACCTAGTCATTATTAGTTGGCTATCCCTGCCCTACTTCTGCCTGCGATTTACAGGAGCCACTGGCCTGTGTTCTTTTGTTGTAGGTGTACCAGGGAATGTATTCAGCAGCTGTCTGGGTATAGCAGTATGTACAGCTCACTAATGTCCCTAACATTTTGTTTCCCAAAAAATCTCTATCTGCTTTCAGAGGGAAAAACCTAGGTACAAATCAGAGCTGGCATCATTGGATCATCTGAGATCTGCTGTCATCTTTGCCAAACTCGTGCTGTTTAATAGTGGGGAAAACAGGTAGGCTATTACTTTATATTTGAATTTTAATATTTAATTATATTTATATCTACTGTTTTCTGTTGTGGATGCCTGAAGTCAGATACATCTGAAAGTGACTGGTATGTATAAATCCTTTTGATTTGACAGGTGATGTCCGTCAGTGCTGGGAATCTAGATGGTCTTACAATTTTTAATGTAGATGTCAGAAGTTGCTATAGATTGCATCCTTTCTGTTTCAGGATTTTCACATGAATAACATGAACGTGTGATATTCTTCTGGTATGAGGAATATAATGTAAGTTTAACATGTCCAAATGCTGTTCTGGGTTAATAACATAAAACTGCCAACAAAACTGATGGAGAATCTTGCAAGAGGACAATTACCTTCAATTCTTGTCAATTGGCACAAGATATTCAGCTGGCAAGTCACAAAGAGCAAAATATAGTCTCATCATTCTATGATTCTATGATTTCCTCTGTAATTGTTAGAGAATAATTTCCCCTGCTTTACAATATCTGTTGTATGAGTAATTGTTTTATGTCTACCTACCAAGTCTCTTACTGTGGGCTTTATCTTCTTGTAAGGTGTTGTGTGGATTGCAGCCACAGTCTAGAAGTTTCCTTTTAAAGGAAACTATAATGTCCCAATCTGCTGGTTTGGCTTTATATCATTTATAGACAAAATGAACCGGATCAAACTACAGCTTGAAGAATCGTGACATTTTTAGCAAAGGAAATGTTCTTGATGAAAACCTAGATTTTATTAGTGATACTACTATTAAATAAGCCATTATCAGCTTCCTACAGATCTTCTAAGAGCAGCTCTCTTTCAATCTGGAGCCCAAATTACGGAAGCAATCTTCATAAAGGCCACTTCCCCAGCTATAGTGCCTGCTGTGATATGATTCATGCCTTTTGTCTTCTGCTTGGAATTTGGGGATGTTTATGAAGGACTGTTATAAATACTGCCTCTAATTCCTCTTTTCACAAGATACTTTATTCACAAGCAAAAAAAAATGCATCACATACGTACGTCACATAATTTCCATTCCCATTGCTATCTGGCACTATTCTTGTTGCCTCCTTCGTATACGTTCTGAAAGGATGTGAGACCAGTGTCAGGCAGACACTCTGGAGCACACGTTTTAGTACTACAGTGGGTGATTTAATGGTGCACAGGCACGTTTCTTACAACAAATCTGTGTAAATGTGTGTATGAGGACTGGAGGTGAAATAATACATGTTCAGAAGCAGGAAATGTAATGCATAAGAATCTCATTTTTCAAACAGTGCGTTACTAGTGGTGGTACATAAAAATTGCGAAGGTGAACAGTAAAAATGTCTCAGCTCTTTTTTATAATGTTCAGATGTTCAGTTTCAATGCAGAAATGGCAGTATCATCTGTACTTGGAAAGTACCTGTCTGTTGATGTATCCTAAACTGTTGTCTAAAAAATATGGGTCTGATCTTTTTGGCATGGCAACCTCTTGGGACAATTAACACTGTGGTATGTCAGTGCACTGCTAATTGCAGTAGGATCCTTTCTTAAAGAAAAGAGAGTTTGCAAAGACTGAGAAAAAATTATAGATGATCGCTGCAGACCCACTGCTTTCATCACACATACTTCAGGTGAAGGTCGATGACAATGGTTGCATTCATATTCAAAGTCTATTTCTGTGAACCAACTGTGGTTGTGTGACTGGGGAAAGGGATGAATTTA
This sequence comes from Nesoenas mayeri, assembly GCF_963082525.1. Classification (NCBI taxonomy): domain Eukaryota; kingdom Metazoa; phylum Chordata; class Aves; order Columbiformes; family Columbidae; genus Nesoenas; species Nesoenas mayeri. The sequence goes on along the minus strand of NC_137541.1, from coordinate 191,044,237 downwards.
GGAGTCAGGGATTTCATGTCTGAACAAAACACTTCTTTGAAAAACTAGAGAAATAATCTGGCTATGGTTTCAAACACAGAGCTGATACTTTTATGATGTTACACTCCTATCACCTCTTTTCTCTGTTCATCCTAGAATGAACGCCACCCTGAGTTTTAGCAGCTATGACAGAGCTGGACTTGCAGCAATGGTTGTCAGCAGACACATCCAGTGGTTCATGGTGTGTGTTGGCTGCCTTAGCTTCTGCCTCCTCACCTGGCCTAGTGCTCCACAGCATTGACTTGGGGAGGCAATTCAGCTATAGTTGGATGCACATGGGTGGTCAGGGCCTGGCAGGAGGTGTTTTGGAGATCAAATAACTCCCTCAACATATCTCAGAATTGCTGTGGAGCACTCACTGGTTGATGTCTGCCTGCTCCCAAGGAGCGAGGCTTGTTTAAACAAGAAAGATGAAACTGTAGCTCTAGAGCCTGCAGGTAAACAAGCCCCAGCAAACAGCTCTATGGATGGAGCATAAAACCAAAGCATTGTGTGGTGTTTTTTGTTTCGTTGTGATTTTTTTATCCTCCAGCTGAATAAAGGATTAGATGGATTAGTACACATCCTATTTTGTGGTCTGGCATGAAGTCATTAAAGTGATTTATTTTTGCAAAGAGCAATTTTTAATCAGCTGAGTACAAATTAAGCAGACTGCAAGAAACAAAACAATAACTTTTGTATTATTCATATTCAATGAGTCAAAGGCTGGATTCTCATCTTGGTAGCTCTATTTGCAGCCTGAAACCCTGAAGAAGAACATGAAGTGCAAGCACACCTGACTGTGGCTCTGAGGTCTTTCTATCTGACACGACGGTCCTGACACACAAGACCTCAGGAGAAACAAAGGGTGAATAATTCCAGGAAAACAAAATATAGCAAATGTTTCATAATGAGCCACATGGCCCTGATGTCCTTAAAGCAGCATGTGGGATTATCAGCTATAAATGAAAAATAAGTGGAATTAGTCAAACATCAGGAAGTGCTTCCGGAGAGTTTGCTGAGTTCAGCTCCCTCAGCTGCAGACTCCCAAGACGATAATGCCAGATTTTGAGTGTCGCCCTGCCAGCAGTTGTGTGGGCATCTAACGACAGGGTCTGCTACCATGGAGAATGAAACTCTGTCTGAGAGCACCTGGCATTTACCACCAATCATCAAGAGAACACTGAAAACTGATTTACAGCAGAGTCCCATTTCCAGAGAGCTGGAGTTAGATTAATTCATTTCCCAACTGTAAAACAAACTTTCCATTCATCAACACTGATGTGATTAGAAGGAAGAGCAATAAGATCTGCCTAATCTAGAGCAAAGACATTTCCATTCCTGAAGCTATCTGTCAGTAACAGTTTCCCATGAACTGGATAACATTATCTCTAGGCAAAAAACAATTCCTAAGCTCTCTTGATTCTGTAGGAATTACTTTAAAGCATTAAGGCACATTGTTTCAAATAGGGTAAGAAAACTGAAATCTCCCACTGGTAAAGACAGCGGAATGTAGTTTCTTGCTCTGAATCTCTTTAAAGAGTGATACTTTCCCTTGATTTGTGAAGGGAAAACTGAGAGTGGCTTTCAGTGCTGGTGGTGCAACACCACCTCCTGCTGCTGCATCCTGCTCTTCGGAAGCCTCAGCCACTGGTGCTTCACTGGGAAGGAAACGAGGCACGACAGATGAATGCCAGGAGGGAGCCGCCTCATTTTTCCCCACACTGTTCATTTGACATGTTCATACAAGTATATCCAGGTCCTTATCCTTGGCAGAAGTCTACAAGTTGCTGGCAATCTTCAGAGCACACACTTAAAATGCCAACTCCTCTTGTGCAGAGGGGATTTCAGGGAGAGATGACATCCAAATTAGAAGTCTCTCAGGGGCAGTACAGGATGGTGTTTCTTAATTTTTTCTAATCAAAGGGCCACTCAATGTCCTGGGAGATCATATGCATGGACCAGCCTCCACACTGCTGACAACAGTTTTCACATATAAACAAAAACCTAATAGGTCACATACAGGATATTTGTTTTTCACCTTAAATAGGCAGTACTTTGTGTACTTCCATGCCCAAGAATGCAAACATATATTTTAAAATGTATCTTTGCCATCATTTCACTGACCAAACCCTGAGGCTGAGAGTAAACCAGAAGCTGAGAGGGAGGACTCTCCTGTACCAGCAGATTTCTGGAAGCGCTTTCCTGTAGCAGCACGGTGGCTCATGGGGAGTTACTCAGTTTTCCTAATTGGAGTTTTTCTGGCCCCATGGCAGGCTGCCTACCTGCCTACCACGGCAGGTTAAGATGTGTAACCACTTGCCACCACTTCCCAAGATAGGCTTTTCCTCCCCCACAGATCTTCCCAGAGATGGGAAGACACTGGATGTGCTTTTGACTCCGGCATTAGCCAGAGTCCATCTGAACAGGGATTTCTGTTCCCCAGTATGGGTTTCATTGAATGGATTGGGAGATATCCCACTCCAACATCTCACAGCTTTCTTCTGACCTAGCCAGGCTGCAACAAGCAAATCCCAAAATGTTCTGCTAAGTTTCTTAAACTCTCAGTTTTCAATATCTAAGGAGATCTTGAGTTTAAGATCACTGATTCAAGAATATTGACATAAGATTTCCTTTCAGTGACTATGTTGCACCATGTATCAGCTCCTGCACTGTCCTGGTCTCTGGGTTCTGCTGCAGTGGGGAATGCGCTTCTGCTCTACTCTCCGAAAACCACCCAGCCTATGGGCAGATGGCAGCAGATGAAGCCCTACAAAACCTGACCCTGGATTCTCTACTTGTTAATCACTCAAACAGGTTTAACTTGTTTTGTAAGATGAAGATTGTTTGATTTTTTAAGAAGAAGCACCTACGGTTACTTTAACTATTTCCTACCTTTCCTATGACAAAAATCAATGTTCTTTAGTCAAGCAGCTGCATATCAACTGGCAGCCTTTTCTAGCTGAAAATTGCAGTGCTTTTACATGGTTTGGGTTGGAGTCTGATATTTGAGGATACATCCCTTGTCAATCTCTGGTTTTCTTTTGATTTCATAGGTGGGTTTCCAGTGACATCCAAGATTTAATCCCTTGTGTCTGGTCTTTCTTTGATGAGGCTGCCTGTTGCTTTGATCCAGTAGGATGCTATCTTTTTCAAGGCAGTCAACAGTGTAACACTCATGAATCAGTTTTGAAACTACCCAGTGTCATCTCAGAGAGAGAGTTCGATAACCAAGAAGTTGGAAAAAAATAAATTTATTACTTGCATTGTTTTTTCCAGCCTCTTCATAACACATCTATAGAAATTCTGCCGTTTTCTGCCTCCGCCCACCATAAGGCACAGCAAAATGGAGCATGCAGCTGATTTATACTTTTTACACAGCTTGGGGGTGCACAGCTCTGAGTCGGTACTTTCTTTTGGGGCTGAGCTGCTGAAAATCTCTGTGGCATCTTGCAGCTGTAGACTCGTGACTTGCCCTTGAGCTGCATGCAAGCACTGCGGGGAAGCAAGCAGAGGAAATCCTTCCTCTGCTCGCCGGGTACGTGTGGAGCAGCGCACAGCTAGGGCCACGCTGGTGTGCTGGGAGGGCTGTGGCCCACGTGCCTGCCTGCAGACACGACCCCTGCTCTGCAGGCAGGGTGCAGGTATCCCCCCTGTGCTGCAGGCCCTGCGCATGCTGCTTCTTATCTGCAAGAATAGACACGTTCCGTACATGGAGGAGAGGATTTCATTTCCTCCAGGCATTTGGGGTCTGGACCTGTGCATCCATGTTTCCCAGCACGACATTCTGGCAAACCATGTGAGTGCCTGCATGGCTCCATGTGACGAATTAATGCACAGGGAGACATCGTTTCTGGGTGCCAAGTAATACTAGCCGGTAACACTGATCTAAGAGAGCAACCTGTGGAATATCTATCCAGCTGCAACAACATGCATCCCTCCCACTCTACTGCAAATATTGGTATTATTTTGCAGCAGACTGCCCTGCCCTGGGAGGCAGGCACACATAGCAAACCCAAAGACTACCACAGGGTTCGCATCAATTCTTGCAGTCAGAGCGAGCAGACGGGTAACAGGTAAAGCAACAGATTCTATATTTGTGCTTTTTCCCATTCCAAAAATGGAAAAGTCTGTTCAAGGATCCTTAGTGGCTGATTGTGTATAATGAAGAGAAGGAAAAAAAAAAAGTAACGAGTGGTTGTTTGGTGAGAACCCATATGAAAAATGCAAATTGGGTCATAAAGACCTGAAGGGGGAACAGCAGCTACCTCTGGTGTGCCAGATGCTGGAGGCACTTCCAGGTCCTTACCATGGAGCAGCATGCTGCTAAATTAGAAAGCCCATCATCTTTTAACAGCAAAGGCACACTCAATTCCATAGCAACTGCACTAGGTCTGATATGCTGGAACAGCAGAATTCATGACGAGAAAAGAAAAGCTGAGCATGGCTTGGAAACCTGAAACTGCTGCTTCAACTATGGGAATGAGATCAGAACAGATGCCATTAGAATAAGATGTAGGATGCTGTGTCACAAGATTGGAAACAAGACGATTGATCATGAGGCTTTTCCTTTCTAGGATGGGGAATAAAGATGGAATGATTTTTTTAGTCTCTGATTTTCTTTAGTTTCATTTGACTTCTGATTGTCATCAGTTTAATTTATAGGTATATAATACATATTGCACATTTCTGCTGCATCATGAGAAAGCAGATAGGTGGCTGCAAGAGTGTTGTAATTTAGTAATCTTCTGTTATAGTTGTTATTTTAACACAGTTCACAGTCATTCCCTGGAATACAGATACGGAAAGTTCAGCTCCCTCTCAAGAGGTGGAGAAGGACTGCAAAATGTTCAGAGCAGGGTGACAAAAGTGGGCAAATGGATGAAATTTCTTCCTTACAAGAAATAAAAATGTACAGTTCTTCTAGCTGGGGAAGAGGTGACAGGAGAGATGAAGGCAGCCTCTGAGTGCCAGGGTGACGGAGAATGGGGAATGGTTTTCACGATCTCTTCCAGTGCAAGTACTTGAAGGAAAACAGATAGCAGGAGGTTTCAGGGCAAAAACCAAGGTGGCTCTTCAAACACCATGTACAGGCTCTGTGCAAGTCCTTGCCATGGCAGGTGGAGGGTGATGAAGTCTCTGAGAGTTTCAAGAGTCACCAGAGAAATTGATGGAGAGCCAGTGAGCACAAACACAGCCTGTGTGGTACAGGTGGTCTCTGCCCTGTGGCTGGCAGGATGTTCTGGGCAGTTTCTCTACAGGTATTTCCTTGCCTTAAATGTTTCTGGAGGTATCATCTACTTCTGGTCATTGCCAGAAGAGCATAAATGGCATTTGATCCAAGCTGATACAGTTTTCATATTCTTGGAGACTTGGCATACAAGCAATGACCATTTTTTTAAAAAGGGCCAGAAATGTCAAGTGGATGCCTCTGTCCCGCCACTTTTCCTGTCTGTTATTTCCACCTGAGTTGTGGCTCTGCTGAGCATCCTCACTGCATACATGTCTTCTCCCACCTGAGCCCTAGTCTGACATGAAGTCCCCGCTTCATAGAGGAAAAGCCAGGTGCAGAGTGCAAGTGAGACCTTCCATACCACCTGCCCCTCAGGTGCCAGAGTACCGTGTAGGTGTAAGGCATGTTGTGCTGAATCATGCACCCTCAGGATCTGGTCCAATGTTTGTACCATTGCATCAAGAGTGACCATTGCTTTCTTGCAACTTACTTTTTAAAGCCACGCTAGAGTTCCCATTTGTTTAGCTCTCCAGCTTAGAGTCGGCCTCATTTTCCTGTACTGAACTCACATTTGAAATGTATGTAGTCAGCTCACAGGTTTTGCCAGTTAGTTGCTACCTGGTTATTGCATAGAAATTCCGAGTTATTCTACTGGGACCTTGACAACTGTGTTTGGTTTACTTATTTTGTGTTCTTTCATTCGCTTCTCAGCTGTATTTGGAGAAAAGAAGTTTTGATTACATAAAATGTCTCATCCTTGGCTGCAGGAGATTGAAACCTGATCCTACTCACGTTAGCAGAGGGAGATGTGGGTCTGGGTTACACCTCTGCCAAGAGCCTGGGCAGCTTTGCCGTGTTTTTGTGCTTCTGTTGCCCTCTGCTGACCGGTGACAGGTTGGAAGATCCCCAGGGTTCTTCAAGATCAGCTCAGGTGCCTGCAGGCGTCTAACAGCTCATATAGGGCTGTGTTTTTGACCTAGGATATTAACCGTGCTCTCCTTCTATCAACAGTTAGCTGTGTAGCTATAGTTATGAATTCCCCAATAACTCAACAAATAGAATACCCCTCTGCATTAGCATTTTCAGTTTATTAAAGGTTTGACTCTAACTAGCAAATAAACTTAAATTGGTAAGGCTTTAATACAGACACTTTGTCACTCGTGAACAGTGTCTAATGTCTCTTGTCATGGTTTAAGAAAAGCACAAGATGACACATGGTATGAAGGGAGCTTAAAATTTGACATTAGTTCACACAAGAGCTAGTTTTCAAAAACAGGAAAATGCAATTATTTGAAAATAGATGCAAGTCTGTGCAAAGAGGGAAATCCAGCAGGCAATGTGAAGCCAGAGATGAATTTGTAGTCAGGGCATGAACCACTCCAGACTCATCTTCAGAATTGAAAGAAAACTCTATTACTTGGTAAAAATACATGCTCTCCTGCACTCCCTAAGAAAGCAGTTGTCTTGGACCTTGATCCTTTCTCAGAAGGTGGCTGAGGAGTGACGTTTATTAAAACATTAATGGAGAGATTTGTGTCAGATGCAGAAAGACAAGCTTTCTCTTTGACATGGCAGGTTTCTATCTTAAACACAGTGTCTGTCACATAAAAATGCTTTGAATAGCTCTACCAAGATTTCAGCAAACTCTTGTTGATAATGCTTACTTCCTATTTGTTGTCAGCTTTGACATCTGCAATTGAAAAAGCAGAGCCTAAGCTGGAGGCAATATTTGCTCTATCCACAAGGACTCAATGTAGAAAGTAAAGCGAGACTGAATGATGCTGGTAGACAATGTAACAGCCAGTAACAATAATGCAGGCACAGATGCCCTAGATCTGACTTGCAATTTCATCCTGGATTATAGTCTCTTTTAAATCATTCAGGCTCAGGACAGGCTGATAAGAGGATGTAAGATCGGTTTAGCTAGAGAGCTAACATCTCAAACACACTAAAAAAAACCTAAATCCTTGCAGAAACAACTATTAGCTCACAGAGTGATATTCACTCTGTCAATTTAATAAATCTGTGCAGGAAAGTCCTGCATTTACAGATTTAGGCAGTTGGGTTTGTGCTCTCACTTGGTTATGAGATAGCTTCTTGTTAATAAGCACCATATTTTGAAAACTAAAAGCAGGTGCAGCTGCACAGGCATTTGGTAGCAGAGTTGCTCCTTTCTAGGTATGCTATAAAATTCCATCTTAACAGCAATATTATCTTTTCACACATAATTCCATCTTTTTATGTGTAATCGCTTTTTGAAAAGGAGAAACAAGGCTGAATGTAGATCTGTATCATTGCATGCAATGATGGATGTTTTATCATCCTCGGACAGGTAACAGCTGATCAATGCAGGCTCAAATCTGTCCCTACTCACATCAGGCTCAGAAGTGCTACAGTGTTTTTAAGTGTGAATTCTTTCTCTGTGAGCACCCAAACCACATTGGTGAGCCCATATATAATGACACTTGCAAGCCTGCAAAAAAAAAAGTCAAACTTGGTTCAATTCTACAAGTGTTTAATAGAGAAAGAAGAGAGAACTTCAGATAACTGCTTTAACCTGTGATGACAGAAGAAGAAATGTACTTTCAGAAATGCAAACCAATTTCTGTGTCAGTTTAATTAAGGAAACTCATTTAAATATGATGCAAAGATTGTTACACTCTAGATGAATATACTTATGGTAGATTTATTTCTTATTTGAAATGTGATTATCACTAATTGCCTACACATGTTGGAATGACTTATGACTGATTATGCCAATAATGTCAATAGTGTTTTTGGGAAGAGACATTTTTGATTCTCACTCATTAGGGACAAAACAGATGTCACTGTACTTGGGAGCTACAAATACTGCTCATTTTTAAGAACAGCAAGATAAGCAGGTTTGTTTGTCTACTTCAAATCTGATTTCTAGCTTGGAGCCCACTTACAAGGTAAGAACTGCTGCCAGGTGTCCTCTCATCTCCTGCCCCGAGATTTTTTTTTTTTTATAAATATGAAAGCTCGCCTTGGTTGAAATGAAATGAACAGCAAGCAATTAATCTTTGGGAAGGAATTCCTGAACACCACATACAGCTTTTATACTGGCATAAGCACTGTGGTGTCTAATAGAATAATGGAAGGAGGTTGCAAGTAAAACTGCATCAGATTAATACTGAATTTATTTTACCTCATCCTGCACTTCCCTTGTAATTCCTAGACTCTTTCACGACCTGGTTCTTAACACTCTTTCATTCTTTTTTTTTTTCTTCTTTTTTTTCCCCATACATATTATATTCTCCCACACTGTTCCTATACCAACGTATTCTCCTACTATGGCTCTCCTCCACCTTCTTTCTCTCTGGGAAGGGCTGCCATGAGCTCCATCAGGTACCACCAACCTTTCCAGGCACCTGAGCATGGTCAGAGGGCTGGGCAGTATCCTAAAAAGGAGATGTTGGTTAGTGGGGAGGATGCCCATGAAGAGCTGTGATAATACTCCTACCCACACTTTCGTGTGTAAAGGATGAGACAGGACTCAGCGTGGCAAAAGATCAAGACCACGGGCGAGATGCAGTAAAGGAAATACAGTAAATTTGGGCTGAGGCTTGCTTACACTTTCAAATAGACGCTAATAAGATTTGTGTTTTGAATCTCTTGGATTCCTAGTTCCTTTTGGCTAGTTCCAGCTGAGTTTGATATGGAAATAAAAATCTTGCGTATCTCAAGTAGCTGCCTGTGTCATGAAGGCAGTAGCCAAGTGCCCAAAGTGCTCCCCCTGCAAACACAAGTGAGCTGACTTGTGTTATTAGACACCAGAGAAGCCACACGGGCTCAGGATGCTCTCAGCAGCCTAGCTCAACTCCATGCAGCCCACACAGGAGTCATTCTTACAGCTGCCCTGACTACAGGAGAAGCTTTTGTTGGTTGCCTCCCCTTATTAAACAGGTAATCCAAGCAGGCAGTGCTAAATCTAGGGAAAAACAGTCTCCAGCAACTCTGACTGGTGGAGGCTTGTGATGTTCCTTGAAAGTCTCACCAGGGTGCACCAGAGGGAAAACAAGGGGGTTCTCCATACACAGGCTGTGAGGAATTCCAGCTGGACAGCAGCTGGGCCATTGCCTCCCCTTTGAGGAACAAAACTCCAGTGTGGATATCCACATCTGCCTCAGCATTTGCAGGGGTCAAGAGCTGGTAATTCTCTGCTTGCCGTGGTAATCCTTTTTTCTTAAACATGAACTCTAGAAACAGTGAAGCTGACATTTCCTACAGCATTTTTAAGAAATTCATACAGAGACAGTAATCCCCTTATTCTGAGGGGCTTAGAGCTGAGTTTGGTTAAATACAATACTCAGGATAATAGGTCAAGTTCCTGAAATGAGAACGTGTTCATCTCTGAGGTCAGCACAGGAAAGTTTAGCGAAAGAAGTGTGTGCTGAGGAGGGAAGAAGATAAAGAAACAGGAGAAGAAGAAAATCCCATTTCTGACACCCAGCCCTGTCTGTAGGACTTAATAACTGATGTGTTCTTCACAGAAGAGCAAACACATCTTAGTTTTTAAGTGCTTTTTTTTTCAATTGCTTCGCAGTCCATGTACCCTCATTACAAAGCAACGACAAATGCAAAAGGCAATATCTGAAGGGAAATGTCCATCAAGAAAGAGGCTGCCAAGTGGCCTGCCCTGGGGAAGGCTGTAAAGTAAGGGCTTGCAAGGAGCCCCTGAGCAGTCTTTTTCTCTGGCTCCTGGGGAAGCCAGAAGAGGGCCTTTATCTCTCAGCTCTCAACTGCATACAAACCCTGCAGAGGCTGGATGGTACTGCAAAGGCAGAGAAGCTGACAGAGAGGATGGCACATAAGACGGCACAGGTTTTAATATAAGCACTGTGTAAATAATGGTCCTCATAAGATTTTCAGTTGTCTGCAGCAGGCAGGAATGTCTGTCAGGGCTGATCTCTGTTCCCACCACTCCTTCTCTCTGTGGCTGCTGGACTGAGCTGCCCTCAGGAGCGGAGCTGCAGCCAGCATGTCAGTGCTGCTGGCCGGCCTGCTGAGGCGCTTGCTGAGCAGTCTCCTGCCTTGGAGTCTGTCAGTCACTGTTATAATTTTTCTTCTTCCACTTCATTTGCAATATCATTTTCTGGAAGAGAGTCCCTGCCATTCAGGGCTTCTGCTAAGCCACACAGTCAGTCGTATCTCCACAAACATCATTATTCTGCATTCATATGAGCGTCAGTTCCCCTTGCTTTCCTGGCTGTGACTATATGGCTGTTGTTTTCCTCCCATTCCTCATTTGTGGATATGTTTTGCCCCCTCACATACTTACACGCAATTAGTTTTCCCTGAAAATTACCTGCTGCAGCTCTACCAGCAGTTCAAAGCCACAGGTAACGGCAGCTCTACTGTAAACCAGCTGTTATTTTCTTTAGTGCTATTACCTAAACATTCTCCAAGGAAATCTAGCTGATACAGTGATAAAGCTGAGATAGTCCTGTTTTCAATTTATCCTTGATTTTGACAGTTTCCAGCTCTTACAGGAGAAGATGCAGAGAAAAGTATTTGCATACCTATAGATCTACCATTGCTTCAGCAGTGCTAGCTGGACTCAGCTAGGACTTGACTCTATTCTGTATTTTCTGGTCACCGTTAGGGTGCATACTAAGATGTGAGACTTCAAAATAAGCAATCCTAACAGAAACTAACCTTATCTTAAGAAATTAGTCTGTTCTTCTCCTCTGTGAATACAATATGTCTGATTTATCACAGGTCCAAATGGTGACAGCTGGAGGAGGGAATTTGGTGTATTTTCCTACTGCTGACTTGCAACATCCTGGTGAAAATCAGACAAGCAGGCAGCTGAGAAGATGACCTGCCTAAGTTCCTATCCTGATTTCTGTTGGATTAGAGCTAATTTTCTTTCTAGCATAATAGCTGATGTAGTGCTGTGGTTTTGATTTAGTATGAGAAGTATGTTGATAATACACTGGCATTGTGTTTTGGTTGTTGCCTGGTAGTCAAGAACTTTCTGGCTTCCCATGCTCTACCAGGTGCACAAGGAGCTGAGAGGGAGCAAAGCCAGGACGCCTGACCCAACCTGGCCAAAGGGGTATTCTTTACCATATGATATCATGCTCAGTATAGAAACTGGAGTTGGCCAGGGGCAAACACCTCTACTTGGGAATGAACAGGCTCTTGGTGTCATGAATGGTGAGCAATTGCATTGTGCATCACTTGTTTTGCATATATATATATATATATATACATGTATTTAATTTTAAATTTTTATTTATTTTTAGATTATTCTCTTCATTTGCTGCCCTGTTAAACTGTACTTATCTCAACCCACAAGGGTTTTTTTTCCCTTTCCAATTCTCTCCTCCATCCCACTGTGGGGCAGAGAAAGAATGAGTGAGAATCTGTGTCTGGCATTAAACCACCACAGCCCTCACAACCAGCCTGACTCTCCAACAGTGTAAGCATCTTCAAATACAAAGCTCCAGTTGCAGGTGCCTTTGGGTTTTCCGGTTCACCCCGCAGCAACGTTCAGTGCCTCAGGAAGTAAAATCATGGGCGTAGAAGAGCTGTGAAGCACCTATAGTCTTTACTTTGACTAGTGTGAAGAAAACACACATAGCCCTACCCCTGCTTCCCACTGAAAATGTGTTCCTGAAGAGTGTGAGGTTTAGCCATACAATGGATAGCAAAGCAGTTTTCCCTATCAAAATTAATGAGCAGATCGCTATATGAAATGATCTTGGCTGCTTTGTCTGAGAGACTGAGCACCCAAGCATTATTCTCTGTTTCTGTCCTTCACACTTGATTGACTTTACTGATCTTGATTCATCTGAGGAAGATGATGCTGAATATGGCTGTTCAGAAAAAGATGTCAAAAACGCTCACAGTAAAAGATTTGTGCTGGGTGTTCATTCTCATGGATAAAACAGCCAAGACAGTGGACTGCCTGTGTCCCCTCCAGGTGATGATCTGGACAATCCTCCTCCTGCTTTTTCATCCTCTACATAATTTTACAGTGTTCTTGTGTATGTAAGCTGTATCTCTTAAGTACCTCACACATCCTCCTCTGCTTCATTAATTCTAAGGGAAAACTGCTTCACTACCCAGTGAATTCAGTCACTTTACCAGCGAGGCTAAATGTTTGATGTAAAATTTCTGAGAGTATTCTTGGCTGCTCCTTTTTAATAGTCACATCTTCCTCTTTCTCTCCCTCCTCCTCAGATGAATCAAGAGTCAATCAAGGTGAAGGATAGAGAATGCAATAGTGAGGATGGCTGGTGGAGCAGGGGCTTGAACAATCTGTGGTGGATCTCCAAAGTGATAGACAGGGACATGATGGACAAAGCGATGCTGCTGGGCTGCTGGAGGAGAGCAGTGTGCATTCATAACCCTAACTTAACTTTAACATGCTGTTAAATCCAAGTCCAGGTCCTTCTTCCTACTCATGGTTTCTGAACAGGGGTGTACCTTGCATTTCTGCACAGGTAGTTCCCTTCTCCCTCTGCTGCTCATACTGCACAACTCTGCTACTCATGTCCTTTCTACTGTTTGTTTCTCTGTGTGCTTGCGTGGCGGGAGAGGCAATGTGGCTGGCATGCAATGCTACCTTATGCAAGAGCTGCCGCACTCCACAGTCTGCAACTGCTTCTGCTGCTTCTGCTCCCTTATTTGTGGAAGTGCAATGGCTTGTTACATTGCACAGGGGCGGTTTTTCTAAAATCGTTTTCTTGAAGTGTTAAAAATTGCATCACAGTTCCCTAAGCCAGCCTACATCGTGGGCCGTGAGTTTTAGCACTAAGGCTGTGGTTTCACAACCAATGTTAGGTGAAGCAGCATGCCCCTTTTTCCCGTTCCTGCTCTCCCCACCCCATGTACCAATGCTGGCATTGACTGAGACCCTTCATGGGGTAGTTCAGTTTAACACCCTGACAGAAAATGAACCCTATATAAAGCCCTGTCTGTGATGCCAAAGCAGTACTCAGCCCATTTAGCTTCTGGCTCTGGGTGTCTTGCCTCCTGCCTTGCATCCCCCATGCTACGCCATAGCCTTGTTGCTGATGCAGCTCAACATGCTAACTCGGGAGAAGGTGAATCATCTGGCTATTGTTCTGTTAGTTTTTTTGCAATGCTGGAGTGGCTCAGAGCAGCTCAAACAAGTGCTGGAGCCCCTCTGAGAGGAGCAGGACTGCGGTCCTGCTGTGCAATGGCAGCTGAAGCGCTCTGAGCAGCATTAGTGAAGTGAATGTCTTCAGGCACATGTTCAACAAGCAGCGGGGCTGTGGAAAGTGAGGGAGCAGGCTGGCTGCTAGGGTTGGTGGTGTGGGGAAAGGATTGGAGAATCAGACCTCCCCACCCCACCTGGAGTCAGCAAGGTGCGATTTGGGCACAGCACGTCACTCACCTGATGGCACCCCAGTCTGGGCAAGCAGCCACCAAAAGGCAGTCCAGGCTTAACATCAGAGCTTTTTGTTTTTCTGTCCTGAGCACTACTGGTCTCTAAGTCCCACCTTGTGGGAGAAGAGTTGGAGGAAAATGGTTCTCCTGGGGTGTGACCATCCTGTTTTTTGAATGCTATTTGAATGGGAATTGTCTGAGGACCCCACATTTTCTGTGGCTCAAAAGGCATTAGATGCAAGCCTGCAAGCAGATTGCTGGCTACATATATGTAGTTGCATATAAATATATGTATGCATATATGTATGCAACTGCATAAAACCATAAGAATTAATAAAATGCTGTCACACTGCTCATACTATCATGACAATTGTTTTCCTCAACTATAACATTTCCTCAAAACAAACTGGGAAAAAAAATAAAAGAACTGTATATATGTTACTTAAATTGTGCAATCCTTACTCATGATGATTAGAAATTATTCACATCAAAAATCCCCTTCATCCAAGCAAATGTACTCAATTTTATTCATTCAGATAGGAAGTTGATGTGTTGAGCAAGCTGCCATTTTTATTTGACCTCAATTACTCATCTTCATGGTTGGCATTCCTCAGGTCCCATGGGACAGATTTCTTCCATGGTGTCATTCACAAGAGCTCACATCAAAATGCTTTATCATCCGTCTGCAGTGTTTCACTGCTGTTATCAAGCAGTAACACAGCTCAGAGAGGCAACTATTGTGATCCCAGAAGACCTTGCCGTTATGGCTTAAAATAATCCAAGCCATTTGAAAAGAGTATTTGAAGTCATCCTCACCACTTGGTTGTAGTCTACACAAAAATAGGCAAGTTATTGCTGTTAGCATGCCTAATGCAATATGTTTTTGCAGGATTTTCAGCCACTAGTAATTTGGGTGTACAAGATAGCCCTCGTAATTTGAATGAAAGAGCAATCGACTTGATAGATTAAGGTGATATGTCTCTGGCAAGACAGTTTGCTTTACATGACAGATTTGCTCTGGCTACAGCCTTTTATTTCTCATAAAATTAGCCAGCCAGCAATCATAGATGAGGGAATCGGCTGCTTTAGCTCTAATTTACAGAGAGCTCTGCCACATCTTTACAGCACAGGTTTATTTGAGGGGTTGTGACAAGCCAGCCTGTCCCCTGGTGAGAAGAGCAGCAGTCACAGCCAAAGCCAGCACCTCAGTGTTTATCGAGACACGAGGGTTGTCCGACTTTAATTACACTGATAACAGTTTAAGTGACACAATCACCCCTCGTGCTGATGCAATAGAAAAGAGCTTATGTTGGTACATCTATTCAAGACCAGAAGATATCCAAGTTGGTATGAGACAGCTTGGTGCTGGGATAATTATGCCAGTGCTTCAGTTTTAGCTGGTGTAACTAAAGATTAAGATGTCTCTTAAATAAAAATACTTGCTAGAACTACCGTAATTATCTAAATAAATTTAAAAAAAAAAAAAGTTGTTTGGGTTTTTTTTAATCATAATTTTAGCTGCAATCATTTTGCTGGGAAAATGTGTGTGAGCCAGACCTGGAAGGCAAAGGAAAATTTCCCTTTGGAGACAATAGCTTAAGCATTTTATACATCCAGAGCCGGGTACTGGGCTGCAGGCAGACTGTCAGCTCTGGGCATCTGCATGTCTGTGCCCCCAGGCAGCTGCCTGGCAGCAGCTGGTCTCCCTGCCTGCATCAGGCTCTGCCTGTTACCTTCCCAATGGCTTCCCAGGGGCAGCCAGGCAGCCCTCAGCTTTTCCGTGTGCCCTCAGCAGTGTTCACTTTCCTGGTGATGCAGCCCAAGAGCTGCCCTGTGACCCTCCCTCTTGCAGATCCAAGCTGCATCATCCCTGGTACAAACACCTTTTAAAAGTGTTCTGGAGCTAATAGCCTTAATACGATGTTGCAGCTCAATCTAAGCATGGGGCAGGGGGCTGCTGGTGCTGGTTTTTTTTGTTTGTTTGTTTTTGTTTTTTTTTTTTTTCCCGACTCTCTTTGTTCCCAGGTAATCTGCAAAGCTGAACACTGATTGCGATTCTTGCTTATTTCTGCTGAGAAATATGCCTTGTGCAGCCTTCTGGCATCATTGGCTTTGTATTTACCACTAAGTAAACAGCCAGGAACTGCTCTCTGATCCCAAGGCCAAGTGACACAGACTGGCTGTATCCATGTTGCATAGTGCTTGATCCTGCTATCCCATCTGGTGCCCCTGGAGCCCTAAGACATTGGTATTAATGTGTAGATGATTCCCTTTTCTTTTTTTTTTTTAATTTATACTGTCTGAACTAATGTAATAACTGTGCTGCAGCCCACAAGACAAGTGATTTATTGCATGAAACAGGGACTGTATTGCATGAAGTGGGATGGGACAAGAAGGAAGTTTGTGGCTGCAAAGTCTCCTGAGGCAGAGCTGGAAGATCATGTAGGATGACATGGGAAGCCGTGCAGCCCCAACTCTGCTGTTTGCTGGGAACAGTCCCCCCTGCATGGCAGGCGCCGGGCTAGGCCCCGGCACCGTCTGGCCATACTGGGCTATGTGGCAGTGACCAAGACTGTGCCCCAGAGTACCCTAACAAGCAGCATGGGTGATCACCAATCCGACTTGTTCCCTGATCCCACCATGTTCCTCAATGCAAACACAGCCACTAAGATGTCCTGGTGCTCATTTCAACACAATGGATAAATCCTGGATGTACATCAAAGGGCATCTCCACTGTGCCAAACATGCATGCCCTTATGACAGGGAGGGAAGACCTGGGGTCTTGGTGGGTCAGCCATGGCCAAGGCATGTGGTTGCTCTGTTCCTCAGTTCCATTGAGGCCGTAGTCCTGTGTGCTCATGGGCAGGCTGTCCCTGCTTTGGGCCATGAGTTCCTCACTGCCTTAAATTTCCAGGTCTATGTGTGAGGCTATTCTGCCACCTCTCTGTAGCTGCAACAGCTTCTTCCTAAACACATCAACAACATGGTTTCGGCTTGAAACTGCTCTGCCTACATCTATAAAAGCCAACTACTGCTTCAGTTTCTCATCTTTTTTTCTAGTTTAAGCAACTGTTTTTTTGTTATCCTTTCTGTTTGTTGGAGTCACATAACTACTTCATTATACATTTGTACGGGCTACAAATCTCTCTGCCAAACGTTGAAGAAAAACAAATTTATGTGGATTATCTACAGCAGATAATTTCACTTCTGCACAAAATCTAAAAATAAAGTGAAGCCCACATTCTACAGCTAAGTAGCTTTTAATTAGGTGTGATAATAGTATGAATTATCTTTTAGAGTGCAATAGCTCTGCGATCAAAAGTCAAGTGCTGGGACTGATGATTGTTTGCAAAAATGTTCTGTTGACAGAAGAAACTCCATGCTGACATGTACTTTTTTATATAATAGGTCTTGGCAAGCTGATTAATATTTTGCATGAATTTGGGCTTGCTCATTTATTGTCCCTGTTTTAATACAGCCAATGGATCCTTTCAAGTGTTAACGTAAAAAGAGGGCAGCGAAAGCCTGCCTCCTCTGTAAGTCCCCATCAACACTTTCATGGTGATGCCTTTGGACACAACAAATGGTACTGCTACTTTCTGAAAATGAATGGCTGAGGAGGTGCTGGATGGTTTTGTTCACTTCCTCAAGCTCCTCTCCCCTTATTTTAACCATCGATAAGCTCTGATTATGAACATAAATAATATTTTGAATTGTGAACCAAGGTGAAGCCATGTCTCCTGTTCTGCCTGCTCTGCTGGGGGCTGGAAAGCTCTGACAGAGCTGGAGGGGGAGCCTTACACCATAAACCTGCCAGTGCCTGTCTTGTCAGGGTCCTCCTTTGTGCCAGCCAGAGAGATGCTCTTAGTGACTTTACCAGCTAAGATGCTTTATCTTCATTGTCTTTGTAACTGAAGCGTAGCATTTAGTCCAGCTTGGTGGGGCTAGGGGTGGGGAACACAGCTTTGTTCAGCAGGGAAGGCAAACCTTAAAGGAAGGTCTTTTAAGGATAAGAGACTCACAGTGCCACAAGGATCGTACTTGGCACTTCCAACTACAGACAGATGCAAGCACAGTGTGCTTGAGCACAGGCAGAAATAAGGAAGCTATTGCATTGCTGGGAAATAAGGATATATCCTAAGACAGTGACTGTCCTGCTGTGTGAGGGTGTAACATCAGCCTCATCAGATGGGCACTGGGTAAGGGAAGACTTTCCAGGATGCTATGCTGGATCCCAGCTGACAAAGGGCCAGGCTGGAGCTGGGATGCAAACCATGGACATTTCTTCCCAAGTCTGCCCAGACTTCCAGACACTTGCTCTCTCGTGCTTCTGTGTGTGTAGGTCCTGGATCTTCTGGTGCCTTCAAGCATCACTGGGGGGGCTCCGAGGCAGGTGGATGCTGTGTAGTATCTGTCTGGCCTCACGAACCAGGAACCCCTTTACCATCCCCCTTCATGCATTTGCCCAGAGGACTTAGTAAATTTAATTGAGTTGCCCAGCATTAGACATAGATCATAAAACTCCCATCTGATCTCATGCCTGCTGCTGATTTTAACAGCTGATTGAAACAATGAGCACCGGCTCACTGGGAATATAACAACACTGACAGAGATAGTTGTGACACAGACTGTACGTGTAGATAAGGCTTTAAACATACAACAAAGAGACTCTGCCTATATCACAAGGCTTGCTTCCCTAACAGGAGTAAAACCCTTGGGCAAGAGTTTAAACATAACAAAAGTGATGGAGATTACAGTCTGAATTATAAGTTTTGCCAAAATGCAAATTTATGTGTCTGCTTATTTATTTATTTATTTTCATGATAATTTTAAAGTGAAAGAGAAATGAACTTGGACCAAGGGAGAACTAGAGTGCTCAGTCAAGGAACAGAAATCCTTGCCACAAACAAGTCCCATTTCAGTCCGATGCCATTTGAGGTACCATTCCGCCTTCTCCAAGAGATACTGACCCATATCTATATTCCCAGGAAAATCCTCATTCAGTCATAGAATCATAGAATCATTTCAGTTGGAAGAGACCTTCAGGACCATTGAGTCCCACGATAACCTATCTCTAGCACTAAACCACCACTCCCCTGGGCAGCCTGTTCTAGTGCTTCACAACCCTTTTCATGAAGAATTTTTTCCTAATATCCAAACTAAACCCCTGCGGTACAACTTGAGGCCATTTCCTCTTGTCCTATCACTTGTTACTTGGGAGAAGAGACCAACACCCTCCATGCTACAACCTCCTTTCAGGTAGTTGCAGACAGCTATAAGGTGTCCCCTCAGCCTCCTTTTCTCCAGGCTGAACAGCCCCAGTTCCCTCAGCTGCTCCTCATCAGAATTGAGCTCCAGGCCACTCACCAGCTTCGTCACCTCCTCTGCACTCTCTCCAGCACCTCAATGTCTTTCTTATATAAGGGGCCCAAAACTGAACACAGGATGTGAGGTGCAGCCTCACCAGTGCTGAGTACAGTGACACCATCACTCCCCTGGTCCTGCTGGCTACACTGATACAAGCCAGGATGCTGTCGGCCTTTTTGGCCACCTGGGCACACTGTTGGCTCACATTCAGCTGGCTGTCAGTCAACACCCCCACACCCTTTTCTGCTAGGCAGCTTTGCAGCCACTCTTCCGCGAGTGGCTGTGGCGTTGCATGGGGTTGTTGTGACCCAAGTGCAGGACCTGACTCTTGGCCTTACTGAACCTCATACAACTGGCCTCAGCCCAACAATCCAGCCTGTCCAGATCCCTCTGTATGGCCATCCTACCCTCCAGCAGATCAACACTCCCACCCAGCTTGGTGTCATCTGCAAACTTACTGAGGGTGCACTCTACTACTCATCTACTATAAACCACATATTAGCCTACCAGGTGTTTATTTGCATGCATAATCATGGCAGTTCCCAGGAAAACTGGGCAGAAGTAGAAGTGTCCCCTCAAATGCAGTCACGAGAACTCTCTGTTATCTATATCGTCACCTCTGTTGTGATGCTCATGTTTTCCTTGGCAGGTGCCTTTGGGGCATGGGACTGCGGGTGACCCGCGGGGGGCGGGGTGCCCCGCCCGGGCGGCGGCGCAGGGTGCGGCGCGGTCCCGCAGGGGGCGCTGCGGCCCGGCTCGGTGCGGCGGCGGGCGCGGGCGGCGGCGGGCGCTGCTGGGCGGCTGCGCCCCGCCGCTATATAAACCCGGCCCGCGCCCGCCGCCCGGCTTGCCGGCGGGAGGAGGCGGCAGCAGCACCGGCGGCACCGGCGCGGAGGCAGGTGAGCGCCGCTCATCCCCGCCGCCCGCGCATCCCCTGTCCCGGCGCGGGCAGCGCGGGCTCCGCTCCCGTCCGCGGGGCGGCAAGGGTGGGTGTTGCGTGGGGGTGCTCCCGTCCTGCCCCGAATCGCCACAGCAACTTGACAGCCACAATGACGCCCCTCCGGGCTGGCAGGTGTGCTGGGGGTCGCCCTGTGCTCCTCCTGCCCGGCCAGTCCGCGGAGTCTCGGCTGCGCCGCCGGAGTGCCGTGGCCGGGGGTCGGGACACGGGCAAAAAGCGCTCGGAGATGGGGAATGGCTCTTCCGCGGGGGGGAAACGCGGATGCCCGAACGCGGCAGGTCTGTGGGCTCCTCCTCTCGCGTACCTGTGGTAAAGGCGCACGTTTGGGTGGTGAGACAGCGAAGCGAGCCAGCTTATTATGTGTTATCAGATCTATTCAGCCAAAAGTTTTGAGGATACTAATACATGGACTAGCTCAAGTGGGCATTGCTCTCTGTGTGGCACCTGGGAAAGACCAAAAATACCTGTTTTAGGGCAGGAGAGTGTCAACGGCGTGGCAGTGCCGCGGGGAGCAGGGTCCCGGAGTGGGGTTGGGATTGCCGGTCAGGGCCGAGCGCTCAGCCCGGGCGAGCGGAGAGTTCCGGGCAAGTGCCGAGTTGCAGCAGCCCCAGCGGCTCACGGTGCTGCAGCTGCAATTACACCCTGACCCTTCCGAGGGGTTAAGCGGCGTCTCATTATTTTTCTGAAGAATGATGAAAGATAAAGCAGCTACTGTGAATTATAAGCCAGTGTTTTGGTATGAAGGGAAAGATAACAGATCTCTGCAAGATAGGACAGTGGGTCCATGTCTCCCTACTCAGGTAAAACATCTCCGCTTGAAGAGCTGTTTATCCAGGTTGGTCGTTTTCAACTCTCTTTAGGTGAGTGTGGGTACCTTTTCCTCCTCCTTGCTTCATCTCTCTTGCCACCGTTGCCTCTACTTTTTTCTCCCTGGGCCCTGTCGTGTCCCGAAGGTAACAGCAGCACTGAGCTCTGTGCTTGTGCACTGTGCTTCAGCATTGGCACCAGCCTGTGCTCCCTATAGGCACCTCTGTTAGGGAGCCAGTGATCCCTGATCACTCTAAACATGAAATGAGCAAGACAGCAGGATCCTTGATGTTTATAATTGCATTAAAAGCCTGTAAGATCAAAAAATTAATAAATATTTCTCAGTGGGTCAAGAATTAGAAATATTTACTGATATTAAGGCATCGGTAGCAAAATAATTAAATGTCAAGTGTTTGCATAGAGGTTAACTTTGCAACGGATGACTGCATTAAGGAGACACTTGGCAGCAATTGAGCTGCGTATAATGTGATGCGTAACGGCCTTGTTTTGGTCTCTGTGATTTCATACAGGAATTGGTTTATGCTCTCTAAATTCAGTGTCATGTTTGTGGGTTTTATTGTTTCTCACTCCCAGTTTCAAGCAGAGGTGTGGGCTTTTCTATATGTCTTGCTGCATAAACTCTTAACCAGTCTGCCCTCTTCCAATGCAATTAAATATACTCAGCTACTTGTCTTCTGTCTCTGCAATTTGTTGTGGAGAGCAGTACAGCCTGTGCTGCAGGAGAGTGGTAGCAGTCAGCTACATGTATGGAAATAATGTTAAACTTCTCATTTTGCTTTATTTATCATCACCTTAATTTCTGCACAATAACGTCCTATTTTAAGGAGCAAAAGGGGGTTTCTGATGTGATCCTTTGAGCAATGCACTATGAATCTGGAAATCAGTGCCTGAGATGGGGGGACGTTGAGCAAAATCTTTGCAAGTCTGTGTCCATGTGGTTCATTTGAAGTAGCTTTTGATACAGTAACA
Source organism: Nesoenas mayeri (assembly GCF_963082525.1). NCBI lineage: Eukaryota > Metazoa > Chordata > Aves > Columbiformes > Columbidae > Nesoenas > Nesoenas mayeri. Next base: position 191,022,479 of record NC_137541.1, on the reverse strand, counting down.
TGTCTTTCCTTATGTTCATCTCTTTAAGGACAGAGGCAGGTATTTGCCTGCCTATCTAACAAATGCCAGGTATAGGTTTGGGTCAGATAAGTAGTGTTTTCATTTCTTTACACCAAAGTTTCTTCTATGGTAAAGTTTTCTAGGCTGTTGTCTGTTGTGTTAGTGATAGTGACTGTAATAAAAAAGAAAGAAGCTTAAAACTCCTGGCCTAAGTTTCTGGAATGTGTATTTCTATGCAAAGCACATTTATGGACTAGTAAGCAATGCTAGATATTTAGGAAGATAATGGGGAGATAAGAGCTGGCAGCACACCTAATGCAGAAGCGCAATTCTCCACATCTGTAAAGCACAACAGCACATCAGAGGCTGTGCAGGGAACTCAGTAACCAATGAGAAATAGTCCTGCCTCATAATAAGTTACAAAACCCAAGACTTTCAGCTTCCAGTGTGCATTCTCTGTTTCTTAAGTTCATGAAAAAAGCAGCAGAAATCAGCATAGGACAGAGAATTGCAGCCAGAATTGCGTTCTCCAGTGAAATGTGCTCTCCCTGGAGAGCCATACAATGGTAAATGAAGCGAAGCACAATACAGTAGAGACTCATACACAGTGGTTGGTTTAATATTTGATTGAACATTTTGGAGTATAAAAGATCTAGGCATAATAATGGACATCTGAGTAAAAATATTTGCCAAAATGCCAGCAACAAGCAGTGCAAGATCATCTCTTCTCCTCCACCCCTGGCTGGATGCTGAGGTTTGCTAAAAAGACTACCGTAGCACAGCTGATTTAGCAAATGCTTTCTCTACACAAGTATTGCATTTTATCACAAGTTATTTATAATTATACTGGCGTTGTTTAAATGCAACTTTTACTGAAAACTGCATGCAGTCAGTTTTGTTAAAGAAGTCATTAAGTAGCTGACATCGGAAAGTAGCGAAGAGCAGCAAAGCTGAAGTCCATGATGGTTTGTACCTGAGCTTGCTATTGCAAACTCAAACCTGTTGAAATAGTCTTCCTTCAGGAAAATAATTCTGATGGATTTTTGTGTAACTTATTCTGGCACTATCCTAATATAAATAGCATCCTCATGAGCCTGGGAACACTGTCACTTTCTGTTGCTGGGTATGCATTTGACACTTTGCTCTCCAAAAACCTCACTTGTTTATGCTGTCCATTGCCATTATACAATATCATCTTGCTGTTCTGGATTTTCCAGTGGGGAACTGGAAGGAGGATAAGGTACAACACTTCAACCAAGGTCACCAGAAAGATCTCCAGAGTTTGGCCAAGTGTTGTAACCACCTAACTGTCTCGTGTCATTGGTTTCATGAGAAAGACCTACTTAGAGAGGGCTTGTAGGGTGAGAAGCAAGAGGGGAAATTATTAGCTGTTAGAAATTGCTGTAACTTCACAACCAAGTGATTTATACCAATTAAAACTCTGTCCCATGTTACTATGTTATGGTACAGAACCAAGTTAACATTTTGCAGCCAAAAGGCATAGCTGTAAAACATTCAAAACATCAAAAAAAAATAGGTCTTCAATACAGGAAAGAGCTGTATAAATGACATTATTTAAGCAGCCACCTTAGAAATTACTAGAAATTTAAGGAATTCTATTTTATTTTTTCAATTAAGTGGCTACAAAGTTGGCAGTCAGGCAAAAAGGTTCAAAGATACTGGCATAGTGACTCTTCATGTTTCAGGGCAGGAACTGTTTTCTGCTCAAGGAAAAGTTATTGCTGCTGTTGTGGTGTAGCGTGGCACAGCATGAAGTGCTGCAAAGAAAGTGGCATCAGTGGTGCCCTGGCTGGAAGTTAAGGACATCCAAGTTATGTTCCCATATAATTGTAGTAAAGTTGGTTTAAGACTGTGCCTTGGCTTCCTCTCCAAAACTGGGGAGGGATATACTGTCCTACTCTTGCAGGGTGTTTGGGGAATGTGAATGAAGAAGTCCATTTTGTTCCAGCAGAGGCATCCACATCAAAAGTCTCTGCAAATGACTTAATCCTCAGAAGCATCTGGTATAGCAGCAGTTCCCAGGCTTTTGCTGTTAGTGACATCACTTACAGATCAGTGATTTTATGCAATCCTCAAAACCAGCAAAAGCATCAGCTGAAAAAATTCCTTGGATTCCCCTTCCAGCCTGCAATCATAACTCTTAATTTAGATGATGGCGTATTACAGGTTGTTGTTCCTTACATGAGCCTGAGAGCTATTCTGCTCAGAGATAAACTTCACTGAAACAAATATTGCATGGGGTGCAGAGCTGGAAGAAAAGTCTAACTTGTTCTTCTTTGCACAGCTGTGTTTCATGGGCATAATCACTCAACACTTGCAGGAGAATGACTTCCCTTTGAAATCATAGTTAAAAAATAAACAAGCATCTAAAACACATGCTGGGCTAATTAGTTCCTCTATTAGGTTTTACTTTTTGGATTGTAACTATTTGATAGCTTATCGTAAATTAGTTGGCTTCTGTGTTTGTTATCCCCACAGGGTGCTCTAAGTTGTGGCAAAATGCTAAGGCTGCCAAAGGGCCAGTCCATCAGGCAGGCATAGCGTGAAGAACAGAGATGCTTCAATAGTGAGTTCACCCTCTGGCATGTGTTTTCTCTGCCAAATTTTGCATGGGGCATGTGGAACAGCAGCCCTCTATGCCACCTTAGATGTTTTCAGTCCAAGGTGATCCTCATAATAAATCTCAATTTCATACTGCCAGAAAAATTCAGAGGGACCAGATAACTCCCAGGTGCTGTATTTTTGTGCTACAGGGTATGTTAGTGTTACCGAGCAAGAATTAGATTGTGATGGGAGGAAAAATAAAGCTTTGTATTAAACATTTCCAAGCTCAATGTAAGCTCGTGCCAGAATGCTGATAGGAATTGTAGAATCGTTTAGGTTGGAAAAGACCTTTAAGATCATCAGGTCCAACTGTTAACCTAACACTGTCAAGTCCACTGCTAAACCTTGTCCCTAAGTGCCACATCTGCACATCTTTTAAACACCTCCAGGGACAGTGACTCAACTGCTTTCTTGGGCAGCCTGTTCCAGTGTTTGACAACCCTTCCAGTAAATACATTTTTCCTAATATCCAAGTCTAAACATCCCCATGCACAACTTGAGGCCATTTCCTCTTGTCCTATCACTTGTCACTTGGGAGAAGAGACCAACACCCTCCTTGCCACAACCTCCTTTCAGGTAGTAGAATCATGATGTGTTATGCACAGAGCAAGCTGAGAGCCTGTTTGGCACAGATGAGACATTCGTAAGTAAATTGTACTTGAGTGTGCTTGGCAGAGCCCTACACTCAGAATGAATGCATTCCTTCTGGTCTACCAGACCATTGGGATTTTAGGTACTTCTCTTGCTGTTACACTGAAAGGTTGTTTACCTGTTGGTTGGGTATAATAGTGAGGCTTTAAAATGGGAGGAAAGGTAAAACAATCTCTGGAAATGGTCTGTATGAGCCCTGGTGAAATCAAACAGCTGTATGGACAAGACTAGAAATGCTACAGCGATCAGGAGCAAGTGCTTAGGACAGGGCTGCTATATCACAATCTGGATACATTGGGGTTTAATGCTATGAGGATCAAGACAAGTATTCAGCGTGGGCACTAAAATTGGGCAGTAAGCTGGAAAGAAATGAGTAAGTTTCTAAAACAAACCAGACTGTGCAAAGTGCTAATCTTGATACGACAGCAGCTTGATGAAATTACCATCTAAGAGTCCATGAAATATCTGTATCTACCCATCCTTGATATTGCTGGAGCATGCCCCAAATACATGAGTTAAGTGGTTTACAGATGGGTCAAACAGTGGATTTTGTTGTTAGTATGCATATTTTCTTAAATAGCATGATGTGGATGCATAGATGTATAGTGTAAAATTGTGTGCATTACTATAAGAATTATTTGCAGTAATAATTTAAGAAGGTTCTGGAGACTCTGCCAAATGAGCTTGCTTTTTTATCACTGATGAAAGCTCAAGTCTCAGGGGTTCACAGCCACCATCCAGTCATGAAGCAAAGTTCAGGGCCAGGTCGACAGTTCTTATTCATGTGGGTAATCCTTTCATGCCAGCAGAGCCAGCAAGATACTGATACTGAAGAAATGAAAGCCCTTGGGCTCAGTTCAGAAGGTACAAACTTTGCCCTCCACAAAAGATCCAGTGAGAAGGTGGACAAATGTTGCTTTATTTCACCTTTCCAGGTGTCAAGACCTCAGGCGAAGTGAGAGCTGAGTCACTGTTCTGTAAGCTACAGCAGCTCTAAGATTAAACTGATTAGAGTGGAAAACATAACACTGAGTCTGACAGACACATAATGTTCATTTTTAGCTGCTCAGCACTTTTAAAAAAAAATCTAATAATGATAAAGCTGCACTGTTTGATTGTTCCTATTACATAATAGCAGTGTCTCTGGGATTTGAGAGAAGCCACGAGCAACATGTCCTTTACGTAACTGATCCAAGTTGCTCTAATCCCTCTGCGCTGTCACTGACCCTGGGCAGCCAGGAATAGCCCGGGAGCGGTGCTGAGCTCCCTGCACTCTCCTCTGGGGCTGCGGGGTAGTGATGGAGCAGAGGTCCTTTGCTCTGAGGAGTTTTCTGCCAGTCATTCTTGCTGGATTTGTAGTCTTTCTCTGCTAATAGAGTGCAAAGAGGGGCTGAAGGAGAAATCCTGCCCTTAAGTCCTGCCTTGCTCTTTATGGGCAGAGCTGGTCCTCCTCACTTCCTTTTTCTTTTCTGAAATATCAGCCTTTATCCACCATTTCCACCTGGAAACAGGTCATCTCATGATCTCAGTACCTTTGCTTCTGTGCTTGTTTAAAACAGTGGACTGAAGGCCAGGTCAGACCCTTGAAGCTGGTCCTCCTGAGACTTTCTCCTGTTTTTCAGGACAGTGCTGTGGCCTGATGTCTGGAGGATGCATTGGGCTTGCCAGGGTGGGTGCTTTGAGGGAAGAGACGCAGCCAGGCACCATCCTGAATTCAGGGGCCTCCTGTGTCCCTCTGGCTTTGGTGGGGTACTGGGGCCTTGTTCCTGCCTTGTGATTTCATGTGCTGGATGTGGAGGTGGTGGACCAGCATGGGGGTTTGTGAAGCAGGAAGGAGGCTGCTGGGAGAAGTCAGCTCCATGTGCTTGTGGTTTGATGTCTATGGAGAGGATCTGACCCTTTACTTGAGCCTGTTGTATTGATGGGTTGTCTTGATTAAAGAGAGTAAAACAATGTGGAGAAGCATCTAAACCCTTAGCCCTGCCCAAGGGTTCCGTGTGCCTTGCCAGCTGCAGATCTTGCCCTGCCTTCTCCATGGGAGAGCACCGCTCTGCCCTGATCGCCTTGGCTGCTTCCAGTGTAATTAGGAGCATTTGAAGAATGATAACAAAAAAAGCAAAATCGAGGGATTGTTTAGGGGGAAGGATTGAGGTAGCTGTGCACAAAGAGACCTATCTAATTAAAACTGCGGGGAAATGGAGATGGTGGCTAATGAGGCTGAACATACAACTTAATTTAACTGAGTTATTTGAAAAGGAGCAACCTGCCTTGCTGGGGAAAGGAAGGTGGGGGGAAAAATAGAAATTATCTGGAATTTCCTATTAAAACATAAACGTCATTGTAATTAGTGCGTGATTTGCAGTGAGTTACTTTGGATTTGGGATTTTGACACATTTATGTGAAAATTCTCATGATCATCAGTTGCATGTCAATAAAACATTTTCAAAGACTGATTAAATGTCTTGCATAAAATCCCATTTATATCTTCCATCTTCTAATATCTGAGATTTTTATCTAACTTTTCTCCACTTGATCTTTACCAGAAGGGAAAAAATTAGTCATATGACTTCCCCCTTTCCCCTCAGCTGTCCTACCTTTTTTTTTTTTCTCTGATTCTGCCTTTTCATCTGTTGTATTCTCAGGGCTCTTCTGATCTCCACCTGCTTTGCTTGTCCCACAGTCACATCCTTTTTCTTGGTTTTCCTTGCACTCATTGTTAAATCTATCTCCTGTCTCTTTTCCTTCATAATACGGATAAATACACATCACTGACACGGTATTAAAAACAAACACCCCCCTCCAACAACAACACACACCACCCTCTCCCCAACAAACACCCTCCCAACAACACCACACACCACCACCCCCCCCAACAACACCACACACCACCACCCCCCCCAACAACACCACACACCACCACCCCCCCCAACAACACCACACACCACCACCCCCCCCCAACAACACCACACACCACCACCCCCCCCAACAACACCACACACCACCCCCCCCCCAACAACACCACCACACACCACCCCCCCCCTAACAACATCACCACACACCACCACCCCCCCCAACAACACCACCACACACCACCACCCCCCCCAACAACACCACCACACACCACCACCCCCCCCAACAACACCAACACACACCACCACCCCCCCCAACAACACCAACACACACCACCACCCCCCCCAACAACACCAACACACACCACCACCCCCCCAACAACACCAACACACACCACCACCCCCCCCAACAACAACACACACCACCACCCCCCGCAACAACAACACACACCACCACCCCCCCCAACAACAACAACAAACAAACACAACAAAACCCTCCCAAAAAACCCAACCAAATACTTTTCCAGCTTTTCTGTCATCTTATGATCTGATTAGTCCTACTTGGCAAAACCTCTTCTGATTTCATCTTCGATTCTTAGCAGTTTGACTTTGGACCCTTTTACCAGTGTTAAAAAAATACATCTCATGACCCCTTATATGATCTCAGGACTGGCTTTCTTTCTCTGCCTTGACCTGTTTCTTTTTTTGAAATCATAACTCGTGTTCTCTCATTCATGATGTTTATTTCTTGTGGTTGCAATCTTTTTTTGACTTATGGGAGAAGCTCCTTCTGTGTATTTTCTGGATGATCTTTCTTGCCCTTTCATTTTTCTTCTCTTTCCCTTCATACTTCTGGGTGACCTCATCACAAGCAAATCCAGCTAAATCTTCCTGAATAGCGATACATCACCCTTACCCCATCAAAATGTGGCATAGGAACAGGGTGTCAAATAGCACAGAGCCCCTTAAAAACAGTGATCTCTATATTAAAATCTGACTAGGTTTAATCCGTGATTCCTCCTCAGTTTGTGTACCTAAATTTGACTTGAGTGTTGACTTAGTCTAAAGATACTTCAGAGGAAGAGGAACAGAAAATGAGGAGTTTTTGTTTCGTAAAGTTTTTGTATCCTCTTCCTCTCTTGAGATTAGGTGCATTGCTTCATTTCACTCACTCCTAACATGGAACAGCTTATTTGTGAGTTAATGCCAGGAAATTTGGACAGGATCATAATCAGAAGAGCAGGATGTTTAATCTTGAGCACTGTGTTTACAAAAGACTTGATGCTGTCTGCCCTTGTTACCTACTCTAATTCTAATGAGTCTTTTATTTGTTTTTTTAAAGGTTTCCACCCAGGGAGTGTCTTCTGGGGCACTAATGGAAGTGAAATTTGTTTTTCAAGCATTCTGGGTAAGTTCATCTTCCATATTATTATCGGATTTGGTCTTTTAAATGTATTTGCCACCAAATAACTCTTTTGCAAGATGTCTTTGATTTTCATATTGGTGCTCGTATATCCAATGAAGACTCTCTCTAACAACTGTATAAACAAACAATGGTGATAAAGGTGACTTCAAAACAGACCATGAGACTCTTCCTGGGGGGGAATTATCAAACAAATATAGGTGTTTGTTTTCCTAATGTTTTTTATTTCTGTCTGGTTGGCATATTATAAACTGAAAATATAAATATCTAAACAAATGTACTATATATCTAAATTAAATCTGTCTACTTTTTGAGATAATATGATAATATTTGAAGATAGTCTTTCATACTTGGGAAGACATAACTTTGTAGGCTGGGAAATGACTGTGACATGGATCCTGGTAAAGTTGTGTTGTGGTGGCATGAGGTTCTGTTCAGTTATGAGCAATAACAATGCATGCTGAAGCCTCTGGGAGGTCAGCAATCATATTTTACCTGTGATGTTTCAGTAGTAAGCAGACTAAGGGCAGAAAGCAGATGGGATCAAAGAGAAAGCAAACTCGGGTCATTGGCAAATACATTCCCTCCATTCTGATTCTCAACGTAGGAAATCCCTTACAATGTCTGTCTCCCTCTCCAACTCGGGTTGTCTGGCTGATAGATAGGACTGGCAAGGCTGGAAAGGTGAAGCAGACACAAGCACGGCATGATCCCAGCTTTCAAGGAATTCTTCATACATGGAGATGCCTTTGGGGACAGTGCTTTGTGATAGGAACTGGTATGGTCAGAGGAGCCTGGGGAAAAATATCCCATCCCTTACCGAAGTCAAAAGCTGTTTTTCTGGCAGCAGTCATGCTCAGTCACAGATGATGTAGTTTTGGCTGTAAAATGGGTGAGCTGGTGTGTTACTGTCTTCTGGGTGGCACCTGCATCCTGGTTACAGTCCTGCAGCAGTCAGGTGGCTAAACCAAATGAGAGAAATCCCGTGTTTATGGGCTTGCAGGTGGCATGTGATTCTCCAGCACTGTTGCCCCACACGAAAGAAGGGAAGGTGTATTGCAATGCACATCTCCCATTTGAGAACATTTTCAGGACACTGCGTTGAGCGATGTGAAGGACGTACAAAAATGCCTTTTGTGCATTTCCCATATACAAATGACTTCTGGTTTATAAGCAGTTATAACTGTTTCTGTCTGTAATTACTGGATTGTAAGTCTTGTAACTGAGCCAGTGAGGCTAAAGCTGTATGACTCTTTGGGAGGGAGTTGCTGTTTGGACCCTCACAAAGAGTGTTCCTGTGTACAGCTTTCTCACTGTTGCCAATGGGGCAAGATCAAAGGCTGGATGCTGGATTTGGAACTTGGCTACAGAGCTGGAAGAGAATGAGCTGAAGTGATAAATACAGATGAATCTTGCTGGGTATTCTTAATTTTCTATATATGCCTGTGGATTTCCCAGTGTGGTTGAGGACTCTAGTGCTTGAATAGTGGTTATGAAAAGAACTATGTCAATATTAAAAAAATGGCATTGTAAAATGTTCCAGCATTCTGTAATAACATTTAAATGAGATTTAAAAAAAAAAAAAAGGCAGAGGAAGTAATTTCTTAGTAGTTTTCTCCAAAACATCATATTAAAGCCTGCCCTTCCATAAGGTATGTTGTTTCACTGCTAACAGGTATTGAGTACTTGTCTGCTCAGAAAGGAAGAGAACATGTCAATGGTATTCAAAGCAAGGCCTGTGAGAAGCAGCTTGAAGTTTTTGATTCCTTATGGCCAGAGGAATTGAAAATTGAAGGCCATCATCTGGAACAAAGCTTTGTGAATCTTTGAAATGAGTTCACTGTGATAAGTGTTAGAGATGCTCAGCTTCTGAAGGGGAAAATTGTGCCAGAAGTAGGTGTCAAATAGAGAAAGAAACATAGAAGGCTATTTTGGAGTTTGAGCACTTGTTGCAAACCCAAGAGAATAAAGTTTTCTGGCCTGTTCCAGAGTTGTCTGCGAGAATGGCATTTTCAAACCCCTGTATTTTGTTTCAAATAGACAGGACAAAATAATGTCTGTTTTGTGGAGATAATGTGACTTTTATGTTTCTTGTACTGATCTTGGAGTACTGTGTGGGAAGATGATGGGTATACAAGAGCATCACCCTGTTTAAGAGAGATTTTTGTGAAGTTACAGTGCATTACAGTCACAGTTGTACCTAGTGGGAGGCATTCTGACACACCATGCAAATACTGTTCTGATAGGAAATATGTGTGATTTTTTTGTGTGTCTGTGGGTTTTTTGTGTGTGTGGTTTTTTAAGTAATGCTAAGGAATAGGTCAAAGTGGTCTACATGGGAATTTGTGGGTCAAGAGTTTGATACAATACTTCCGTATTTCTGCAAATAGCTAGTGAAATGTTTTTTTCTGTTTTCAGCTAAAAATCAGGAATTCAGGGAAGTGACTTGATAATAATTTTACAGTCATCCAGTAATTTAACACTGGATCACAGTTGAAAACCCATAGAAACACTCAAGACACTTCATATTGTATCAGATGGATTAAGTGTGATTCACTTAGTTCATTAAATTCCAGAGGAATTAATAATGTCTGGATCATTGTTTCCTAGGCTTATAAATTTAAAGACCAGAGGGGACCACAAGAATATCTATTCTTACTGTCTGCTAAGTTCACATCAGAAAAATTGAGGCTATATCAGTAATAGTCCTTTAATTTTTCTTTATTTAGCATATCTTCCTGAAACAGATCAAGGTTCTGATTTAAAGGGTACCAGTAGTAATGTATCTACTGTGTCACAGGTAAACTGTTCCAGTAAATAATAAACCTTGCTTTTCAGGGCAGTCTGTAGATCTTTTTGGCTTTTAAATGTTGTACCTATTTTTTTTTTTTCCTGCTGTACTGACAAGGAATCTGTTATCTGGATGCTGATTTTCCAATTAGTTGTCCATGTAGTTAGCAGGTTTTGAAATTCATTTAGTATGAGCCATGTTGTAGTATGATGAATCTTTTAATTCAGGATTTTATGTATAGCATGACTTTAAATTGCTGCATAGTGTGAAATTAGGACTAGAAATATGTCCTGTCAGCACACTACCATTATAAAATGATGATGTAACTGCATACAAATGATCAGATTTACATGACCAGGCCTATTTTCCGTACAGCTGTGTTGATTGGTGTTAATTATGCTACTGTCTTTCAGTGCCTTATTGATTGTGTCCCATGGTAACCTTTCCCTGCTGTTGCTTACTACTGATGTCAGTGCAACTGTTCAATAGGTGCTTAGGTTATTCCGCTTAACCCTTTTAAATACTGCTTTGGTATTAACTCTTTCTGGTGACCAGGAAGTTCTAGTGTTCCTGTGTTTCTTAAAAGCAGTCACTGAATCAAAAGTTATTAGTTCATCTGCTCTCAACTCTTGAACACAGGGTTTTAACTGAGGGACTATTTAAAACTCTCTCCAGTTACTGATGGCATGGGAGGTATGTCACTGTCACTGTAAGATGTGAATACAGCATCTTGCATCTTTTTGAACACGAAGTAGAAGTAGTTGTCAAATATGTCTTTTTCTGAATCATTTGATAGTTTTTATCTGGAATGACTTACTGAAGTCATTGCTTGGCATTCACTTATTCTTTTTCCATTTAGGGAGGAACTCCTATTGTCATAAACTCCACCAAAGCTTTTAACTTTTTTTTTTGCTTCCATAGCTTGCTTGTATTTCTGCAATGTTAATTTGTATTCATTGATATCAGTGCCTTTTTTTCCCCATCTGTTATGTACTGTGGGTTTGTTTTACAGGTTCCTCTGCTGCTTCTGTCACTCTCTTTAGCCAGGATTCTTCAAACAAAAAAAGCTTCCTTTCATGGCAATGATTTTTTTTTTAATATGTAACAAAGCATCCTTTAGCAGGTCCTCTTTATATTTTTGTGTGACTGTTTCCCCCTACTCAGGTTTGCTCATTATTTCTTTTTGGGATTGAGAAATTGTAATTCTAAAATATCCAAACAAGATTAGACATTGTTTTCCAATTGCAAAAGAAATTGGAGCATTGCCCTTTGCCTGGAGTGAGTCACAATTTTCTAGTCAAATGGTTCACCTGTATCCAGCAGGAGTCCAATATAACATTAGCTAGAGTTGGCTTCACTATTTTCTTGTATTAAGCCATGAACTAGAACTTGCAGGCTTTCCCCAGTTCTTACTAGTAAAGTGGTTCTTTGAGAACAGATTCTCTGCTACAATAAAATTTAATGTGACAATATTTTCATAGCATACACTTGAGGAGTGCCTCACTCTATTCCCTTACCTCATTTAGTGGATTTCTAGCAGGCTTAGCTTCTATCTCAGCTTGTCATTTGCCAATACTCCAGATTCTGTTTTTCTCTTTGCACATGCTGTATCCATGGCTTTATCTTCTGCACACCCTGTTTCTCTTAAATAAGTACAGTGGTTTTTAGTGTTGATTTTTATCTTGTGTTTTTGTCTGTTACCTTCTTAACCTTTAATAGAGTTGAGCTTTCTTTTGAAAAAGGCCATTCTAATTTCTATTGAAATTGAGCACAGTCATTGCTGTTGTAAGCAAGCTTTCAGTGGAACGAATTGTTTGCCCTTTTTAAAAAAGAAGCTATTCAAATATCACCAGCACAGAGGAAGTATTGCTTTCTATTTCTAGCTCTGTAATACATGAATCACGGTTCTTTTGACAATTCATGTTGACATGGGGAGGCTCTTACTTGTCAGTCAGACCTCCAGTCAGCAGCTCCCAGTCCACATGGCCTTTTGCAATCCTGTGGTCACTGCCAGGCTGCTCTGCAATGGTAGCAGAGGGCAGAGAAGGTAAACTTCAGGAGACAGAGTTCATGCTATGGTTGGCTTTGGGACTGACTCTGGAGAGCAGCTGAGGCAGAGGGAAAGGACAGGAGCTGAGGTCAAAAGTTGATACATTTTCTTCTCTTATGCTTTGTGAAAGTCAGATATACTCTTAACAAATGGTTGTTGCTCAGGTTACTAAAAGTTACCTGGTTAAAACAGCATGCATGTGGAAATTGGCTTTGTACTATTTGGAGCAACTTACTTGTCAACACGTGGTCTTGCTCCATCACCAGAACTGACTTGCACATGTACCCTGGGTGAGGGTTTGTAAGGAGCTGTATCCTCATAGGATGGTTTGTGTGAGATGGTCAAACCCAAATGCCTGAGACCTGCATCTCCCAGTACTATACAGTGCTTAGCACAAAAGTATGTGGGCAGCTGATTATCCTGGGTAGAAAATCTGCACAATTATTTACTGGATATATTCAGGTGCCTTATGGAAGTTGTACTCAGCACTGGTGAGGCCACACCTTGAACACTGTGTCTGGTTTCTGGCCTGTCCCTACAAGAAAGACATTGATGCGTCAAATATGCCCAAATAAAAGAACAAAGCTGGTGAAGAGTCTGGAACACAAGTCTTGTGAGGAGCGGTTGAGGGAACTGGGGCTGCTTAGCCTGGAGAAAAGGGCTGAGGCTGTCTACAACTACCTGAAAGGAGGTTGTAGCATGGAGGGTGTTGGTCTCTTCTCCTGAGTAGCAAGTGATTGGACTAGAGGAAATAGCCTAAAGTTGCATCCAGGGAGGTTTAGATTGGATATTAAGAAAAATTTCTTCATGGAAAGGGTTGTCAGGCATTGGAACAGGCTGCCCAGGGAAGTGTTGGAGTCACTGTCCCTGGAGGTTTTAAAAAGATGTGTAGATGCGACACTTAGGGACATGGTTTAGTGAACTTGGCAGTGCTAGGTTTATGATTGGACTTGATGATCTTAAGGGACTTTTCCAACCTGAAGGGTTCTATGACTCTAAGTAACTGTTTTTCCATGTATAACCACACTATTACTGATTATTTTTTTTTAAGTAGCAGCATCCTAACTGGAATTGAGTCCACAGGGGAAGAATCAGCTTGTAGATGCTTTGGGACAAGGACACTGTTTTCATTCAGTGTTGTGTGGCTTTGTATGAGGGATGCTACTCCAAGCATTTTTCCAGTACAAAGGTTGAGCAAAATAAAATGGAAGTATAAAAAAGGGCTAAAAAATTATCTGTCTGCAATGACAGAATAGCAACAACTTCATAAACTCCTGGTTTAGCCTGCTTAAATAAAGTTACTTGCAAAGAATCTTCTGATATGTTAATTATATTATTTATACTGTTTTTTTCTGAATTTCAAAACAAAGTGTGACCTTGATTTCAAAGTAAAACTGCATGAAAGCATGCTGTGCTTATTTTTCATAATTAATCATGTATAAGCCAATTTTATGGCAAAACAGATAAATAAGATGTCAGAATATTTGTAAAATACTTTGCTTCAAGATGTTAGTGCAGTTTGGGTCTTAGCTTTAACAAAATGCAGTAGTTCTTTCAGTTTCACTGTGGGATGAATGCAAAGCATGAAATATATATTACAGTTAAGCCCTAAATGTGCATACCGTAACTGGAGTATACATTTGGTCATAGCAGTGTGTGTGCTAGAACATAAAAAATCCCAAAAAAACCTCTTCCTTCTCCTTCCTTTCTGTAGTGGCCTAGGGAGTTGCTACTTATCCCTAGCAACCTTATCTATCACTCATGCAGCTCAGCTTGCATGAGACACTGACTTAGTAAGCATCAATAGTTTGGGGGCTGCAGTGAAGCAAATACCCAAAGGCTTGTTCAAAGGTGGCTGCTGCTGAAACCAAAAAATGCCAACAACCTCTCATCTGAATGCTGGGGGCTTCTGAGCCTGCTTTGGAGGCTGAAGCCAGCACTTTTCCAGAGATTACTTAGAAGATGGGATTTTCCTCCCTTCAGAAGACAAGTTTATACAACTCTTTATCTCCAAAGGACAGCGGATGAATTCCCCGCTCCCTGGTGGGACTGCTTCCGGGGCGGGTGGATGGACACAGGAGGACGCTGATGTGGTGACCAGGTGGGCAGCCTTTGCTGTGTTTTGGCAGTGCACAGTTATGGGGATGCTGTGGGATGAGCTCAGGGGTGCAGGAGAGCCACCACCAGTGGGGTAGGTTTGTACACCCAGTGGGTCTTGGGCGCTCCCACCCAGCTAGGGGTTTGGTTACAGGAACCTCTACCAGGACAACCAGAAAACTACACCGAAACTAAATGGATAGAGCCATTTGACTAGTAACAAATGCCCATGAACATCATGTATGGGTAATTTTGCATAATGAAGTTAACAGCTGATGATGTGTGTATTATAACTGCTTTTAGAATCATAGAATGACCTGAGTTGGAAGGGACCCACAAGGATCATTGAGTCCAACTCCTGTCCCTGAGTATGACAACCCAACAGTTCACATCATGTACCTGAGGGCGTTGTCCAGTCTCTTCTTGAACACTGCCAGGCTTGGATAGGGTTTACTGAATTCTACTGTAGTTTCACAGTATTATTTTATAGCTCACTTCAGTTGTCTCTCTAGCTCTGACAAGTCCTGGCATTTAGTATTCGTTACATATGCAGTATAATAGGTTCTGGCATTAGGCTGCATTTAGTACATAAGCTAGTATTAGTTTGAGTCTTCTAGCTCTTCCTCCTAAGCTGCCAAGTGGCACAGGATATAGCTTAGATGAGAGAAAACAATTTAAACTTTCTCAGTGAACCAGTTTTGAGAAGAGTTTTTTCTCAAATGCAGAGTTCCACACTGAAGCAGTGTGATTAAAAGCCTGTGGGGGAATCAAGCATAGGGATGGCTTTAAGGAAGATCAAGGGACCCAATGAAATTTTTCTGCAAATGATAATTAAAGAAACAGTATCCTCATTAGCATAATACACTAAATGATAAAAAGAACTGGACAGATGCCTAATCTTGAAATGCTTCTTGATTTACAAGTACATATTTTAAAAAGAAGGCAATTGGGGTCTGTTCTCTCTAGCTGCCTGAATCATCAAAACGGCTGCTTATGTAACTTACTGTCTCAAACAGGAAAAGGATACACAAAGAAGTAAAGCTGTGTACTCCAGGACATCATCATAGACCAATCCCTGATGCACAGGTACAGATATTTGAGCATTCACAATACTCGAGGTTTTCTGAGATTGGATGCCTACCAGACAAAATTGCACGTTTGAGCAGATATTCTTATCTGGAGCCATATGTGGCCCAAAGTTGTCCAAACGTAGATACCACAAAAATGAAACACTCATTTTCTGTTGATTCTTGGCTCTATTTATCAAGAAGGTGACGACTGAGTTTCTTATGGTCATATTGGGCCACAGAGAAATGTATGTGAGAGCTCTATCAAGTTTAGTTTTTCTGAAGAAATTCTCAATTCCTGATAAGGGCAAAAATGACTTTCTGGTTTTAATGAAATTGTGAACTGTATGTGGCAAGTAGAAATAGGTGGCATTTATATTGATGCCTCTGTGACCTACCTGTATTCTGCTCTTGTCCAATATAAGCTGCAATGTTGCAGTTTGTTTCACTTCAAATATCATCCTAGGTATGTTCTTTTACCATCACAATTATAGGCTCCCAAATGGTTTTGAAGTGAAGCAAAATCTTGTGAAGTCTCGGAGTTATGTTGCCTGTGGGGAGGCTCATCAGATCTCGTTAGACCGTGTCTACACCACTGAACGAGAGATGGGTACATGGCAGCGAGTGACTTGTGCTGCTTGGTGCGCTGTGCTCCGTGCTGGGAGTTGTTCTGCTCTTTGCAGCACTCTGCCCAGTGTCTTTTCTGGACCCTGTGCAGTGCATTCAGTGCATTGTAAAACATCATCATTACTCTGTGCGCCTTTTTTTTTTTTCCATTCAAAACTCATGAACTATAGTGAGCACCAGAGCACTTTTTATAGAGTAAAAATGAGGGTATGTGCTGTGGGCACACCGGGTCAACAAGGAAGAGTGTTAGGAGTGCAAAAACTCGCCGATCTAGTGATGGGAAACTGGGGGGGTGTGGGGGAGCCAAACCTGATTTGATCTTGTCCATGCTGCTACCGAGTGTGGTCCCTAGTGTGAATGGTCCCCCAGACCACAGACTGTTTAAAGAAAACTTACCTTAATTAAATGACAGTCCTTTCTTTGTCTAGTAGTGCTAGAGTGTTCGCCTCTGGAAGACGAGTGGGAATTACACTTTTAATAAGCTTAAGTGGATAGAGGAGGATTTTTTTTTTTTCAGTAGTGAAAATGATTTCTCAGCAGGAACTGACTTTTGAATTATTCAACCAATGCAAGGTAGAGGCTGGATGCAAATGGATGTCAGACTCTTTCAGATGGAAGTAGCCCTCCTTTTCTCAAATCCTACAGCTTCTTTTCAGATGGAGAGCTGGTAACCACCACTTTGTGAAGGGGCTGTGGCAGCCAGAGACAAGAAAGGTATGCTGGAGTAGGCAGTCTCTACCAAAGCAGTATCCTCCCCCTTTGAAGCTTACGTATTTTCATAAATACAAATCCCAATTTAATGTTAGATAATGAACAGGGGAAAAAACCCCACAACTTCAGCTGATAAGTAACTGGACAAGGACACTCCAGAAAGTTAGAAGACCTTTCAGCCCTCTGCTGGGTGACTGCTACACCAGTGATGGTGTGACTGTTGCTGGCTGGGTTTGTTTGGCATCAAGACTGTTAAGAAACAAGGTGAATGATCTAATGCTTTAGAGTAAATATCAGTACTGCTTGGAGGATGCTATGGCAGTTAACTTGTTCAGTTTCTGTTTTAACCGCTGAAGTAATTTGGAGTCAAAGACACTCCTGTTTGATTTTTTTTTTTTTTTTTTCCTAGTGGCTTAACACATCAAGCTGAACCAGATCTCTTTATATCCTCATAATCTTTCATATGCTGAAGTAGTAACTGTGGAGCTGGAGAGTTCTGATACATGAAAGGCAGCACTATTGATCTTGGTGATATACGTATTTCCACATAGGGCTTTGAACTTGTGATAGTTCTGGAGAATGAATAAATCAAGTGGTACGTGCTAGGGTGTGCATTTTTGAGACAATGTTGTATCTTGTTCAGATCTGTAGTTGCCATCACTGAGCTACTTACAGTAGGACAGGAGAATCCTTTCTGTTAGCCGGTCTGAATGCTGGTAGCACTTCAGATATTCAGAATTCAGCACTGCAGTCTGTAGAGCTCTGCAGACTTTCCTGGAGTTTTCTCTGTGTGCGTCCCTGTTCTCCACTTACTGTGCCCATGTCTGCTGAGCTGGGCATGGGGTGCAGGATGGAGGGTGACCCTTCCTCCTCCATCTCAAGGACTTTGGGATCCACTGGGGCCCTGTGCTGACATTTCATCTGAATTTCTTAACTAGATGGCAAAGATGAGGACAGAGCAGCATGGAGCTGTTGCTCTGCTGGGGGTGGATGTAGTGGGAGGGCAGCCCCAGGTCTGGGGATTCTGTTCTTCCCAAAATAGCTTGTTTTCATCTTTTCACCTAGTTAGAGTTCATGGAGAGATTGCTATGGCTTGTGTATGCTATAAGGACCAAATCTGAAAGAGTCTTTCTCAGTTTCTGTTTCACTAGTAGATTTTAGTGATATGCATTGCAATCCTACTATTTTTTTCCTGTGAGTGTCCAGATATTTTATGATTTTTTTTTTTAGTGCCTGATTTGCACATGTTATTTATGTATACGTGTATTAGCTTTTTCTAATCCTTACAGTCTGATGGGAAAAAAGCTAGAACAAAAAAATGCAACTTCCCTCCAAGGCTGAACTAACATTTGAAAGATTTAATAAATAAATAAATGTATTATGTATTTTATTTTTAATGATGAGGTTTTTGGAGGAATGACTCATAATTTTTGAATTACAGTGTTTTTCAAAGTTAGATTTGTTCTACTCACATTTGTTTTAATGACTTTTACAAGTAAATAAATGTAGACTCTGTTGTTTTTTTTTTTTTCCCCTGCTGGAAGTAAATGGGATTGTAGTCTGGCATTTATATTTTTTTTCTAACATTCAAATAATTCTTGTCAGATCTCATCTATTTACATTTGAGCTGCAGTTATGGATTTGTCTGTGCTCCTCTGTTGGAATTCATCATTACAGTGCCTAAGAAGTTTCCCAGAAAAAAACCTCAGCAATGATCCTCTTCTTGCCTCTCAAGGGTTTTAATTTTTTTCCCTTTAATATCTTCATTCATATTATATCACTGAATACTGGGATACAATTCTTCATAATAATTTTTACTTTCTGAAAAAGAAAAACTCGCCAGATTTAACTCTATTGTGAACCTTTTGTTCATCCAAATATTATTTCTGGTGTGAACAGTTATCACATATAAAGATGTCTCTAAAGGAAAGATTCAGGCTGCTCCTTGCTTAAGTTAATTTAACTATTAAGGTAGGCAAAGAAGGTCTTCACTGCAAGAATAAACTATTAAAAAGATAACTGTAGGAATCTTGGAGCATGTCCTCTGTTTTCTGACTTGCAAGAACATTCTTGTTTTTCTGTCTGCCCCTGCTGCTCCTTAAGAATTGGTTCCTGTAAATTTCAGAGGTTTATTAATTTGATTTATACATAAAATGCTGTTTCTATGGAGTTGCAAGTGTGCTTTGCATGCTGGTTCCATAGAAAGTAGAAGAAAAGTAAGTAGTATTTCCACTTCTCAATATGTGAAAGATCAAGAAGACATGAAGAGCTTTTCTTTAAAAGTAAAGAGAGTCTGCCTCTCAAATTCTCCTGAAGAATATATTTGGATATTTGCCTCTTCAGACTTTTTTCAATGGGTGAAGCCTGAGTATAGGTGTTTAGTTAGCTTTAGAATGTATATTTTTCTCAGTTTTAACTCATAAGGGTAATATAAATATTTCATATACTTAAAGGTCTGTGCTACTTCTAGATTAGAATAGAGTATAGGAAATAATGAACCTGCTACAGTTTTTAAATAAACCTACATTATTCTATTGTTTCTGTGAATATGTGTTCCACTTGTACTAAATTTCAAAGACTACTTTGCTAAAATTTCCTGGGCAATTGCCTTGGCGTCTGTTAATTTAATTCCCATATAGAACTGTAATAGGGTATAAATTAGAACTCTGGGGACTACTGATAATGTTCTGTGAAGATGGAACTTTGAAGGATATGAAAGGGTTTGCTTTGCTCATATTGCAAGTGGTGACAGGGGTAGAATGAAGTTTGGGGGAGTAGGTGAAGGACACTAAGATTTTTTTCCCATATCAAACTTGACCCCAAATGTGAAGAACTTCTTTGCACAAAATTTTTTCCCTGTGTCATACAAGTGATTGAAAATGATGTGATAATGAGTTGACTGTCACCATCTTCTGCACCCTGAAAATCAGGAACCAGGGTTTTCTTTTGTGAGTCTCTCTCCTGATCTCCCTAAATTAATTTACCCATTCCCTTGGTCTAATTCCTGGCCTGACTGCTTTGCCCTTCTCAGTTGCTTTACTCTCAGTAAAAATCTTCTAGATCTGGGTTTTTTTTGTCTGTTTTTGTTGTTGTTGTTTTTTTCACTCCTTCACCTGGGCAAAAAGGAAGACTATGGTGAGGGTCAGGAAATGTCATGTTGCCAAAAGGCTTACCTCCTAATTAGAAGAGAACAAGACACAAACTATAATGGAGTGTGTATAGATTCATACTGAGGTGCCTTGAAAATAATGTTTTGGTTCAGTTAGGACCTGAAATGGTGTCAGGTGGTATGATAGCCACGCAAGTCTGGATACAGGCGAGAGGGAAAACTTACCTTTTGGTAAAGGAAGAAGGAAATAGCTTTCAGATTTATTTTTTTTTTACTACTATTAATGGATGTCTTCAGACACTGCCATACCTACCACATTTTCTTCCTCAACTTTTTCAGCTTTTTTGCTTGAAAAAATCAAATGTTCTCAAATTTAAGTTCCTACTGTTGACACTGCACTTCACATGAAATCCATTTTATTTGGAAACATGCTGCAGTTTTTGCCCAGCTATAGCTTATAAATCCATCCTCTCTTCTTCATCCTTGGGATGGGGTTTTCATTTTATTTTCTGGCTGGGACTGACCTGGTTTGACCACCTTTCACAGTTGCAGTTACCACTGCTAGGTCAGCTCTTTCCAAGAGAACCTTGTTAATCCTGGCCTGCCTGATCTCCTGCTGTGCCATTGTGTACCTCAGCCCATCTCTGGTTCCTCTCTGAGAATGGCTGATCAGTATTCAAGGCATATACCTAAAATAGATATTTTAACTCCTTTTCTATACACATTTCTCTGTGTGGAGGGCACAGCTGACTACTTGCTACCCACTCTCACAGCAGGGAATTCCCTGCACATCATCCTACTTCAAATCCTCTCACTCTTTCTGTAGTGTTCCTTAGCTCTTCAGTGGCCCACTTCTGATGTAACTGCTTCCCTGTCACAGCTGTGTGCACTGCTCTCCTGGCTGGTCTTACCTGCTGCACCACCTGCCATGGACCCTCCTCTGCTGCCTCTGCTCTGTGGCAGAGACAGCAGAAAGTGCTTGTCCTCAGTCCTGAAATCCTTCACATCTTCACCTGATCCTTGGCCAGGTTGATGCCTTGCTCATCAACCATTTGTATGTGCCGCCCACAGCACGTTTATTTTTGTTACACTTCAATGCTTGTATCTCTAGAGATTGTCAACTGGTGAAGCTGAGTAAAAATGCTGGTAAAAACAGTTTTGCTGTGTAATAAGTTTTGTGCTTGATCAACAGTGGTGGGTCAGTTCTAAGTTTTTTCTTTTTCTAATTCTGCAAAAAATCACTAGCAAGGAAGTTAGAAAATTTGGTTTTCTGTCCTTCGACACAAGCCTTTCCTGGTAATAACTAATCTCTTATCTAAGATGAATGACCTATTAAATAAATTGTATGGATTGACTTCAGCATTTTGGACTTTCAGGATTAAGTGTATCACAACAGAATATTGGTCATGAATAAGCGAGAAAGCTGCTTGGGGCTTGGATGTCTTGTCACACTTTGCACTGAGGCAGCTCCAGCAACTTACTGTGATGTTACACCTGAGTTATCGCATTCAGGTATGGACACCTGATTTACCAGGGCAAGGTTTTTTATTTGAGACTTTGAAGTCCCTTGGAGTTGGTGCTGCTCTTTTCAGAATATGTGGTTGCTTACACATGATTTGAGAATGTTATAAGGAGTTTCCTTTTCCTGAACACCTCCTGAAAGTGTGCCACAGTCATCCTGTGGAGCTGACATGTTGCTTTTAATGCAGGAGAGTGACTACAACCCTGTGAGACAACAGAGTGAGGCAGAGCTTCCTCTCTGCTTTTAATTGACTAAAACTATAAATAGCTGCTCATCACTAGAGAAATCAGTTGGTATCCATTCGTAGTGCAAAAGCTGAGCCTTGTGTATTAGTCTGCAAACACAAACCCTCTTCCAGACACCATTTCCTTTATTTGGTCCCATAGTCAATAATGGAACAGCCTGTCTTCTGTAGAGCAATAAAGTGTATGCATTTCGTCATCAAAGTAAGGTGGAAGAGTTTATGCAATCTTTATGTTGTTGCTGTAATAAGAATATGCGCTCTATGAAATATCTTTAGAGGTCAGAAGTGGTCTTTTTCTCTGCTGAGAAGTCACCTTTCCACAGATCTAGCAAAACTCTGCAATCTCTGCTGCTTATTAACTTTCATATTCTAAAAGTTCATCTTGAGTGCTCACTTTTGCAAGGCCAGAGAAAATTGCTTGAGATATGCAGAAGAGTGAATATGAAAACATCCCTGATTGCATGCAATGTGTAATCCTCTTATTTGATATTAGTGATAAGCAGAACCTTGATCTGTGTATGCTCTGGTCCTTCTTGTAGTCAGGGTATGCTGTTAGCATAGTGACTAATGCCTCTCATCCCAGCTACATGAATGCTTCTTATTTACACAACTTCAACTCTTCATTCTCGCTCTTAACTGATCGTTTAGCAGACTGGCTGCTGGCATGTCCCAGCTCTGCAGATTGCAGGAGGGTGCTGTGAATGACATGCATCATTACACAGGCTCTGGCCTTGGCTGCTGGGAATTGTATAGAAATAACATTAAAAAATATCTGGCTTACCAAGTCTGAAACTGAACAATTTGCACGGGTTAAGTGTTAGTGCAGTGTGTCTTTGGGCACGACGCTAAGCCACAGTAGGTATAGTGAGTAAAGTGAAATCTATTAGCAAGGTCTGTTATAGCTAATTTAGCCTAATTGTGCAAGAGAATCCTTGGAAGCTTCAACTATGTCTTAGAATGGTATTTATCACTTGTTTTGATACATAATTTAATGAAACAATCAGTACAGGATCATGTGCACACTTCAAAATGTTGCTGACCCATTTTCATGTGCACTGAAAAGAATGCATGGCACTCATTAATTGCATGGGTACTCTTTTAGACTGGCTCTGCTCAGGCATCTGGAAATATTTAATTGATACCAAGCATTACTGGAGGTTGAATCCAGGTACTACTAGAATAGTTCCTTCAATACAAGTAACATGTACTAGTATTAGAACTGGAAAACCAGTCCTTCAGGGGAAAATCTCTCTATGCTGCTGGGAGTAATTTTAGCTTCAATGACAGTATAAGTGAACTGAAGTTGTTTTTGTTGCAGGACACTTTGGATTTTAGCATCCACAGAACTGGCAATGGGAGGTAGCTAGAGAGGAGAACATTAGTAACTAGAGCATCTCTCTGTGTGTTTGGAAGTTTTGGGTCTCACCACACATCAGCTACTGGTGTGATTCACCACCATTTGTGAGGTTGGTGGACATCCCCATGCTCCTGTTTCCTCACTTGTGCCATGTTTGAATTATTGGTCCTTAAAGCTGGAGCTAGAACAAGAAGTTCCATGCTTCTAAATACAGGAAACTATACAGCATGTCCAAATAAGAGTATCAGCAAAGATAAGGGTAGGAAGACTAAGCTGTTTCTGAACTAACTGGAATGCTTCCTACTGTGTTCAGTCAATTTTAGAGAACTTGTTTAAGAGCACTGGGAGCTCTACTTCTCCCTGCTTTCTAACACAAAAACAATGGGACATTCTCTGAAATTCAAAGTTGGCAAATCCACACTGATTCAGGAAAAAAAAATCCCTTTAAAAGAGCAGATGAAACTGTAGCATTCATCAACTGTACCATGTACATGAAGCAATGTACATTAAGAATCTGTAGAATTAAAACCAGATTATAATTTTATGCATTTCAAGACTTCAGAATTATGCTAATGATCACAAATCTTGCAGAATAACTAATGGAAAACTTGGTTTCTGCTGGGCTTGTGTCTCATAACTCAGCTAAAAAGTGAACTAGTCATACTAAACCCTTATGCATCAGATGAGCCACATGTGGCAGAGCTCTTAGTGATGCTGTAAATGCTGGGGAAACATCAGTACAGATGCACCTTATTGGATGACATGCAGATTCCATGCATGGGAGAGAAATCTTTGTAGTCTCATAAAATACTTTTTGAGTTGCAGTCTTCCTGTCATTAAGGAAAATCTCTTTCCCATGAAGACTTTATTGTCACATGAAGTTAAATTTTACTTTACAGCCCTTTCTCAGCCTTTCCTTACAGAGCTTTCACTCCTCTCCCTGGTCACTGACTGTCACAAAACTTGTGGGAATTCAGCTCTTCTGTCGAAGTTGTTTCTGTAGTGGCAATTATATATATAGATATTAGAGGAAAACTGATAGTGGTCTTACCTTGTTGCATATGTGGTCTGTGGTATACAATAACTGTATTATTTGGATGCTTTCATATTAGACAAAAAAGGGTTATCTATGCAGGTCTATTTAGATAAAAGATGGTTATTTCTGAAGCAAATCAGCAATGTTTTTATAGAAGCTGTGATTAAAAACAACACCCTTTAAAATGTAGATCTTGGTGACACAGAAGTTCTTGTTAGATGAAGAAAGCATTTTAGATTTTTATTTCTAGTACTGTTGCTTCTGTTCTGGTGAGCTGGTCAGGTTCATGGTGTTCCTATTGCATCTGATTTCATGCTTAAATGGTTCTTGGGAATATCCCTTTTTTGGTGTGGTCAAGACAGGTTTTTATTTGTTGTTGTTATTGCTGGCTTGACTGATAAGGAGCCAGTATTTGTTTCCTAGAGGAAAACTGGGTGTCCTCTCTTTTACTGACTCGGTGGTCTTTGTGCAAGGCTAAAGTTTGTGACAGTTCAGGTGGAAGTGTCCCTTGCATTAAAATTATTCTGGCAAATAAGTTGTATGTGTATTGTTGCCTCCAAGAAAATTCCCAGTTAGTTATCAAAAGTGTTTATTCCTGGTAGAATAAAAAGCTTCAGACTGTTTTTTAACTTGGAGTGATGGTGAGGAAGATTATAGATGTCCAAGGCAGGATTTTAGCTGTTAAAGTAGTCAGGAACCAAATACTAGTAAAAGAATAAAACATCTTTAAGAATTATTTGCAAATAAAATAATTCTTCAAATAATTTTGCAAAACAAAAACAGGAGTGTAAATTGTGCTAAACATATGTCTTAAAAGTTGGACTCCAGCTTACCTTTATTTCAAAAAATTCAGATGTTGAACCTTACCTAAAGTATTATGTAGCAGGGAGGCTTACTGTGTTTGCTTTTTGGTGTTTCTAACCAGAAACAGCTCATAATAATGGAAATTCAATTTAAAAAGTCCATCTGCTGCTGTTCTTGTTTTCTTACCCATCATTTACATGGTAAACATCAAACCATAAATGCTGCAACTGTGTACCTCCCTTTGACAAAAAAAAGTGATAACTGTTCACCTTATTGTGAAAGCAGTGTAAAAAACACACAAAAATAGGTCTGAAATAATCATCTGCTTTATGCAAATAATTCCTTTCAATGGACTACCAAAAAATTCCTCACTTAGCTTCTGATCACACATTTACCTGCTTTTCAAACTTACTTCTTCATTGACTTGAAAGGAGGTAACCATAACTGATATGAATATTTTTAAAAGGGGCAGTTTACACTGTACAAGTTTTTCAAACACATTTTTATTTTAATGGTCTGCATATACTTCCCATTTAATGAGTTTGGGAAGCTTTAATCTGAATCTACAGTGAGTTGCCCTAGTGCTACCACCTAAGCACTTTCATGCAACATTGGTTCTTGTCTAACAAGACAACGTAATCAGAAAAATGAGCAGTAATTTTTAGAAAAAAATAATTTATGTCCTGAAAAACAGCCAGTAAATCTATCTGAAGACTGTTTCTGGGCACAAATTGTTTAAACCTAGCCATTGGTATTGCAGTTGTTTGCATCAAGTTTAAGTTTCCCTTTATATCTCTGCTGTTTTATCTTTCTGAATCTAAGGTTTCTATTTTTCAGACCTATTTCAAAAGCCATTTATTTTATGTTGTTGAGTTTTCCTACAATGGCAAACATGCTATTTTTACTGATTTTTCCAGAGTAGCTGGGACAGATGAAGGGGGATGAAAAGATAGTAGGTTTTGCCTGAACAACCACAGTATTACGGT
This sequence comes from Nesoenas mayeri, assembly GCF_963082525.1. Classification (NCBI taxonomy): domain Eukaryota; kingdom Metazoa; phylum Chordata; class Aves; order Columbiformes; family Columbidae; genus Nesoenas; species Nesoenas mayeri. The sequence goes on along the minus strand of NC_137541.1, from coordinate 190,996,530 downwards.
GAGCTACAGGTATATCTCTGTTAGCAAAAAGCACTGCCAAGCCCTGGGGAGAGGCTGTCTGCCTGCATGGGGGGAACCGCTGGAGTGATCCCTGGCCTGAATTTGGCCCCTACTAGCCAGCTGTCTCTTGTTAGATTTCCAGGCCTGTTTTGGGAGTTAGTCACATTAGGCAGTTGGCCTGAAGTCACCCATTTCATTCCTGTCATGGAAGGTGGCCTCATCCCTGCGAAACTCCCTGGGCATGATTAAATTAATAGGATGGATCTGGCCTATGAGGTTTCCTCCAGCACCCTGAGCTAAGCAGTGCTGGCAGCTGGTGGTTAAGGCAGCAGCTCTCCTATACTACAGGTATTTGACCCCAAGTCTGTAGCTGCCTCTCCACCCGGTCAGTTGTAGTGGTGATGTTGGAGGTGAAGAGTGGGGCAGTGGCCTGACTCTCTGCTGGTGGCCTCTTGTCCCCTTGCTCTCAGGAATGTCCCTCACCTCATCCTGGCCATGTAAGCATGACTCAATGGGTGAAGTAATGTACCACAGGAGCAGCTCTGCTGCAGTTACAGGGAGCAAACAGAGAAGGAATTAGGACATATCAGAACATGTGTTTTCAGTCTTGGGATATTAATTAAAGTTATTTATAATAGGGTTGGTTTGTAATTTTATTTTTCCTCATTTTGTTCACAGTGTTTTTCTGAGTGCTGAGCTTTCATTTGTGCCTCAGATCATTCTTCTTCTTCATTTTCTCATGATGACTCTTTCTTCCCGTGCCTGTTCCTTCCTTCTGTTGTGTTCCCATATCGCTGGCTGCCTGCTCCTCTCATGAATTCTGCTTTATCACTTAATTTCTCTTGTCTGTGCCCCAGTCCTGGCCTTCTGTGGTCTCCCTCTTCTCCAGTGCACACCTTGCCATCCCCTCACCACCCTTGCCCCCACCCAGTGAAACCATAGCAGTGATGCTCCTCTCCTGCCTTTCCCCTTTCTTCCCTCCATCTCTTTTTTTTCCTCCTTTTTCTTCCACTTTTTTCTCAGGTTTGTGTAAGATTGCTTCCCTTCCCGGACTGCCACTTCAAGCTCAGCTCAGAGGGTACGTGCCCATCTCAACTCCATCTAAGCTGTGGGGTTTCTCAGGATCACCCCATTGTATGGACAGCCGCAGACCTGTGAATTGATGCTGCACAGAGTAGAGGAGGCATTGGCTAATCGTTCCTGCTCAAGCAGCTTTAAAAAGCATGATTTTTAATCCTCATTTCCCAGTGCAAGTACAGTTAGGTGAGACTGTTTTCCAGTTTTAGAAAAAAAATGAGACTTTGTTGCCCTACAGAGGGGGAACAAGGGTTTATTAAATGGTGGCAGCTGGGCAAAATGCTCACATTTAGCTATTTTGTATTTTTGCGGCTAAGTTACATAAGTGACAGGTGACAGCTCTGCTTGTCTCCTTGGGAGCTGGTAAGTGCAGAGGAGAAACTGTGTGAGGCTGCAGGTGGGGGAGAGGCGAGGTGGCTGCCCAGATACCCCTGGTCAGTCCTTCAGCAGTATTTTCTGAGCCATAATTGCTGGATTTCTCCACTGGCGCAGGGTTATCCGTGAGCAAGCGGCTTCCTGGCAGGATTCTGGGAACAACACCAAAACCCATGACAGGCAGTGAGCAGGCTCTGTGCTCTGAGTCAGAAGTAGGCTGAGAAGATGCGGTCCTCAAAGCACCCACCCAAGCTGGCGAAGGGGATCTGTGCAAGAAGGATATTTCCAGCGTGATGTTCGGAGCTTGGGGGGACATTCTCCTGCAAGCCTGCTCGGTGAGTCTGCAGGTTAGGTGCTGGTTTTGGTGAAAACGCAGGAGAAGGGAGATTGCTGCCTTTCACCACCACCACCCTGAGCCAGCTCATCCTTCTAGCTATTTCTGTCTGTGCTTATCTATAGCATCATCCCCCTTGTGCCTGTGTACCTGCTAAGCATTCAAAACAGGCACTGCTGTGGCAGCTTCCTTCTTTCTCTCCAGCCTGGAGGATAAATGACAGGATTGCTTTTTTTTAATTGTTTCTCTGCATCAAGAATTTACGGTGGGAAAGCTAAGCTGGAGGAATGCTTTCAGGAGCAGGTGGCTGTGTTGGCAGGTCCCCACTTGTTCTCAGCCCCTAGGGAGGTCCTGCAGCCTGGCCCTTGTTGGGCTCACTCACTGCCCTGTGCATCAGTACTCTCTGTGAAAGTGATGGTTTCCTGGAGTGAGATGTGGCTTCAGGTAACGACAGCCAGAGTTTGGATGCGAGAGAGAAGACCTGGATCTGACTTGCTTGCAAGGGGACCCGGAACAGAAAGCTGAGTGCTTGGGTGAGTTCACAGCAGTTGGCTTGTCCAATGCAGGACTCTACTCTTTATTATAGACAGAGTTATTAGATGTAAAAAATAATGGTATCAGAACTGCTAGCATCTATACACAATATACTGTCTGTATGCTGTATGTGTTGTTTCATTTAGTTTGGGCTGTGATGTAAACTGTGCTCTGTGTTTAGTACAGGTCACTGGTTTGTGACTTTGTTCCCAGCTGGGAATATCAGTGTTTGCATGTGGAGTCCTGCAAACACAGGGAGACCTGGAAAACTTACACACTGCTGTTGAGTCTCTGTTATAGCACTGGTTTGAACCAGAAAATTTCACTCAGATTGGAAAATTAGAATTAAAGCACACTGTCTGCTGCTTCAGTGTAAGACTTCAGAGGCACTGAAATATAGATAATGTGTATTTGTAACATACTGCTTCCAATCCTTAAAATACAAGGTGCAGACATAATGGGGTACAGTTTCAAAGCACCTTCCCTGCAGTTAATTTATTGGAGAGGTGTGAAAAGAGATTGAATGACCAGAATTTTCTTCTTTTAAATAATCAGGTTCTAAAGATGGAATTTGGTTTTTAACTTTTTTAATAATCAAATTCTATTTCAATGTAGGGGTGTCAGGACTCCCCAGATACCTTCTATCCCTCCACTGACTGAAACTGTCACTGTAGCACTTGAAATAAGACTTGGATTCAGACATCCTGTATTGATATTTGTGTTTGTCAAATCTGTAATTTACATATGGATACTTATGGCAATACCTCCCATTTGAAATTTTGATGAGCAAGAAACATTGCAGTACGTGGAGTGTCTAAATAACTAAATTAATATATTGTTTCTTTCAGTGTTTGTAAAATACCTCTATTGATTTACAAAATTTAACTTTAAAACATTAATAGTTTTTTGCACTTCCACAATGGTATAAAGGTATTTGTAGTTGGCTTCTGCCCAAATGGAGCATTTGGGCTGAGATTGCTTTACCCTGCCAGCTATAGTCTTGGATGATGCTTCTGGCCAGAAGCAAGAGTCCTCAGCTTTTTGGCTTAGTTTCCTACTGGGCTATGAAGATAAACCTGGCAGGTCTAAGGAAGAGTGTGTTTTACCCTAATTGTTGGACATTATCTGCCTTCACTTGGGATGAGGCTGGCAGGTTTCTATGCATTTTAATGGGTTTTCAAATCTGTAAGTAACAAAGTTCTATTATACTCTCAATCCGTAAGTACTGGTTCTTAAACAGCCTTTGTCATGAATTGGTGAGAAAATCCTTTACAAATGGGATTGCTGCCACTACTGTCATTGCACACATTCAGGAATGGTGGCACAGGAGGTGGGAGTTTTTGTCTCATTTTTGCCATCTAAAAGTTGAACTGGTCACTCGAACTCCTGCTACATCAAAAGGAGAAGTGCCCAGTCCATCCCACTCCGGACAATTTTTGTCCCCTTTGAGTATGTGATGTCCATGCAGTTAAATCGCTTAATTCTCCTACTCAGTCCCAGGTCCTGGTCCCCAGGATCAGATAGGCTGTGTGTCTTTGCTTAAAATGCTTGTGTTTTGGAGACAACTAATTATTTCCCACTGAGACAAAACCCTTGTTAGTTTTGAGGACAGATTACTGAAGAGGCTGATGCTGGAGGAGTTAAAGGTGACACCACACCAGGTCCCCCTGTTGTATATGGGCCTCCAGTGCTGTCCCAGCAGAAGGATTACCAAAAGTACTCACATGCCTATACCTTGCTCCAAGACATGCAATGCAACCTTCATGCAGTTAAATGCTACTCTGGTGAGCTGCAACACAGACTTTACACAGTTTTAAATGGGGAAAAAAATTAATTGCCATGTGACAGCTTGAGGTGTGGGTGAGGCACTTAATGTATGGATGTGACCAGGTGGGTATAGACAGGGGTAGCTGTGTGGGTGCGTTTGGGACAAGAGATCTGTCTGTGGGATGGGTGTCCTTGGCAGGGTAGATGCTGTTTCTGTTGGCCAGGGAAGTGCTTACCTGCTCAGTGTGACTGGATGCATTTCAGACAGCTGACAGGTGGAGCAGATCTCACCTGTTGTGACTTGCACAATGTCACTCAGCAGTTGAGTGCCAAAGCTAGATGCAAAAGCTAGGCTGGTGTGTTGCTCCCTAGGATATACCACCTCCCCAGCACCTAAGCAAATCTGCTTTGTTTGTGCTTTCCTCATTCTCATGTGGTTTGTGAAAAACCTGGGTTAAACACCAGTGCCTTCATGCCCCACAGTGAATCTGGGTGGGCAGTGCTTGGCACTGTGGCTATGTCAGGTTGTGAAACCAGCCATGCCTGCAGGATGAGAGGAGAAAACCAAGGGAAAAATGGTTCTTTTCCTAGATTTTGCAAAACATAGCTAGGATCCTGTTGTGCAGCAAAGGCAGCAGGTGCCTGGCACTATCAGAGTAGTCATGGTGGCCTTAACTGATCCTCTACAAGCCGCTTAAACCATGCAACATTTGCGAACACTGCTGCAGTGTGCTCCTTTGCATTCCAGTTCCTATGGAAACATGCTGTAAGAATGTCTAAAATAAGTACAGTGCTTTGAAAGTATTATTTTGATCTTTCCCCCAAAAATCTACTTTATCACCTTTCTGGCTGAATTTTTAATACATTTAAAAGATTGTTGTCATCTGGTAACAGTGTGCTACCTAGGTTACCCAGGTTTCTGCGTCCTGGAATCTGATGGATCCCAGGTTCTGATATGGAGAGCCATTCTCCCATCTTCCCTGTTCAAGGGGGTGGCAGGTTGTGGGTGTGTCAAACATACATATATATATGTGTGTGTCTGTGTGTGTATACACACACTGAAGGAGGCTTGGCTCCAGCTCCCTCTCTTCCCCGTGTAGTGGATGAGACAGTGGTGTTTGCCACAACAGGTGAAGGCACAAGCTTATTCCCAGCTCCTTTTGGGATCATGACGCAGTGTTGTCTGGGAAGGAGTGCAGGAGGCCACCTAGTCCAGCTGCCCCATTGAAGCAGAGCCCTGTTCACTGGTGTTGCAGGAGATGGTTATGAGCCAGATGGAGACATCCTGCAGGTGCCTTGTTCCCTGCAGAAGCATCGGTGCTGGAGCAGGCCATGGGCTGTTTGGTACAACTCTTGCAAAGGAAATTGCTTGTTCTCCCCAAAAGGATGCTCACATTGGTAACTTCAAACAGGGCTGTGTCTTTAAAGTGCCTTTCTCCAGTGCTCCCATGGTTTCCTTGTAAAGCTATTGTCTCCCTTTGAGCAGTGTCCCTGACTTAGCTGATGTCTGAGATTTTCAAAGTAGCCATGTCCCATTTCAAAAGCCACTTCTGATGGGAAAGCTTTAGGCCTAAATCCAGTAAAGGGCCAAAAAGCCTTATTTAAAACTAGGTGCTAATCTTTGCTCATTTTTAAGCTTCTGATGTCTTGCAGCACCATGCCCTGGAACCCAGTGTTTCATGCCGGGAGAAGAGCTGGAGATGCATCTTTTGCATTTGAGGGGGGAGCAGGCACTTTAATTCCTGAATTGCTTTTCTGGATATTTGGGCAGTGCCAGAACCCATAATAACTGTGTGTGCTGGACAGGTATTTCCCTCAGCATCTGCATTCTTCAAGCGTCTTCTGGGCTGGGGAGCCACACACCTGCCATTTCTGTAGAGCACTGCCAGATCGCAGAAGCAGATGTAACAGCAAAATGAGGTTTGAAATAAAAGGTGGTTGACACTGAAGCAGTGTTTTTTCATGACTGCATATCCTAGACAAAAGATCTTACGAAGAGGCAAGATAGTATGGATCTAGCTGATGTTGTGCTTTAATATTAAACCATGCCTCAGACACCTGAGAAATGTGGACATCTGAATCCTATTCCAAACCATCAGGCCAAGTTCTGCCCACAGGGTTACATCTGCAGAGCCAGCACACAGCTTGCTGTGTAATTGTGCACTGTGCTTTACATTGCTGCATGTTTAGTCTTTGCATGACATTTTACATGCTTTTGGTAAGCATAGTGGCATCATTGGGTCTGCTTTATTTTGGTGTGACACCAAAGATGAGTAGAAGAAACATGGATTTAATCTTATGGACAGAAGAAAGCTTTATAGACTGATTTCTGGGTTGCTGTCATAGTGGAGTTAAACTACTCATTAACCAAGATGACAATTTAAAATATAAATGCTGGTCCAAAAAGAAAAAGTATTGTGAAACTTGCCATTTACATTTTATATCTGTGAAGATCCTTCCTTACTTGAATAAAAAGTGTTGGCTCCAGCAACAAAGTGAATACCAACAGAGATGAGAATTGTGAACTCCGGAGCAGTTGCAGATTATAAAGAGAAATTGCTCTGTTTTAACTAACATGGAAATGCAAGGCTGAGATTTTGATTGCAAGGCCTCTTCTCAAACTGCTTTGAGGCTGGGCCACTGTAGATGTAGCCTTTCTAACCCAATTGATAAGTTCATGCATTTGCACAGTATGTAGGTCATTCACATTTATCTTGAGCAGCCCAGAAATGAATGAAGTAAGACTTCAAAAGGGCCTTTTGACCCTTTCATTGTAGCAGATTTCTCTCTCCCACTCCTTCTTGTTCATCTATGCATTTTATTCTGAAAAAAAATCCCTAACAAGGTATCACCTGATATGCACAGGTAACTGACAAATGAAATGCTGAATAAACAGCTACACTGAGAGTAAGGAGCAGCTGAAGGGGCATATAATTGCAAGCATGAGGGACATGTACTCTGAAGTAGGGAATTATTTACACCTTTACTAAATCATTGCACATTTGTTTAGCAGTCATGGGAATTTTGGAAATACGTTAAATTTGAGAAGGGAAATATTGCAATGATTATATAATTATTGAGGCATATGCCATTAGATAATATTAAGTCCTGACCATAGCCAAATAATTGTTGAATTATCGTAAGAGAAAATTATAAGTTATCTTGAAAGTAAAGGACTTCAATAGAGGAAAATAATAGAATATTAAAATAAGTTATTTTTAAAGGTGAGATGTACAGTATTATTGATTTTGTCCTTGTATTGAAATATTTCATAGTCTCCTAGTCTTGCCTGCCACACTAAATAAATTTTCTTGGTCTCCAGTGATGTCAGACATACTGGACATGGCATGAATGGTAATGGCAGATGGCCATACATCGAATTGAGATGTTGTGTCTATGGGTTTCCACAGGAATTCACATTAAGTTTGGTTGTAACTAATGATCTGTGAATACAAAAATCAGTTGAATTTGGTGGTAGTACTGGACTGGCAGGTATTGCAAGCTCTGCTGATGACAGAGAGAAGTATATAGCTGGGGAGCTAGAAATACTTGATTTCCTATCTGTAAGGCTCAATACAAATATAAACAGAAATATATGTGGAGAATGATCTGAAAATACATAAACAGTAACTCTAGGAAAGAAAAGAGGTTCAAATCATAACCCTGTAGTGCAATCTCTTAATACTGGAAAAGGATTAAATCCTTGACTGTGCCGAACACTGGCAAACAGCACTATTCATTCAAGATATCTGTGAACAGAGCAGCCAAACCTTGTGTCCCTCCTGGCACGAGTGTCCTGAGATCCCTGCCAGCACTGAGGGTTCAGTGAGGGGCAGTGACTGGCCTGTCACTGCACTGAGCTGCCACACATACCTCTGTCTGCAGCAACTCGCCTCATTCTGCACCTTACACTCATCCCTGTGGTCAGTCTTAGCCCCTGATGGTGTTCAACAGAGATAAAAATTGAATTAATTAATGAGGAAGAAATTTTTTACAATGAGGGTGGTAAAACACTGGTACTGGTTGCCCAGAGAAGTGGTAGATGCCCTAGCACTGGAAACTTTCAAGGCCAGGCTGGACAGGGCTCTGAGAAACCTGATCTAGTTGAAGATGTCCCTGCTCATTGCAGGGAGGTTGGACTAGATGAGCTTTGAAGATCCCTTCCAACTCAAGCTATTCTATAATTCTATGAATTAAGTATATGCAGACCAGGCAGACAACCATGGTATGTGTGGGCTGAAGCTGAACAGAGACATTCAACTTGGCAAAACAGGTCCTAGCCAGTTTTACACTAGGTATCTGGGGCAGTGGATTGAGTTACTCTCTCTACATATCACAGAATCACAGGATGTTTGGGATTGGAAGGGACCTCAAAAGATCATCTAGTCCAGTCCCCCTGACGGAGCAGGAACACCCAGATGAGGTTACACAGGAATGTGTCCAGGTGAGTTTTGAATGTCTCCAGAGAAGGAGACTCCACAACCTCCCTGGTGTCACAGTCTGTTTGGCAACGGACTCGTGATGGTTCTTTTACCTTGATCTCAGAGCACAAAATGCTAAGGAGTTACAATTCAATCAAGCAGTGTTACTTTATTAATTTGCCCGTAAAGCAGCACACGATAGAGAGAGTAAGAAAAAGAAAAGGGAAAAGAAACGGGGAAAAGTAAAGGTAAAGATGAGAAATTAGGTTGCGTTTATCACCAGTTGAGTTCCAAAGGCGTCCCTCTGGTCTCCAGTCCCGTGGAGTCCTGCTGGTCCTCCGTCATGGTTCAGGATCCTCTGGCGGGAAGATCTTCAATGGTGTCCATTCTGGAGTCACCTTTTATGCTTCTTCACCCCCCCTTGCTCCCATTGTTTTAGGCCAGTCTCCGCCTAGACTTCACAACCCAGGCTTGTACTGCGCAGGCTCGAGAGATTCACACTTTCATTTGCCAGCACTTACGTGTCCAGCATTCAGGGGTCTTTCTCTGGTCCACTGGGTGACCTCAGGACCTTTGGCGAGCTTCTGGGCATGCTCCTTTTCGTTGGCCATTGTTTGAGGGAACAGGTGAGGGCCATGTGTAACTGAGGCTGCAGGTGAGAACACATTCTTCTGGACGGCGGCTACTGTTTCTGGGTCGAAGAGACCCTCATAACAATAGCTTTCAGGAGGCGGAGGCTGGTTTGGCTGGAGAAGCAGGCAAAGTCCACACAACAGCCATAGTTAGCAGGAGCCACCCCGTATCAGAGGAACAGTGCAACACAATGCTTCTCCTCGGGCCTCTCTCCAAGTTATTGTCCATGGGTTCTTTCGGTCTCAGCTTCAGTTCTCTAAGATTTTGATGGCAATGTTCAGGCAAATACTGCTCCATATTCAGACCGACTCTCACACCTGGGCAGCCTGTTCCAGCGTTCTATTACCCTCACTGAGAAGAAGTTTCTTCTCAAATTTAAGTGGAACCTCTTGTGTTCCAATTTGAACCCATTACCCCTCGTCCCACCACTGGTTGTCACCGAGAAGAGCCTGGCTCCATCCTCATGACACTCACCATTTATATATTTATAGACATTAATAAGATGACCCCTCAGTCTCCTCCAAACTAAAGAGCCCCAGCTCCCTCAGCCTTTTCTCATCAGGGAGATGCTTCACTCCCTTCATCATCTTTGTTGCCCTATGCTGGACTCTCTCCAGTAGTTCCCTGTCCTTCTGGAACTGAGGGGCCCAGAACTGGACACAATATTCCAGATGTGGTCTCACCAGGGCAGAGTAGAGGGTAAGGAGAACCTCTCTTCACCTACTAACTACCTCCCTTCTAATACACCCCAGGATGCCATTGGCCTTCCTGGCCACAAGGGCACAGTGCTGGCTCATGGCCATCCTGCTGTCCATCAGGACCCCCAGGTCCCTTTCCCCTACACTGCTCTCTAATTGGTCATTCCCCAACTTATACTGGAACCTGGGGTTGTTCCTACCCAGATGCCGGACTCTACACTGTCCCTTGTTATATTTCATTAAGTTTTTCCCCGCTCAACTCTCCAGCCTGTCCAGGTCTCACTGGATGGCAGCACAGCCTTCTGGCGTGTCAGCCACTCCTCCCAGCTTGGTGTCATCAGCAAACTTGCTGACAGTGCACTCTATTCCCTCATCCAAGACATGGATGAATATGTTGAATAATACTGGTCCCAGTACTAGCCCTTAAGGGACTCCACTAGATAGAGGCCTCCAATTAGACTCTGCCCCACTGACCACGACTCTCTGGCTTCTTCCCTTCAGACAGTTCACAGTCCACCTCACTACCCGACCATCCAGACCGCACTCCCTCAATTTAGCTGTAAGGATGCTGTGGGAGACTGTGTCAAAAACCTGCAGTTCTGTTGGTGGTAGACCTAAGACCCCTGTAGAACTAAAATCTCTGGATAAAACTGAGTGTTTAACTTTTAGGTGGCAAAGGCTGATTCTAACATGGATTTGCCTAAGGGAAATAGGAAGAACGTGCCAAATTTTCCATGTGGCGTGGGATTCCTGAAAAGTCTGGTGGCCATTCACAAGGTCTGAACTTTCTTCAAAATAGTTCACTGTAGTAACTTATTTCTGGCATGTTTTAAGATGTAGACAGCTACATTCCTGCTTTTCCAAAATGCCATAGATTTTTTTATAAACAATCCTTTTCTTTGTGCAGTGTTGCAGTGCAAAGAAAGGGCAGAGCACAGGAGAAGCGTGAGCAGAAGGGTGCCACCATGCAGTCCTGTTAAGATAGATGGGAAGGAAACAACAGGAAAAGAAAAGTGAACACTGAAACATGAGTCACTTAGGTCACGTTAGTTCAACCGGGTAAGCAGAAGGACAGCAGTCAATACAGATTTTGATGTTGGAATTAATTTTACTGATCCATACACTTTGCCAAATCAAATAACTATATGCCTTCAAAGATTAACACTTCTGCACTTAATTTATCTGTCCCCGATAAGGATCAGAGTGATGATAGATTGTAATTTCCACTTTAACTTCAAATCTATGTTTTCTCAGTTAAAACATGACTTACTTCTTGTTGTTTCAGAAAATGCTTTTAGGCATACATAATGTGTGTGAATTCTCCCTCTCCTTTCCCAGCCACGCAGAGCAGGGGTTTGCGTAGATGCCCCAGGGAATCACATTTTAGCGCATCATTGTGTTTGAAATTCCATATTTCTTAAAGTGAACACACAGCCTATTCTGTCTTTAACAATGTAAGATTTTCTTTTTTTTTTTTTTTTTTTTTTTTTAATAGTAGAAGGATGGGTGCTTACAAGAAAGGAAGGGTTTTCAGTAAGCAAAGCACTAAACTGAACATCAGGAGGCCATTAGCAGTTCCCTCATTCTGTTATTTATCTGTCTGGTGACCTGGGATGAAGCATTACACTGCTCTGTTTCTTCCACATGACTTTGGGTTTTCCCTGCACTTTGTTTTATCTTATCCTAAGATAAACTCCTTGAGGTAGTGTCCGTTTCTTACTGTGTGTTTGTATAAAGCCTACAACACTTGACTGTCTACCCGAGAATGTGGGCATATTTGGCAACAAAAAAGAGTAGAAGATGAATGTCTCAAGGGGTTAAACATAAGCAGTTGGGATGAAAATTTTTTTCTTCAGTTTGACCTAAAATACCTGGCTTATTTTCTAGAAGAAAGCTTTGTTTTCTAGTAGCAGGAGTACCTTGGATATAATCCACAAGAATTCAGCCAGAGAGGAAGAGAGTTGCTAAGAAATACCTGTTTTGCTGAGCTGAGGTTCTTTGTGTTAATGTAATCTCTAATTTCCCATTGATCCCTCAGAAATAGTGGTTTTCTAATAGGCCATATTTAGTGTGTGTTGCTTTACATGTCTACAGGTATCAAATGTAATTTTGGACTTGCACTGTCTGGGCTTTGTCCCCTGGCAGGTCCATGTCCCCAAGCTGGGACCAGGACACACCTTCAGGAAATCTCCCCCTATCCTTCTCTGTGGCGTGGCTGAGAGCAGTTACAGAGAGCAGAGATTTGAGGACTGCACGAAGGAGACGAGGCCACCTCTGCATCTGGACTGGAGAGGCTGTAAGGGACCACAGTGACAATTTTTACCTTCTTTTGTTTCTCTCTGCCTCTGGAAAGTGCATATCAGGATTTTTTTGATTGTGCTATGTTTTTTCAGAGCCCTGCAAACACTTTTGTAAGCATTAGTAAAGCATTCTTGCATGAGGGGAGAACCAACCTGTGGTATAGGCCAGTTGACAAGAGTATCTTGCTTCAATCAAGTCTCAGTGATTTCCTTAAATCCAGTTGATAAAGCAATACCCAAACTACCCTTAGATCTCCAAAGCACCCATCCACTTCTCTGATTATGCCTGGTCCAAGCACCACAAAGACTTAAAAAGAAAAACCAAACAATAAATTAAATCCTCTGGCCTGCTTTCTTCTCCAAGGTATTTCATTATAGGATAGGTAGAAAGCAAGGTAGGGATTAGCAAGTTTTTGTAATTTGGGTTACATGCATATTTGGATCAAATTGTTGTAACATTTTTTATGAGATCTGCAAATTGCTTTTTAAAAGTAAATTTAATCCCTTTGAACAAATTGTGCTCTTTATAACTTTTAAATGATGTTTAAGCTTGAAGTTCTGTCACTGTTAATGAAAAACAGGTTGTCTTCATTTGTAAAATCATGAGAATCTTTTAAGCTCACTGGCTCTTTTTGCAATCAATGGGATATTTTTGCTTTGGAATCCAGCTGGAAGGGGATCAGCTCTCCTGCCACTGGGAAATGTACCTTTAAATTGTCCTGCATCCTACTTCATTAATTGATGCATTCTACACTAAGCTGTGACATTTTCATTTGCTAAGCTGTTTATTAATTCCAACACTGAATAATTAAAAAGTAAAAAAAAGCACAGGGAAAATGTATCATTGAAGACCATCACAGAAGCTGTATATACAATAAAGCATGCAGATCATGGGGTGAACTGCAAAGATAAATGAAGAGCTCCATAAAAGCCAACATAATCCAGAAGCTGTATCCCAAATTATGCATGTATAGTGGTTTTTGATGAGTGCTGCGATACCCTCATCAAGTGCTTGTTTTGTCTTTTAACTACAGAATTTAGTGTGGAGAAACAGGCTGACATAGCAAAGCAGCATTGTTAACCTGCTTTCCACTGTAAGATGGGATGTGGGACAGCGTGTTCTCTTAAAATGATTATTTTTTAAAATGCCATCTATACAGATACATCATGCAGTGGCATCCCACTGTATTTCTGCAGGGAAATTAAATAATAACAAAAGAAAAGGAAAAAAGTGCATTCTGAGGGGCTGCAAGGAAGCAGAAATTTGTGGGCTAGTTGCCAAGAGCCATCACTCCGTGTTTTTGGGAGAACAGCAAGCGTTTTACTCTATCTTCTTCCCTAGTGTTTCACTTCTCATAAAAATACAAAGCCACAGCAATACATTTTAATCTTTTGCTTCTCTGTATTGCACCTTATATTTTCCTCCTAGGTTTGCAGAGAAAACAGGATTCACAAACTTCGATAGTGGAACAGATCAGATAAATCTGTGCAAGTTTTCTTCTGATTTGTAATGAAATGACATGATGTGCTATGGCAAAAACACAGAGTAAAATTAAGACTACACAGCCCTCAGGAAGTATTAAGATTTAATAACAAGACTGAAACCTGATGTGCCATTCCCAGCCCAGTTGAGCTTTACAGCACAGCATTTGGATGCTATTGTACATGTGCCTCAAAATGAGTCTCTGCTTGGTTATGCAAATTATTCTTTTATCAAGGAACCACTATGTGCTACAAAATTAAAACTGGGAGGAAAAATAACCACTGTGGGGTAATATACAATAAATCCACTGAAGCTGCTGGCTCTGGTGAGGTAATGTCTTGTCCCACTACGGGTGGAACATTTCTCTATCGAATCATTACCGTTTTGCTCACAGACATCCTACTGCTTAAACTACTATGGGAAGAAGAGTAATGTCAAGCAGATATCAGGTTTTCCCAGTAGGAGCATCCTGCTGGGAAATGGGGTGCACTGGCATGATGGTCTGAAAAGCTCAGCTGTGGCAGGTCTCTGTAATTATTATTCCCTTCTGATTTCTCTGCTGAATGCACAAAACTGCTTCTAACGAACAGATCTGAGAACAAAATCCTCGACTTGTCACCAGTGTAATACTCTGCATGCTAAGATGAGGTTTGTGATTAGTTAGCCTTTGTTTCTTGTGACCAGTATTTTATACAGAGTCTCTCATCTCCTGTTACGATTCCAAAGCCTGACAATGAGAGCAGATGGTTCTGTTTCAATTGATGATGTTTAATTTTTCATGATCAGTGCAGTTTAGTGCCTCCCCAGGTAGGAGGCTCGGACGCTAATTGGCAAGGAAATGTTTTCTGCCTTCACAGGACACATGTGCTCCCCGCATTTCAATTCTGTTAAACAGCTGAGCTGTCTGGGGTCAGTGATGGCTACTGCTGGCTGCACTGAGCAGCCTTTGACTCCTATTGCTGCTTGAAGAAAATAGTGCTCAGTTTTCTCTCCTGCCCCACACAGCTGCAACAGAAAGTTGGTGGTTTTGTGTTTGTAGTGTTTTGAAGGAGACTCGTAGTCCTGCTTGGAAGCTGGTAAGATTCACATCCCAGAGAAGGGTGCTGTGTTTGTGTGGCGTGAACAAAGGGCAGGCTGGGTTTGGTTCTTGTGTGTATTTTTCAGTGATGAGGAGTTTGGTCCTTTTAATATTAGATGGCAGTTGGCTATAGATCTACAGAAAAACCATATTAGATGTTCTGTGATGTATTTAAAGTTTTGTTTGTTGTTATTGTTTTTTTGTTGTTGTTGTTGTTTGTTTTTTATATAGTTTTAAATTATCGCCACGTAAGATTTATTTTCTATGACTGTGTTGGTAAGGTTTATCTTACTGACATTTTCTTGGTGAGCTTGTATCAAGGCAACTAGATAGCACAACAGTTATAATATCCCACTTAACGACTGTTATATGGAGTATGCAGGGCATTGCTTATAGGAGGTTGTTTTGAATGTATACTTACTCTTTGAGTAATTTCCTGAGCTGTTCTTTAAACTCACCATTTGTTCCTGAACAACAAGTCACACAGAATTCTGTTCTTCTCTTTGATCCTGTATTGTGTGCCAGGAGGATTTTCAGCAGCAGTGCTTTTCAGTGTACTGTACACAGAGAGTAGAACATTAATAAAAAAGTGTAAGTTAAAGAATTAGAAGTATCAATTCATTATTTTATTTTTTTGTCTGTTTGTGCTGAAGAGAGGTGGCTGAAATATATTAACACAGCAAAACCTCATCTATGATAAAGTAGAAGGAAAAGTGGGATGTTATGCATACCATACCCTTTAATACCATAGACAGAAGAGGCTGCTGCAGAGCTTGAACCTGCCCAGGCTACTCCAGTGCTTTCCACTGAAGGAAATTCCAGTTTCAGAGAAGGAGGTTCAGCAAATGGAAGCAGCCCTGGCAGAAACTGGGCACAGATCTTGCTTTCCAGGGCATGCAGCAAGGTGCTCTAATATACTTACTCCCACTGCTGGAGAAGGGATGGGTCCTGTGCCAGCAGAGGCTCCTGTGGCATTGGTGCCTGTGAGGCATGGGGTGTAGGTTTGACTTTCCGGGGGGCTTTTGACATATCCCACACCTCAGGGAAGCAAGGGGGAGAACTTCAGCAGTGACCTGGCTGGGATGGATGAGCCCTATGAGGATGGTTTGACCTGGGGAGGACTGCAAGGTTCCTTTTTTCTGAGTGCTGCAGAGGAGATCCCATGAAAACATTAGGGTGTACATGCCTTCCCACAGAGGGTGGAAGGTTTTCAGAGATGCTCTAATCAAGTTTGAGTGATTCTTATTTTGGAAAACGGGAGTTTAACCTCAGGGCTTGAGCCTAGGGCTGGGATTGCTCACAGTAGAGATCCCTAAAAGCATAGCAAATCCTAAAGCTGTGCCTTAAGCACAGTTAGGAATTTTAGGTTCTGAGCAAAAATAGCAAATCAGACCCTTGGGACTTAGATGAGGCCCTAAAGCGTATAGAGAGCTGTGAGGTTTGTGTCCCTGCTGGCCTCATGTGGCAGGTCAGTATATATTGGACAGCCCAGTTTCTCAACACTCAAGAGAACAGGGTTATGAGCACTCAAGAAAATGTTTACCAAGACATGTGTTGCATGGGGTGCTGTTGGTTGGGTTGGTCAGGGCTTCTTCGATCACTATTCTCTTGAATACTGGTGCTAAATTTCACTTACTCCACATTCAGGTGCCTGTTCATGCTCTTACAGGTCTTACCATGGGTTTCTAAATAAAGTAAACTGATCTAAAAATGTCTCATCTTTCTCTGCAAAATTATGGAGAGCTTGTTAAAGTCTTGCAATATTTCAGATTCCTTTACCAGCATGGGAAACTTGAACAAAAATTACTTTTTTTTGGCCATGCTTTTATTAAAAGTAATTGGAGTGGCTCAATATATTTGGCTTTCTGAAGTACTACTGTTCATTTATTTTAGTGTGGAGTTGGGGACAGTAATTGCATGCTGTCAAATCAAGGTGCTGTGTGTGTATTTGAACAGGACGATACAAATCCTGGCTAAAGAGAAACTTGGCTCTACATGTGGTGAAATTTTAGCATTTACTTCCAGATTTTGGATGGGTATACAGGTTGGATGAGCTAAAGAAACAGTCAACCCTTTTTTGCCTTTCACAATTTTTGTGTTAATTCTCTTTCTTAAAATAAATGAGATAAGTCAGCTAAGAGCTCCCCTGTGTCAGTGAATGGCTATGGACTGTCACTTTGAGCAGATCTTGAATTTTTCTGCAAGTCCTGCAGCATTTGGTGCAGTCTCTCCTGCAGCCAGACTTGCATGTGAAGCTCCCAGCTTCTACTGTTGACAGAAACCAAGAGTCTACTCTTCATGGTAAAGAAATTGAAAGTATAACTCATAGGCATCCAAAGAGAGAGTGGTTAAAAAAAAGGCTTATAGTGTGGTATGAAAAATGAGTAAAATCTCATTTTTAAGCTAGGTTGTGATATTAGCACTTTGTTGATAGGAGGGTGACATGCTAAAACAAGAAGCTCCGGGGAGCTTTTCTGTGCAGTTCTGAAGGCTGGAAACTTCTTTCTTTAAAATGAAAGCTTATTTAATCTCATTCTTCCTAGAGCAAAGTTCTTTAAGAAAAACATTAACACAAAGTTTAGCAATTTGTTGCTGCTCATCAGGCTGGTTTATTTTTTGGCAAAATTGATCTTGCCCATTCCCTTTGTGTTCAAAGTTAGCAAGCCACACTTGCCATGGCAAATCAACAGGATTTGCTGAGACCTTGACTCCTACTTTGGAGTCAATAGAGTACTGAGTCCTTATTTGGGCTATATATACCTTTCTATAGTCAAATTACAGGGTGGAAAGGTTGTTTTTCCATGAGTATGTCATGAGTTTTTGTTCCAGTGAGCTGCAAACATTTCTTTCAGAAGACGGCGGAGCAGCCCCACTGAGCTGTGTGAGGTGTGTAGCTCCTGGCCAGAGCCAGGAACTTAAACATTTTGGTTTGTACAAGTACATCTTATTATTGAGCTGTACTGTATGCAACACGTATTTCAGCAGAGCTAAACCTCTTGTGTGCTAGGGAACCACTTCCAGCAATAAACCTGAGCAGAATAAATTCCTGTTTCCTGTAGCTGGGGAATATCCATGTGTTACTGATGAATTCTGCCAGCTCATGTGTTGAAGTTAGAGATTTAATTTCTGAAGGGATTTACTAAATCAGTGCCATTATAGATGGGGAAGCACGTAAGTAAACATAGATTAATTGATTCACGAGAACTGAGCTCCTTGCTCAGGAGATGAGTGTCAGAGTGGGACCCTGTAATGGATGTCTGGGTGTCAGGCTAAAATATTGATGATTGGTTCTATGGTTCAGGTCACTAGAGTGGATGAAAGTATGCCTTATAGAAGAAAACTGTTTTGCATTCATTAATATTTGGGATACACAAGTAAGAGTGGTGTTTATCAGAAGACACAACTCTTTATCTCTTAGCTGTTTACTGTAATATTTTGTAATTTTTTGTAATATTTCTACAGTGTTTTTACCTGGGAACTTCTAGAGATCTCATAATTTGCTTTCATAAATGCACAAGAATGAGCAAACAGGAAAAAACCCAAAACAAACAAGCAAAAAACCAACCCTTATCTTGCACCTAGTTTGAAGTGGTAAACCACCAGGAATTCAGAGTTAATAACACTTTGCAGCTAATACAAAGTTGTTAAAGATTTGTGATTTTAGAGCAACCTACTGCATTATGTTGGGATGAACTGGAATTTGTGTTAACTTGTAAACAATTCCAATTTTTCAGTTGATACATCTCTAGTTTTTGAGGTAAGGAGGGCAAAAAATTGAGGGTCTTTTAATAAGAATGCACAGAAAAGTAGTTGAGTTTATTTCCTCTTTAAAGCATTTGATATATCATGCCTCTTACCAGCCCATCTAGGTATCTTTGAAAGCACCTCTTTACAAAAGCTGACCAAGATTTTTTTGGACTAGGGTTGGGTGGTGTTTTGTTTTGTTTTGTTTTTCTATTTTATCTCAGAAAATGCAGATGTATCAAACTCAAAACTGTTACATTTAGATGAATTTTTCATTTTATACAATATTCAAAAATGTTTTGAAATTGGAACAGGACGCCTCTACATTTTCAAAAGAAAATAATTGGATATTGTTTATAATGTTGGGGGGTTTAAAATAAAGTAGTTGTTATACCAAAAATAAAAGGTAAAATAAAGCACTATCATGGTGCTATTAATATATTTTATTCTTCCAAGTACTACATATATCACTGTTCTTTTCTGAACATTTTAGGGTCATATTAATTTGCTACTTAACTCATGAAAAAAAAATAATAAATTCTGTCCCCAGAATTAGAAAGATCAAAGGCTCAGTCCATTGGGACTCCAGTTTTGCCGTTGATTTTTGTGTGACAGACAGACTGGGACCTCTGTGAGGAGTGGCCTCATGAAGCTGGTGACAGTTATAATAAGTATGTGATAATGATAGATGAATATGGAAACATACAGATGGCAGCTGGTGATCCATGAAAGATGCAGGGAGCCACATCCAATTTGTTTTATTGTTTAAGACAGGTTTATTGTCCATCAACGTACTATGTGGGGTGTATTGCAAGTGTCTGGTTGCTGTGTGTTCCTTCCCTGAATAATTCTTGGACTTACTCTGCTAGTGACAGCTTATTTTTTAAATACATATCTTATTGGCTATGCATTTCTATAATTAAGTTTTAGGCTATGTCACGTTTCTTCCACTGAATAATGGAACTTTCTTCTCAGCCTTTTTTCTCAGCATGATTATCCAGGATCATTTGAAATATTTTTTTTGTGAGCAATTTCTTTATCCAAAAATATTGTAAATGTCCTGTCTTTTTTTTTTTTTTTTTTTTTTTTTTTTCCCCACTTTGGGATCTTTGAGGACTTGGATGTGAATAGCTAGGGGTTTTTTTCTCCCTTAATTGAAAGCCTGGAAAGTTTTGATCCTTAATAAGTATATATTTTCTTCCAGCTATTTATATGGTGTCCATACAAAAAAGATTTTAACATTGCAGAAAAACAGTTTTAACCATTTGATCACAATGATTTCCTCAGGCAAAGGTCACTGTCATGGTGTCATAGTTTTCTTTGTTCCCCACTCATTAAGAGGGTCTTTCAAGAGCTAAGTACTAGATTTCCTCTAGTACTCCATGTGTCTTGATCTCCCCAAGCATGTCAGCTGCTCATTTGGTGTTCAGGACACCTCGATGCTCACAATGAGTCTTATGTGGCCTCAGTTTCCAAAAGGCTGTTGCCACTTCAGGTCCCAGAAGTGGCTGCGCATGTGCTGCGAGACACATGGGAGTGTTTGGCCATCCTAGACTTCTGAGTGGCTGTGGGAAGACCTTTATTTCATCTCGTAACCATCAGTTCAGATTCTGCGAGTATCACCATTAGTCAAAATTTATCAAATGCCCATTCTCCTGGCTCTAACTAATCTGTCTCTAGGGGCTGTGAGCCCTGGCAGGACATGCTTCCACCTCAGCTCTGTCCCATCCCTTCCCAGGGTAGCCCCTCTATCTCAGTGCTCTGTGCTGCCATTGCAGCCTCCTTAGGCAAGTCCTTAGCTGCACACTTATCCGATTCATCCAATTGCTTGAGATGGTAATGATCTTACTACTGATTGCTACTTCTGAACCACAATGCTGTGTGCCTTAATATGGAAGAAAAAATTTGAAAAGTACTTTACACTTAGATGACATGTAAGTTTTGCTATAGGTAGCTGGTATCGTGTGTCAGTTTGGGATGAATTATGGCATATTATATTTGGCTCTTCAGATAGGGTGTTGTAGGGCTGTTAAAAACATTTGCAAGCACTATCTGCTGTTTGACTGGGCAGTAATCAAAGTGCTGTAATGGGCCTGAACTGGTTGGCAAGCAGGGAATCATCAAATGATGCTCATATTAAATTCATCTGGGAAGCATTTTTGCAGAGGAATGAACTAGCTGCACATTCAGTGAAATTTGCCTGGGATTTGGGGATGCATAGATGTTGTGGTAAGATTCAAATGCATTACCATCAGTCATTCAGTATGTAATAGTTTTCAATACCACATATTCTGCTAAGTACTGCCCTTAGCAAACATAGAGGGAAAAATTAGCCTGAGGTGATGCCCACATTTTTTTAACGTTGGACCACTCATTTTGCACAGGTGTCAGTGTGTTTTGTGTAATCCATCACTTGCAAAGCCAGTCAGCTATTATTCTCTGGAAAAGGCAGAAGCTAAGATCTGCTATGGTGTTATGCCACGCTGCTTCTTTTTTGCCTGACTGACTACTATCTAAGCTAACAGATTTTTACATTCCCATGTATTATAAATGCCTATTATAAAGGATATAGAAGGCAACAACTATACATAAGATTCCTAAATAGTTTTCATTACACAGTTTCCTGGATTTAGATGGCTAGAACTTTGTGAAAGATCTGCCTTTCTGGGAGAGATATCCCAAACATGGCTTATGTCCAAAGATGACAACCTGATTTTGGAAGTTTTGCAGATCCATTTAAGAATATTTTTAAGAGAGAGGAAAGTGGAAAAGAAAATGTATTTAAAGAAATTTTTTAAATGCTTTCTTGAGAAAGTGGAGATCCTAGGAAACTTTAAACCTGATGGACTGGTTGTGCTTGTACAGCAAGGATTCACTGAACTGCAGATTTCGGGAAAGTTGTATTAATGGTCATTTAAAAACAAGCTGATATATGTACACAGCACAAACCCCATGTCACCAGCTGTCAATATTCATATGAATCAGGTATTCATGTAAACTCAGTGAGTTTTATAATGAGCCACCTGATCCAGTGAACTGCTCTGAGCTGTCTCAGAAACCTTTCCAAGTGTTTCAGAGAATGCAAGGTTATGGCAAACAGACCTTCTTCTTGTAGCAGCATAGGCCTTCTGTGCCCATCCATGTCCTCAAAGTAAATAAACTTGGCAACATACAGGGAATTCAGAGGAGCCTTTGGAGACTGGAGTCCCATCATCTCAGTAGGGGTGTCAGAGCCCCAGAACCCCAGCTTTTCTCTGTCCCCCCAGCCTGCTGATGCTGCAGGTGCTTCCCTGGGTCCGTGTAGCTTCACTGCAGGGTAACTCTATTAAAGTTACATAGTGGAGCACTCAAAGCCAAATATGTGTCAAGAATAAGGTTAAAGACCCAGTTTTACTCTCCCCATTTCCTTTCCACCCTGCATTCATTGTGTTCATCTGCAGTTGCCTCACTGCAGCTTTTTTCTTTTCCTGGGAAAGCACAACTAGGTTGGAGAAAGAGAGTGTCCAGGGGAAGCAGAGAGGCTGCTCATGCAAGTAGGTGCTGTGCAAGAAGCTGTTCTGTCCCCGGGGACTCCTCTGGGGTTGGGTGGAGGGCAGTGCTATTGCTTATCGAGTAGCTAGTGTAGCAGGGGAGATGAGTGCTCTGGGCTGTTTTAAAGGAGGAGGGAGCAGGCAGGGCTGCTACATCTTCCAGAGAGGACAAAGGGCTGCTGGTGTGCAAGTATACCCTGGCTGGCTGCTGGGCTTGTGGGAACAGAGGCTGAGAGGAGGTCTGTGTGGACACTCGAGGGCTGGCAGCACTACCAGACACAAAACCAAAGGAGACGTGCAGCAGCAGGGCTCAATTAAAAATGATTTATTGCTGGGAAGACACAGCATACACTGCTTTGCTGGCAGAGGTTACCCAAAATTGATTGGTGTGTGAGTTGGGGGTGCCCTTACCTGTGCTGGAAGAGTTTAATCTGTCTAAGTCTGAGAACCAGAGGCTATGGTGTGGGATGGTTGCAGGTGTGGCTGGAGCATGGCCAGTGCGTCACCTCTTGAGCAGATGCAGCCTTGTCGTCTCTGCTCCAGAGGTGATGTGTGTCTCCTGTGCCAGGGGACAGTGTGTGCACAGCATGGCTGTTCTGCAGGCTATAAAGATTACTTTAAATATGTCTCAGAGGACTCTCTGGGCTCAGTGTATCAGTGACCACTGGGAAGAGAAAAGTTTCTGGCTCTGATTCCACTCACACAGGTGGAAATCTTTGGAGAGCTCAGTGCAGATTTTGCCCCGGCTTGGCCCAGACATTGGATGGTGTTTGCTTCCTTCAGAGACAGGTTTTCCTGCCACTTACTTGCCTGGGACACTTGTTTCCTGCAAGACCTATGAGAGGGATGGGCCTTTCCTTAGCTGTTGCTACAGATGTGCTGGCGTGTGCCAACTACAGCAAGTCCCGCAGGTAGCAGAGCTGCATTAGCAGGGCACTGCACTAGTAAGGAGTAAGCTAATAAGTAATAAGCTACTAAATCCCTCAGGAGATTTCAGAAGTAGCTTATGAACAGTTAACCTGAAGATCTCTGCATCACACCTTGTGCATTTTAAGCCTGCCTTCTGTCTGTTCCAGCACTTGGGGCACCGGTTCACCAGCCGTCTCTCTCCCCAACCATTTATCATTAGGCAGCAAACTACAGGGAGCTGTGTGCAACCCGAGGCCTTGCTCCAGGAGCAGCAGCTAGAGTAATGCAGGTCA
The DNA here is from genome assembly GCF_963082525.1 of Nesoenas mayeri. Lineage (NCBI taxonomy): Eukaryota > Metazoa > Chordata > Aves > Columbiformes > Columbidae > Nesoenas > Nesoenas mayeri. Next base: position 190,973,354 of record NC_137541.1, on the reverse strand, counting down.
TGTCAGCTTTGTTTCTTCCCTTTGCACAGCGTGTGTGCTGCCTTTCTGAGCCAAATGAGGGAATTTTCTATGGGGAAGCGCCCTGGTGCAGGTGGCTGCTAATGCTACAGAACTCTTTAGGCAGTACCTGATTTTTGCACTGATGCAAACAGTCGTATTGCTAAAAATAATAGGAAGTTAAACTCTGCAGACGTCTTTTCAGGGGCTGTTTCATATCATACAGATACTATTCCTGTATGAGGTACTCAATTCCGGCTCCAGTAGAACTTACCTTCCGAGTTAGATTACACAGTGTTTCCTTTAGGAAGCCCTAGACAGATGCAGACCTATGACTTGCTTTTAGTGAGGGTAGTTAGCCTGAAGCAATCCACCTGGCTGCAGAAACAAGTTCTACATAATGCTACTTTTGCTTCCTCCAAGTATTTAATGTAAAACTGAAGCATCCAGTGAGGCAACAGCCAAAAGCTGATTGCAGTCTTTGGGTGTATAAACCAGAGGGTAGCAAGAATAGATGCTTTTTGCCTTTGAAGAGTTTGCATGTTTGTTTAAAAAAAAAAAAACACTGAAATTTGAAGAAAGTGCAGGAAGGAAACACAGAAATAAGGGAAGAAAATCCAGTGACAAGCACTGAACACCTCAAAGAAAGCCTGAGAGGTGACCTGATGTCATACATAAACTTGACTGTAAAGGGATAGGGACGGTAAAGAACTAGCAAAAAAAGGATTGTCAAGGACTAATAGTTGAAAGGTGATACCATTGAAATTCCAATGGGAAGTCACTACTCCTACAGCTCAATAAAGGGGCTAATGAATGAAATTTAATACCTAGTGATATACAGAGGTCAGACCAGATAATTGGTTCATTCCTCTGGGCTTAAGCTCTTTGAATCCAAGAACTGATGTACCTTTTGCAGTTTCATCAAGGAAAAAAATATGTACTAACTTGCAGACACAGCTCCTCAGCTCTGAACCAGTTTGAAAATGCTTTCTACAATCTAGAATGCAGTTTTAGAGTGCTAGAAGTTCAGAGGCATTATTTTATTCACTTTTTTTTTTTTATTTTGATAAAATTCTGAGATCAATTTTCTCTGAATCTCTGTGTGCACTTCTGCAAGTATGTGTGGTTTTAAATAGATCTAAGGACATCTTTGGAAAATAATATGGATGAAGAACCCATTAAAAACCTAATGTTTCTGAACTGGAAAGTATTTTATCTCCTTTGGGAAATTAAAAAAAAATATTTTGCTTTCAGACTAGTATAAATTAGGAGTAATTAAATTGAAGCCAACAGGGTGACATTTGTCACATTGGATGTAAGTAAGTTTATATTGCAGTCCAAGGACAAGGAACCTTGCAAAATGTGCCCCTTCTGGGTTTTCTGGTTTCAGCTGTTTATTAGGGCTGCTTGAATTATTCATGGTGTATAAATTATCTGATAAAGCTGAATCTTTTTTTCTGTGGGTGAAAAATTTGCAGACTGCGTTTGAATACTGGAAATGAAGTATTTTGAGCCGCTGGGTGTTTCTGGAGTTCACTTTGGCAATCTGCCAGTGGGTCATGTTCATCTTGTGTTACTGTCCCAGCTTGGCTGAGGCACTGACATATTTCAAACAGGGTGCACGACACATACAGCAAATGGAAGTCCTTTCAGGAAGCGAGAGGGAGTCAGGTCCTCCATGTCAGTGCGTGCAAGACCTGTAGGGTCAGCCCTGTCTCTGCCCCTGCAGTCAGATGGTTCCCGGACTGAACAAGGGCCTCTCACCTGTCCTTTGTCCCCTCCATTACCAGCAGAGCCAGCTTTATACCCTCTGAACCCTTTTCCCCATAGTATCCAGCACATGGAGTCAGGGCCAAACTTGGAGCATGAGTCCTGCTGCTTGTCCTTTGCCCTGCGACCTGCTCATTCCTCAGCGCCTGAGCTTGTGCATGGAGCGTCACACCATGGGAAAGGAAAACACATGGGTCTTTTTGTGAATAGCCTTTTTCTTGTGTGCATATACGAATATATATACATATGCACATGTATGTATTCCTAAGGAGCAATAAATAACCAAAGTCTGGGGAGAAGACTCTTCTACATGGTTCTCCTCTTCATGAATTTTCCTCCTGTGTGAGGTGGAGAAAAGTTGTGGGAAGAGCATGCAATCAGTATGTACTTAGGGAATTAGCATTGCCTGGTGTGTTTGAAATAGTATATTGATAAAAATGTGGCTTTAATGGTTTGGAATGGTTACACTGAAGTACCGCTCTTTGTGCTTCCCTTGCATTTAGCCTCTGTCAGGCTTAGAATAGCCTCAGACTTGGAATGTCTGAATTTAATTACTGTTAATACTAGAGATATTTATCCTCATTTGAAGGAGGAAAAAACTAGAAACTTTCGGGAGCAGAGATTGCTTTTAAAGATAGGAGCATTGAGAAGTTTGTTAGCTGGTCTGTAGTAATTAAGCTTATTTCCATAGCAACACTATCAGTTTGGCTCCAGAATTCTGTGATTTTTTGTGCCCAGTAATTAGAAATAATATCCTAATTTTAGCAGAGATATCACATTTGTATTTGGTGAGAGTCTTGTAACTAAGCACACTGACTGGAGAGTGAAAGAATGTTCCTTGATTTCTCTTTCTTGGATCACTTCACACTGATTAGCTAGCTAAAAACAAATCACTGCAGTCTGCTTTCTCAGTACTTAAGACTGGTTTTACCTGTTGAGAGAATAGATGCATATATGTATATGTGTATATATATATAATTTACTTATTTATAAATATGAAAGCTTGCCTATCTGTGCAATCCTTGGCAAAACACAAATGCAGAGACAAAATACATCAATTCAGAATACCAATATAGTCCTCACCTAAATTGCTGCAATTTAACACAGCGATGGCCTCTCTCCCTGATGAGAGATTTGTGTGGGATACTGCTGATCCTAGAAGGGGAGGGTATCCCCCTTGCTCACATGCAATCCGTGAGGCTGCGCAGTTGGGATGTGCAGGGAAGGGAGTTCCCCATCTCATCTTGGTCTTGCACCCCACCTGTGCTTCTGGGCTTCCCTAGGACTTCCCATGAACCTCCGTGGAGGCCAGTCTGCCCTTTGCAGGAGCCATTTTTCTGAGCTTCCCCAGGAATAAACACCTCAGATGCACAGCAAATAGGGAGAGTTTGGCAACACACAAGGGGATATTTGTGAGCTCTGCACAAGTCCCGAGGTGCTGGCAGGTAGCAACAAGGTGTTGGGGAGGAAGGCTGCCTGCCCCTCATCTACCTCCTGCTATTTTCGAGGGCTGAGGACTGTGATCTTTCCAGGACAGGCCAACAGCCACCTTTTTAATAAAAAAAAGCAGAAAGACCATGGAAAAGCTGTAGCACCAGACTGCCATATTTCCACTGAGTTTAGTGCAGGGAATCTGGCTTTTATAATTTAGCCCCATATCCCCAGACTCTGCCTATTTCTTATAACCAGCCTCGCAGTATCTACTCATTCATACATATGTTTGCACTTCAAATTAAAACATTAATTTTTCTTCTCACTGGTGTTGTCTATGAAAAGAGTTATGAAAAGTCCAGCAGCCTCAATACAAGAACTTGGGTTTATGTGAATTTGTATCCTCCATCCCCTAATCCCTTTCGGTTCTGGCAGCAGTCTGTGCTTGATCTGGGTTCCTAGTCTGGGCAAATATCAGTCCAGGATGCAGCTCATTTGAGTCAGGTGTGCAGGGACAGCCAGCAGGCTGCTGCCTCCCAGGACAGGCAAAATATTCCTCTATGTTCTGTACTCAGCCTCTAATTTTCACGAAACTTATGACCTCTATCTTCCTCATCTCCAGACGTCAGATTTGCTTATAACTAGCCAACAGATTCGAATGTTATTAAGGAATTATTGACAAATAAATATATATACAATGTGTTAATGTAAGCCTCAATTTCCTTAGAAGTCAGGCTAACAGAAGTCTGCAGTATTTTGACAATAAAACCCTGTCTAGGCAGAGTTCACAGATGATCTAATCCATCTTTATCTACTGGGTCAACATGGTTTGGGTTTTTCTTTTAAAGACTTCCCCCTCCCCCCATTAAACTTGGTTGGTTTTCAATTCACACTTAAAATAAGACTAATGTTGAAAATACACACTTTTGAGTGGCACAGCAAGTTCAGCACATGCAATGGATATATCGTGGAAAATAGCATCCGAAGACTTGTTCCTGTTGCTAATGAGTTCTAAAGGTAAGAGAACAGTTAATGTATTCATAACAGACTTATACTCAAAGATTCGTAAATAATTTATGGCTTTCCATGAGTGGGAAGCCAAGTTCCATAAAGCTTGGACCCAAACAGAAAATAATTTTGAAGCAGCAAAGGACTATGGATTTTGCTGATACAGCAATTCAGCTGTAATCCCCCTGGCAGGAAAAAAAAAAGTTATTTAGTGGATTTACCATAGAATATTTGGGGACTTATAATTAGTCTTTGTGGCCTCCTGGGGTTCTATCACAATTTGGCATCTACTTCCCCCTAAGGAAAATTAAACTCTTTGTGGTATGACCAGTATTTTTCTAACTTGTGTTTATCTCCAAAAATTCTATTATGAGTTTAAATTAAAGACAGTAGAGAAATATACTGTTGGCTTATGAACCCCCTGTTGGTGATGGATTTGTGTGTAAATTGGCAGAAAGTAACTGTTCTTAGGAAATACTAGTGAAATAGTCAGACATACTTTGCCTGTGAATCACGGTGGCCTGTGGGAGTCTAGAACACTGATTTGTTTTACCATGGATTTAAATGGCTGAACTACTGTTTGAACATGAAAAATTCTGTGCAAATGGTTTTTTTTTGTAAGATTGCAAGTAGAAACCACAATGACTGTTCAACAATAGGCAATGGCAAAAGGGACAGCTTATAGACTGAATCCAGAAGAATTGCCTTTGTTCCCAGACAAGCTTTTTTCATAAAAGTATAATAAAGAGGTGAGCAATGCACTATGGTAACCAAGACCTATTCCAAAGTTCAGGTACTGATCACAGCCTTTCTAGTTACAATGAAGCAGCATTGCTTATGGTCATCGAGAACAGAAGAACTGGAATCTTCATCATTTGCTTTGGTTTAAACTGGGCAATTTTAGTTCCAAGAAGGGAAGTGAATAGAGGAAAGTCATTGCTGTGACAGGCAAGAAGTGTTGGTTGCCTCTTCCATTGTTAGTAAGCTGCTGTGTGGACACATCAGCTCTCCGGTCAATTCAACCAAACTGTCTTCACTTGGAAGTTTACCTGCCTGCTGGGAGCCATGCTCTTGGAGGAGGCAAAGGGTTTGAAGCGCCTTGATAATAGCCAAGCTATGAACTTTTTTCTTAACACGTATTTTGGGCTTTTGCATGCATATTTTGGACACATATCCTGCTGAGTATTGCATTAAGTTACAGCTCCTGTGAAAGTGGAGAATGTTATTCAACCTCTTTATTTGTAGGAGAAGTTAAGCATTTTCCTTTTCCTCATAATTGTTCTCAATTTTAGTAGGTAGAAGAGAGGCCTTTTATTTTTTTATTCTGTTGGGTTTTTTTGTTTTTTTTTTTTTAATTATTATAATTCTTTGGGTGTTGAGGACATTGGTTGAGTTAATAGCTGGATGTACATTTTCATGAGATACAATTCAATGTCTCTTGGCCCCAGGAAGGGGTTCAGTATGGAGGACAAAGAGATCTCTTTCCACTGACCTCACATTTTGATAATGGCATTATATAGGGGGGTATGGTAGAATAAGAAGATTAATCCTACAGATTTGTTTGGTCCTCTCTTCTGTGAAAACTTGAGATCTAGAAGAAGTGTCTATCACTGCCCATAAGCACAATTTGTAACTGTCAATTTCAGAACGATTTTATGAACCATTTATGGGCATTTTCTGATTCACAGCAAACAAGAAACTGCTGGTTTAAAATTTGTACTTTCCTAGGAAACTGTATACAAAGAACCATTTTTCAAGCCCTAGTGCCCCTAGCAGCAATAGATACTTGCTGAAATGAAGGAAGAGCTGAAATATATGTATTTATAGTTTCAGATATTACAAAATAAGTGGGTCAAAAAGTGCTATTTTACCCATGAAACATAGTATTTTTTTACCTCATGATTAAAATAAATCACTTTGGTTATCTGTCTGTGATAACTAAATCGTATTAAGATTGACATTTAGATACAAACTAGTGGGAATCTGGTCTGCTGCATACAGATGAAGAGGTCCTAATGCACAGGTGTCTTTGCTTTGTCTTCATGTACTTCTTGTATCTCATGCATGAAAAAGACAGTTGTGGAAGGTTTTTTAAAGGCTGCAGTATGTTGTGAGATTTATTGCAAGGAGTAACAGTTAGAACTGGAAAGCCAAAGACATGCCCTGTCATATGTTGTCTGATAAAGGGTTTTGTGTAGCCTTCTGCTGCAAAAGATAGGACAAGTGGGGTAGTGTTTCTGACTTAATGGATAGCATGTAGTCTTAAGTATGAAAAAGAAGAGACAGCAGTGTACAGTGTCTTTATTGTAGCCCTCCCCCCCCCCCCTTAAAACTTTTTTCCTTTAAACTTTATATATAGGACATCACAATCTATAGTGCAAAATCAAACAAGGTCTCCTCCCAATAAATTTTTTTATTAACTGGTAGAGAATGTGTGGACTACTTTTGCTAAATATGTTTAGAAGGCCTTTTTTTTTTTTTTTTGGCAACTGACAGTAAGAAAGATATATAGACATGAAAACACATATTTAAGAAAGTGCACTTCTCTTTTACGAGTTGTGTGGAGTAGGTCATGGACTTTCTAGATTGCATTTTCTTTCTGCTTGCTTTAATTGCACAACTGGAACTTATCCCTGTTGACAGACCCTTCCTCTTTGATTCAATAAAGATATTTGCTTTCAAATAATTTGTGAAGACCAATGCATTTACAGATTCTTTTTTTTTTAAAGTTTACCTTTTCAGACTTCCATCACAGTACTGTTTAGATTAATAGCATACCTGCATTCTAGAATTTACATCTTTTCCAATAAAAATACATGAAGTCATATTGACAATGCGGAGTGCAAGAGTATTCTGTGGAACTGTATTCCACAGAAGAAATTACAAAGTAGGGATTTTTTTTTTCTAGTTTGCTGTGTTGTCAACTGCATTTTTTTCTGTTTTGTTAGATAGGTGGGTTTTGTGGGGGCTGACCCTGGCATGGGAAAGGATGTGTAAAGGGAGGCAGAGCAACAAGTCGCCTTTGGAAGTTAGACTATGAAAGTGTCATGAATTTCAGATGTTTTCAAACTTCACCCATGTGCTGAAAGAGGGAGGGAAAATGAAAATAGATGAATGTTATCAGACTTGCCATTAGGTGCAGAGAAATCATATTGAATTAATTTGAAGCCTGTGCACTGATCAGTCCTCGGTTTGGATGACTGGCATTGTGTTGTAAATAGCAGTAGAAAGTGCTGAGCCAATTGTCTAACCTTTCCTTGTAATGGCAGCATCAATCACTCTGTGATTAATGTGCTCACAGGCACTTTTTTCATCTTCTGCCATAGTATCACTTCCAGTAAAATAATAGATGAACAGATGAGCACTCGAGGAAAAGGAGTCTTCTCTGAAGGAAACTATATGGAAGTCCACAGAAAAGTATAATCTATCATGTGTCGTTTGGAATAATGAAGCACAGAGAGATACCCTCTTAATCCTGCAGAATCAATAGTTTTTTAAATATAAATGGAAATGTATAACTGAGAAAGAGGATCATTTGTCCATTGAATACCTGTAAGCAAATTATAGAGTAACTTTGATTTATAAATGCATTTTTTTTTTTCTGGATGGGAAGAGATCAGTCTAATCACATTACACATTTTTCATTTTCACAGCCAAAATCTCATTCTTCCAGGATATCAGTCAGATGCTTGACTCTTTTCACCCATACCTTGAGTATGAATAGTTCTCTAGGAAGATTCAGGAACAGTATGTAGCAAAGGAATCCAACTCCAAATAATAAGATAAAAGAAAGAGAGAAAAAAGCTTTACCTGCATACTAAAATAAATCTTTAAGTTTGCAGAACTCCCTCTTGAAGGAGTAAGTTTACATCACTGCTTGTACTCTAAATGAGTGAGTAAAGAATAGTGTACACAATACATAGCAGTATAAGAAGTGGGTTTTTACTGGGCAATGTTATTTACTTACACTCTCTCCAGCACACAGCACTTCAGCTGGCAACACATCGCTGTCCCAAAGATTGTGTACTTTAGGGTTTTGGAGTTACTAAATTTATGAGCTGAAAACTTCATTTTCTTTGACTTCTAAGACCCAGGACATCATCCTGCCATAAAAAAGTCCTGCATCCACATTTGAAAGTTGTTCACAGCGTGTTTGGTTTCTGTAGCACTGCACAGGCTCAAAGTTTGAGCTGAGTTGCAAGCAGCAACTTGGGTGATAAAATGAATGGAAAATCTTTGGTAAGCTATTTCAAAAGTAATGTAGACTGGTGCTTGTGTGAAAAAAAAAAAAAAATGAACTGACATTTTAATAAATATTCTACAATCTGAAAAACTTCCCTATTAACCTGGCGTGAATAGTTATTTTTTTTCCCCATTTTGATATAATCTCAAGACTTCTGATGTACAGAGAACAAGAGCCTTCCCAAAGGAGCATCTTCAGCAGAAACCAGATAGTAAGTAGTACAGTAGGCATGCAAGGCACACCTTGCAGACAGCTACTTGATTCTGCATAATCTGATACCTCCAGAAATTATACTCACTTGTAACTGGAAAGTAGCATGTGATACCCAATTTATGTACACCTCCATGCTCTGTTCTTAGACTTGCATTTGTGAGCTAGTAATCTGTATTTCACAGCTACCTTTCTGTGTCCTCTACTCTTTGTCAGATGTACAAACTGGAGATTGCAAAATTTTCTAAACAGCTGATCTAAGTGTCCTTTTTCCCCTTCAGTCAACCTGGTTTTAGGTGCTTCGTATCAGTCACTTTGTAAGAAACAAGCAGCTGCATTGAAACTGAAACTAGGTGCCTAATACAAAACTAGGTTTAATCCCATCCCTTGTTTCCCAAGAGGAAAGCCTGATCTTTCTGGAAGTCCACATGCTGAATCTTAACGGTGAATCAGGATTTCTGGGAATGTTAGGGAAAGAGACTTGGGTAAAACTGTGAAAGTTCACCTCATTTCAGAGTCAGAAAGTCTCAGTTTGTCATCTCTGTTCTACAAGAGCTGGACTAGACACTTAATGTGAGTTTGCTTCGCACGTCTTTGGGGATTTCCTTTGGGTTGTGAATGTTTTGTAGAAAAAAACAGGTCACTTGCAGAGATGTACAACAGACTTATCACCTAAAATGCAGAGGGGAAGTGATTAATTAGATTTTTTTGAAACTTGACTGTAAAGGTTTGTCCTACTTTGTGACTGACATTTTATGCCAATTATTTAGAACACTTGTGTATTAATTAGAAGATGTATATATTATCATATTAATTACCTTCTTGAAGATACATATTCTGAGGAATATAAAAAGAGTGGAATCTTAGAAAATTGTCTGTGTACTGAAAGTTGGCAGTGTCACTGGGGAATTTCAGAGTTATTGGTAGGTGTTTGAAGTGTCCAGGTTCTTATGGGAAAGGGGTGTCCTCATTGATAAAACATGCTAAAACTCATGGTATGGGTGAGAAGGACATGGTAGGCACGAAGCCTGTTTCCTGGTAGGAGTAAGGGTTGTGGTTTACTGAGGTGCATCTTTTCTTCTCAATTTTCCTGCTTGGCTGCTGGTTTCCAGCCATGATCTGACGTGAAGACAAGTAAACAGATGATGTGTGGCTCATCAGCAACCACAGCAGGTGTCTGTCATCTTCTAGCTCAGCTGCCTGTTCAAAAGTTCAGTTTGAGGGTGGGTATAATACAGCAAACCTGTTTAGTATAGCTCGATGCATCATAATCCTTGTATTCCACTTGAGATACATTCTAGATGGGTAGACAACTACAAGGGTGAAAAAACGGCTGGTTTGTTGGTCCCACAGACTGGTAATTGGTGGATCTCACTCTACCTCCAGGCCAGTTGTGAGCTGAATTCTCCACAGATCTGTGTGGGGACATATCCTGTTTAATACTTTTACCAGTGACCTGGAGCAGACATGATGACCACCCATTGAGTCAGTGTATGACATTAAGCTGGACTGGGAGCCAGGTGATATGCTGGAAGGCAGGGCTGTCATCCAGAGGGACCTAGACAAGCTGGAGGACTGGGTCAACAGAAGTCTCATGAAATTTAATGAGGACAAATGCAAGCTCAAGTGCTGGTGATGGACAAATCTTCTACATCAGGTTTGGTGGGCAGTGAATTAAGTATGAACTAGCAGTGTGCCCTGGCAGCAAAGATGGGCAACAGCATCCTGGGCTCTGTTATGAGGAGCAAAGCCAGTAGATAGAGGGAGAAGCTTACCCCCTCTACTCAGCACTTGGTAGACTGGATCTAGTTATACTGCATTCCAGTTTTGGGCCTTCTCATACAGCAAAGACAACAAATTTTTCATGTTTTAGGGAGTTCTTCAGAGGCCACTGAGATGGTGAGGGCTAGAGCATTTCCCACATGAGGAGGGGCTGACAGAACTGAGTTTTTCAGCTTGGAGCACGGACAGCTTTGTGGAGAGACCTGACAGCAGCCTCCAGTGCTCACAGGGTCATTGAGGAGGCAGAGCTGGGCTCCTCGTGGTGGTCCATGGCAGGTAGACAAGAGACAGTGGGCATAAAATGAAACAGCAAAGGTTCAGACTGGATATAGGAACAGGAGACTGTCCCATCAGAACAGTGAAGCTTGTGCGGTCTCCCTGTCCTTGGAGGTTTCCAGGACAAAGCTCTGAGCAGCCAGGTCCTGAATTGAGTGTTGACTCTGGACTAGAGACTTCCTGAGATCCTGTCCAGCCTGAAAAGGTCAGTAATTCTATGACAGTGGGCCTTTAAATGAGCCCAAAAAGCGCTAAAGGTTAGATCCTTGCAGGAAAGGGAGAGAGGATACAAGAAAGCAAGAAGTTTTTTATGCCTGCCACTATCATATTTGTGTTTGCTTATTTTTGTTTTGTTGTGGGTTTTTGTTTTGTTTTGGGGGTTTTTTGGTTTTGTGTAGGTTTTTTTGTGTGTGTGTAATTCAAATTGAGATGAGGCTTTGCACATTTAGGAGCTGATTGCTTTCAAGTTTTGATAATGACTTTATATACCAATTCTTCCAGTTGTTAAACATAAATTGCAGTACTTTGCAAACAGAAGATCTGATTTATTGTCTGACCTGACTAGTAATAAAGCATTTTGACAGTATCTGAGCTAATTCCCTGCTGTGTAAGCATATGTAGCTTCTTTGAAGTGAATGGCATTACATGCAATTCTACCAATGGCAAGTTTGGCCCATTTTTAATACAATACAACAAATAGGTTTTGTGCTTGTAAATTATTTAAGTGTTCAGACAAGGCCTTGCTGATGAGCAATTATAAGAAAATCTTTCCTCTGACACAAGAAATGTCAGATATTGCCAAGAAAACCAAATGAATTTGATCCTCAAATCTAAAAAATGTTGAACTGAAGGACCATGTATTCAATAGGTACAACACCCAAATTGATTCAGGATGCCACATCAACACCAGTGCTGTTAAAACAGAAAAAACTTTAAGAAGCCTTTTGCCATCTGTGTTCCAAAACCTGTAAGCATCAATATCATAAATCAATTTTTGAGTGACACCATAGATCAGGATAGAAACACTTTATATGTTATAGTCCTTAGGACATTCTGTGTTCTGACACTTTCTTTGGATATTCCTTCCTACTTTAATTACCCATGTAAAAATGTTTTCATGACAGATTCACTTTTAAACCAAGAATGTTTGGATTTCAGAGCTGTGTATGAGGAGAAGACAATGCAGCCTAAAGGCTATGTTTTCCTTTTCTTGGGAAGTGCCTTAATGAAAAACTCATCTTTAGGGTCAGATTTGAACTTATTTGGTAAGTAGATTGCTTTGTGGGCCGAGAAACTTGTTAATCTGTGTTTTTATGCACAAAAATAGCAGTCTTGTTCTGATTTTTGAGTTTTACGTGACATTCTGGAGGGTGGAATCTGACTTTCATATTGTTAATGATTGTGCTTTAAAATCAGTCAGTTTTGTATATGTCATTTTTATATTCTTCATTTATGGTGATTTGAGTATCACAAGCAAAACACCTACAGAACTTGCTTTCACAGATGTGAAAGAGCTCATGTCACTGTCTTTAGCTAATCATATCCACATCACATCTCCATGAGTGCACAGAAGAGGAATATCTCTCTGAATTACTGCCGAGCCCTGTTTACAGTTACAGCAGTGAGACTAATTGTTGAAACGTGCAGAACACAAAGATTATACTAGTAAATTGAACAATGCCACAGAAAATTCCCAGGCACTGGCACTCAGTCTCCTATGGTGACACACTGCTGAGACAGTCCTTGCGCTGATGTGCCATAGGCCAGACATTTTAGGGTGCAGTTTAGGAGTGAATCTGCAGCAGGGATGCCCTCTTTCAGAAGTCCTCAGTATTTAAGTGCAGATGAGGACTGGTACCATGTCTGTTGTCCTCCATGTTGGAGAATAGTTGTAGATATAGTGATGTGTATTGAAGCTAGGATGAGCACACTGTATATGGCCTTTTATTTTCTATAACATTTATAATGTCACCCACTAGTGACTGTTTCTTTTACCATGTCAGGGAGTTATGGTGTGACGATAGCACAAAGCCTTTGAAAATGTAGATTGAAGAGGCTGTAGTTCCAGAGTGCTTCTGAACTCAGTGCACTAGTAATCATTTTCTAATTGATAGTTGCGCATACAGGTTGGTGTAATACCTTATGATTTCAGATTTTCCAGAATAAACCTCTGAAAGACATCCAGCCAACAGTTTATGATCATAGAATATGACAAAATCCATAGCAGATCTATTACAAATGCTATTGTTTGTGTCTGTGTTGCTAGACGTATTGGGACAATCTGTGACTAAAAAATGGTACAGATAAGCTAATGTTCTCTTGAGCACATGTTTACCTCAGATGGAGCTAGTGGGAGCAATGCAGTCATTGCCAGGGAGTAAACTAATGATCAAGAGGAGTGGGCCATTGGGCTGGGTGCTTGTACTCAAGCCCTGGTCTGCTCCTATTTATCAGAATAGAGACAGCCTTTATTCCCAACAGCTGGGCTGTTGTGCCTCACTGCATTTCATAGTCAAGCAATTGAGTGTCAATCCCTGAAGTGTTTCAACATCAATTTTTAAGTTTGTGTTCAGATTTCCTTCAATAGAAGTGAAAGCACTGTTTTACAGACAAGTATTCACCTCACTTTAAACATCTAAAAGTTTTGTGTCTCCTCTGAGCCCATCATCTAGCCTTTGGGATAGCTGAGGGAAAGAGTGATGTGTTGCACTGTCTTAGAGACCTATCTTAGCACTGGTTGAATCCCCTGTAGAGGTGGCTCCTGCTCTCTATTTACTATAGGGAGAGAGTTAAGGCGATTAGCTTGGACTACACACCTAAGTTTTAAATTGTTAAAATTAACTGAGATAAATGTAGTAGCTGTGGGTAGGACTTATCTTCAGCTTTTCTTTTTCTATTTTGTTTTTAATTTCATGCCTCTCTACTCACCCATTTTCTATGTCTTCTGCATTTTTTCTCTATATTAATTGTCCCAATGTACATGTTATTTCCTTTAACTTAACCATGATCTCTGATGCTGGAGTGGTAAATGGGATTCTTCAATACCCCTGCTCTACTCCATTTGCTGAAACATTGAATTTCTTAAAGCATTTCTGTACTGAAAAAAAAATCAATAAGGCTATATACAAGGCAGAAGCAATAACATAAAGGCAACTTGCTAAGTTAGAACAAAAGAGCTGATAGGCAGAGTTGAGCATCATTCAGTGAAAAGGAAACCTCTGGTTTCTAGTTGAAGGCAAATGATAGCATGATTCTCTGACAGCCTGCCTTATACAGCTGCTCCTCAAGGGAAGGTACAGCCCAATAAGCTGCAAAAAGAGCAAGCTCTGGAGAAAATAAGGGACTGTCACCTCTAAGTTGTTTGCCATCATGTTTTTTCAGGCTATAGTGAACATGCAGGATCAATTTTTTTATACTAACACAAATGTGAACTTCTGCTGAAATCAGTAGAAATTTGCAGACATTTTCAGTGGAGGTCGATTTTTGTGTAAGGTCCTTCTCTCCCTGCAGGAGGGAAAGACATGCTAATATTTCATTTGGTTTGTGTAACAGCCACTGAGTTTTGAGTGTTTCACTTGGAAAACTTATTTTGACAGAATGTGTCATTTTTCAAGATGAAACATCATCATTATAAAACTTTCAGACATAGCCAGGTGGATGGAGGGAGGAGTCCTCATTTGTGCTACCTGAGCCCTGAGGAGGGAGACTTCAGCAGCAGAATTGTAACCGGCATGTGAAGCAGAGAGTGCAAGGGGAATGCCCCAGTCTCAAATAAAAAATCAGCTGAAGTTGACCTCCTATCATTATATCTCCAAAACCCTAGGAAAGAAGCCCACTGGATCTGGCGGCACAAGCCTCTCTGCTTGCTGTGGTGTCAGCTTATGTCTGTGGAAGACCCATTCAGTTTGAGAACTTGGACTATGGCATTGCTAATGCAGTAAATGTCCCTGGGGCACTGAAGCCAGATGGTGTAGAGCTTTCCTGTGCCACGAAGCTCTTTGTACCTGGCTGTGGCAGTGCAGGGCAGGCAGCCTGAGGCAGAGGGACAGCCTGGCATCCCAGCTGTGAGGTTGGGCAGCCATGGCCTGGTGGTCTCTCTCCTCCCACAGGCCGCAATACATGGCCATGGTGTCCTGCATCCTGTCCCAGTGTGTTTGAACATCCCAGGAATGGCAAGGGATTGGGCCAGGTGACTCGAACAGGTCCTCCCTGCCCTGTGCTTTTGTGTCTCCTGCCTGGTGTCCCTCAGTGTGGCTGCTCTGTGGAGCGGGAGGGCCTCTGTTCCCCTCAGGATTTAAGCATCATACATGGCCTCCTGACAGCCTCTGGCTGATGCTGGGTGTGTGTCCCCATCACAGCCTTCAACAGGGGCTGCTCAGCTCCTCAGGGAGGAGCTTTTGAACCCTCACAAATGGCACATTGGGGATGAGGTGAAATGGAAAACAGGGCTGCCACTTCCACAGCCTGGGCAGTGCCCTGAGATGTCTCTGCGGTGAAACCCAGTGGTCAGCGCCTGGGATGTGCCTCCTCTGCTGCGCCCTGAATGCACCCGCTGGAATAACTCAATAAATTTCACTTTACTGAAGTGAAAGTGAAATCTTTGCCTATCTGAATGTATGAGTTTTTCCAGGAACATTGGAAGCCTACTTTTTGAAATTTGTCTTTAGTAACAGTACCTTCAAAAGCTCCAAAATAATCTGGCATCTTCTAATTGCCTTCATGTTGTATGCTGTCCTCAGTCTGAATGAGAAAGCAAACCCAGCAAAAATTTTGATCAGTGAGTCCACTGCCAATGTCAAAACACATTATGAACCAACAGCCAAACATTTCACACATGTTATGCAATATGACCCAAGCTTCAAGGCCAGAAATATTTAAGTGCAAAGATAAATGATGCTTGCAGAGATACCTTAAAATTTTTTCTCCCAGTGCACGTAATGTGATTTTTCCATCTGTTTGCTGAATAGCTGAGGAATGCAAAAGCTAGCTTATAGTAAGATTATAATCAGATTAATTTCTTTTTTGATTAGTCCTGGCTATATTTTATTTCTGAGGCTGGGACAAGATCCAGTGTTTTTAGCCTGAATGTGGATAATATGGTTTACGATCTATTCCTTGAAATATGGGGCTGCTTATTTTTACTATGATGTTTGCCATTATATAATCACAGATATTGTAATTATAGGTATTAATTCTTTGTGGTGAAATGTGGCTAGTGTTAAGAGCATTCTTTAAATGGCTATCTCTGTTTCAGTGAGAAATAAACATTTGGCAGTACCCCATTCTGCCACTTAGTTAACTTGAGTCATTAAATATGTGAGATAGGAGGAGAATAAAAATTCTTGAACATCATGGCCTAATCCTAGTGTTACATAGTAACATAGGAGGAAATCCAATGAGGAATAAGTTGTCACCATGAGGGGAAGTATTATAACGTAGGCAATAATGCCAGCTCCCTACCAGTCATCTTGAGGAGTGCGACTGAGCCCTGGTTGTGGCAAACTAGTGATAGGAGCTAAAAGATGTATTTGCTCCTGGATTTCTCTTCCCACAAATGTGCATCACCAGAGATCTCTGGAACGGAAACAAAAACCTTTCTTATTTTCCAAGTTGTCTTTCAAAGTGAGGATAGAGAAAAGGTACAATTGCTGGGTTTGGATTTCCTTGTTAGGAAAGAGTTCTTTTGTCAATTTATAAGCCAGATTTTTTTATGATTTATGCAAAAGTGTGGATGCATATGAATACCATAATGTAAACAAGATACCAGGTTTCACTTTTAATACCTGCAGTTCACTGTATTAATACTCTTTGTTGCTTAAATCTTGAACACCTGAGAAGGTGCGTTATAGAGACTTGCCTACTTGTAACATGTGTTCTGTTTGCCAGTCTTGAATCTATTTCACCTATATCTAACCCCAGAAATTGGGTGTGGAAGGGCTAGTCAGCAGTGTTATGTTAAGCAGTGCAACATCCTAAGGGAGTCTAGGTGAGCTCTGTGTCAGGTAGGCTTTTCTGTGTGCTTCCTTCACAGGTAAGGATGCTTTGCTCCAGAAAATGTTGAATTGTTAATTTCACTGCTGCAGTGTCCTGTGAGTGTCCTGCAGTGTCCAGGATCCACATTTTGATTTAGACAGATAATCCAAGCCATATTCTGTGGAAGACTGTCTGTGAATAGTGTAAGAAGGGTCAAGCAAAGGACATCTTATGCAAATGTGATATGAAGTGTCTAGAATAAAATTGGGGGAGCTGGGATGTGGATGATTTGATAGCATAGGATTTTTCTTCTGCTAAATGTTTTCTACATAGTCTTCATAAGCTGATACTGTGAAATACATTGTAATCTCCTTTATCCACATATGCTTGCTACATGTTGTTTTCATTTTACCCTGGGATAAGACCTCAAGACCACTACTGGAGGGAGAAGCTTTTCCTAAAGGCTTGGTAGCTCAAGGCTTAGGCAGATACATCACTCCTGTAATAAGCCAGGCAGAAGTGAGAAGGGGTGGTCGGTTTGAGGAGGTAATGTTGTTGGACCTCCTGATGGTGCCCCTGGGATCTCCCAGTGATGTTCCCTAGAGCCTGGCTCAGCCAAGAAAACAGTGGCACTTCTGGGAACAGGGAGTCCCTGCTATTTGTTGGGATATTCCCACAATATCAGGCAGACTTCCACAGCCAGAGCAGCCATCCTGCTCTCTGCACTAACACGCTTTCTCTCTTCTAGCAAAGCTCAGTAACCACTCCATGCCCTTAGGAGGTCTCAGCACTGGACTCTGCATTGCTTCTCTTACATTGATGCAGTTGTCTTAGCAATGGCAAGAAGTTTAGGGTAGGGGTGGGATGTGATCACTGTCCGGCACAGTGCAGAATTCACATGGCTATACAAATGTCTTATGATAATAATTTCCCTTCCCTCAGAGCATTATCCTGCTTTTCTTTCACCAACTGAACCTCATTTTTTCATTTGTTACCCATTAGGACTGCTTCTGGGAAGGACTGACAAAACCACTACTGGAATTGAAAGTTATAGAGGGTGTTCAAAGTACCTGCTGTTTTGTTGAAATGTGCAGTTCAGTAGTTTTTGTAGCCTTACATAGATTGTGGGATGCTACGCTAGCAACAGCAGCAGGCGACAACATAAGCACCACTGCTTGTACCAAAAGTAATCATCAGTGTGGCATCAGAAATGAAAACCAACTGAGAAAATGTTATCTAGTGGTAGGAAAGTGCTCTGCTAACAACGAAGCACAAGTACAGGCAGAGAGCAGGACATTATTCCTGAGAGAATTGGCAGAGTGGAGATGTAATCTGCCTCTTTGGAAGACAGAAATCTCGCTGAGAAATAGGTCACATGTGCTTGTTTAGTGGAGAGAAAGAAAGGAAGAAGAGACCCAGCATAAATGCACAGGCAGCAGAATTACTTTAGGGCTGTTGCTGACTCTTTCATGGCAAATTTTACCCACAGCATCCCATGCCTTCCCTTGCATCTCCTAAATCATTGGACAGATCCGATAAAACAAGTTTAAAGGGCTACTATTGCACCTTGCTAATGAGATGTAATTAGTCAGTTGGGAGCCATGGGTCTGGAGAAAATTTGTCTGTTTTTACAGACGCAGTATTTCTTCCTGAGGGTTTTCGTTCTTCTGTTATTCTGTGAAGACAGTGCCTGTGATGTTTAATCAGCAGCAGGAGTTGTGGAGGGACAGAGCACAGTCAGAGAAGATTAAATCTTCACGATTTCCAGCTGCTATAATCACTTTTGTAGCTTCTAATGTCTTGACTGAACTGTGATTTTTTTTTTTTTTCTATTTTTTTAAAGACACTCATAAACTGGACATATTTTTACTCCAGAAGGACAAAAATTACATGCAAGACACAAGCCACTCTCTGACAAACGGTGAGCTGCAGTGAATAAAGACACTAAAACTTGTAACAGAAGGTGTCACACAGGTGTCTCTTAGTGTTCATTTTCCTTAGGTTGATGCCTAGAAATGCTTACCCTGTTTCAGTTAATATTTCCTAGAAAGATTCTGCCTGAAGGAGGCACCTACTGCAGAGGAATTCAGCTTCAGCAGTCAAAGGGGCCAGGCACATGCTCAGGGCAGGACCAAAGCTGGGGGGTTCGGTCGTGCCATGGGGTGCACATCTGGACAACATGGGTGCTTCCTGCAGTGTGGCCGGAGGGGCACTCACCTGGTGTTTGGGGAAGAGGTTGAGGCTGGCAGCCATCCACCTTTAAGAACAGTACTGGGACTTGCCTCATCTGAGTCCTTGAATGCTTCTGGCTTTAACCTATCTAGCACAGCAGACCTGCTTCTTACAGGTCTTCCCAGTGCAAGAGCTGAATAGTTTTGAATTTGCTGTTCAGGTGGGTTTTCTTTCGGGGCCTCAGTCAGCATGGAGAAGGAAAATTGGCTAATCAGTTTTGCTTTTGTTTACAGTCAGTTACTCCCTCTCAGGTGGTATCAGACCTCTCCAAGGTGTGAATTATAAACACTGAGGGACCAGGTTTATTTGTTTAGAGAAAGCCACCACTCAAATATAATTAAAATAGTATAAACATTTTTATTACTTTTATAGAGTGTAAATTTAGACAAAATTTTCCATGAGAGGATGTTTTCTATCCACAGCATCTGTCAGTTTTTGGAGTTATGAAGGTATGCTCAAATGGGTAGATAAATATGTGTTATTTACCTTTACTTATGATACTCAGTAGATGACAAAAATAAACTAGAAAAAAAAAAAGAAAAATAAATTAATAGAAGATAGAGAAGGTTGGCTGGCAGGTATCTTACTGGTAAGCAGACAAAATTAGGAGACAGGCTAGCAAGTGAGGACATGCTGCTTGCTTTTTTCCATACAATCATTATTTCTACAGGGCATTTGTGCTGTGAGGATCCTTTGCAGCAGCTCACTGGCAGTGGTGAACAACCCCAGATTACCTCAGCTTCAATGCATATTATAGCTCATCCACATTTCAATTGATGCTGGCTCCTTCTGCTTTCAAATTTAAATACAATTTTAGGGCCAGTGGATGAAACTCCCTCTTCTCTGTGGATAGGAGGTGCCATAAAGCCAATGGGATGCCTGTGCCTGAAGTGGCCAGGACATACAAATCTGCTTGGCACATCTTCAACACCACATAGATCATTCAGCCAGGTGGTGCAGCAGCTTTTTTCCACAGCACAAAGGGGATACTGGAGGCCAGACTGTATCCAGAAGTAATTAACACAGCATGTAGCTATGTATACAAGGAAGGTAACCTTATTAAAAAAACACTGCTAACACTTACGAATGGCATCCTATAACACCAGCTTCTTCCCTTTTGAATTATGAGAGTTCAGTAAGACAGACAGGGGCTATTCCAGAGCAGCTGGCTTCGGTGCCAGAGAACAGTCCCAGGCATGTCTAATTTGCTTTTAGATAAATACTGATGTGATTTTACCACTACATAGATGCAGCCTCAGTGGGTTACTTGCAGGATGGCATAAAACAGCACCAAGGGTCATTCTCTTAGACCTAAGCTTTGGGAGCTGATGGTCAGTCATCCACAGTGTGCAGGGCTGATGCTCCCAGTAATGGACTATTGAGGAAGAGTCATAGAATCATAGCATCATTTCAGTTGGAAGAGATCCTTAACATCATTGGGTCCAGCCATAACCTAACTCTGGCACTAAACCCTGTCCCTAAGGACATAATCTAAATGCCTTTTAAACACCTCTAGGGACAGTGACTTCCTTGGGCAGCCTGTTCCAATGCCTGACAACCCTTTCCAGTAAGAATTTTTTCCAAATATCCGATCTAAACCTCCCCTGGCACAATCTGAGGCCATTTCCTCTTCTCCTATCACTTGCTACTTGGGAGAAGAGACCAACACCCTCCATGCTACAACCTCCTTCCAAGTAGTTGTAGACAGTGATAGTCTCCCCTCAGCCTCTTTTTCTTCAGGCTAAACAGCCTCAGTTCCCTCAGCCGCTCCTCATCAGACTTGTGCTCCAGACCCCTCACCAGCTTTGTTGCCCTTCTCTGAACTCTCTCCAGCACCTCAATGTCTTTCTTATATGAGGAGCCCAAAACTGAACACAGGATTCAAGGTGGGTCACTGTTGGAACAGGCTGAAATAGAAGCAAACCAGAAGTTAATCTGCATAGTTAGGTTTGAGGGTAAAAAAAACATGGGATTTATTTCCATTAACTACAAATATGTGTAATATAGACATGTGTACAAAAGTTGGTTACCCTGAATGGTTTCCCCTCCACCTATAGTCAATAAGGAAAAATAAGCAATTTGGGGGCTACATTCATCTATGACTTTAGTTAGGTTGAGGTTAATCCCACTTTATTGAAGTTACTGTTTTTCCTCAATGTGGACAGAGGGAGTTTAGCCAACTACCTGGTACATATTTAGCTGCATTGTAAATGAACCCTGCCCTGAAATATCTGTTCATGTGTGGCGTCTAGCTCGGGAGTTCCTGAAGAGCTGTCCAAACCTTGCTTTCAGTCCTGTATACCTCAATAACTGTGGAAAAATCCAGCCCATTATATTCAGATGCTTACTTATGGAGGCACAAAGGGCCTGGCATGCTGAGCATGTTAAAGGTTTTCTCACCACCAGAGAAGTTCCTAAAAGAAAATGTTAAAGGTTTTCTCACCACCAGAGAAGTTCCTAAAAGAAATTTCTTTTATTTGCTGTGTGCACTGTTATTTATATGAAGGCACTCCCTAAAATCCATGTAATATAAGTGTATGTAGCAGTGAAAACACCAAATACAGTCTTTGATATCTTCAAGGGGGTGAAACAATTACCATTAACCACTCAAAGATATGGAAATGACTTATCCAAGCAAAAAAGAAAAGCCACTTCCCAATCAAAGATACAATACTCGACTTTCCTTTTAGCTACACTGGTGCAAATTGAGAGTTGATGGTGTCAATTACATTTTGTCTGGATTTTCACTGGCTTAGCAGAGATAACAATTAGACCCCCTGGCTTCTAATCAAGTTTGATATTACCCTGGTGAGTTGTTATAATCCCTTAAATGGCACCATGTTGTAAGAAATCAATTGTGTTATGAAAATTACTCAGCTTTTCAGTTGTGCTAGTGTAGTCTGGTCTAATTCTCTAATTTTACCTGCTAAATAAAGAAAATATTGAGTTCTCTACTGTATCACAACTCCAGTGGACATCCATATTTGTAATTATCAGCGTAAAAAGCAAAGACAAATACTTTCTCTCAAGGAAGAGTTTTGACTATGCAACACAGAATAACTAGTTACTAGTAAGTACATCAACTTAACAAAAACCTTGTAGTTAAATTAAATTAGCATAAATAGTCTTTGTTTGCAAATATCTATATAGCGTTATATAAGGACAGAAGTACACCAGGTACTGTATCAGTGATAATAACAGAGACAATTTATATAGCTGGTGTAAAAACTATACCTTTGTTATGTTTTATTGTACTGCTATGCCTTGCCATTGTCTTTGCATTTTGATAATCGCTTTAAGTTGGGACTCCAGCTACTGTGAGCATTGTTAGCATTACGGGTCTTTTGGGATACACAAAAATAGAAATAGTAAGTATATAACAAATACTTGCTCTTATACTGGATAGAGGCAAGTTGCATTCCCTTCCGTAAGCTGTTCTTGAAAGTTACATTAAAAATGCAAAGGTGTGGTTAAGCTTAGAGTGGTATTCTGGGGTATTTGGTGGAGTTTCACTTTTGCCTTTGATTGTATTCTTCAGTAAATCTCAACAATTAGTAAAGTCTAGAATTAATCTTTTCAGAAGTTTAGTGAAAATGAGAAAGAAAATTAAGAGTTCAGAACTATTTCTACCTTATTCTGTCAGACTGTTCCCAATGAACAGAACCAAGCTCAGAGTTTTTGAGTTCCGTACCTTGAACTAATTGATAGAATCACAGAATCATTTAAGCTGGAAAATACCTTGAAGATCATCAAATCCAACTGTAAACCTCACACTGCCAAGTCTACCGCTAAACCATGTCCCCAAGCAGCACATCTATGTGTCTTTTCAACGCTTCCAGGGGTGGTGACTCAACCACTTCATTGGGCAGCCTGTTCCAATGCCCAACAACCCTTTTGGTGAATAACTTTTCCTAATATCCCAGTATAACCCTCCCCTGGTCCAACTTGAGGCCATTTCCTCTTGTCCTATCTCTTGTTACTTGGGAGAAGGGACCAATAGCCTCCTCACTACAATCTCCTTTCAGTTTATGAAATGAGCTGCTTATTAATCAGTTTATGAACTGGTAAAATGATCCCATGATATTACTCAATAATGATATTTGTAGCACGATTGGTTGAAAAGAGTAGAAATAGAAGTTATTCATTTTTCACCTGTAAATATATACACAGTCTAGTTCTACTTTACCTCTGAGTACAGAGGTAGCTTGGAAGAAAACCTGTTTTCCTCTCTGCTATATTTTGTGCACAAGTACTTGGGCATGGGTATTTTTGAAAGCCACCTCTTGCCAGTGTAGATAGCGCAGGTTATTTCCGCTGTTGCATGTCTGTCTGTGTGAGAGAGCAATAGTCCTACAAGTTCTGCTATGCAGAAATGGTGTGTACACACTTGTCAGGAACAAATGCATCCGGAACACAATTTTGAATATTATAAATTTGATACTGGAAGAAAACAACAAAAAAAAGTACTCTCACATACATATTCAGTAGCAACTGTTCACTGTTAGAGTTACCCAGATGCAAATTTCTCTCATTTTGAAATATCTTGTGCCTTGTAGTTGCTTTGACTGTGGCTCTAAAAGCAAAACAGTAGATTAAGTTGACTCAGGTGATTGCTTGGTCATCCTATGGCCAGGGTGAATAGATACAGTTTTGTTTATTTTCTGAAGAAATACAAATATGAGTCACTGAACATGTACTTTGTGCTTGGAGTACTCTGCTGTGCAGATATGCCTCAGAGCACCAAGACTGGCTCGCTTACACAAGCCATGAAAGGTGACTGTGGCATTTAGAGGAACTATGAAACAAGAACCTTGGAAGAGCTTGGTTTCTAGAAAGCCACGTTACACTACAAATGACCTGTCATGCTTTTCACTCTGCTAATGTGTCCCAAAACACCATCATCCTGCAACACTAAACTGCTATAACATGTATCGATAGACTGTGCTGTAGGGGATGTTTGGTGTGGTTGCAGGACATGTGGTGTGGTTGAGAACAAGGTAAGCAACAGACAAACAAAACCTAAAATTCTTTTGTGGTCATGTTTGTAATAAAAAACCTCAGAATTGTTGCAGTGGGGAAACCCTCACATTCAGATCTGGATGTGCACATTTTCCAAAGTAATCAGCATTATTTGCATTGCAGACTGTTTGCTCTTCTGGATAAGTTCATGCTTCATGAAACCTGTCAACATGTAACATCAAAACAGTGACACTTCATGGACTTTGCATAACATTTTAGAATTTCTTACATCCTCCAAGGCACAATCTCTTCACAGAACTAGATCTGATAGTGGAGTATTAGAAAGAGTAGCAACTGCTAATGTTCATCCCTAGTATACCTCTCACACATTTATCAGTTTATTATCTGCTGTGTTGTAATTTTTTTTTACTTTATTTCCTTCCTTGTTTTTTCCCCAAGAGAAAAATGTGACATGTGGAAAGGAGGCATTAATAGCACTTCAGGATCATAAATTTATTATAATTGCTTTATTATGGGAGAAATTAAAACAACAAAAGAGGGAAGGTGTTTCATGTAAAGTGACAGGTGATTTTCCTCTGCTTGCCTGTAAAATGCCCCTTTATCCCAAACTTCTCTAAATACCACACTTTATTTTCCAGAGAGATAATTCTAAGCTTGAGGCACATTTCATTAAATCTTTGCAAACCACTGATGCCCAGAATCTGTTCTGCTTAGCATAATCACATTAATTCCAGTTTTCACAGATATATGTGTTCCACCCTCCACATCTCTTAAATGCTAATCCTGCCTCCATGAAGAGCTTTTTGGGAGAGCCATGCCATAAAAAATGAAATTAAATTGTTTTGGGGCTAGTTTCTCAATGTTGCATGGAAGCTTTTACTCTTGGCAACACTGTCATTGGCTTGTCTTTCCTTCACATGAAAAGTCTAGACATGAAGAAAAAAGGCATGCTCATTTGAAGCCTGATATGTTGAAAACACGGGGACTAGGCACTTTCTCAGCACCGTTTCATCCTAATCACTGCTGGAAAATCTGAACATGGTTGTTGCTCTGTGTGGAGGAGATCTCGCAGGCAGCTCATGGGTTCAGTCCTGGACAGGGGTTTTCCCTCATGCCAAACAGCCACACTGCATTGACTGAGGCTGGAGAGAGTCACATATTTTTAAAATACTGTTATCTGTTTATATTCATACCTGTCAATCCTAAGCTTTCCCTTTATTATTGCTTTCTGAGAGGGAATAAAAAACGTAGGGGCATGGGTGAGGAAGAAAAAGACAGAAACAAATAAAATACTGGTATAACAAAGCTGAGACTGTTAAAAATGAGCAAATAATAGTAAATAAATAATCATATATAATAATGGGAGGCATTGTGGAAGTCAAGTCTGGAAAAGGCTTTCAGTATGGATCATTTCAGCGACAGCTAGCTCCTCTGGTTTCTTAGGATTTTGGCCCCAGGTAAAAGATTAATAAAATATTAACCTGACACTAGCTATGTCTCCTGGATGCAATTCCTCATTATCTGAAATAATATTCCAAAAAACTTAATAAAAAAGAAAATATCATTATTAAAATTGTCTTCCTGAAATGATTTGCACATGGAAGAATCATCTAAGGATCATTTAATCTTGATTGTGTGCCATGCTGTGTATCAAATTACATCAGATTTATGCTGCAAGCAGCCGTTCTTCAAAAGCATCTGGCTGGCAAAAGCTTATTCTAGCCAAGGGGCAATGCAATTGTATAAATCATCCTATTTCATAGATACAATGCTTCAATCAATCAATCAAAAGAAGGGGAGTAAAAGTTCTGAATGTGTTGATCATAACACATCTGTCTAACCTCAGTTATTTTCCTTTGCATGATGGTGACACTTGAAGTTGTATGGGGCAACTTGTTTATCTGCACAGAGCCAGACCCTGCCAGCAGTGCATTCAATAACACAAAATGCCATAAATAAATGTAATGAGGCTACTTGAAAAATGCTTAGACTGAAAAAAAAAAGTTACAGCCTGTCCTGAAAGAGTTGAACCTCAGTTAGAAGAAATGGATATGAGGTGCAATGAACGATAGCCTTCTCCTTTCTGGTTTCTGAAAACTTTTAGTAACTTGCAGTTCATGGCTAATGTTTCCAGAAAACTTAGATGCTTGCTCCCATTCCCTGCTCATACATACTGTGGCAACAGATTTTGTATGGAAGTGGAGGGAATTGTTAAAGGTCTTCCATTTCATGTAAAATGTTAATTACTGTAATTTTCTTCATGCAGTTTTTCACTTTCTACTATAATACTGATGACAAAGATAAGTAGTAATACGATAATACAATAGTAAAAAGGGATTATAACAAGAAATGGAAATTAAAAAACCCCAGAGTTTCTGTGTCAGCAATATAGCTATTAAACGTATTAAGAAAAAAATCTTAGTCTGAGAGGGAGAAGCAATTTATCAGATACTAAAGCTTTAATCTAAATTGTGTTGAAGAAGACAGGGATTTCCCCACAGATTATGATGAAGCTTTTACAGTTTCAAAAAACAGTACTTGTCTTCAGAACAAGACCGATTTGTCTGGTGTCAGTAACTTCCCTTCCAACTTCTGTATGTACAGCTTCCAAAGACCGTTTGCCTCACAGAAGAGTCTTGAGTGGTCCACCTGGGTTAGAACTGATATTTGATTATTTTGCCCTATACCACCTACTGGCACCACCAGTGTACCTGAGTGTAAGCCATGTGGCCAACATCTATGTCATCCACTCGTCTCTTTTGCCTGGTATATTTGCCTTCCTTTCTGAAATTGTGTCTCTTACTCTTGCTCCATTATCTCAATTGTTTCTCTTCTTGACACAACCCTGATTTTACATCAAGAAGTCTTTGAACCAGTCTTTACTGAACTTGACTAAGGCCTATAATGTAGAAAGCATAGGGCTGTTATCTCTTAATCAATTTGAGTACTTATTTAATTTCTTTCTTAAATTAAAATAAAACCCCTAACTGTTCTAGAGCACATCTTTCAGATTCTTCTGGTAAATGGTGACCCAGACTGGATGTTTCCCTATGCTGTGTCATTCTGGTGTATCAAGGTGGGTTCAGGAATAAGTAGCACTTGGCACTTCCACACTAAGCCTTACCTTGAGAAATTAATAGAGAAATCTCTACCAAGAACCTCTAAGAGACTATAACCCAGGTACACTGGACTGGATTTCCCTGCACAAGTACCTCCAGTCCATGCCTTCCCAAAACTTCTGGTAGTACCATAAGACTGCAGGTCAGCAGCCACTAGGCAGAGATCCTCAGTGGTCAGAAAGCTTAGTACTGTGTATTAACAGGTTCCAAATAGCATTTCTCACTCATTTCAAGTGGAGCTAAAAGCAGACTCTACAGTCTCATCCAAAAAATTTGAAATCCTTATATTTTGGGGAATGCCTAGGTGCTATTTCAGGTTTTGAAACAGAATTTTAAAAATCCGTGTTTGTTGCATAGAAAGAATTAGGACTTCATATGATAATGTGTAGCTATGTCTTGTTTCAAAGGTAAAGTACAAAAAACATGAGGAAATGAACAGAATTTTCATCATCAGTTACCCAGTACAGATCTGAGAAGTTAATTTTTTGTGTAACTGCTTTGTGCAATTTTGCTCTGAACTGGTACGTAGCTATGCCCTCCTTGCTTGCATCACTTGCTGGCATGTAAGATTCTCAGACATACTATGAGCTGGAATCAGAGGGAAGTTAATATACTTTTTTAAATGCAAAGTGTTTTCTAGAGAGGTCTTTATGGGACCAGTGTAGGACCACCCAGACACAAGGACTCCTCCAAAACATGCTAACCTCTTTCTTGCCTACATGCTATTTATCTGGGAGGGACAGATATGCATGCCCTCGGCTCTCTGCAGATGTTCTGAGATGATGGCATGCAACATTAATCACCCTGCTGCATCCTCTGAGCTGTCATGAAGGCTTCATGCATCCTAGAGTACTGTGAAATCCCTTCCCTGGGGCATCCAGACCTCCTTACTTTCCTGGGACAGCAGAAGCTCTTGCGTGGTTGAGGATGTGAGCTGCAGACAGATAGATTTACCAAAGGGAGTCACTGGCCAGCTTAGTCATTCAGGGAGACAAATGCCCCTACCTTCCTCACAGATGCCATCTCTTCATCAGAAGAGAAGATCCCAGTCAAAAAGACTAGTGTAAAGGGATGACTAGCTTCTAGCTTCTCTTCTTCAAGGAGTTCAGAAGCAGAGGGCGGTAGGACTAATTTTAGTCTACCATCTCTAGTTAGAGGGTTGCTGGAAACCCAAATGCACCTCAAAGCTGGGGAGGTTAGGTCAATGAGAAATGCTTCTTTCATTACTTCGTTCTTTTGTGTCTGAGTTGCCAGTGTTGATCAAAGTCATTTTTGTATCATCTCTTGGCAGATTTTCCCAGTGCACTGCGGTTGGTAATTTAGAGCAGAACACTCTTAGCAGTAACTATAAGTGACATCTGAAAGTGGTTTATACTCATTTAAAAGCTTGGGCAATGTAATTGTTAGGCAAGGTTTGCAGGAGAGGTAATATTGCATATTATAATAGCTGATGTAGCTGAAAAAGCATGGGCACATTTCTAAACATCCAAGACCTTCTCAGGATTGCTGCAGAGACTATAGAGAAACAAAAATACAGCACCTCCCTTTCAAATGAGGCATTTCTAAAATGCCTCTCAGTGCTGCAAATCAGTACAAGTTTACAATAAGTCTGATTTATAGCCATAGCACATGTTATGAGTCTGGAAACTCAATAACATTTTATTACCTACTAAAGGAGTTGTTTATTTAAGTGATTACTTCTTGTGGCATGTACCAGAAGATAAACAGTGCACAGATGGGTAAACTGTGTGACTGAAATGCTTTGTGACTAGCCTCTTCCATTCATTTTATGCCATTCATATCTGAATTTATTTCACAATAAATACTACTGTTACAGGGTCCAGAAAAAAAAAAAAAAGTCTTTTCAGATGAAGGAATCAGTGTACCTTACAAGAACCAAACCTTTATCAGATTTTCATTTTGATAGTCAGTTGCATTTGAAATTGTTAAGTTCCTATTTTCAGAGTAAAAAGGGAATGATAAGTCATATGATAATTCTTACAGATTAAAAAAAAAAAAAGGAGGTATAGTATCTCATTTAGAAAAGTGATGTATAGCACTAGTGCCTGTTGGTCCTCTACCCAAAGGAGTAGTGAAGGACAGAATGTGTCCTGTGGCCCTGATCTCACCGCACTGAGAATGGGGTTTCTGCCTACTCAGTGTCATGGGGAATGTTAATGGCTCATGTAGCCAAAAGACTGTGTTTTACCTGATGGCCTGGGAAGGTCTTCTTTCATCAGGGAAATTGTGTCTGGTGGAGCTGAATCTTTCTCTTTCCATCTCCCTTTGCCTTTCTCCCCGACACCCTTTTTTGCTGACTTTTTGCTGCCTGCAGAGGATGAATTGAGACTATTTTGATGTTACCCTAATAATTTCTTGTCCTATCTTCCATCTCCCTGACTGCTCAGTTTCAGTCAGTGGCTCACAGTTAGCAACTTGGTGCTCTGCTAATTGCTCAGTCAGACTTTGCAGGTCTTTTGCTGTGGTGGGGGAGATAAGTAAGATCTGCCACTGGTATGGATGTTAGCTCTTGATGACTAGGCATGGCGGGATGATGCACATGTTTAGTTCCCTACAATTCTGTTACAAGTGAGGCTGGCTAATAAAACCCATCACATCCCAGCTGACATTTCTCATGCTTAATTGCGGGCACACATTAAGGTTCATGTTGGAAGTAGCTGCTTAGATTTCCATTCAGTCAGTGCACAGATATTGGTAGTTCTAGAGTAGGATTCATGAGACTTATTTTAGGCTTTTACAGTGAGTATTTCTGCCTGCAGCCTGTGACAAAAGTGTAAATGCTAATCTTAAATATCGAAAAGCCAAAAGTTTAGGTGTAGTGTCTACGGTGTAGGCATGCAAAATTAGGTCAGATCGATCCCTCTGCTGATGCATTTTTCACTCATCTCCCTTCTGTAGGTAAAGTGGATAAATGTCAGCTGCTCCAGCAGACACTGTCTCTAGCAATGAAACTAAACTGGAAGGAAAAACACTTTGCTGGTGACTTCTGTCTGCTCCAGACCCTCATGCCCATTGGTGTACACCCATTCACGGCCTCATGGCCACAGATCAACTAGACATTGATCAACGGGCCTCTCATTTCTGTGGCCATTCTCAACTCTTAACATGAACAATGGAACCTACTAGAATTATTTTAATCAACTTTTACAACCCAAACTATTTCCAGAAGATAATGGGGGGGGAGGGGAAGAGGAGGACAGGACACAGGGACTGTTCTTGACAACATTCTTCCTGTATCTTTGCTCAAGGCACTTGCAACATAAGGCTCTAATTCAGCTTGAACTGGAACAGTATGGCAAGCTCTAAAAGGATCTTTGGAAATCATAGCCTTGTTAACTATCACTTCAACATAGATAATTGCTTAGTGTGCTCACTCTGGTGCATGTTTCTGATGTGCAGTATAGCTTTATAACTGCATTGCGAAATACCACCAGGGTATTACTTTTGCTTTCTTAGTCATTAATCACTGGGAAATTTGATGTTGTTTGACAATTTAGCCACTGTCAAATATAATCTAAATCTTTGCTGAGAGCAATGCTGAATGTATGGCAGGAGAATAATAACAGTGTCCGAATTGCAGGTTTCTAAAGAAATCAATTCTGATTTTACAATTAGCCTGTTAAAGTTTCTTCATGTTGTAGAAAACAGCACAAGTCAGATTAATGTACTAACAAATTTTTGTCTTGGGCAGAATGTGTGTAAAATGCAGCAGAGCTGTCATTACTTTTTAAACAACCTTAAAACATACTCACTGTTTTCTACTACACATCTTAATATTTTAGTGCTTCTCACATCTCTGTATCTTCAGAAAAAAACTTACATTGAAGTGCTGACATTTTCCCTAAATAAGAAACTCCAAACATTAAACTTCATTTTCACAAAATAAATTATTCAACAAGTCTTTTTCCAATTATCTCCTCTTTGACTGCTTTGTTGCGTGAGTTGTTCATTGCTCTTGCAGAGAAAATGAACCCCTGGATTTCCCTAATGGTATTATAGATGTCAGCCAGAATGTGCAGACCCTTCAAAGGATCTCAGTGGTCCCCAAAGCTCACCAATGTTACATTTTAGTGGTGACTCTAAGGTGGTGGGGAGTGCTTGTTGCTAGTTTTTATTATTCACCGAAAAAGCTATGTACCATTGAAAAGTGCAAGCTGCATACTGGTTAATGTGCCAAAGACAGTAACTAAGGTCATGGTTACATATAAAGTGGGAAACTTGCCACATATTGATAATATAATCAAATGGGATGGAGGAGTGAATGAATCATACATAACAGATGTTAGCCACTTAATGGGCCATGGGAAGGTGCTTGGGTGCTGTTAGGAGGAAGCTGATAAAAGGAGCTGCATAGGAGAGGTAATACTTAGTTTTCATCCTGCACCATTTGCCTTTTTGTTTTTTTCCCGGTTTTCGTAGGTAAGTAGTGTGGTTATGTTGTGTCTTGAAGGCTTCTACATCTCTGACCTGCAAACTGACTGGAGGCAGTAACTTGGAAAAGCCTGACTGCTTTGTTTCCTGCTCCTGATGGAGCATTTCAGTTTGGGCTAATCCTGCATGATTGAAGCACCATGTTGAGCAGTGTGGGATTTTGAGAGGACAACCTGGCATTTCAGCATCTTCTGTATTTGTACTGTAGGCTAGCTAGCTGAAACCTCTGTAAAGACTTGCCTTTCCCTAGAAAGCCATCCTGCATTTGGATGTTACCAGCCGGATTTATTGGTCCATCAGTCACTGACTAACCAGACTGTCACTTAGGCCAAACTCTGGCAACATATCAAACCATTGAGGCCAACTTCTATTCCCTGATGCTCTGGCTGAGACTAGTGCCGTTGTTTTCTATACCAAGCACTCAATGACTGTCAACACTTTATCTGCAAAGTCAAAGTTCTTTTTTCATGTTCAGACCTGAGGTGACTTTCTACTGAAAACAAACACGTCTAAAGAGCCATCTTGGCTTTTGGAATCGCTGTCTTTGCAGGAGCTTGGAGCTGCGCTATGCTGTTGACATCTGGTGAAAGCCAAGCAGACAAGGATTTCTCCTTCCCACAGCCTCCCCCAAAAGAACAGCAAATTTTTTTCATAAATGTATTTGTATCAACAATAGTATATTTTTTCCTTTCCTTTTTTTTTTTTTTTTAGCAATTGATTCAGTCTTTCATTTCTAAATGTGACAGGTGAACTCTTTGGGCCAAGTTTTAACTTGCAGCTTGTATTTATAAGGGAGAAGTAGGCCATGGCAAACCAGGCTTTGAAATGGAAATTCTGCCTCAGCTACAGCCACAGTAGTGCTGCTCAGTGCCCTATTTTGTTTTCTTTTTCCCATCGTCAGCCAAATCAGGCTCACCGCTCCTTGTTCAAAGGAGAAGTGTTAACTTTCCAGAATTCCCTGTGCTGCTGCTTACGAGTCTTATAGACGCTGTCAAATGCTGTATCCAGTATTCTGTGTCTTTGAGCAGGTCTGAGTTTCTAGGAAAAGGCTGTTCTACTCTGATTTCCCGACCCTTGAAGCTAGCTCTAGGATATAGGAAACCCCAAGAAAATAGAAGGTATGTTTTCATATTCCAGTGCTTGCATGTTATTTCTAGGCCAGTATCTGTATTTCTGCTGGATAACCCTAGCCCAGATGTTTGCTTCTGCTGTACCAGGCTTCCATTAAAATCAGTAGCTGATCATACAGTCTGTGTAGAGTAAAACTATATTGGATGTCTGTGGGAACAGTCAATATGTCACTGGAGAGTTCCTTGAATGTTTGGCCAATAACGAAGTGAAGTGAGGTAAAGTGAAGGTTAATTGAACATAAAGCTGGAGGTGGACAGCCATTGTAATTTTGAGCTATTATTAAGATATTTCTCTTTTTAAACAAGCATGCTGTCTCTTTTGGAGTTCCTTTTGCTCCAAATATATGAATTCTGATCTCATTCTGTTTGGAGAAGGCCTGTGTTTTGGCAGATGGCAAAACTTTCTGCAGTGGCTTACAAATGTCGGGGTGTGGTGATGCTTGGAAAATGATCTGAAATGATCTGATGTGATTTGTGAAGCATGCTGTACTGGTATGCAGTACCTGGCAGACTGAAGCCACGAGCACAGTGTAGCATGCCCAGATCTTGCACAGGGTAGCATAAAGCGTAACTCCTTGCCATTTTCTCCCATGCTGAAACAGCAGGATTTTAGCTGACAATCTTCCCTGACCATCTGGTGAAAGAGTGTGAAAGTTCTTTACAGGGACTAATTATTTCCTAGATTAATATTGCTGACAACTACTCCATGAGGCAGTGTGTATGTTTGTAGGGTGTTATGCTACTAGAAATGCCATTAATTATTTCGCCTGCGATTCACCAAATACTGTGATTCTGTATGCTGGCATTCTGCCTCAAGATCACCATCTGTGTATATCACAGGCTATACCATAGTATTTATGTCAGATCTTTTGGGATATTTTTCCATTTTCAGATTTGTGAGCCCAGATTAAGTAATTTATAATACAAGGCATTGACACAACCTTACTTTTCAACTCAGTTTTCCTCTCAAAACTTGTCAAGGTCTGCTCACTAACAGTATGCTCAGTGGGATGTACTCTCAGTCTAACTGCTCTCAGGCACTGCAATCTAAATTACGTTTAGATCTTATGCATTGATTAACTTCTCCATCATTTGGAGTTTTTTTCAAAAAATGTCACTGCGACATAGCTCTTATTTAAAAAAAAAAACTTTTCTTTTTTATACCTTGTAACTAAGGTATAATATTTAATTATCTTGTAATGTAAATATGAAAAGTACCACATTGCCTATCGATATTAAATACTTGTGCTGCACAGAGAAACATGTCAATAATTTGATCAAAGATATCAGCATAATCAATGTAACCATTTTAAATTTTAAAACAATGATAGAAATATTCCTGGTTTCAAAATACTAGAAATATTTTGAAGGAGTTTAAATGAGTTTTGCTTTCATGGCTTCACTGGATTCTGTTTGACAATGATCTTCTTTCCAGCACAGAAATCTGATGCAATTCCATATCTATTTAAAGGATTGTTGCCTTTTCATTTATTTGTCTATAGAGCTCATATTAAGAATAATTTCACCTTAAAATGCCCGTATGTTTTTTTTTACCTCTGTATTACTTACTGTGGCTTCAAGTTCTTTTAACACTTAAGGTGTACAAAACTGGTCTGATCTGACAAAGTCATGTAGGTTTTGTCTGTTGTTAAAACAGATGTCCTGCCTTATTTACTGTAAAATGGAACAATCACCCAGTGGAGCAACACATACGGTCTAAATTCACTGACCTATATTTATTGGTAAAAAGAAAATCTCTGGTGAAACCTCAGGGAGGGAAGAAACATCATGTTATACCTACAGAGAGAGAAAAAGAAGGAATCAAAGAGTTTATAGAACACTGGTGAGTTTATATAAAAGAAAAATATTTTCAGGGTGGATGGCTATGTGGAAAAATAAAAGGAATTTAGACTCTTACAGTAGAAACAGAGGAAAGTGGTGGAATTTGTGCATGGACAGCTGGGATAAGATAACGTGGAAAAGGCAAAACATGATGGAGAAGCAAGAAGCACCTTGTTAATGGAGCAGGAATGCAGTCCTGAGGGAGAAGGGTGCTCTTGCACAGGAGAAATCTCTGGGCTTTGCAAACTGTGTTCAGAAATATCCACCTCCCCTTAGCCCCAGAGCAGGTACATGAATCTTTCAGGGGAAAAAAAAAAAATCACAAAAATCACAGCTGATTATTGAGAAGGGAATGGACAGGATGAGACTATGCAACTCAATATCTTAGATTATTGGACTGCTTCAGGGTTACACTATCTGTTTCTTGTCACTAGGATTACTGCAGTCAACCTAGAAACCTCTTACAAATGCCCAAATAAAATCTTTATACTTTCTGTTTGATTACTTTTGCATTTGGCAAAGGTTTTCCTTATTTCTATGAACCTCTTAGAGCTGTAGCACAACGTAACACAAGAGTTTGCTCTTAATACAGGGACTGCCTAACCCTGACTCTGGCTGAAGAGGTGATTTACACTCCAGCAAGGAGACCTATGGCTTAAAGCCAGAATGCTGCCAGCATGACTATTTGTAATGACCCAGAGAAGTTGCTTTGTTCCTATGCAGTAAGTCTGCTCCCAATGTGGCATTTCGCAATGAGTCTGTGTTCTTATGTGTGGTTTTAACTCCAGAGTAGGTAACATAAAGAAGCTGAGTCACTACTGGAACAGAAGGCAAACTCTTGAACAGCATGAAGACAAGTGTTTTTACAAAACAGGCTATATGATTGCACTTTACTTTCAGCTACCAGAAGCCAAGGCGGTGGTTTTCCTTGAAGGAGTCAAACCTGTTTTTCAAAGGCTTTTCTAGAGCCCTGCCCCTAGAATTCAGCACACTAACTGTAGGAAATATTATTGCAAAGCAGGGAGCCAAGAATTACCTGACTTTAACCATATGAAAGAGTCAGAATGATTCAGGCCACAAGTCTAACTTGAATTTCCATCAAGAAGGGCCTTTTTTTCTCAGCAGGTTGTGCAGTAAGCATGCATGACTTGCCTGCATTCAACATTTACCTCTTAGGAGGCTAAAGTTTGTTGAAAAGAAACCATTCTCTGCAGAGATGAAGTGATTTGCCCACCACTAAAACTAGTTGGAGCCTAGAGACCAAAGTTCAGACCTCCAAGGCTGAGATTCTGGCCAGATGTGGAGATTACATTGTAGGTGTCTATATCTGAACCACCCATTGGGCAGCATTCAGGTCAGCAGAGAAAATTGTCTCATCTCAATCTGAGCTAGGTACACAGAATGAGTCAGATGAATCATGTCCTGAAAATGCCTTATTTTCTCTATTGTTTGTAAAACGAGCTTGAGGTGACTAGTTCAGCTGTAGATGCTTGGAGAAGTTGAGATGAGTCCAACTTCTTGTTGTAGCCTTTAGTGTACAAATGCTGGCTTTTAATAATAACAGTAGACTGCAGCAAATTGTAGCATCTGTTGGATTTGTGCACTGGTATAGGGAATAGACTGAACTGTTGGGAGATTGTGAATTGGGAGTTCAGTCTTAATGCCAGCTAAGAAGGTTTGCTGCTGCTGCTGCTGCTGCTGTCTTGTGAGCGATGAATAACTAGTAAATAAAATCCTAAATCTTGATTCTAGTCACTTTTGCAAATTAAAAAGCCAAGGATGTGTTGTCACATGTTGTTACAGATATGGCATGAAGCAGTAAGAAACAGCTTTAGTTCCAAGGGTTGTTTAAATGTAAGGTCCCCACCCCCACGGTTTTCAGCAGTTTATGCTATCATCTCACTTTGTCTTGCTCAGTGCTCTGGAGATCCCTTTTGTTCACACAAACATCTGCCTACTGTGCTTTCTCTGGATTACAGGACTGTGGCTCTTTCTCCCATATGTCCCTTGCTTCTGATTCTCCAAGGTTTTTTCCTTTCAATACAGGACCAGCCTGTTGTCACAGCAACTTCATTTGGCTTATGCAACATGCAAGGGGAGAAAAATTGAAATAAAGCAGAATTGTATAGTCTGAACTGTCTTCCCACTGAAGAACTGAATGACAGAACGTTAGACAGGATAAACCTCAGTATCGCAGATGATATAAATCTGTTGCTCTACCCCAGTGTGATGGTGCTCCGTGTGCTTGACCTATGTCTGTGCAAGGGGAGTAGGCTGGATGTGAGTTCTGAATGCTCAGTCTTAACTTTCCAGCTGCTATTTATACCACATTTCCTCATAGAGCATCCAACTGGGAACAGGACTTTGCTGTGTGAAGTACAAGGAGTTTTGTACAGTCTTTGACCAGAGACCATGGTCTTGTAGTGAGTCTTGAACAGTTTTTGAGTAAAGAAACGCATGCAAGCTAAACATACAGGCCAAGTGAGGAGCAAAAGGGAGAGACAAGTCTGTGGGTAACTCACCATGAATCAAAGAAGTGGAATATACATCTATGCTGTCTTTTTAAATTTTATCTTATGCTTTGGTCAGCTTTTTCTTGGATTATTTCAGTGGCCCATGCGGGTGAAAGACACCTGTATCATGTGAATCGAACCCGAACAATGAATTCAAAGATGCTACAGCAATAAAGGATCTGATCTTATAAATTACTTAGCACACTTTCAAGTTAACCCTTTTAACAAAGAGTGAAGTGGAGCCAAGAATGAGCAAGACTAGTGTCATTAAAGATTAAGTGAATCTCTCTCTGTGTCCCCAAACCCTAGCTTTGTATTGCAACATTTCAAACCTTCTCACTGGATTATACTTCTCAGTGGAATATCTGTAATGTATTTCATGATATTCTTCTGTCCTAGATGGGTTGTGTCATAGCTGATCTCTGAGGTCTCTTCAGGTTAACGGGATTAGATGGGATTAGTTCCCAAACAGATTCATTCACACCAAGATCCCTGCTCCCATCAGGAGCTGCAGGTGCAATTTGGTGCTTGCTGAGGGGAAAGAACCCTCAATATGAGGGTCAAATTATCTGCTCTTTTTCTTAGTGGAGCATCACAGTAACATTTTTTATCTAGAGGGCACCTTTTGGTCCATGAGTCCTGCTCCGCTTGCCACAAGCTTCACATCATATAATCCTTTAAGAAGTTTCCCATCTCCCATTTTAGAAGTACCTGGGTAGCAAAAGCTCTCTGCTGTAAAGGACAGAAATTGTCTTCTGCTTTCTGCCTGGATATATTGACTGCTAGGTTGTACTCACCTGATTTTTTTAGGCACCATTCTTACAGTGTATGTTCTTAGATTAACTCCCTTGTGCTCCCCTAGAGAGAGACATCACTCTGTCTCAGCTTTTGTTTGACTAGGCTAAATAAGTCACATTTTCTTTTATCCTCTTCCAAAACAGGTTTTCATCTCCCTGAATTAGGTGCTATTACCTGTGTTATCATGTTTAATGTGGCTTGCCAGTTG
The DNA here is from genome assembly GCF_963082525.1 of Nesoenas mayeri. NCBI lineage: Eukaryota > Metazoa > Chordata > Aves > Columbiformes > Columbidae > Nesoenas > Nesoenas mayeri. The sequence continues at coordinate 190,935,390 of NC_137541.1, read as the reverse complement.
GATTGCTTGATATTTCATCAATACTTTATACAGAGACACTTGTATTTGTGAATCTATGTTGGAAATGCCTCTGTAAGATTGTATTTGCCTTTATTTTAGCTGTGTCATGTCAGAAACCCACAGCTGCTTTATGAGCAGTTAGTTCAAGAAGACACATTTCCAGCTGATCAGTGTTCAGGTTGTAGCCAATACTTCTGTTATTAATCCGTAAGGGCAAGACAGAAAAGCTACAGGCTTACTGACTGCCACAGAAAGGAAGTGCTGGAAGGAGAACAGACCTGGATGTGGCCTGATCCCACCAGAGCCAGATGTGACATCAGACCTTACTTGCAAAACTTTCTGGTTTTAAGCAAGATAACATTGATAATGTGAAAGTCATGAAAATAGATTATTTTTATTATTGTCCTTGTCTCCAAGATAACATCCCCGATTTGTGTAACAGCACAGAATAAGGTGAAGTCACATTCAAAACAGTTACTTTGCTTATCAGAAGGAAGCAGTATTATTTCTGTAGGGCACAGCCATGGCTAATCACTTTTGTTTCTCAAAAAATTTCCTACAGTATATGACAAGGATAATGGCTTCATGCCACAATTTCTCACCCCATGATCTCTTTCCCAAGGCCAATGACAGGAGAGCTTTGGACCCTTTGCTTGGGTGGTGTCTGTAGAAGGTGTGTGTGCTGCCGATGATTATCAGGTAATTACAACAGGAAGGCAGAAGCCAGTCTGAATGCTCACATGCTGTATTCAGATAGGAAAGCTCTTAGCTTAATCTTCCGCTGATCAAACAGGGCTTGGGCTAAGCCAGGACTTGGCTGACCGTAATATTCCTCCTGCCAGAGAGGTCAGGGCTAGGCCAGGCTGGCTGGGAGCTGGTGGAGCAAACCACCAAGGTTGTTTATTTATGTGGCAGGGCAGGCAGAGGTTTCTCAGCCTGCCAGAGGACTTCCCCAAGCTGAGCAGCTCTCTCCTTAGGTTTCCCGGTAGGTGCAAGGGGCAGAGTCTGCACCTCATTGCAGAGCAAATGGATTAAAGCAAGATAAGTCAGTGAGACAGTGAAGAAAGGGAGGAATTTCTCAGTATCTCGTTCAGAGGAGAAAGGGTTATGGTCACCCCAATTGTCCTTTTTAGCAAAATACTAGGAAACAAGATGTAAGAGGGAGTTAAGTAGCCTGACTCCGTTCTTACTTCTTCACTCTTGATTGCATACCTTGTGCTTTCCTTTAGTTTCTTCAACTTTTCTAGAATCCGAAGGGTTTGCTGGGAGTGGCAGTTCTGTCTGAGAAAGGCCAGAGCTGCTTTTTGCAAGTAGGTGCAATTTCCTCCTCTTCTATTATTATATTTGTCTGCTGTCTTCCTGTTTTCCAGATGATTCCAGCTTCTTTTACTACTGATTTTATTTTCCATTTCATTACAAATAACTGAGTTCTCAACAGTTTGGGTTTTGTTTTTTTTGGTGTGTAGTGGTGGTAGTGTTGTTTTTGTTTGTTTGTTGTTTTGATTTTTATTTTATACAATAATCCTGTTATCCATTAAGATTGATTAACTGTTTCCTGCCTTCCTGCGTTCCCTTAGCTTTCCTTCTGCTGTCCATGCAAATATTCTTCAGCACTCTGATATTTGTCCTCATGTCCGCTGTGGGATGAGGCTAATTAATACAGGCTTTGCACTACGTTTGTAGGTCATGGCATGACTTCATGCCAGCTGACTCAGACCCTTTTGTCCTGAAATGGCAAATAAAAACAGTGGGTCAAAAAGTTTTTGCCATATTAAGTGAAAAATGTTAAGAAATATATATATACATACATATCTTTGGAATTTTTTAATCTATTATTGGAAGTAGTTTTTCAGAATTAGTTTTTTAAAAAATATACTTACTCATAATTGTCATTGCTCCCTTCTTCTCTTTCCTATTTAGAAAAAACAAGATAGAAACTTTCCCACAAAAGAATTATAGAATTCAATGGAGTGACAAGATTATTTCTACCAAAAAAAAATTAACCTGCTTTAGTAACCCCACAGGGGTGAAAACCTGTTCTCTTAAAGGCAGCAGATGTTTTGCTGTGAACATTTCTTGCCAGGAACTTATGCAAGGTTCAGGTGCATCTGGAGGATGAAAGCTTGTGCTGTGTGGTGCTCTAGGCAGTTAGGTAGAAAAAGGCATTTTAATCCAGGAGGTGATGGGGTGCTCGAGGCTCTGCATCCCCTCCCCACAGGGTTTGGCTCTGGCTTTGGTACCATGCGAGAAGTGGGCAGAAGACACACAACTGCTCTCTAGGGGATTCCACTGGAGTATTTCTTACATCAAGTGTTTTCCAGAGTGAAGAGGCTGGAAGTTAGAGAAGAAATTTTTCCAATTCAGTAGGAGCAGGCTTTGAAGAAGACAATAGCCACTACTATTCAGTGGTTGATTCCTACCTTTTGGGCTTATTTCATTTGGATTGGTAGCCCAGGAGTACAGTGAAGCTTTCCACAGGATTTCATAAAGTTAGAGTTTTATTTGCTACATTTTTTCTGTAACCCCTGACCACGTCTATGCATGTAAACCAAATAGGGAGCCGTCCTGAGCACTCACACTTGATCTCTACCTGGTTAAACCATTAGAGCAGTGGCTGGCCTATCTTTAGCTTATGATGGTTGACACTATCCCAAACATTTCCTTAGAGTATTTTCAAAATTTGAACATTCAAGGATGAAGTTGGCAAAAACCCACCCTGTTTGGGGGGATAAGAATGTTTGGGAGGATAAAGATGGGACATTCCGGGCCAGCTGGCCCCAGTGCCCAGGAGTGTTTCTAGCCATGTTTGTTTTGTTAACCTAGATGTAGGCTGGAAGTGTTACCATACCATTTTCTTCTATTTATTGTTTTAAAGGCTTAATATTCTTTTTGATTAGAAGTATGTAATTTCACCAAGAGAGCTGTTCTATAAGAAAAAAAAATGACTGTATTTTATGAAAATTTAGGTGTCAAGGGGCATTTTTGTTGTTTGGAAAAATTCTGGGCAACATCACTTATAAAACAATAGAGCTAAAACAAGTGGGTGGAAAACGTTTGCACAAACAGCAGTAATTGCAACTGAAAGGTGTAATTGTAATATCTTTATCTGACATGATGAATTTAAAATACCATTCATTATAAAAAAAATGAAATGGCACATTTTGTGTAAACAAAGTAAGACAGTTCACATAGGATAATTTTCACAGATAATTTCATTTTATGTGCAAAACCTGATCCAAAGATACAGTTTTTGGTGATAAGAGCTATTGTATAGAAGAACTCACTTATGCTTCCCATAGAAATGCAGAGTAGTTTTTCAGCTAAAACATGACAGTTTATGTTTAACAAGTAAACTGCTTAATAAATGCAGGCATTTTCTCCCCAATATACTTCTGAAGATGCTTTACTTTGTATGAATTCATCTGTCTCTTGAAACTATTTCAGTGCTTGATTTGGATGCATTTTTTTCTACAGATCCTTACTGGACTATTCATTAAATTCTCTTCAGTACACAGGGTTTGAACAGGGCAGATTTGAATTTCATGTGAGCCCTGTCTTATTTACCCAGGGCTTCTAGCTGCTGTGTTTATGTCGACACTGCTCACACGTGGCTTCTTCCACCATCCCCGCTGCAATATTCAAAGTCAGAGCAAGGTAAAATTAGATAATTCCAGGTGATCTCTGAGCACAAAGATGTCTAGTCATTCTCAAGTAGCAATGCACAAATACAGAAGTATAATAGCTTAGAATTTAAAATTCCTTGCTATTATTATACAGGACTTCTGCCAATAGGCTTAATTGATCTGGTGGTATTTTTCCTCTAACATGCAATTTACCAAATGCTTTCTGGTTTTAGTTGTAATTGATGAGGGTAGTGAGGGAGGAATGCAGGCTTGCTTTAATTTGTGGTTTTTTTGTATTTTGTAAATAATCAGGGATGAAACACTGGTGGAGATGGGACACAAGTAACAGAGACAAGAGGTACAAGCAATCTTAATTCTTACTTACTTGGCTGGTGAGTTTTTGTGTAGATGCTTAACTTCCAAATCCTGACCAGATTTTAGACTGGGAATAAATTAGCAAAATCAGATCAACAAAGACCAGAGAATTCATCATTTTTTCACTGCATCCGGGAGCACTATTGCCTGCCAGTGGCATTGCCTATGCAGGCAGCATGTCAACTGCCTGCTGTGCATGGACCTCTGGCATTCTTACACCTTAACCTTACATCTTTGCCTGGTTTGTTAGGGACTGAAATGCTTTAATCTATCCACATTATTGGTGTCAACACATAATGTCTTTGTACAGATCAAATTGGACTGTATGATCAAATACTGTGGGCTCTGTGATCTAATATTCCCTTTATCCTTAAAATCAATTCGCAGAATCCAAACCAAGTATGCCCTAACACACAAAACCTGTCATTTCTGAAATCTGTACCTTGTAGTCTGTCATGTTTTTGCAAGCTTATTTAAACTGATCCTTGTGTTTTAACAGAAAAAGTTCTTGCTAAGTTGTGTAAACATAGAGAACATCCTAAAAAATGTAAGTATGTGCAGTGAAACAATAGCACAGAGAACTTTGATTGCATTTCAGTTGCTGTCAGCACAGTTGTATAGTCTTTGCTTTCATATCTATGATAGGGGCATGGGCTTCATATCACATAGCAGAGATAAGATCAGAGGCATCATCTGATTTCTTATACACTCCCACCACTAGATTTTTGCCCACTCCTGCAAAATATGACACTGGATGGTATTTCTCACTTATTAAAGAGGAGAGATGCTGAAGGGGCTTCCTTACCTCTGGTTGATGCTTTGCACTTTCCCCAAGGATAAGATAAAAGAATTTTCTGCTTGCTTGTGCTTAAGCAGAACGTAAGGTGTCAAGACTATGGGAGAGGAAGGAGAGAAAATGGAATGTGAAACATGATTAGGTATATATGTATTACAGAGGAAGCAATTAAGGCCTTGGATAGATTTTGCAAGGATTTAAGATCTGCAGAGGTATCCTCACAGCTGCTGCTGTACAGGGAAGGGTCTATCTCTGTCTGCCTTTAAAAAAAAAAAACCTTCTGTAAATGATTTGTATTAATTAATTAAAAAAAATAACTCTAAGCTGAAATTTATCATGTAGTGTGCCATTCCTGAAGAAGTAATTTAAATATAACATTATGTGCAGACAAGGGAAGATTTTTCACATGGCTATTCCCTGCTTCTGAAATTACCATGTGTATAGCAATTCACATGCAAAAATTTCTACATAAGCGATCCCTTATTAAAGCACTGCCCGTAGTGTAAGATGAAACTTTTTAGTGCAATGAAGGCAAATGAGGGAAAAGGTTTTTCAAAATGGTAGCATGGTTAATGATTGTGTGCAGTGACTTCTGTCAGCAAGCTTTGCAAGATTTTTCACTAGGAAGATGTCATCTACATATATATTGCTTGCACTAAATGAATTTCAGGAAAATACCTCCACAGCAGCTATACTGTCATAGCATGTCTTATCAACTGTATATGTGTTTGTGTAATATACAGTAGATTCCACCTTATAATCAGTTGGGTTTTTTTAATATGTATTTGCAGTACAGATTTAATGTCTCTATAGATCAGATATGGTTACAAAAAGATTGCCAAATTATTCTGGCGTACAGTTTTTGGCAACAGTGTTCCTTCCTTAGAAGAATAAAAAAATAATACACTAAACACAGAGAAACTATTTATAAATACATCTTCTTGATGTTTTTTCAAGCCCAGAATAATACATTAGCTGATCAAGTTCTTGTGAGATAGTTTAATATAATGCCATAATGGTATTTAGACGGTTTGCCAAATAAAAGAAGACAAACCATAGAGTTATTTAAAACGTACTCTTGCAGGTTTTGCATTGCATTTACTGCCATCATTGTCAGTTTACCAGGGGAAATTTTCTCGAAAAGTAACTCATTTTGAGAAGGGTGGCATATCTAAGAGACACCCTTCTTCTTCAGATTGTTGCTTCTGGCAAGGTAGTATTTTCTTTCATTGTGCTTTTGGACATTTACATTCCCTTCTTGCCTCATAGAAGTTACTGTAAGTAAACAATGAGACTAAATGAACAAGCCACTAATTCTTCCATATATAATCCATTCTGTAGCATGAAGGCAATAGTTTCCTAAAGTTTATTTTTCAGTACTCTCTTTTAATAATTTTTTAATGATTAAAGCAATAGGCCTGGTCCTGCTCCATCCAAGGCAGTAAAAAATGCCCCTAGTAATGCTCATGGTGCAGAACTGAGCCACAACAGTAGCAATGTTCATTTAACTCTAATTTTCATTTTCTCATTTTCATTCTGTTACTACTAATATTGCGACTTTGGGAGTATTGTCTGTTAGATAGATAGATTTAACTGCTATTTATTTTTTCAGATTCAATCCTCAACACAATTACATAAAAGTTCTTAAAGTGGTTATCAGACAAAATGCATATTAGTCCAGTAGAAACAAACCAGGTGTGACTTAACAGTCTTTATTGTTCTGTATGTGTAAGCATTTCAACAAGATCCCTGGCACACTGTCATCACGTGTACTATCTTTACTTTGGCAAGAGAGATGACATCTCTCAGGGATCCCATCCTGGCAAACAACCTCTCAAAAAAGTCTGTAAACAGTTGGATTTACACCCCCACATTATCACATTAACTCACTATTTGTTAACTACATACATATTTTCTCTAATATTTAATAAGGATACCTCATTTTGCTTTGAGACTGACCACATCAAGGTCTCTTTAGAGATCATGGTAGGAGTGTGCCAGAATCCTAAAATATTTGGTGTCAACACATCCTGACTTCACCAGTGGGAGCTTCTGACTCTAAATCATCCTTATTATTTCATCTCCATACACCGCAAGTGAACGTACAAAGGCATTACAAAGCTTACTGATTTGTTGCCCCATGACTTTTTCTATGCCCAAAGTCCTACAAATGTTTCTTGTACAAGCTACCAAAGCTCTTCACTAGCCAGGCTTTTCCAGACATTAATTATTTTGATTTGCAGCTTCTCATACAGGCAGCATAGAAGTGTGAACAGTCGTCTTTCCTCATGCTGTACAGAAGTGAGAGTAATTGCACTCATAGTGCAAACACTTTGGCATGCACATAATTTTACTGTTCTGAGTCATCCCTTGACATCTGTAAGATGACTTAAGATAATAAAGTTCAGCATGTATGGAAGCATTTGCTGGCCAGGAGCTTATAGTTCCCATAGTCATTATTTATCCATGTTGTATGTATTAGTTTCTTTTGATTTTTTTTTTTTTCCTGAAGTTTCATAGATGAGTTAGGACATAATACAGGGAGGGAGGTCACATCATCCATTCCTCTCCTTCAAGGCAATATAAACTGGAATCGCATCATTTCTCGGGGGATTGTCTAAAGTGTTCTTAAAAACATCCAATGATAGTTTCATGTAATCTTATAAAATCTAAGTACAGTGCTTGATTAAGTCCCTTAGTGGTATGCAGTGGTTAAGTATGGGACGTTACTACTCTATTAGGCATTTTTCTTTCTTTTTTCTTGTTGTCCTCCAATTTCATATTGAGCTTCCAAAAAATAGCATGCTCAGAGCTGTTTGTGAGGTGCAGATCCCTCCAGTTTCAAGCAAAAGTAATCCTTAGTTTTCCTGTTAGTGTAACATTTCTACTAACAAGAGTTGTATTACAATCTGCTTAACACTCCAAACAACTTCTATGCATATTAAATATATTCTATGCATATTCAAAATATATTAAAATGTGGTCAATACAACATATCATATAGTCCATATCCATTCCTACTGTAGTTCTCTGGGAGCACATAGGTAAGTTGTTGTCTCCTGTTTTCCAGTGCCATATCTTTCTATGACTGTTGCCAAACGTCTGCAGTATCTTTCCAGTATCTGCTAGTTTTATCTGAGCTACTGTAACTCACTGGTAAATGTTACATTCCATGTCACTGCCACATCCTTGGTGATTCCAGCATTATCACTGCTCCTAACCCAAGAACAGGACTCTTAACTGCAAAGTTGCTTTACTTTGTGGGTGATCCTTGCTTCATCCCTGGAGTGATGAGCAAATGATGACTGCTACAGTTTCTGGGTTCTATTTTGGGCAAAATGCACTGTATCTTGTTCAGAGGAGTTTCCAGCAGTATGTCATGAAATTATCCTTGGTTCCTCTTCCTGTGAATCTGTCATTATTAGGGTCATGGAATAATTTGGTGGCAAAGGCCTTCTGGAGGACCCCTAGTCCAGGCCCTGCTCACAGATGGACCAGCTTCCCCATGAGGTCGAATTACTCATAGGCTTTTTAAGTGACATTTTTAAAAACTTCCAGGATGGAGATCATGTAACCCGTCTGGGTGACCTATACCAGTGCTTTACCCTGTCATTATGATTTTTTTCCCTTTACGTTCGGCTAAAATGTTCCTTATTGCAACTTGTTCTTTACTTTTTCCTTCTCTTCCTTTAGCTGGGCACTTATAAGTCCAACTCTATCTTCACTATTAAATATTCCCCTTTTTAGATAGTTGAGGGCAGCAATTAGATCCCCTCCACACTCCTCTCTTCCAGGCTGAACCAAACCATATCCCTCAACATCTCTTTGCACATTATGTGCTCCAGATATGTAAGCATCTTGGTGGCCCTTACTGGATCCTCTCCAGTATAAGCATACTGAGGCCCCACACCTGGATGCAGGTTCCAGATGCCTCATGCATGCAAAGCAGAGGGAAGGATCACTTCCTTGACCTGCCAGCTACTCTCTTGTTGATGCTTGGTCAGCCTTGACTGCTACAAGGATACACCACTGACTCATATTCAGCTTGCCCCCAAACAGCTCCAACAGCAAAGCTGGAAGGTCTTGAGCGGCCCCTTGGGAGGCTACATCTTTCTCCCTCGAATCTGCAGACACAGTGAAACTGGAGAAAGAAGGAAGGAAGGAAACTTGCATGTGCTTCCTTTGCAATACCCCATTCTTTGGAACTAATTTCCATGTTTTGTCAGGAAGCCTGGCTGGTCTTCAGTACATGCTGGAAAGCCTGAACCTCTTCCCAGCTTCAAAAGGAGGGGAAAAAGTTGTATGGCTGGGATAAGTAGAGTGTGGGACTACTGCAAGTTGAGGCATGATACTTGAAAGAAATGCTTGTTTCTCCTTGGGCTGAGGGAGTGAGTGCTTGCTGGGTGTCATTCATTTGATCTGTACCTGATACATAGTAAAAATTCCTGATGCACAACTGTGGGTGCTAATCAACAACATAAAAAATAAATATGAGCATAAAACTCTTATATCCTATCATTTTATTGTATATAAATTTGCTGTTGAAAAACACAGTAGGAAAAAAAAATCCCTAAAGCTCACAAATAAAGTATTTCTTATTTTATTTGTACACGTAAGGAGTGCGTGGTAAAGAGAAAGGTGACAGAGTGCTAAAGCTGAATCCATTTTCTGATAATTTATGAAAACAGGGATGCAATCTTTTGACAGACAAGATGCTGCAAATATTTTTGGTTTTGTTTTTTCTAAGCAGAAAAAAAATTAATTATTTACAGAGCAGCATTTACTGTGCAGTACTCAGAGTACACTTTCAAGATCAGTAGCAGCAGGCAGGTAATGCATTAGTTGTGCTTGACCTTTCTGAATAATAAGATTTTATGTTCTGCCTTCTGTGCTCTTAAACGAGAGCTTCCTTGCCAATTCGCCCTTGGTGAGCCCCCAGTTACCACAGACACATGGTGCATGGTGGGCAGCATGGCGTTACTGCTTCTGCACTTCTAGCTTCTAGGTCAGTCAGAGTGGCTTGAATGGAGTAATTATATATGTTCCTTCTGCCTTCCTAACAGCTGGAGTCACACCTGGAAACCTACTTCATGTGCTTTACAGAGACTGGTAGGAAAGTACAACTATGAATAAAAACACGCTAAGCTTTATGTCCTTCACTAGGTCCGTGTAACTGGAGTCCTCTAGTCCAAAGTCCAGTCTGGATTTTACCAGAGTTTTCATCTTTCTACTGTTTTTAAAACAAGTTGACAGTGTTTTTGTTCTCCTTAGGTATCAAGTCACAAGGAAAAATATTTTGGTGATATAGGTCAAATTATGGAAGATGATTTTTACCGGAGTTAAAGAAAATGAGCAGAATTTCTGATAATGTTTTACATTTGCATTGCATTTTACTGATGGGTTGCCTCTGTATGTTTTTGAAAGTTTGACAGCATTACAGAACTGGTGGTGGTTCAAACTGAAATGTGTAAACCTAGCAAACTAAAATTAGGGTCCCAAATTCATATTTAGATGTTCAGTTAAGAACTGACACATTTATTTGCCATTGAATTCGGTAGAATTCAGAAAATTATGTGGAAAGACGGTTTACCCTTGGCTACGACTGAAGTTAAACTGAGTTCAGCACCAGTTCTAACTGCTTTATCAGCAGTGGGTAAATTTGCTGGAGTAGACAAAGCTTCTGAGTGTCTGGTTTTTTGCTCAATAGGAAGCAAATTTATGAACTTTTTTCATGTTTGAGTGTTATAACTAAATATGTTTTGCTCTGTCTCCCAGATGTTTTTTGGAAGGCAGGAAAAATTTAGCAGTCTTAGCAAAAAAAACAACGATCATTTTGGAAATGTTTCACAATCTCCTTTCTGTGTCAAGATTTCGTGCAGCATAGAAATAAATTAAGCAGTGTTTTGGGGCCCAACACATCCACTGTCCAGCTGTTGCAGATTTTATGATAAACTGTAGTTGATGTTTTTGGATAGAGAGGGACATAGTAAGTTGCTGGCTCGGCTGTGCAGGGTGAAGGTCCCCAGAATGGATGGACAGGATCCCTTTGCTGCTCCCTCCCTTCTGACAGGGGAGAACAACATGAGCTAATGGTGCATCTGCAACCTTCACTACTGTCTCCTATTTATATTAGTAGCACTGTGCCCAAGAGTGCCAGGTGCTGAAGCTGTACAGGCATGGTGGCCCTGCTGGCATCCAGAGGCAGACAGAACAGTGCAGAGGGCTGTCCCCATGCCTTGTGTTTGGGGTCAGCCCTGGGGTAACGTGACCATACGTAACAGGTTGGATGAGCTATGGCAGCATGGCCTTGGCTTGATGTGTTGTTTTTCTTCTGTTTGTCTCCACTTGTCTGGGAAGAATCAGTTTTTGCCTTGACTAGGCTTGCTTACCAGAAAACTTCTTTGCTGCATTCTTTCTTGCCATTTCATTTACTCTCTGGTGCTTTGGGGTGATCAGTGATAAACTTGTCTCCTTTTGCCCTTTGATTCAAAGCTTTTCTTGTACTGTGTATGTTCTGCTCATGGCTGTGACATTATAGGTCTATGCAGACTGCAGCTCTGGGCTGAGGTCTTGCCATGCTTGGTGTACCAGGTCTTACTACTCAGACAGCCAGGTTGCCCTCATCTAATATCATCTCTGTACACAGTGTCTTTTGCTGAGGTTCTGCTGTTTGTTTTCCTTTGAAGTCCTGAACTCAATAGCATTGTACCTTAGAAAGTATGAGATGTTCGTATACCTTTAACCAGTTGTGCTTGTTTGGAATTGCAATAAAACCAGACATTTGTTCAAGATAAGTTGCTGTGGTTATCAAATCAGCTTCCTGGTTGCCATTGCTGAGATGATCAGAGACTTCTGCCTTATGAGGGGGGTCTGATTAATAGGATTGCTTATATCAGAGTATGTTGTCTTATGCTACAGTGATTATTTGAAAGCAAATGGAAATGTTAAAAAAAGAGGTCTTGAAAAACAAATATTAAGGCTTATGCCTTGTGGAGACTTGATTGATGTTAATAATTAAAATAATTTATCAGTTTTGATAATGAGAATCTTTAATCCCAAATCCCCTACTCCTTTGAAATTATAGTAAGCAAGATCCTTTCCACGTTATGTGCTTTGGGAATACATTCCTCACAGGTAATAAATTATTAGGGTAGCTCTTCAGATTTGTGTTACAAAATGCAGTTTTGAGAAAACAAAACGAAACAAAACAAAGACCCCAAACTCACACATTTACAAGATTCTAATGAAAAGGAAGTATTAATAATTTGTATATATTATCTGGGAAGGTTTTTTTATCTGTTTGCATTGAAGGTATATTGATCCCCACAGAATAACTGGAGGTCAATTAAGTAGCTGTACAAAGATTTCTGCTCTTTGCATGGCAGAAAAGGTTCTGTGTCTGTTCCCCAGAGAGACCAAGCAGCCGCAGGTTGCTTTGGCCAAGCAGTTGCACTGTTTCCCATCCGCATAGGGCCTCTGAGATAAAACACTCTGGTGCTGAAAACCAGTATTCAGCCAAAGGAAAAACAGTGTAATCTCTTTGCTCTCCCTGCTGGGCTGATGTCGTCCCGTTGCCATACATAGGCAATTAAGGATATATATAAATGCTTCTAACATGGAACATCTTTTATTCAGAAATGAAAGCTGCACTTGCAAACCAGTTATACATTGTGATACTGCCAGGAGCTGCAGTGATTTCCAGGGCTGGGGTTTCATGCTGGCACCTGATTTTTCAGTCCTGTTTCTTCAGGTCGTGGAGAGACATGCTGCCACCTTCCTTCCCCTGGGAAAACCAAGAGACAACCTTGCTTTAGCACCTTTACCTTTGACTGTGCTTTTGGTAGTGATGCAGGTGGCCATGATTTCCAGCAAACAGAGAGTTATGCTGCTTCCCAGGGATCTCTCAGTGATGTTGTATAAGCAAATTGCATTATATTACTGCATACTTGAGCCCAAAATCCCTGAGGAAAGAGAGCGAAGAGTGAAAACACACAGGACCTAGAGAATGAGGCCATACTCCAATTTGTCGCTTTCCGGTTGATTCTGATGGGAGGCAGGACCTGGGCTGAATCATTCTCAGCAGCCCTCCTCCAGCTATGTTGCCATCTTGTTCATCATGGGCTCAGTTTTCAGGAGCTCAGGATCTCCGTGAGTGGCCATGTGGGTATGTGGCCATGTTTGGCACATTTGGTGTGTGCGATGTCCTTCATGTGACATGACAGCTGGAAGTAAAGAGGAAACACTGACCCAAGGAAAAAAAAGAAGACAACACATCTCCTCATAGGCCTAGGGAAAGGGTGAACCAGAGTTGTCCACAGGGCTCGTTATCACCCTGTTATTTAGGAAAAATAAATACTAATTTGGGTAGAGGAGGTAACATTTCTGTGTCACCTGACTTGCCATTTAGAAAGCTTTAAAAAGGTAAACATGAAATAATTTTTTTCTTGACATATTACTTGCAACTGTAAAGCAAAAAAGTTGAATTTAGAAAATTTTGAAGGCAAATTTTGTGGCAAATATTTAAAATCTGTTTTCTTCATAATAATTTTGATAAAAGTAATTTGATGAAACAGCATCATTTAATTAATAATTTTGATGAACTAAAACATGCCTTACCAGTGAGTAAAAAGTTAAATATAACTGAAAAAAGTTGTTTTGGCATATGAAACCTATAATTCCTTACCATTAGCTATTCTATATCCAGTTTTTATATCTATACTTATATAGATATAAAATAGGTAATCATGTAAGTAATGAAAAGATTACAATTGATTGACTGTAAAGGCATTAAAACCACTAAATGACAGAAATTCTGGAAATGCTACAGAATCACACTCTACAAAAGCCTCTAATATTCTCAGTTTTACAAGTGAATAAGAACTGCCTTCTTATCATTTTCCAGTGTGTAGAAATTTAACATTTGCTTCACCATTTCTCTTCTTTGCCTATGTCTCAATGGCTCATCAGGCAGAAAGTTGCCTATCTGAAGTACTGTCCTCTTCATGATATACAGCAACGTTTCCATAGAATCTGCCAAGGATGAGATTATGCTGCAATTTGCCCAACAGCTGGATCTGCTTCATTATGAATAGAAACCATCGGGCAGCGTATCCAAATTTTAGTTCTCAGCCTTCCAAATCACATTAACAGAATTGTCACATGCCTGGGTGAGTGCTTCTACACCACTTTTAATTAATTCCGATTGTATGTTACTCACTCCAAGAGGTTTATTGTTGTGTTTTTTGGTTTTGTGGTTTGTTTTTTTTTTTTTTTTTTTCTTTTTAATGTCCCTTTCAACTTCCATTGCCTTTGGAAGTTGTTTGTTATGATTTGGGCTTCTCAAGAAGATACTCCCACCTTCTTTCCTTCCAGTGCTATTTCATCCATGGGGCTCAGTCCTTGGCAGTAGCTGAGGTGGTATCTCTCCTCACTCAGGCTGTGGCTGGTTTGCCAGCCCTCCCCAGTGGCATTTCTAGGGACAGCTGCATATCAGGAGGCTGCTCTTCATGCCAGTTTTCTGTAGTAACTGTAAGAACTACATCTGTTTCCTGTCTCATACAAATATATTACTCATGTTCTTTTCATCCACCTTCCTCCATTGCTGCATTGGTCAGACAATGGGAGCATCTTCTCTGCGGGGTGAGATTTTTTTCTTGGGGACCATTTCTGCAGCAGTTTATCTGTGAGTGCAGCAATACAGTCAAATATCCTTGTCATGGCTGTCTTCTGGGAGGATAAACACCCCATCACACCTCTTGGCCTCCTCTGAGTCACAACAGAGTGGGCTGACGTGCAGCTGGAAGCATGATCCTGACCCCCTAGCAGCACAACCCACAGGAGCTGGTCTGTACCTCACCATCTGCAGACACTGGCTCAAGCCCTTCCATTTAAAAACCCATTGCTTCTTTCTTATGTTAGTAGCAAGAGGCAGATGGTTAATAAGGCGTGGTGGGTTGACCCTGGCTGGACACTAGGTGCCCACCAAAGCTGCTCTATCACTCCCCCATCTCAACTGGACAGTGGAAAGAAAATATAACAAAAGTCTCCTAGGCTGAGATAAGGACAGTGAGAGATCACTGAGCAATCACTGTCATGGGCAAAACAGACTAGACCTGGGGAAATTAGTTTAATTTTTATTACCAATCAAAACCAGAGTAGGATAATGAGAAATAAAAACTAACTCTTGAAACAGCTTGCTCCCACCCCTACCTCCCAGGCTCAACTTCACTCCCGAATTCTCTTAACTCCTCCCCCTGAGTGGTGCTGGGGAACAGGATCAGTTCATTGCACGTTGTCTCTACTGCTCCTTCCTTGTCAGAGGAAGAATACCTGACTACTCTTCCCCTGCTCCAGTGTGGGGTCTCTCCCACAGGAGACGGTCCATGCTCCAGCATGGGTCCTTTCCACAGTGTGCAGTCTTTCAGGAACAGACTGCTCCAGCCTGGGTCCTCCATGAGGTCGTAAGTCCTGACAGCAAGCCTGCTCCAGCCTGGGCTCTTGTCTCCATGGGGCCATGGGTCCTGCCAGGAGCCTGCTCCAACTTGGGCTTCCCACAGGGTCACAGCCTCCTTCACAGGCATCCATCTGCTCCAGCATGTGGTCCTCCACAGGCTGCAGGTGGATCTCTGCTCCACCATGGACCTCAGAGGGACAGCCAGCCTTACCATGGTCTGCACAACAGGTTGCAGGGAAACCTCTGCTCCAGTGCCTGGAGCACCTCCTGCCCCTCTTCTTCAACAACCTGGATGTCTGCAGAGCTGTTTCTCTTACATATGCTCACTCTTCTTTTGGCTGCAGTTGTGCAGGTTTTTTTTCCCCCTTTTTAAATAAGTTATCCCAGAGGTGCTACCACCGTCATGCTTGGCCAGTGGCAGGTCCATCTTGGAGCCGGCCAGTGTTGGTTCTGTTAGACATGAGGAAAACTTCTAGCACTTTCTCACAGAAACCACCCCTGTAATCCCCCAGCTACCAAAACCTTGTCAAGCAAACTCCATACATAAGCTATTCAGGTGCTTCTCATACACTATATACTGAAAGAGCTATCAGCCTAAGCTGTGCATGGTGTTAATAGTACAACCAGATGGTTTTGGTGTATCTTACCGTAAATATTCTGATTTAGACCTTCAGTACTGGGATGGGTAAGCAGCTGTGACAGCCTGCTTTAGGAAACGTTTATACAGGAGTCAAACTTCCCAACACATTTCAGGTTGTTTTTCTTTATCTCTACTTTTATTTTGCCATGTGTTTTGATAATTCTTTTGCATATCTCATAATTATTACTGTTCTATTTTTGTTGCAAATTGAAAACAAAACATACTGCCAATAAGGTGGTAATGTTTTACCATTTTTCTTTTATCTGGTGTCTACTGAGGATAACAATATTTCCATGCTGCTTGTTTAACCAAAGAAAAAAAAAAAAGCCGCTGTTACTATTTAGAAGCAAGCTACTGCTTTCTTTTCTCCATTCAGCTGATTTTACAAATTTGAGCTCTGCTGATACAGTCCATGCTGTATGTCATGGTACAGAAATCATCCAGCTCAGCTTTGCCTTCTCCCTGGTGTCTCCAGAGGGTGGGGTGGGACCTGATGGCTAAATACAGCTTAGGATGGAGCAGAGCATCGGGGTGGAAGTGCATTAGCAGACAGGAAGGAACTCTTGTAGGCTTCTTCCCTAGATCATCATTAAATGATGATTTAGAATAAAGGCTCTTAAGAGATCGACATCGCAGAAGGAAAGTGATACTGCTCATGTCAAACAAAAATATTCAATTACGTTTTTGGCTCCTTGAACTTTTCTCATCCCTGTGGCATTCTTAGCTAACTGTAGTCTGGTGGGTATCATTTTATTTTACATACTGCCTAGCATGTTCACTTCACTTTGTAAAGTTTTTTTCATGAATATAGTTATTGTATCTTTCCAAGATGCTGTGAAATGGAAAGCTATGAGTTCACTCAGCAGTTCAGAGGAGACACTTTTACACTATACAGTATCAAGAAATGTTTACTTATATCAGGGTTTACATATACCAAGTCCAGTCTTTAAGACTTGCAGTCATGTTTCTTGTCCAGGGTCCCCAGTGAGATGCTGCTAAGTGATGAGGTGGTGTCATTGCTGGGATGGAGTCCCCTCCTACCCCCTGCTCCTGCACTAAAGAGGGCATCTGAAGAGTTAGGAGGTTCACATCTCTGTCATCTCAGAGCCTCTGCACAGCAGAGAGTGACTTTTGGTGTGTGGATGTCAGGCAACATCAGTCTAGAAAGGCAATCAATAAAAAATAGAAGAAGAGCCAGCAGAACCCAGGCACAGCTGAGTCTTTTCATCTCACTGACTCCAAAGAGCATGGTGAAGTTGAGCCGAGACAGTGCCATGTAAAATAAATATCCTGCAGAAAATAGAAGACAAGGCTTCTTAAATAGAAACTGTCTATAGAAAAACAAATCTTCCAAGGTCCCAAATGGAGCATAAACCCAGACCTATTACTCTCAAATATGCCTATCACAATATATAAGTCTTTATTACATTGATAGAACTGAAACCAAAAGCTTGTGTTCCTCAACAGGGTAAACTGCATTAATAAGGTGTTAATTGACATAGATATGTGATTATATTTTTATATTAGTTTAGCAGCAGTCCTGAGCTGTTGGTATATTCTATAGTAGAATGCCATCTTGTATTATTTTCAAACACAGAATAATTGTTCTGTATATTCATTGTGACAGCCACTGTAAAAAAAAATTACAAAGTTAAACAGGCAATACTTTGGAGAAGAAAATAGTTTTAGGTAATTGTATGCATGCTAATTGTAAGGATGTATTGGCTTCTTCAAGTCTGTGACATCCTTAATATGAAACTGCATGTCACCAGAAGAGATGGACTTGGAAGGCTGGATGCGCACGGTCCATCCTGGAAGGTGTTAGCACAGGATGAACCACCTTTCCAAGTCAGGATGAACCACCTTTCCAGAGTCAGTTCATCTGACTCTGGAAGAAGCATAGGAGCAATGCTGACACTGCCTGAGATAAATCTCTGCCTAGACAGTATTTTGTTGTCCCTTCTCTTAAAGACAGTGTAATTATACATACATTTGAAGTCCACGTCTTTGGCCAGGATTGACTGCTTTAAGGGGTTATCTCAACTGGCAGTGTACTCAGGTTGTGCAATGCTCTGTGTCTGAGAGGGGACAGATCTTTCCTGACCCTCATGTTGATCAGTTTGTGACAGGAATAGTAAATCAAATTATTTGGTCTGGTGTCTGAAGCATACCAGCATAGCCTGTCTCACGTGCTGTGTGTGAAGGTGTTTTGAATGAATATAGATATTTTCACGATTTTTTTTTTTCAAAACTATCCTCACTTGTAGTGTTACTAATCATATTGGGGGCAGCATAGACAAGAAGAACCAATGACGTCCTAGCATCATGTTCATAATCTTACGTAACTTAATTAACTTTGTTCTAAACCCCTGCAAGATATTTAGAGAAGAAACTAAGTGGGAAATTAATGTATTGCTCTAGTTGTACATTTGAAACGTGAGCAGCCTGATATGATACTTAGGGTTCAATGTACATCATTATCATAATTTACTAGTTTATTTATATAAACTGCCATAGCACCTGAAGGCTCAGTGTCTCTGAGAGCACAAGGCAGGGAAGGAGCAACTGGTAGGACTTAGGAGCTCTGAGTCGAGGAGTGAAGTTGAGTCCGGGAAAAAAAAGGAGTGAGGGTGAGGGAAGATATTTTAGTTTTTTTGTCTTTGCTCCTCACCATCTAACTGTATTTTAATTGGCAATAAATTAAATTAATTTTCCCCAAGTCAAGCCTGTTTTGCTTGTGATGATATTTGGTAAGTTATCTTCCTGTCTTTATCTTGACAAATGAGCTTTTTCATCTTGTTTTCTCCCTGTGTCATGTTGAAAGAAGAGTGAGAGGGAGGCTGGGTGGCCATCTGGCAGCTCAACCACCATGGTCTGTTAAAGCAACCACCACAATCTGTTGAAGTTTGGGCCATTGGATGAGGATGAGTTCCCTCTATCTTTTTCTCAGCTCCCCAAAGCTTTCCTCACTGCACATTCTATTAAATTTGCCTTTCTTCATAGGAGAGTTCTTCCAGCTTTTGCCAGCTGAGGGAGAATCATGAGCTGACCAGCCTTGGCTCCCTCTGGCACCCATTAATGCCCCTTCCTAGCTAAACAAACAAATAACAGACATGCTTTACCCTGTGAAGAACATTTAGAGTTCACCTTTCAGGTTGAATATGTAAATTCTGGTATTGTCATTTCTTTTTGGGGAAAAAAAAAGAACAACAAGAAGTGGACCAAAACACTCCATAATGCGTGTATTTAATTTAATAAGTATTCAATTCTTTTTTCTCTGGGAATAAGAACAGAACACAGAATTAGTTTAGAAGTCTTGCTTTACAATGCTTTGCACATGAGATCTTTAATAACACAATTCTGTGGTGTTGAAGTGAAATTCTTAATACTGTGTTCTGTTTCATGAATTAATTGAATTATTTATTGTTTGCTGAAGAGCTGGAACTATGCCAGGAGACTGAATCCAGACTCAAACAACATGTGTGTGCATCGTATAAAGAAACTGGACTGAGCTCAGAGCCAGATTTTGTGAGCAGAGCTGAACTGAATGCGAAGGCTTGGAGGACCTGCTCATAGCGGGTGTTAGAAACACAAGCCCAGACTTGCACACAGATGCTGTAGACAGAGCAGTGGACTTAATCAGCACTTCTAATTAGTGCCCCTGTGAACCCTTGATTAGAAACCCAGAACAGCTGGGAGCATTGCAGGTGCTTTGAATTCTACCTTCTGGGAACTGTGGAGCATGTTCCAGGTTCCAGTGTCAA
This sequence comes from Nesoenas mayeri, assembly GCF_963082525.1. Taxonomy (NCBI): domain Eukaryota; kingdom Metazoa; phylum Chordata; class Aves; order Columbiformes; family Columbidae; genus Nesoenas; species Nesoenas mayeri. The sequence goes on along the minus strand of NC_137541.1, from coordinate 190,915,739 downwards.
TATTTCTTTATTATGAAGCATATGAACATAACAGGGTACATGAAATATCTCAGACAGAGGACAAAATCTGGCTCCCAAAGCCACAGGTGGTAGGGAGCCCAACAGAGCTGCCCTGTATTGGGCTGGTGTATAATCTTCTATATTTGAACATACACATATGTAGCTGTCTCAGAAAAAGTTTTTCTTTGCAGGCTCCAGCCACAGTTTTTGCTCTCTTGGCACTGATAGATCTGACTGAGAAACGTCAAAGGGGATGGGGTGTCAGCACAAGTACGCCAGTGATTTGTACAAGGCAAGGAAACACAGAAATATCCCCTAATGGAGCTGGAATTTTATTACTTACAGTTTGTCTATACAGTGCTGCATTAAATGCATCAGTAGACACTCTTGGTATAATAAAGACACTGTTATAGCCATAAGGAAGTGCTTAGACATTTAATGTGGGGTCCTATTCTCACCTAGCTATTTATGCCTATATTGCCAGTTGTAAATCTATGTGGCTTAAAAACAGCAGCAACCACTCTTCTAACCAGGACAGTTTTAACTGTGTCGGATATCTGTGCCACACTAGGGATCTTTGCTGGGAGCAAAGCTGTGATTGAAACGGGATCTTTGCTGGGAGCAAAGCTGTGATTGAAACAAGATCTAACATGTTTGTAAGTGTTGTAACCTCAGGTGTACCTGGAAGTCTTGCTGATTTTAACTTTGGTTTAGTTAGCGTGATTCCTGACATCAGAGTAATGTTGTCTATTTTTTTTGTTTTTCCTCATAGGCTGACTGGATTAACTGGCTCCCGTTCAGACAGAACTTGGCAGATCTGTTTTGCTTTTGTTGAACTTCTCTACTCCAAATCATAAAGATTTCCTAGATCCAGAGGCTGCACAAAAGACACCTGAGCAGCACAAAAATGTGACTCTGACAAGAGACTCCAGGCTTTCTGACAAGGAATTTTCTGCTGATCAGTTTGTAATTTAAATGTATAGACAAATAATGCGTAGTAGTTAACTTGAAAAAATAAGCCTTTCTCATTAATTAGGACTGCCAAAAAGGCAGTCACCTGAAGCTTCAAAATGAGTGCTCCCTTAATCCCAAACAAGTCATGTTATGCCCAGCTTCAGGACAACTGCAGCGAAATAAAAAATAACAATGAAAACATAGTGAATGTGGGGGATACCAATGCCAACCAAATTCTGGCAGAAGTTGGAACCACTGAAGGGGATGTTAAGAAACCTGATTTGACAGATGAGAGTGGGAATATACACCCTGGAGGATCAGAGAAAGTTACTCATCTGAGTAAACTTCTGACCTTCAAAGACTCACGGACCTGTCACAGCCGTGTACAGGAAAGTAAGCTGCCCTCCACCACAAGCAAGGAAATGGGGAAAGATTGTAGGACCAGCGAAGCTAAGGATATATCGAGGCATATCAGGATTAGCCGAGGACAAAGTCTGTCCAATTTAAAAAGTAGCATAAATGATGCCAACCTGGAGGTTATTTCCAAAGGTGATGTTGACTTCACCCAGAACTTTTCTAAGGGTAAAATGTCCAGGAATGTGGAGATGGAGAAAATAAAAAGGCTTTCTTTGGGAAGACCAAGTAAATTTTCTCCTCAGTCTGAGTCATTCGCAAAAGACTGTGTTGGCCGTGTGTCCTGTAAACGTCTGCTTTCTGCATCATTGGACTCCATTGACAGGTCACATCATTTGATAGGAAATACAGAGAAATCACAAAAAACATCCACAGATCATTTTATTGGGATGGTATTTCATCCACTTGACAATACCTCAGAGGAAAATATTGTATTTTATTCCAAACCAGCTACCTCAGGGAACAAGAAAATAAATAAACTAGAAAACGTACCAAATGTTATCATTGAAAGCACACTACATACTTCTAATTCTCAACAGTCAGCTGTTAAGCCCAGTGAGATTCCTAGTAAATCAGAAGCACAATTAGGTCAGGGTGATAAAAGCAGAAAACTGGAGCTTAAGACTGCACTATCTCTACAATCTAAAAATACGTGTCAACAGAAGATTGAGAGAATTATGCTCGTAGAGTTGCTGGGATGTCAAAAAGATGAAAATACAGCAATGCAGGAGCAGAAAGGCTCTGGGTCTGACACATCAAAATCTCAAGCATCTCATTTTCAAGACATCTGTAATAAAGTAGAGGATCCATTGTCAAGCCAGGTGGTAACCTATCCTGATGGCAAATTGCTAAGTGATAATGTCACCATCAGTGAGGAAGGGAGGGGAAGCAATGACAGTAACAACAGGGCAGCTAGTCAGGTTGATGAGGAATATTTTCCTGACAAAGAAGTGGAAACAATATTCCCACTCACCTGCAGTAGTAAATCCAGTGGCAAAGTGACACCTAGAAAAAATAAAAATTTACATGAGGTTGACGCAGGTTGTGCTGAAGCAGTTGGTGAACAGATATCTCTTATACATAACATTAATCTACCTGACAGCAAACCTTTGAAAGTTAATGAGAATAAACTGATGCTAGTCAAAGGAAGTACTGAGGATGCTACTGTACCTGCTTCTGATCTTTTGAATCAACATGGAGCGTGCAGTGCAGAGACAGTGACAAACCAACCACCTGACAACCATGACAGTGATGTGGAAACCTCAAGCCTTTCAGCTCCTAGTAAAAAGACAGCTAATGCACAGAAACTTTCTCCAGATGAAGCACCAGAAAGCTGTAAGGTTGCGGCAAAAGCTGATGCATTTTTATGTGTCCCAACCCCTGTGCGCCCAGTGGCAATGCTGGATGTTAATAGTCAGCCTGTGCTGTCGAACAGTAATTTGAAGGACCTTTATGCACTTCATGTTGAAAAACTGTCACCCTCTTCAGTCCTACCTCCCATTGACAGTACACAGTTGTTAAACATATCCCCTAAAGTGCCTATCAAGACTGCCTGCAGCAGTGCCATCCCAAAACCTATCCTGGTCCACTCTAAGGGCTCCCTCACAGATAAGGTGGATGTGGACAGTGACTGCAGTGAAAAGCTGGAAGAAAGCATCGAGATGAAACCTGCCATACCCAGGCCCAAACCCGTGAGACCTAAAATCATCACATACATTAGAAGAAACCCTCGTTCAATAGAGCAGCTCGACCCTTCGTTTGCGCCAGCAGGGCTGCCCTTCAGTACCCCTGCGTGTGGCATGCCCATCTCTACAGAACAGAAGACATCCAGCGGAGGGGAGGCGAAGCCCCCCAATGTCCTCTACGACAAATTTAAACCTGACCTTCAGAAGCCAAGGCTCTTCAGTTCTGGGCTGGTGGTGTCAGGAATTAGGCCCCCGGGCCATCACTTTGGTCCGATGAGCGAGAAGTTTCTGCAGGAGGTAAGGAGGCAGCTTTCACAGCCTCTTTTGTATGCTAGGTGGTGATCATTTTCTTACTTGTTGCTGCTAGAAGTTAGTTCTCAAACCTCAAATAAGAAATAAATTCTAAATCAAGGCAATGTGTGACCATTAGAAATAAACTTACTTAACTGTTTCTGGCACTGACCCTGTTGCAATGTCTGATCTGTGGCTGGAAGTTGTCACTATGTTCATCCAGTGTTTCCTGCCAAACCAGTCACCTGCTAGTAGTATAAACAGGAATGTTTAGAAAGGAAAAGACATGTTTGAATTTATCCATAAAAGGATTTTTTTTTTTTTTGTCCCCAAGAAGAGCTTTGGGAAATGAATGTGATTTGCCCACAAAGGACTTTTCCTCCTTAATGGGAAATTTGGCAGGTTTTTGTAGACAGAGTGCTAGAGGTCTAAACTAATTCCTTTCTGGTTAGCTGTACTGAAACCCAGGGACTATCAGAGCTTTCGTTAGATTATACATATCACACAGGAAAATATTTTAATTCTATGTATTATATTGACCTGCACCTCAAAGATGAAATCTTCTTTCCCTGGAAAGCCTTCCCTAGAGTCAAAAGGTGATTTAAGTCCCTCTGTCCACTTCTGGCTCCTGATATTACATTATGTTTCCACTTTGATAAGCTGGACAGGAGCCCTGGCTCCCTGAAATCCCCGCTGGGAGGTGAGCAGAGTGGAGGAAGATTGACCTTGCTTGGAAGGTTAAGAAAGGAGAGGGAAGAGGGAGCTACACTGAGTTTTGTGATGCTCCCTTGCATCTGCTTTGAGACGTGGTAGCTCAACAACCAGGCTTTTTTTATATTAATACTGAAGATAACACTAGTGTATTTAATTTGAACCAGTCTTTAAAAAAATATTCATTGTTGTTTTTTTTCTGTATGTCTTGTGGTGTTACTGAGGCTATTTTAATGCCTGCCTCATTCTGCATACAGCATTTATCAAAGGAATAGCATTGAAATAAATTGGGTGACAGTGTTGACAATGAGAAGTCAGCAAACACCCGAATTAGGATATCATGTTTGACTTTAGATTGGCCCTTATGGCACGTTAATAGACAACCTACTGAAGTGATCATGGATTATAGTTCTCCAGAAAACACCATGTCATCCCAAACACAGAAAGGACAGTGCTCACTGCCCTTTCCCCTCTACCTTCAGTTTCCAACTCTGTCCCTTTATTTTGTGTCCCATTATCTGAACTGCCTGAACTGATTTTGACGACTCTTTTCCCAAATAGTTGCCTGAAGCAGGCACTTGGTGAGAAAATTCTTGCTTGAGGTGTTAATGTTTGGTGATGATATAAACTAAGTAATACACAGGAAAGTGTTGGGCATCCTTACCTGCTACTGTGCTGCCAGCTCTGCTCGGGATTAACCAGCCTATGGAAATTCATGTATATTCCAAGTATTTGTTTCAGACTTTCCAGCTCTTTATAACAAGTTCATCGAATGGGGTGAATGGGGAATGAGCAAACAGCCACACACAATAAAACTCTGAGCTGAGCTTCCTTTCAGTTGACAGGCAGCAACAGATCTTTTCTTTAAAAGTCGTTCATAGAAAAATCTAGTACAGAATGCTAATCGGGCTCTTCAAAAAAGTAACATATTTCTTGAGAGATATTGGGGTAAATTATGGCTGGACTTGATGATTTTAAGGATGTTTTCCAACAAAAATGATTCTGTTCTAAAGCCTTCTCACTTCTCTCAGCTTGAGAAGAAGATGGGGTTTTTTATGCTTGTGAATGTGTGTACATAGTGAAATCTGATCAGAATAAATTCATCGGGGAGAGAAAATATAACTGAATCTTTTCCAGGAAAACAATCTCATATCCAGAAGTTTAAAATAAGAAGCTAAAGATCTTCTGCAGTACAAATCTAGAGAATCATCTATACAGTAAAAACCTGCAACCGAACTTGTAGAAATAGGTCATAGGAGTATAATGAAAAAGGGAACTGGATGATCTAATGGTAGGAAACAGGACTGCAAACAAAGGAAAAAATATAGCACAAAAAGATAATGCTCAGTGTTTGTTACTTCTGCTCTCCTAGTTCCCGTGCAAAGGCCTCAGAGATTCTATATTTAATCATTTAAGGCCAATCTTGTCTCTCTTAGCATATTAAAGATTTGCTATAAAAGTACCCTAATTTAGGATTGAAGCTCTTGAATCAACTAGGATCAAAGCTTTTATAGTCAATGTTGAAGTGCATATTCTAAATGCTTATAACTGCTAAATAGAAATTGATTTGGCATATTATACGCATCATAACTTACAGCAGAGTTAATTAATTGACAGTTATATTTCTTCCTAGGTAGCCTATGGCAGTTTTATGATTAATTTTTAAAGAAATTTGGTTCAGAATTCCTATTTCCTGAGCCTCTTTTTTTTCCTCTGGCCTAAATGGGATGCATTGAAAAAATATTGATGCGTCCTTTCTAGATGATGATGTTTTTACATTTTATACAAAAATGGTAAAGAAGTTGGACTCTACCCCAGAGAGCAAAGGATTCTTTGCAAATGAGAGAGGTGGAAGCTACTGACGTTGCTCTGTGCCTTTGTCCTGAGTCCTAGAGCAGCACAGCGAGGTGGGAGTCAGAGCCCAGCTTGAGTGCTGAAAGATGCAAGGGCTGAACTGGTGAACCAAGTCATTCCCTGATTGCAAGTTCCCCCGTAACAGACAGTTTGCTGGAAATATTTCCAGCTTGGGACTTACTGTGCTGTCCTCATAGTATACACCCATTGAAATACTGAGGGATTTGTTGGAGATTTTAGCAAACCAGCATCTATTTGTGATGAACAGCAAATATTTTACATCTGCTCTTTTTTTTACTTTGTTTGGTTGGGTTTGATGGGGTTTTTTTTGTGTGTTTTTTGATTTGGTTTTGTTTTTTTTTTTTATTTTGGTGTTTGTTTGTTTTCACCAATTCAAACAGACAGCTGGGTTTTATAGCTCTGATTTGGAATATTCAACGGGCCCTTGAAAATGTCTTGTGCAAAAATGTGCTCATCTCCACAACCAGGTCTCTTTTCAGAAGCTTCAAAGGCACAGATCACAATGAACATTTTACAGTAAGAACATGTAGGGAGTTTTTTCTCACACGACCGATTTGACAATATCATTTCTGTGTCAAAATGAACTTAAAATACCTTCAGCTTTATTTTTAACTATCTAAGTTAAAACCAGCTTCCTCCAAAATTGTATCGCAGTAAAGATATTTCAAATAGCTTATAAATAAAAATTCAACTTATACACTCTCTTGGTGTAGGGAGGGAGTTGAGGGAGTGCAGTCTGGATGGTCGGGTAGTGAGGTGGACTGTGAACTGGCTGAAGGAAAGAAGCCAGAGAATCGTGGTCAGTGGGGCAGAGTCTATTTGGAGGCCTGTACCTAGTGGAGTGCCTCAGGGGTCAGTACTGGGGCCTGTATCATTCAATATATTCATCAATGATTTGGACAAGGGAATAGGGTGTACATCAGTTTACTGATGACACCAAGCTGGGAGGAGTGGCTGACATGCCAGAAGGCTGTGCTGCCATCCAGCGAGACCTGGACAGGCTGGAGAGCTGGGCGGGGAAAAATTAAATGAAATATAACAAGGGAAATTATAGAGTATTGCATCTGAGTAGGAACAATCCCAAATTCCAGTATAAGTTGGGGAATGACCTATTAGAGAGCAGCATAGGGGAAAGGGACCTGGGGGTCCTGATGGACAGCAGGATGGCTGTGAGCTAGCACTGTGCCCTTGTGGCCAGGAAGGCCAATGGCATCCTGGGGTCTATTTGAAGGCGGGTGGTTAGTATTCCACACCTGGAATATTGTGTCCAGTTCTGGGCCCCTCAGTTCCAGAAGGACAGGGAACTGCTGGAGGGAGTCCAGCGTAGGGCAACAAAGATGATTAAGGGAGTGGAGCATCTCCCTTATGAGGAAAGGCTGAGGGAGCTGGGTCTCTTTAGCTTGGAGGAGAGGAGACTGAGGGGTGACCTTATTAATGTTTACACATATATAAAGGGTGAGTGTCACAAGGAGCCAGGCTCTTCTCGGTGACAACCAACGGTAGGACAAGGAGTAATGGGTTCAAACCGGAACACAAGAGGATCCACTTAAATTTGAGAAGAAACTTCTCAGTGAGGGTGACAGAACACTAGAACAGGCTGCCCAGGGGGGCTGTGGAGTCTCCTGCTCTGGAGACATTCAAAACCCGCCTGGACACATTCCTGTGTAACCTCATCTAGGTGTTCCTGCTCTGGCAGGGAGATTGGACTAGATGACCTTTTGAGGTCCCTTCCAGTCCCTGACATTCTGTGATCCTGTGATTCTGGGTATGTCTGTTACTAACATCTCCTTTTAGGACACTTAACAGTAACTTTGTTTTCACTAATTGAAGGTCTTCCGTTCGTCTATTTGCTTTTGGGAAATAAAACAATTCTTTATTTGTGTTTAATTGTGTATTGAGACTGTAACATATATGTTTGTGGGGAGCTATTTATACGGTAAGAACATCACTTTTTGAAAGTGATCATCAGTTTGTAGTGCTCAGAAGCCCCTATTTACAAGGAGGCAACATCAGCCTTTATAAGCAATTTAGAGCTCTATGTTTTCTGGATTTATTAATTTATTGCATAATATCTATGTTAATGATTTCTCTGTAGGTGGGGGAAAGGCCTACAAAAGATGAATTTTGCCCTCCACCATATACTCACTATGAGGTCCCGCCAAGTTTTTATCGATCTGCCATGATACTCAAGCCACAGTTAGGACTGGGTGCAGTGTCGAGGTTACCATCTGCGAAGAGCAGGATTCTCATTGCAAGTCAAAGATCCTCAGGTAGCTGTCTCCATCAGCAAGGAGAAATAACAAGTGCTCCCGGCCTCTATCATCCTGATGCTTCAGGTAAAGTATTAACTTTCTTTCCTTCCCTTTAACTGTAGTCACCAATAAGATTTATTTTTCAAACAGAATTACCACGAAATGAGCAGCATATTGACCTGATACTACAAAGCTCGAGCAGCACTCTTTGAGGTGTGTCTGTTTACCCTGGGGCAAGGCTGACTAGGGAGTCTAGGACTTGCATTAAGGTTACTTGACAGGTCATTGCCAAAGAAGGAGAATCAATTTCAGTAGTAATTCTCATTGCATTATTTTTTATCTTCCACCTCCTTGTAAATGCCTGCAAAATCTTTGCTTTTGTCCTGCAGAAGATAATGGGACATATTCTTCCACCATGAAGACCCCGTTGTTCAATCTGAATATGATGTTCCCCACCTTGTTGTGCTCTGAAAGCCTAAGCAGTGTTCAGATGTGCCAGCAGAGATCTTGATTCTCTGAAGCCCTGGTACACACCTCTTTGGAGACATCATTTCTAATGCCTTTTTCTTCCCAGCTACTGCCCAGCTGAGCGTGAACCTGGGCAGAATTACAGGGGAGGGAAAAGCAAGACAAGAGTTGGAAGGAGAAGTGTCCAGTGCCACAAGACAGAGATAATAGTTACTTTACAGGACACTCCTTGGTAGCCTGGAAAAGCTTGGAGGTTTTCACAATGTACATTTAAACAGCAGCAAGTTCAGAGACAACTGAAAATCAGTCATTGCCAGAATGAAACACAGCAGCTGTTTAACAATCTACAAGTCTGCAGAGATTTTTAAGAATAATCATAAGGGATAAAGTAATGACAAGGTCCCTCCTCTTGCCCCAGAACAAGATTCCTTCTGATAGATGTTTATGTAGACTGCTCATGAAAAACTACTTATAAAAACCTTCAGTATGAGCTCCTGCAGCATCTGAAAACAGGCTGTTTCTATGCACTACCTGCTTTCAAGTTAAGTTTTCCCTACTGTTTTGTTTAATCCTCTTTTTTGAAATTTACTTTCTCTTCTGTCTAGAGTGGACGTGGGGTTTTCTCCTCTTTGCAGGTATCTGAAAACTATTGCTCTCTTTCCCAAGTGTCTATTTCTCCATACTAAGCTGCTAAAAATATTTATGAGCAGAATGAAAATGGGCCAGAGTGTCTTGACTTACCCTGAGAGAACAGTACCAGTCAGTAAAATAGGTTACCAGGATTTGGGGCTTATCAGAAAATCAAGGTTTTTTGTAACACAGTGCCTCTTGCCACCATCATTTACTATCTGACCCTGCATCTGGAGTTTATCTACATTGATGTCATTGGCAGAAGCGGACCAAGATGAGCTGTGTGTGACTTCCGAGAAACTGCAAGATTGCACACTGAGCAGTAAATACCATTTGAGCCCTGTAAGTTGAGTTCAGTCAGCACTGAACATGGGAATACAGGTGAAGAGAGCAATTGGGTCATATTTTCCATTTAATGAAACTGCAAGAGCCTGCAAGTTCAGGATATGAGTAGGGTAAGCCATTGAGTAACAGGAGCCAGCCTGGGAGATAGATATGAGAGGAATATATGAACAGGATTTATTAACAATCCACTGTCTTTTCTGATCCTCAGAAATAAATGTTGCCTTGATTTTTATTCATCCAGCTTAATTATCCTGCATCATTGGTGACTGCAGACATTACTTTTCCTTAGTCATTTTTATCCATTTTATTTTGTGAGAACTTGTGTTTTGTGTATTAACTTACTGTCTTTCTATATCTTGTGACATTCCAATTGTAAACAGTATCAGCCTTCAGTCTTATTAATTGCCTGTAACACTGATTTTAAAAATGCCAGTGAAAGAGAACAATACATGGGGAAATTCCACTCTCTGTTAGTGCAATTCCTATTCCACTGAATTTTCTGTTTCCTAAAGTTTTCCAGTTTCTCAGAAGTTGGGGTTTTTTGATCTTATCACTGATTATTTCTTGGACCTTTCCTGCTTTGGAGGTCAAACTTAATTCATAGCTCTCCATATTTTCCTTTCTACAACTGTTATTTTGTTTGTTTCTCTTGAGTCTATTGATACCTTGCTGTTTCAAAGATGCTGTTAAAGATAACTCATGGTAGTACAATAATCTGTCTGCCATCTCTTGCGGAATCCCGAAGATTGCCTGATTTGGTCTTTGGGCTCTGACTGTTTTTATTGATTTTAAACTACCCAAGACTTGTTCTGGGAAGGTTGCTAATTTCTCTAGTTTTTCACTGTCCACCCCGGGATATATTGTTTTCACTTCTGGCATCTCACCTTCCATTTTCCTTGCGAGATCAAGAACATGTTTCATTTCTCTGTGACATCGTATTTTGTTGCAAAGTACTTCCCATTGCTCTCTGTTGATTCAATGGCTCCCCTTATTGATCTTCCATGTATTCCTGATACCTTCTATTAGTTACTTTGCATTCTTTTATTTTTGACATTTTATTTCCCAATTATCCATTCAAGATTGGCTTGTAATCACCTTCACATTGTCCAAAGCCTTTTTCCTTGTATACCTCTAATGACTTAATCTTTCTGTCAGTAATATATGACTTCCTAAGTCAGCATACTAATCTTTTATTCCTTAATGATTTATTTTAAGAAGGATGCTCATGGAAGAGGCTCAAATGACAGCAAACAGGACTAGACTGGCATAGGAGTGGAAGGGCAACAGAGAACTGTTTCCTGCAGCTGTGTCCATGCCAGTGCACAAACACAGACCAGAGAGGGGCCCCTGGTTGCCACGAAGGGGCTGGATGGAACGGCAACCCCTGGCATGCCAGAGCTGGTGTGGAGCTCAGAGCAGGGTCAGGCACCATCTAGCCAATTGTTTTAAGGTGCTTGCCACCATTTTCAGCTTTTTGTAAACCACTTTCCCTTAATTCGGCAGTTAGTTGTGGTATTAAACTTTAATCTGCATGACTGGTTTTGATGAAATATTTGAGAAACAGGATTAAACATAGCTTTGATAGGGTAATATTTACAAATACAAGCAGATTAAATGCATGAGCGTGTATGGTCAGCATACTGGAAGGGATGCTGGTGAGCCTCTTGCTCACATGTGTTGTGGGGTGTGAGGGTTTGGCTGACTGCGGCAAAAGCAGCTGGGGACTAGGAGGTGTTTTTCTCTCACTGATACCATCCTGCCTTCAAGATTGCTAATCAACATGTCTTGCAGCTCCATCCTGAGCTTTTAATCCAGTTTCTAATCCTAGTGATTTCAGTCCTGCCCTGGAGTAATGGAAGCAGAAGGATGTAACCAGTTGCCATCCCATAATGAAGTGCGAGGTACCACAGAGGCTTTTAAACTGAAATCGCCATGGCACGATATTGAGGACAGAAGCAGTACCTCATAATGAGGATTTTATTCCCCTTTGCCATGCCATTCATAATGTAGCAGTCTGCTTAAGCAGCACTGATAAGCTGAGTGGTTTGGCCTATGTATAATACTAATACTCATAAAAATGACTGTAAAGTAATTGATAATTAAATCCCTGAACTACTGTGATGGACTGCAAGTATTATAAGTACATTAAGGGTTTCATTAGTTTTAAGACATGCCAAGTAGAAAGTAAAATAACAATGAATGATCCCACAATTGTGATCTCCAGATATGATGCCTAAAATGTGACTGGAGCAGTGAACCTTCTTTGTCTACAGGACATGACACGTGTGTTGGCATTGGCTGTGAATTCCTTATTAAGCTGTGCTCCTTCTTTACATGATGCTTTACATCACATGGGTCAGACAAGCAGCCTGACTCTAAGAAAAAGCTCTCTGTACTCTAGCTAAGATAGGAAGCCATTGTATTGCGATGTATTTAAAGGTGCAGTAGTGTTTCTGAAAGCTTACCATAAGTTTATTTTATGTAAATTGACTCTGCTCTTTCTATGAGAAACTTGTAATTCAAAACAAGCATTGAAAGATACTGTGTCTATATAAACTATGAATAGGTTTTCCTTGATTTTAAAGACTTGTTGGAGCAAGTGTGTTAGGATTTTCATTAATTTGATGATTATTTTTCTGAGATTAATGTCTGATATTGAAAAGTATAACAGAGATCTTATTATTAACATTTCACTTATTTCTACTCATTAACTTTACTTAATTCCACATTTTTGGGTCATATTTAGGGTATTGTTTTCTCAAAGAGTGAGTTAATTAGATCTTGTTTCCTTATCACCTGAGCGTTAAATTTACCAGTCCTGAGGGTCTAGCAGTTCTTCTCATTTCTAAGTAAGTCAACTCTTGTTAAAGATTATATCTGTATCTATCTATCTATCTATCTATCTATCTATCTATACACACACACACATACATATATATATATATATAAATCAGGACAGCAATGTTTCTGATTATTTAGACACACACAGACATATGCATTTATTTGTGTCTTTGCATATGTATAATGCATTTCATCATGAATGGTACAATATGTCTACAGCTTTGTCCTGGTAGGAAAGCTTTGTTTTCACATTTATTCTCAGGAATACATAATGCTTAAACAAGTAAATGAGATTTGATGGTAAAAAATACGTTTTGAGGTTGCTTCCTGAAATGTTGCATTACTGCTACTCCAAATGTTGTGTTCATTTTATAGGTTTTCAGTCTGAGGTACTTGGATTTGAGGCAGCAAACTTCTCAGCTGTTTAAAGCAAGAGGTGACAAGAGGAGAGTTCAGAGAGGAAAATATTCTCTATCCTCCACTGATCTGCAGTGTTTTCAGTTGGCACTCTCTGCTTTCTTTGGGAGAACAATCTGGCTGTATTTTGTAAAGAAAAAAATTAAGTGCTTCAAAGGGAGACACACAACTCTTCATCAGAGTTGATGTTGTCACCACACTTGAGACTTAGCCATATGCCACCTCTCTGCTCCTAACAATTATTGCATCTTCAAAGAACTAAAATGCGTCGTATGAGAAGGGTTGTCTATACGACTGTTGTGCTAAATCATCAGTCAGAAGAACAGTATCAGTAATAATTTAGGCGCACCAGCATGCAAATGCTTCATACCCTACCTCCTCCCTGCAGAGACCCAAGTGCTGTTGCTGGCTGGGCACCCTCAGCGCTTCTGAGCAGCTGATGAGTAGCAGCTGGGTGGGTGAGCCCTCACTGATGCATAGAGGAGTGTTCTTGCTGCTCTGGGCTTTCGGTGGAAACCACAGTGAGTGTGGCTCAGGCACTGACAACTTCTGTGCTGGATCTTTCTGTGGGATGCTGCTGCTTTGCACATCAGCTGTAAAGTGAACATGGACGTTTGCAGTTTGCATGAAGCACTAGCTGACAAATTCTTGGGGTAGTGAGAACGTGCTAACCAGCCTTGGGTTGCCTGGTAGCTGGAAAGGCACAGGACAGGTTTTTGGGGCTTTTAAATCTGAATCAGGAAGAGATGAGCATTTCCTACTGTATGACAGTGGACTGGCTGATCAGAAATTGACTGATGTTCAGAAGTGACAATTGTCTTGCCTTTGGAACTGAACTGTCCCAGGGTTGACAGTATTTGCATGAGAGACCATCAGGGGAGCAGGGCACAACCTGCTCACTGCTGTTTAGATGTAAACCATTAAAGCCTTGGTTTTAAAGCTTCTTTCCCCAGTTCTTGTTCAGAGACAAGTCATTATAACGGGAAAACTGCAGAGGTAGTGGAAACAAAACAGGTATCTTACTTGCACAATTTGTTTTTAATCTGCAAAAATATCAGTTATTAGGTTAACTCTGAGGTGGGTTAACCCTGTTAGTATTATCTCTGACTAATTCAGTGACCTTGCAGATAACTTCTTTGCCCCAGATTCCACAATATGAAATGAGAATAATGGTGTTCATAGCATTCTGTGAAAGCAAGTCAGCTTTCTGAGAGAAAATGACACCTAATGATTAAAGTTTTGATGGAAATTCTTGTCAAAAAAACCCCAAACCCTGAATGATCAAAAACCCCACAGCAAGAAAACAAAGGCTCACCAAGGATTCCTGAATTGCAAGTGGAGCTGAAGTCTTGAACTGCTACCCTTTTTCATAAGAACGTGTCTGTGTAACTCCTTTCTTTAATTTTTCATTTATTTCAGCTAAAACTTATTTCAGATTTCACAGAAAAGTCACATGAAAGTTGCTCTTTGTTTATACATGTGCATAGAGATGTGATTCACATGCAGTGAGGATGTATAAGAAGTCTAGCTCAGACTTTTCTTAAGACTCCCCAGGCACATCTGGTTTGTGTCAATCAGTCACTACCTCAAAATGTTTTTGTGTTTCTAGATGGGAACAGCTTGAAGCGTCATAGAAAATCGCTTGTGTGCCGTGCAGACAACAATACTTAATTCTATAATTAGCTTCAGGCAGTGAGACAGCTGGAAAGATTTTTTGCCAATTTTTTAAGCTTATTTTGGCAGATTTTTATGAAAATGAAATCTGCTCATTAAAATAACTTTTGTTTTGAACTCCCAGACTTCGTTTGCAGGAGTGCTTCTATACTTCTAAGAAACAGAAATAAAGAACGAACGTACATCATAAAACTTGATGATATTTAAAACAGAAAATACATACAACAGGTTGTTGTATCATGTATTTTAATGAGAAAGAACATGCAAAATAACTTAACTTTAAGGATTTGAATGCATCCCTAATGAGGATAATATCCTGCCCCCAGGTCCTTGTGGTGGAGAAGAGCTGGATTACAAAGAAAAGAAGTGAAAAATAATTTAAGGTTGATGTTAAGTTCAAGATACAAAATATGGTTAATTCAGGAGGAGTTTGAATTGAAGTCACAAAGTGGAACATAGAAGGAAGTGTGAGAAAATCCACTGAATCTTCTGCCCGGTTCTGGGAGAAGGGTTTTGAAGCAAAGGTAGAGATGGCTGGGCAATTTTGTTACCAAAAGTGTTCTGGTTTTAAGGAAATTGTTCTTCAGTGACACCCATGGTGCTCGGTGTGCTGTGGGCTACAGATGCTTGGTTGCATGGTGGTGCAGAAAACAGACAGCTGGAGACTCAGTGTGGGCATCTCTGCAGTTAAGCTGGGGACATGAGTCCCAGGGGAACCTCACTTTCCTAAGGCAAGCACATTTCTTATGTTTTTTAAACAAAACCATTTCTAACCACTTTCCCTTCTGCTTCAGTGGAATTTCCCCTATTCTGCTGCAGGAAATCTGGGATATTTGTAGCTTTTTGCTGTTAAATGAAAAGATTTCTCCCTCTACCTCAATTTTCAAAGATTCTTAGGAAAAAGGAATCTCGACTCTCAGCTCGTATACTGCCGGCCTGCTGGTACATTTATTTGAAATCTGTAAACCCGCAAGAGATAATCCCATACTTTCTCCCTGCTGCCACCCACCTGGGCAGGTTCCTTGCTCTTGAGGCCACTTATCATAGGTGCTCACCTCTCCTTCAAATCTGGAGGGTACTTAGGCCTGGTTCTATCCCTGATGGGAATATTTGCACACTGTGACTGAGTTGTGTGCCTTTTGTCACATGCCGTTGCCCTTGTGTAATTAGTCCTTTAGGTGAAGCTAATGTTTGACCATACACAGCCACTAACAAGCATGTGACTGTGCAGCCAGATGGGTAAGAGAAGATGGTCTGGCCCATCAAAAATATTGCTGAAGCCATAGAATCATAGAATCATTTGGGTTGGAAGAGACCCTCAAGATCATCGAGTCCAACCATTAACCTAGCACTGCCACTAAACCCTGTCCCTAAGAACCTCATCTACACACCTTTTAAACACTTCCAGGGATGGCGATTCAACCACTTCCCTAGGCAGCCTGTTCCAGTCCTTGACAACTCTTTCTATGAAGAAATTTTTCCTAATACCCAATCCAAAGCTCCCCTGGCACAACTTGAGGCCATTTCCTCTTGTCCTATCTATTGTTACTAGGGAGAAGAGACCAACACCCTCCATGCTACAACCTCCTTTCAGGTAGTTGTAGACGGCTATAAGGTCTCTCTTCAGCCTCCTTTTCTCCAGACTAAACAGCCCCAGTTCCCTCAACCGCTCCTCATCAGACTTGTGCTCCAGACCCTTTTACCAGCTTCATTGCCTTTCTCTGAACTCACTCCAGCACCTCAATGTCTTTCTTGTAGTGAGAGGTATCAGCATTGGTGGGGGAATGTTGAGTCTGGTTGAGGAAGAGGGAGCACAGGATCATCCTTCTGTGGTAAAACTGCAGCCTCACACCAGTATAAGGCAATCATTTGTCCTCTCATATATAGAAATGCCATCTGAAAGATAATTAGCATGCCACTTTTAGCGCTTGGGACTCTTAAACCCTTTTACTGGACACTTTTTTCCCATTCCTACATGAAAATCAGTTAACATGATTCACACTAATTGTAAGTTGTGTTGATAGCATTGAGGGAAATACTGAGATCAGGTTCTGCAGTACTTTGCTGTGGATGTGAATAGGTATGATGTGAATGTCCCTGGCAGTGGGGAGGGAAGACATCTGGCTTGCTGGTGCTTTGCAGATGACCGTAAACCAGCTGTAACAGACCACTATCAAAGCAATACTGCACAAGCCTAGCAGTAAACTGGTAGTAAACATCACTACTTAAGTCTTCTCTGTGCTAATGTGCCCTTCACCTGCACCTGGAGCCCACAGCTACCTCTGAGCCCATCCTCACATAGTTCAAGTGAAGCCAGAGTCAGGAACAGAGTCCAAAATCGTCCCTGTTGGTACCAAAAAAAAAAAAAAAAAAAAAAAGTTAATGAGGTTTTAACAGCTTTTTATTACAAGCTGTAGGTATTTGTCATTTTCGTTTGGATTACTCTCCACAGTATGTCCTCCTCTGGGCTGGTAAAGGTGCTGCAGTCAGGCAGTCAGATATCCATCTCTTTGTGTCATAGTAAAAGCTCAACTTGTGAAAAGTGGGTACAAAAATACATTTTTAAGAGTTTATAGTATATAAACTGTTGAGCAAGGAGCATTTTTGATGTCTTTTATAGGATAACAAAACTCTATAGCTTGGTGTAACACATATTTCTATTTCAAAAGAAAAGCCTTGGTTTTGTTAAACAAAGCTTAGTATTATTATTGTGATGAGGTACACAAATATCTTTCAAAATCCCCATAGCATTTTTCTGCTCAAAGGAGTTAGTCTTGTTTTCTGTAAAGTCTTCTCAAAGTGTAATGCTTCATTAAAATTAATAAGGCTGTGACCTACATAGTTTACAGAAGAATTAAACGCTATAATAATATGAAGACTGTATTCTTACTGTGCAGTTAATTTCGATTTTTCCTTTATATTATGAACGTTCACTTCTTCCTTTGAAGTATGTGTCAAGCTGAAGCACAAATAGAGTTCACTGAAAAAATAATGGAAAAAGGGTGACTTTGTGGCCTTTTCTGGCAGACTGTGTTGATAGTTTTAATGCTGCCTTGTCTCCTAACCCACCAGTACTGATGTTTTATTAAATACTTTAGCATTAGCTTTTGGAGAACTTTGCTAGTTTTTTGGGTTTGTGGTTTTTGTTGTTTGGGGTTTTGTTGTTGTTGTTGTTGTTGTGGTTGGTTGCTTGTTTTATTTTTTGCCTTTCTTTTAGTATATACTTTTGCTGCTCAGGATTCTACCAGGAACAGGAATCTGTCAAACCTACAAAGAAAAGCTCTGTCCTAATTTTATGTATAGTTGAGTTCCAGATCCACTTGGTATCCAGACCTTCCAATCAAAAGCAAACTCTAATCTTTGGTCCTTGAAGATGATTTGGGGCATTTATGGACCAATGTTCTGGATTTGCCTAGAAAAGTTCACCAGAGCAAAAGCAGCAGAATATAGGTCAGGACAGATGACCAGTTAGTAGTTACAACAGGCAGAGGTGGTACCTGAGCTACTGTTGTTGTCTAACTTCATCTGCTGTAAGCTCACTATGGGCAGTTTTCTGAGACTCAGTTGGTGCCAATTCACACAGGCTGATGGTTTACGTTGAGAAGTCCATCAGTGGAAATGGCTGCTGGTTTGTTTAAAAAAGTACAACTTTACAGGTCGTGTCCTTGTTTCAAGGCTTGGTGCAAGAAAACGACATTTTCCTTTAGCAAAATTTGAAAGAAGGGCTTCAAATAAGCATTTTCTTTGATGGAATATAAAGAAGTCCTGTGTCCTTGAAGAGTCTTGTTCATGTTCTACAACAGTTTCCAAAATTGGAGGCTATGTTTAGCATGTTTGTCTCTGTGTATGAGTTTCTTTTAATTGGCACATAACAAAGGTAAAATTAGAGACTGATACAACATAAAAGAAGATAACAAAAAAGACTTAGTAGACTTGAACTACATCACTTTGCTGGAAGTTTGAGTTATGCCTCATGGGTCCTTGCTGCGTTTCACATTTTAAAAATTATTGTGGTCTCTGGTTGCTCCACAGAACTTTCCAGTGGAGCAAAGAATGAGACATCACTGCAGTTTCAGCAGCTGTTAAAACTTATATTCAGTCTTTATACTGTCTATGTGGCTGATGGTAATGGTCAGTATATTCCAGTACAGTTTATTTTATAAAAAATTCTTTCTTTTTCCTCCTTTCAGTTGATCTTAAGAAAGGCTCATGTCCAAGTGCTGC
The DNA here is from genome assembly GCF_963082525.1 of Nesoenas mayeri. Classification (NCBI taxonomy): domain Eukaryota; kingdom Metazoa; phylum Chordata; class Aves; order Columbiformes; family Columbidae; genus Nesoenas; species Nesoenas mayeri. The sequence goes on along the minus strand of NC_137541.1, from coordinate 190,896,958 downwards.
AAAGTCAAATCTCCCCAAGCCCTGCCAGTCTGGACTGCGTCCTCCAGGTTATTCACGGTTGCCAGCAGCTAAGCTGGCCTCATTTGGTTTTGTCAGGAGCTCAAGCGTATCCTCTGTCTCCAGCAACCAGTCAAACGACAGTGCTCAAAGTGATCAAAGCAGGACAACCAACCGTAAGTCCAAATGCGGTCTTGCTTCTGGGGGGATGTTAAATAGATGTATTCTAGGACTGTCCCGACTGGAGTCAGCATCTAATTTAGGAAATTTAGGACTCATGTAATCTCTGCAGCTCTCACTAATCCCTACTGTGCCACTGGCTGTAGGTTTGGTATCTTGATTTCCCAGTGTAATAATTAAAAATATTATTAATAATAGATGAGTAGGTGCTGAATGTACATTGCATATAAAAGGGGATGATTTCCCTGCTGCAGAGAAAATCACATTAAGAGTGAACCTGAGGCATTTTTGTATTTTTTTTTTTTTTACTTAGAATATGCCTTTTTACAAGATGAAGTCAGTAAATAATCACAGTAAACTGTTTGGTAAGTACATTGCAGCCATGTAGAACAGTTTAGAACAAAGATTATCTAAAATGAGCAATACAGTCTTTCTCATCTGCTTTTCTTCTGCCTCTTAATATGCAAATGCAATAAACTTAGTTTAGAAAATTAACCAAATAATGCCAGTGATATGAAAGGGATCAGAACTAATATCGTAGCTATTGTCTCATCTACCAGACTTGGAAGGATCTCATGGCTGAAATGTCATTTCAAATCCGATTTCTGTAACAACGGTTAATTTTATTAAGTACAAAATAATACCCACTGGATTGTGCAGTCCTTGGGAAGTGTGCACGTGCCCTGGGCTCAGAGCAGAAAGGGAGATTGAGGGATTTTCATGCCCGTTTTTCTTTGAAGACTGGATTGATCCTGAACTGTGTCCATATCAAAGCCAGTGATATCAGCCTGGGAGAAATGTGAGGGGACATGCCAGGTGATCTGAAGTGCCAGAGGAGACAAGATGCTGCAGGCTCCAAAATCTTTCAGTGTTCGTATTAATTTGAAATGAATTAAATAAAATGAAAATGTTTAAAACACCCTAGGGATTTTCTTGTTCCCCTTCTAAAAGGCGTAATTGAAATGCCAAAGACTAACGTGTCCAGGAACTTCTAACTTTTCCAATGCCCTCAAACATGCATTTCTGTCCTGTTTTACTGTTGGACTGATTGCTCATTTCTGTTTATTTTTGAATAAACTTTACTTTGATGGTAGGCAACTTCTTTTGCTGTGTGCTTTTACCCTACATTTATGCCCTTGGAAAGCTTTTCCTTTCATATGATGTTGTAGTCTTTTGGTCTCTGGTTACGTAAAGCCTTTGTTAGTGACAGAATTACCTGATTTCTGATTAGATCTAAGCTACATCTCTGCAGGAAATATTGTTGTCTAGCAATTTCAGGTGTGAATCTAAAAAAAAAAATAACGTCAGTAGGTACAGCACTACCCTTGAACACGGTAGATGCATACAAATGGGAATTCTCTAAAAGGCAAATACTCCAGACTGTAGAATCTGAGTCAATTGATTTCCATTCAGAAACAGTGGAGGAAGCATTACTGATCTTAGACCCAGAAAGTTACAACTGACTATTCATCTTAAAAGAAGCTGATTTCATTTGTATATTCTGGTGTATTTTTGTATTATATTTGTGCATTAAGCCCATAAAAACTGAAACCATATTCCAATCATCAGAAGGACGTGAAAGTATTTGGTGAATACATTCTGTTCCAGCCCACTTAGGTGAAAATGCTAATTCTCTTTAATGTTAAGATTAGGATTTTGTGACCAGCTTGTGCATGTTGCGAGAATGTTTCCAGATGAATATGAAAATTACCTGAGGGAGGTGCTCTTCTTGTACAAATTTTTGCAGAGACAAGCTCAGCTTGTCACCTGATGAAAATTAGGATATATAATTTTTGCTTTTGCCAGCAAGTTAGATAGCTCATCTAAGCAGTAGTCTAGTTTCCCTTCATCTCCACAGTAGAGCAAGAGAATGTGCACCTCTCAATAGTCATCTGTCTGACGTGGTTCCTCCCACATGCATGGCTCTCCAGCCCAGAAGTCTTTTACTTGTCCTTATTCCAAATAGATAAAACTTCCTCCTGGACCGGGGTGAGAGAGGGAGAAAGGTGTGTTGCCAAGGGGATGAGCTCACATGCTGTGTTTAGGGTGTCAGCCCTTGAGTAAGTCATCATATGAGAAGACACATAACATCACCCACTTTATTTGGATTTAAGGCCATTCATCAATCCTATTAGGACAGGTAGGGAGGGAAAAAAATAGTTTCCTTACTGTTGAGTTATTACCTTTCATAGAAATATTAATAGTGTGAAACTGTATCATCTTTTCCTATTTAAATTCTATGTGCCAGCAAGAGTTAAAGTAGTTGCCTGACACCCAGGGAGAACAAATTAGTTGTCTTCCATTCTACCACAACCTATTTAACACAGATCAGCAGAGCATTTCAACATGCACGGAAAGTAACCCAGGAGTAGATGTAGGCTCAGGAATCTTAGCATGACGTATTATTTCTTCCCTTCACTGTCTGCTGGAAGAGGTTTTTTTACATTAAATAAATAGCTGATTCTGTAGTTACTACCTGAGACCATGTCTTTGACCAAATCAGGCTTCCTAGAGGGCAGGGTAAAATTTTACTGTTAATTTCTTAGCTCAGTAGGGTAGAAAATGCAAAATGATCTAGCTTTAGAAATCTTCAAAGATATAAGATAACACAATCTCCTATTAAAGTAGCATGTCTACATGTCACTGAGACAGAAGTTATTGAAAACATCTCACAAGCGTGCATATATTATAAATAGAGGAGCTGCCACTTTTGTAATTGGAGGGAATCACCTCAGGATCTTATATCTGCTATTAAAAAGAAAAACCACAATGTGCTCTAAGTTGGTAAGAAGCAGGTGGCTATGGCTGGATGACAGTAGAATGTAGATTTATTTTAGAGGCAGAGTGTTTTAGGGGAAATGGTGATTCTGGTAGAGGTCCTAGTGTGATGCTGTTTTGCTTTTTTCTCCCCTGCCTGATGTCTCATAGTGCTAGCTCTTCCCAAACCTGTCATGGTTGCATTTGGTTTCAGAAATACCAACGAGTGTCTCGTTTTGGCATACTAATACTGATTAATTGCTGTCTAGAGAATAAAACCTCACTTGTTTAGAGTAAGGAGACATGATGTTTGTGTTGTGGGGAAGTTTGTTAATAAAGCTGCGATGCAGCAGCTTTGTTCTTCACCAGATTTCTCCCCTTCCCTTGACCTCTCTGGAAGCAGTAAGCCTGGATGTGCATGGAGCCTGTGCTGCACTCCTTGGCTGACTTTCTGGCAATAGCTCATGTGTTCTGATTGACTCAATTAAATGGATTTGCAGCGGTGGGACTGTGCTCTTTTCCCTTGGTAGGGACAGGGCAGGCTGTACAACACTCGCCTGCTTGTCTTCTGGTCTTTCCTGGAATACTGTCCCTGGGGTGTGAGTATAAGCCAGGCTGCACTTCACCGATAACATGCCAACTTCGACAGCTGAGCCATCAGCTGCTAATCAGGATCAGTCATAACAGGGCTCTGCTCCTATGAGGTCATGCCCAATTGCTGTCTGGGGCTGGAGGGACCTGGCAGCCAAACCACCCAGTATCTCACCAGCTGCTAGGGCAGGGATCTGACTTGCAAGCCTGGGTCACTGGCCCATTTTGACCACCTGAAGTCCACTCTCTGGTGCTTACTTGTGCTTTGCACACAGGGAAGCCAGAGGCCATGAAGCTCATTTGAGATGATGGTGGCATGTTAGGCAGCTTTTCTCCTTGCTGAAGAAGATACCTCGCTTCTTGCCTTGCTGAGGGATGCCATAGCAGAAACTAAATACTACTCCATTCAAAGCTGGATCCTAGGATCAGGGGAGATCACCACAGCTCACTATAGGCTGTCCTGCCTGATTCAAAATAAAATGGTTCGAGTGGTTCAGGGTGAGCTCTTTGTTCCAAATGGCAAACAAGGGAAGTTGTGTTCGATCAAAACAACTCAGAGAAGCAGAGGCAGTGAGAACTCCCCATACCAATGGAGGGGGTCCGTCCTTTGGTTAATGTTCCACTCTGCTGAGTGTGGAGTGCGCAGCTCTCCCTGCCACTTTCACACCTCTCATCCCGTGGCTTTTCACATGTTAAGCTCTGTACTGAGCTGCAGCAAGGCACAGGTGAGGTCTTCTGCTGGAGCTAAGCCACATGGCCTGATGCCACAATATGTGGGACAGCTGGGAAATCCTGAGCTGAGGCTCAGCTCCAGGTCCTGCTATCAGGTCCCCCCCAAGATTTGGTCGGTGCTACAGACAGATTTTCCAGTAGCATTTGTGTTCATGATTACCTGAAAAGTTCATGTTTACCCTCATATCTTGCCTACTACATTTGAGGTTTAAAAATCCATGATCTTCTAAACCAATTTTATTTATTTAAGCGGGGTTTTTTTGTATATAAAAAACCTTATCAAGTTTGTTTACACTCCAAATTGACTAGAATTGATACATTTAGATACTTCAATTTGTCTACAAGGGTCGTGAGTGTTCTCTGCTAAATATGAGAAAAAGTGAATGACTAGCAGTGTCATGTTAAGTTTAAAACCAGTATGATTTGGAGTGGAATGAAACAATTGTGTCACCCTAAAGAAAAAACCTAAATAGATAATTTATAACAAAATAGATAACTTTTCTCTTGGAATTTTAAATACACTATATTGAAGCTTCTCCTGTGTCTGCCTCAATAAAATTTGCCTAAGAGGTTTTGAATCTGAGTGCAACAATTTCACATCATACCCACAGTTGTGAGATGTGGCTCCCAATATTATCTTGGGATTCTCCAGTACAGTAACATGCTGCCCAGGCTGTAGTGTCTGTTTGACTAGTTTAAGGGTCTTAGAGTTCTCCCACTTGCTTTTATTTGCATTTCTAGTGATGGGCTGAATATGCTGTTCCTGTAATTAGCTTTATGTACTTCATCAGAATAGACTCTAACATGCTATAAGTACCACATTGGAAAGAGTTCATTAAGCACCATGAAACAGTTTGATGTGTGGGGGAATGGAAGAAAGACAGATTGTTTAGAATGAGTTGAGGGATGATAGCTGAGTTCCAGAAGTGGAAGAATGTAGGTATAATATCAGGAAACACTTTGTAGTCATAAGGTCTACTAGTCTGTTAAATAATCTTCCAACTCAAGAGATGAAATCTCAGTTGTTTAAGATTCTTAAAATAGAATAACAGCATGATGTTAGAGGCAATTCTTCTCCAGTGAGGTGCTAGACTAGGAGACATAATGCTATTCAATATCTACCCACAGCTCTGAGTGCTGAAGCGATTTCTTTTCAGACTGAGCAAGAAAATGGTGATGAATATTTCGAAACTTGCATTAGTATCTCACGACAGCTATTGTTTTGTTTAACATTATAGAAATATGAAACTGCTTGTTTTGTGTAAACTTTCACAATCTCTTCTTCAATGTATAGATTTCCTGCTGGTTTTTGACCTGACGTTACTTGGCCTTTCTAAATGTTGAATTTCTATTCTAATAAGCAAAGATGTCAAAGTGTCGGATTCAGGTGGGTGGAGAGAAGAGGAAATTAAAGTGAGCACAGAAGCTTTGAATAGATGGCTAATTGCCTCCAAAAACGGTAGAATATTCAAAACTGTCACGTGGTGGACAGATATGCTGATTATTCTAAATGCATAAGTAAATACTAAGATTTTCCTATATGAAAATACATCCCAATCATGTTTCTATGACGGATTTTCTGTTCATTTTTCTACATGACAAATTCATTTTTTTCCTTTTTATCTTATTCTGATATCAATATTTAGATGAAAGAGTCACTTTATGCCATCACGTCACTCTGAATAGGACTAAAATAGAACTGTGTGAAATTAGAATTTTCAGCTTGGTGGGGCAAAGCATCTGGAAAAGTGCAGTATGTCAGCCAGGAAGAACAAGGACTGCAAAGACATTTTAGCTGCCTTCCAGGCTCTCGGCAGTTACTTTTCGTCCTCTAGTTGTTACAGCTGAAAAACAAACAAACAAACAGCCTTCAAAGAATGACTTGGAGGTGTAGGCACAGTGGTTTCACTCTGTTTGCAGAGATTGAAACAACAGCGGTGAATTATAAATTGTCCATCAATTTCAGTGGGTTTTAGATACAGTGTTTGTGAAAGTATTTTAAATGTGACAATATTTTAATAGCTTAGATAATGCTTTTACTGTCTACACGGTTACCTCTTCCCCTGCCCATTAGAGCATACCGAAGAGGGAAGCAGTTTCGCCACAGGAGGGTCTGCATCACTCCCTGCTGTGAATAAGTAAAGACAGGAAGACCAAGCTGCTTTGGAAATGCAGAACTACTTTTCTATGAAGATAGTGACCTGAAATATTTGGAGGGGTGGCAAATTTACTGAGCTGAAGTTTGTCAAAACTGAAAAAAATCTGTGAAAATCTCAACTCTGCAAACCCCGCTTTTTATGAGCAAAGAACAGTTGGAAGAATTTTACCAAGCTCTTGTGCCAGCTCAGCTTCAACAGAGTACTTAATCATCATGTTTGTTATTGTTGTAAAATGCCACATAAGATCTGTGGTTTTAGATATAAGAAGGCCTTTCTGCAAGGTTCTGTGTCGGTGTGCTATAGTTGTCCTGGCCCAGACCTGGCAGCTCCAGTTCCAGTTTTTGGCACTTATTTCTGTCTGGCTTTTTGAAAGTGACTTAAATTATTCACCACACTTTCTCGTCTGTAAAATGAGGTGGGAAAGTACAAATGTTTGCACAGATATTGGGTTATTGGGCCACACTGAAGAAATAGATAGTGACAAATCCTCTTTCCTGGCCCATTTCCAGATAGGGTTATTTGACTGATTATGAGCACCTAATTTAGTCACTGTGACTTTTAGTGTTTAATCTGCAGAGGGAAAAAGCAGTCCAAACCACTCACACACCAGGCTGCCAAATACTAGTTTTACTGAAGAAGGTAGTGCATTGCCCTACAATTAGGCTGTTCCCATCACAGGCACCCAAACTGTTAATATCTCTCTCTTGATGCTGTAGGAGATGTTGTCTCAATGATCAGTCTCTTGAATGTATCTACTGTGGCAACCTGCTTAGGTACTCCTGTACTGGGCTGTTTCATCAGCCCCTTCTTTATTTTGAAGATGTCCTGTGGCTGTTTTTCTTCTGCCTTTTTCCAGAGGAGATCATGACCCCTTTTTTTTGTTGCAGTAAAATGGGCGTCATTAATTTCTGAGAGGGATGCAAAGAAATCAGCGAAACCATTTCTAAAATAACGATATTTTTTCAGTCATTAAATCACATTTTCTAAAGCATCTAGTCTTCCCAGAGCCTGAAGCAAATCCCCTTGGATAGGGATGTGAGGGGAACAGGAGGCTGGTCCCCTCTGCAGCCAGGGCTAGAGGGAGCTGCCAGTGGAGTGCGACTTTGACAGTCTGGGGAAAAGCCTCGGTCACTCTGGAGTCTGAAAGAAGGACAAGGACAGCACATGTGTTTCTGGGGATGCATGGTGCTCAGAACAGTAGCACTTAAAATGTCCTTTGGAAAATACGAAGGCAAGCAGCAACTGGAACATATCTGTCACATCCAAATTAAAACCCCTCTGAAGAACAGAAAACTCACTATAAATTGTCTCCGTTTCATACTCTAATCTTCCTATTCTATCTGACAAGGGGAGAAATACTCGTTTAGAAGTGAACCCTTTGGGCATTCATTGTAATGGATTAATCTCTTAATTTAGCCCAAAGAAAAATTAAGAAATAAAGCTTTGAAGAAGTGAGAACTCTTCCATTTCTCTTTTTCTTTTTTTCTTTTTTTTTTTTCTTTGCCAAAAATGAGCATTAATTTAAAGATACAAGAAGTTCAATATGGTAGTTATGAGCCAATTCTGAGTCACAGTGAGACAAAGAAAAATCCATGTTATGATTTTGAATTATGGAAATTTTTAAAGGGTTTTTGTAAATATATTTTCCCTTGTGTAATTTCTTCCTAGGGTTAATGAGGCTGTTAGCTTGTTTTCCTAAAAATGAGGCAAATAACCTAAGGTTCAGTGTTTCTTTGATCTCATTCAGGAGGGACTAGATTTAGAAAAGTGAGTCTGAGATTATCTCATTAGAATCATATTATTACTAGCTGTTGTCAGAGGTGAAATATTATTAATTTCTTATGCACACAGTTCAATCCACTATGTGCCTTACTAGCAATAAACAGGATCAAAGTTATAAGTACTGTAAATATTACTGGTAAATCACATTTAGACCAAAATGTTTTAGAAAACAGAGCTGGCCTCTTTACACTACCTGAAAAATCAATTAGCAAAATGAAATGTGGATAATGAACACAAATAAATGCCTGTGTACTTGTCTCTTTTGGGGAGGGAGAGTGGCTGATTAGTTTAGGAGAACCATGGTGGATTAGTGCAGGTATGTATTCACAGTGGAGCAAAGGAAGACAAACTTCAAAGAAGATTCTAATCTTTGATCCTATTATGAATCCTGCAGAAGACTTGTGAATTCTAATTTAGTAGCGAGAGAAGTGTTACAGCCAAAAGACCATGGCCCTATTTATAGAGGAAGAACTTTTCCCCTGTAGAGGTTGGGCTGGAGTCTCACCCATGACATGTTTTCCGTCACACTAATCTAGTCCCAAACAGGTTAAAATTGAGGTCATTTATTTAAGTCTTCCAGGTGCTCTTGAGAATATCTGCAATAAAAAGAAGAAAGAGCATCTTTTGCAGCTTTCAGTGTGTGAGTTGTGATCCAAGAACTTAAAACCTGCAGCTCAAACAGCCTTTCCTTCTGACTTGCTGCTTGACAGTCTCTAGAGGCCTTGGTGAGATTACATGGGGCTGTAAACAGCTCAAAATGTTGTGATTCTTTGTCTTGTGACAGGTGCGAGACCACAGGCTTTCAATTTGGGATTTCCAAAGTTAATTTAAATGCTAAAAGAAAGCTAACTGAGGTCTGAAATAAGTAAAACCAACACTGGCAGGAAAAAAAACAAAAAGACAAACTGAGACCCTTCAACCAAGAACACTAAGCTGAATGGAATGTAAACAATTGCACAATATTTTCCTGCCAGGTGGGAGTTATCACAGACTTGTAGGCTATGGACACACTAGACATCAGCAATACCACCATCAGCAGTCAGCAAAGTTCACACCCTTGGACATGAGCCTGAGACGTGGTAGCATGCCTCCCATGTGGCAGCTTAAGGGTACACCTGTGGTTTTGGTGTGGTTAGGGGAGAAAGCTGCTGCTGTTCTGCTTGAACTGTGATTTGCAAACAAGCCCCAGCTCTCCGTTCCTTGTGGCATGGAGTCAAATAAGCTGGGCTACATGGTGCAAGTCTTTAATTTATGCTGTTGCTAACTTCATGGACTGCTGGTATGGTTTATCACACTTCAAGTTACCATCTTTATGCCCACAGAAATCTACATAGTCAGAAATACTTATGTACAAATACGAGCATTTAGGATGAGAGAATAAAGTGCTCTGATTTACAGATGTGGACAGGACCTTACTGGAACAGCCAGCAGAGTTCCCATACAAACCTTAATGTCTGATTGTGTGTCGGTGAGGTCCACCTCAGAATGGGTCACAACTCTTGCTGTATGCAGATTCACAAAATGGTCATACAGCTACTGTGTTATTTTAGCACACACTGTTTGAATTGGGCTATTAGGTGCTGCATCATGTGGGTCTCTACGTAAAAAGACCTTGCTGTCCAGAACACAATGGAGATGATGCCTACACTGGATGGCTGGTGGACTGATATCAGCAGCAACACCAACTCTGCACAGTGGACCTTGATGACACAAAATGAGCCTAGACCAGTTAGTTCTTCCATATCATGAACCTTCCTCCAGCTGACCATAATATTGATCTTCTCTTTTTGTTTTCTTTTTCAAAACAACCTTCTCAAAAAAGACAAATTCCATGATACTCCTTAATTGAGCACAAAGAAAGAAAATAGCTTCAAACTGGCAAAGAAGAATTGGGAGTCACCCTTTTACTTCACCACTAAAAATAGAGAAGGAATACAGTAAATGAAGGAATTAGTTATTTCCTACCACTGCTTTGCATCTCAAAAATAGTGTATATTTCAGGTGCCATGATAGCATAATATTTATATTTAGTCAGTGGTTAACTTCCTTTCTATCACACACTACTGTTATACTGCCTTCCTGCTAGCCATTTTTGGAAATGTATGTACAACCTCCAGAGAAAACTAAGCAAAACTGAGTAGAAGAATGATATGTTCTGAATAAAATGGCATGCCTTGATCAAAACGTCTTATGAACAAGCCTGGGAAACCCTTGTATGCTCTTCTCCTTCTGCTAAACTGTATGGATTAGGGTGGGCCAGAGCTTAGTCCATACCCTGAAGTGTGTGGCAAGACTTTCTTGGATTAGATGAAAGACTTAAAAATGCATCACTTTTATCCTGTATTTTTCTCCTTAAAATACATACATATATATACATATATATATATACACACACACACATATATAAAATTTATTTGGCACTTCTATAAAATCTTCTGCTCAATTCTTACTACACAGCATGAGATGATCTAGGAATTAATATTACTTTTGTAATCAGAGGAAAGGGGATTTTCCAATGAACATTATTACGATAATTCTATGTAAACAGAAAGCCTATTTTTAGATGCTTGGATATATCCTGCGATAAAACGTTCCTCCTCTGACATGTTCTAATGTTGACTAAATGTATTATGTACTGCATCTAGGTATCTAAGGAATTTTAATTGTCTCAGAGGTACACAATAGCCTTTTAGAATTAGGATATTTATCACTTGTCACAGCTTGTAAATTTAGATACAGAACAGGCCTGTACACTGTCAAGCTGTGTGGGAAAGTAAGAATAAGAGGTAGCGTCATGGTCTCTGTATGCTTTCCAAGCATGTTAATAGCTAGTGGGTTCTAAAAATGTCTAATATATAGCTTTAAAAAGCTTAAACCTGAAAGATGCATGAAAATGTAAAAGAAAACAGCTGATGCTAAGAAACTCTCTCTTAAGCGCGTAACTCAGTCCTACTCCTTTGGCAAAGTGATAGTTGCTCTAAGAAACGTACTGAATTATGCATGGCTTACCAATGATCCTGCATGGGAGAGACGCTGGAGCTCCGCTGTGATGGTGGGAAGCTTTGGGGAATGTGTGCACTCCTCAACTGTCATCTACCTATTGTGTGAATCAAAAGTATCTGCAGATAAAACAGTCAGACTAATTGAACCAAGCCCCTGAGAAGCATGCTAAGTGATACAAGCTTGCTATCAGTCACAGTCGGAAGATTAAACTACGGACTGTCAGGCTGAACAATTTGCAGCTAGGATTAATTTGGTATTCCCCACTTCAGGGCATGCCAGCTGTTGCGTTAAAAAACCCTATAAAAACTAGTCTACAACATCTAAGATTGTCACAATTTAAAACAGACCAGCTTTGTCATGGAGCCCACAGTTTTGTAGCCATGTTATTATTATTTTATTTTATTTTATTTTATTTTATTTTGTTTTGTTTTATTTTGTTTTATTTTCTTTATTTTGTTTTATTTTGTTTTTTAATTGGTTTGGATAGATGGCAAACCTTTCCCTAACTGGTGTCTCACCAGCTGCCGTAAGCTGGTTACTGTCCTTAGCCAGGGGCTGTGGGAATTGCTCCTCCACCACCATCTGGGCAGAGATGAAGCAGAGCAGCAAGGTCCTGCCCAGCCCTGGTGAGGGTGAGAAGAAATGTCACAGGTCCTTGGTCTGTGGGAGAGCAATTTCCCTTAACAGCTAGGTGTGACAGAAGCCATGCAGTTATAAGGGGTAAATGCCTCTTGTTTGCATTTACACACTTCTGATTTGGGCAATAGAGATTTAATTACTATTGATGGAAGTGCTGGTTTCCCAACTACTGTTATTGTCATCCATGTGAGGAATATTTCTGTTTCAGAAGAATGATTAGACACTAGCTTCACTACTTAATGCTTCTCATATCCTCATACCTGTCTGCACAGAGCCTTTCCTTGAGCCATGTTTTCCCTGTGATCATCAGCAGTGACCCCCTGGTCTCTGCAGACACCCATTTGACTTCTCCCCTTCCCTTATAGCCATGTATTTGGATTAATCATCCTGCTAAAATATGCTATGATCCCTATTTGAACAGTTTTTAAAACACGGTCATTCAATCGGTGTTTTGTTCCAAAATGTCTGTGCACTATCTCTTTTGCTGGTTTATCTCATGCCTTTAGACAAGGGACTTCTTGTCTTACTGGTGCTGTCTGTCACCTGCATGGCACGATGCATGCTCCCAGTGATTCATGTGATTTGGAAGACTGGCATTAAATAAGAATTGTGTTAACAGTTGCTTCCACTACAGCAGGCACAAAGCTTCCCCCTGCTCATTCGCAGTTTGTAATTAGCTGGTAAAATGTATATGTAATTAGCTTTGATAATGCTTCCAGGAAACTACTGCATGCTTGTTGAAACTTCAACTCATTGTAGAGGTATTTTAGAGGGAAGTTTTTGGCGGAAGTAAGCTCCACTGGAATTTTGGAACGTTTCCCACCAGGTAGGTTGTAAAGATGTCAGGGCTTTCTCCATACACAGCCTTCTGAACTTCTTGCAGCTTCCATCTCCATCGCAAGGTCCTCCCACTGCTTGAAATAGTGCCCTGGTTCACCTAGGGGCTCTGATGGGTGCTCTGGCTACTCACATTGGCAGCTGGAGCTGAACAACATGGTTGCAGTGAATTATTCGGTGTCTCAATCAAATTAGCTCCGCGGTCTCTGAGGGTTCATAAATTCTGCCCATGGCTAACGAGCCGCTGATGCCACCGACACACTTTGTCTATCTGTGGCTGTGGTCCAGGAGCTATGCTCGCTGGCTGCTGCTGGTTGCTGACATTTAATCTTGTGCAGCCGCAGCGCTCTGAAGTTGGGGGTCCCACTGCAAGCAGGAGAGCAGCTGTGAAGCAAACACTCTCAACTTTCTGCATCCTTGTCCTTGGCTCAGTATTGCACCTGCTAATAGCAATACAAATGTGCCTCAACAGTTAAAGGTGAGGTCTAGAAGCACAGTGCAGTAAAATGAACCACTGAAAGCTCGGCTGGTACAGCGCTCAGTGTGTTTTATGTCCCAGGATCTGTACTGTATATCCCTGCCTATCAAGTGATATGTAATTTACAGCATTTTGGTTATGCTTGGAATAAATTTATTTAAATCTGACTTCTCTTTAGCATTAGCTTGCAGACCTGAAGGTAAATAATCCACAGTTGACATTGGACTTCTGTTGCTCAGCAATCTAAATTCTGCTGATTTCAAATTATTCAAGCCTGGCAACATTTTAGTAAACATATGGTAACAAATCACCTTATATAAATTACTATTCATCTGGTAAGGGTTGGAGGTCTCTAAGTTTTATACTTTCCATCTCTCTTTGCAGTACTGTGCTGGAGATGAAGCAATTTTTCTGGTAGTGATTCAAAGGAAATGGATAAAAGGGTATAAAAAGTTTCAGAGCAACCTGCAGGTGCTGAGAGATGGGAAGGGATGGCTTAGCTGGGGCTGGCCCTGGCATCCACTCCACATCAGGAGTCCTGAGCTGTTCGTGAGCCATGGTGGTTCACAGCACAGGCTTTCAAGGCAAACTCTCCAAGAACTCCGAGTGGTGCAGAGGAATTAAACAGTAAAAATACAGGAAGTAATTAAGGGCTTACGGATCACTTGCATTCATATTAACATGAATTATTTCTTTAATTGGCTTCATGGGGACTACTCAGTGCTATATAGGTTAGAAGGAGGGGTCTCCAGCAGACCTTGCTGCAGCACCAGCTGGGAATCCAGATCATTCAAGTGACTTGGGAACAAGGTGTTTCCACTGTGATTGTAAGTGGGAACTCCAGCAACAACAGATAATAAACCACCCACATTTGCAAGTATCTCACTTTTATTAAAACCAACCAACCAACCAACCAACCAACCACAATAGTAGCCACTTGAAAGGTATTTTTTTTTTACAGCTGCATAAAGAACTCAGTTATCTGAAATATGGAGAGCTTCTCCACATGGTGCTGTTAGTGCCAGCTCCACTGATTCTTTAGAAATTGCCATGCACTTTGCTACTGGCTGAAGCGATGGAGTGTGATGACAGACCTCATCCTCGCTGTGTTGCATGGTATGTCTAGACACAGAAACCTTTCTTTTCAGTAGACAGTCAATTTTTTTGCTCTAAGTGTAGGTTAATGTATTGATACTTCTAAAGAAGTTTCTATTGAAAGGTGTTGGTGAATATTGTGTACATCAACTGGTTTTCTTTCAGAAAACTTGAGTGATAGGCAAGTGTTGCTATCATTACCTTGTGGAAAGATGAAGTGAGGAACATGTGTATGTGCCACATTTCTCACAGAGCCGTCTCAGATCATATTGGAAGAAGGTTTATGTGGAATATTTGGAGACCAGTGTGCCTCCAGCCCTCTGAATCTGTTCTATTGCAGGGTGGCTGGTCTGACAGACCCAGAGATGAGCTTCCTGGGGTCACAACAGGGAAAATGACTGCCAGTTGTGGGAACAATGTGCTGAAAGAAATGGTTTCCCTAAGCCATGTAATGGAGGGAGCATGATAGTGCTTCAGGACCATGTTTGAAGTGTTTTGACACAGAAGTCACATTTAGACACTTATTCTCATCTCCAGTGGAACAGAGCTCTGCTTCCTCGGGGAAAGTTTTAGAAACATTTGTGCCTTTATGTGACGCAACCACGTTCCCTTCAGACATCCTGAGCTGAGGGAGAACTTTCATGGAAACTCCTCATCAGTGAAGTACATATAGTCCTTCATCTCTGTAAAGTTAGCTTTCTAATTTAACATATCAAAGTATTCAAATTTATGAAGCAGTTTCTTGGAGCTCAGTTAATCCCATGGGTAATGTTTCTACAAAACCAGTAGCCGAACTGCCTCCCTGTTAGCACTGGGTAGGGAAAAGAGAGAACTGTGTCGTGCGAACTGCAAGGAAATTAGAACAAGCTAATCTAAGAACAACAAAGAGGAAAGTTAAACATTAAAGATGCTTTAATATAGACCACAAAATGTTGAACTAGAAACATGGTCCTAACCTGTATTATAGTCTGGTGCACAAATAAAAGTCTATATAGGCAGAATGCAGCAAGAAATGACCGTATTTGATAAAAAATACATTTCCAATTAAGAAATTATAATGAGTATATGTAGGACATTTCACAAAGCTTTCTCAGGGAGATGAGACACATAGGATCATTGAAAACAGGACAGCACGGTGAGTTGTCCTTGTCGTGAAGCATGATCAGCTATACTTGCATGATTTGGGGCAGATTTTTCTCTACTGTTGTTTATAGTGTGTTTAAAAGATGAAGCTTGCCTAGGAAGCTTATTCCTTTTTCACTTTTTGAAAATAATTCATGATGTCTAACCTATATTTTTTCTCACAGGAGTTTATACTTGTTTCTCTTGTTGTGTCTGCAAAGGATACAGAGAATTATTTCTGCCCAATACACAGGCAGAGAATTGTTTCTGCGCAATACATATTTGAAGACTGTTGTCACATTGCATCCCATTTGCCTTCTGTAGAAATGAATCAATCCAAGTGCTTCAGCTTTTTCCCAGGCTGTACTTTCAAAGACCTCTGTTAATTTTCTGTTCCTCATCTTTGGACTTCTGCTTGGTCTGAGTATGGTTCCCAGACCTGGACCAGTTATAGAGAGCTAATATAAACCCCACTTTGTAAAACTTTTCATAATGTAAGTCAATCACTACAAGACCAGGGAAATTAAACCTTTCAGAGTTGACATGACTTGCCCAAGGCTACGCATCAGGGCAACAGCAGAGCCAGGAAGGGAACCCAAGACACAGCTCCCCAGACAGTCCCTGTGTTCCTGTGAAGAATGGTCTCCCTTGGCAAACACACTATGTGCAAGACTTTCATTAATGAATTGTACCACGTAGCATCCTTAAAAAGTCTGGACTGCCCCCAGGAAATGACCCTTTTCCTTGCAAAGGGTGAAATGTAGTAATGCCTTTGATTTTTATGTGCTGGCTGCTCTTGGTATGGCTTTAACCTGTCTGAACTCCTGAAGGCTCTGGTCTCTTGCAGCTTGGGTGCATGTCGCTTGTAAATCCATTTTATCCTCTTCCCTGTCACCTTCAAAACTTACCATAAATGGAAGTCAGCATACAAGTTCTCTTTAAGCTATGTTCACAGTAAATTTGTTTGCGCCTTTTAGTTATGTATTAGTGAAGAAAACCAGAGTGTGTTAAAAAAAAATAACTGGCATATTCTGTTTGCTCCAACCAAGATCACTTAGCAACCCAGTAAAGTAAAAATACAAGTAGCTCTAAAATGAGTTTGTAGGAGAAGTTGCCCAGCATGAGCTGCAATTGCAGCAAATATATTTCTCCTTAATTATTGTGTAGTAGTAAGTACATTCAAATGTTCAGCCTTCTCCTTAGCTGTATGCTGTTTGCTGAAACACAGTCAGCTCTGCTCATATACACTGATTAAAAACATACTTATCCATCTGATTTAAAACTATTCTAATAATTACTCAGCTGATCTGATCTGCACATCATATTCTTTGCTCTGATGTGTTTATTTAAATAAAAAAAAAAAAAGTGCATTTCTTCATTTTTCTCCTTGACTCTATTGGAATAGTTCATCTGTAATTTAAGACTCAGGAACTTTCTTACCAATGGAAATCAGTGTGCTAATTTAATAGCAGCAATTGCTTAGCCTATCCAATGCCAGAGAGACCCCAGTGCAAGAAAGGGTGTACTAATATAGCTTTATGAACATGCAGCACTCGTACCAGCACACTGCTGATTGAAAAACACAGGAGGCAGTTCTTCAAAGGATTCTGAATAAAGCCTTTGGTCCTATTTCCATGCATGGATTTTTTTTTTCATTGTCCTAAATACATTTGTTAGGCTACCTCATTTTGAACAGTAGCTGAAGCTACATTAGGGAAATATTTTGCATGTGTTTAATCCATCACTGAAAACAATGGAGAGATATATATGTTTGACCTGATATATATCTCAGCATTTAAAATCCTTCTGAATCCTTAGATAGAGCTAGTTAATCTCTTAAACATGCACTTATAATGACTTAAGAATCCAGACACTGGAGATATAGTGACCCAGTTGTGCTCTGCACTGCTGTGTGCAGGAGGTGATCTGTATTTTATTAATCCAAATAATTTCTGAAGCCTGTGAATATACTTATGACTTTGCAAGTGCTAATGAGCATTGCTTGCGACCTAAGCAAATGGTGTTCTCCAGCCAGATGCTCTGTGGCAGGTGCACAGTCCTGCATTGCGCACTGAGGTGGTGAGCTCTGCGCTTAAAATATCTTTTAAATGTGTTGTAGTTACTGGAAACTTTCAGTGATATCAGATACCATGACAAAGAAACAGACTGGAGATTGCCCAGAAGTTTTCAACTCCAACAATAGTTTCTTTAAATGTAAATTTTCTTTATAGTGCAGAAGAAAGAAAATGTTTTTCCTTCCTTTGAGGTACAATGGTGGTCTTAACATGATTTAAACTGCATTGCAGTCTCTGAATGCTTTATTAGGTAACACTAGCTAGGACCCCCTGCTATGACCCAGTAATACTCTTACCTATTAATTATTCCTGTTCCAGGGAGGGAGCAAGATGTTACTATACATGAAGTAATATGATGCCCAACAATTATATCTCCTGAAGCTATAGACATGTATTTACTGGTGTGAATGCACCAGTATTAATCATGATAAAAAGCACTGTGTTAAGCTGTTAAAAATCTGTTACTGGCAAAAATATGTATATATTTATCAGCAGCTGTCAGTATTTTAATGTCTTGCCTCTAAACTAGTTGTCTTTAGAGAGAGACTGTCATGTTAAATGTACCTTCTCTATGTTTCAAACGGTACCTTTGGTAGTTAGAATGAAAGAATGCAATAGAAAAGTCTAACTAACTGTTTTTACCAATGATAGTCCAGCCATTTAGACTGATTAGTCGTCGTCTAAGCAATATAAATTCAAGAATCCTATCAGAGCATTTCTGAGAGGTACACTGCACAGCAGCACTGCATGCCTGCAGCAGCACTCTAAGGGTTTCTGTCTCCCCTCAAACCCATTGCTATTTGCTTAAACAGCTGTTCCATTATTTACACCACTACCCCGTTTACCTGCTCCATGAATACTTTGCGACCAAACACGTCATTCACACCTGTCTCTGGGTCCTCTTAGCACTGATGCTTTTGTGCCAAGTAAGCATCCCAAGCTGCTGCTGGGGGAGATGAAAGAGGAAATGTCACCCCAGGAGCAACCTTGGCAGTAGTGTGATTCTGGCTGCCTAAACAACTGAAGTGGCACTGGCTTTACAAGGTGCTGGGAATTTTGGGCACACCTCATCAGCAGTTGGAAGATGATCCTTTCTGGAAACAGCATAACCAGTGACGGCTGCTAATTATCATATACTGAAGAATTTGCATGGTGAACAAGAATGATTTGTAGAGAAGCAAAATGCTCTTTACCAAGTCCCCATTGCAGCTGTCCATGCTGAAGTGGGTCATGGCACTTCAGGTAGACCATGGAAAGCCCACCATGATCTGTGTTTGTCTATTGCTAGATGCTGTAGGATGCAGCTCTGTTAAGGGTACACTTGTCCTGAATATTGCCCCCAGGTACCTCCTTCTCTGAAAACACATCCCATGATCCTCCTCCTATCACACTGCAGTATGTCACTTGAGATTCTCCTTTGACTACAAGGCAATCCATCCATCCTTGCTGTCATGTAACACTCGCATCCTCTGAGCTGAAAGCCTTCTCAGAGGGCACTGAACCACTTGCGTAGTGGAAAAAACATGCATTGTCACCTAGTCTTAAATGTATTTCTTTTATCAAGACCAAATAAACCTTTTTTTTCTTCTCATATGAATAGGCTTTGTCAGCTAATGAACCCTTTAAGCTAGTTTGCAAATAACTGCACTGTAGGATGGAGAATTCTTATGGAGTGAAACTGTGAGCATATTAGCATACAGAGAAACTGTCATTTTTTCCTAGGTTTGTAACTCAGAAACCACAGGAAGAACAGGGTAGTCTTGATTAATTGGACCAACTCAGTTTGCTCATAGGTTTTTCGTCACTTAGACACAGTCATCTCCTTCACACGCCCTCTGAAGTCATAATGTGGTCAGAATAAATGCCCTCCCCTTGCAAGAGCGTTGGGTAGCTTGCTCCAGCATAAGAGCATTAAAAAACACATCTTGGCCTCGAAAACAGATGAAATATAAACAAGGCCTCCATAGCACCAAGTTCTGTCCTTAAAAGTACCATAAACAAAAATCAGGGCCGTGAACCTACAGTGCGTTGGAGCTCTGCCTGTAAGTGCCAGGGACAGCAGAGGGATGCTGCTCGTGAACTTGATGAAGCGTGGCCTTGTCAGAGACATTAAAATGACATGTTTATCCTATAAAATGAAGTTGGAAGGTTCAGCTCTCACAGACACCTGCCGAGGTCTAGATAGGGATTGTCTGAGAAGGCCTGGTTAGGAAAGGGCTTGTTTGGGTAGGGTGGCCTTGACTGAGGGACAGTTTATTCTCATGGGAATAAACATACCTTTTTATTGTAGCCGAAAGAAAGTTTCCTATCACAAACGAGACATATGAGCTGTATTAAACACATAATGAAGGGTAGTACCTGGGCAAAAGCACAAGGAAGATATTGGGAGAGGGAATTCAGTTGTGTGACTGTAGGTTTTTGGTGCTGCCTTTGAGAGCCCAGGGAATCCCCTCAGCCTTGTTTGCCTATACAATGTCTGCAATGCCATGCAGAAGTCTCAAGTGCATTAAGATGTCTAAAAATGGCATTTGGACACTTATGATCGCACTGATCTCATCTCAAGGATTCAGGAATTCAGATATGCAGACTCTGGTACTTGCAGTGCTCCTCACATGTGAGCTCCACATGGTGCTAGCTACCTGAGACCTGGCTCAGTATGGTCAGAGAAGCCTGCAGAGCTTCATGCCTCATCCTGATGCAGCTGATGATTTTAAGCCTCCCTTGCTGCCCAGAGCACTGGTGGCCTACAGGGCCATGTTACATCTGCCACGGCTCCATGCACACCAAACCCAGGAGATCCATGTCATTCTGCCCTATATATGTCTTCAGCTCTATGATACAATAGATAGGATTTACTGTTACCTCATGCCCAGGGTTTTATGTCTGTTTCAGGCAATGATTATGCAATCTTTGTGAGGAGCAGTTGAAAAATGAAGTGCATCCAAAATAACTTGTGTGTCTGCTTCCTAGTGGGAGGGTTTGAAAGGCTTTATTTCCTGGTGGTCTCTGCCTGGATTGGTACAGATAAAAAGTCATTTTTGCCAAGTAAGTTGTCTCTATAATTTTAGGGGTTTAATTCCTTTTTTATTTAATGTTGTACAAAGACACGAAGTGGCCTGCACAGCTATATTTACTCAACCCCTGCTCGGTATTCAGTCAGCTATGATCCATTCATACCTTAAATTCTGATGCCATCTCTTATCCTTAAAGATGAGCTATGGACATTGGTTGCTTTCAATCTAACTGCTTTCCACTCTATCACTGTTAACTTACTGTTTATCATCGCGGATGATGTATACATCTCTGCAAAACTTGTCCTCCATCTTCAGCTGGGTGTGCTTTAAGGCCAAATCTTCTCTTTCTCTTTCTATGTGTCTCATCAGAGATGCAGCTATTCTTGTTGTGAAAACAGTCACTGTAATGAAGTGCAGATTAATGGAAAGATTATTTCTGTGAATATAAAGAGTTTGTGGAATACAGCATTTTCTATTTTAATATATTCAGAAACCGGATCACAATTCTGCCACCCCCAACTCTGATATTTTTTGTCCTCTTTTTATTCTGATGTAGAGATGATAATACTGGGCTGTGATATCTCCCCAGCAGTTGTCTGCAGTAGCAGTGTACTGCACTTCTGTACCTGCACACAATATATCCCACTTAACAAATTCTTCATGAATCATTTCTTCTTTATAGCATGTTTTTATCCAAGTAGAGCATCCGGTCTGCCTTATACGCTATTGATCCATTTGGAGCCTATCTCAGTGACTTCCTACATGTTTCTACCTCATTAGAGTCATTACTGTCTTGGTCTTCTGTCAGAATGGAATCCAAAGGATTTTTCTTCTTTCTGAATATTCTGCATCATTGCCAATTATTTCTGAATTGGAGGTATCCCAGCTCTTTTAAGTTTGCAGCCATGTTTTACAGAGTGAGTGTGAATTTTATCAGTTGTCAGGAGAGTTTTCGTGCATTTACATCCCAAAGTGGTGCCACACAAGCTCTTGAATCCTCTGACATGGTGCAAATAAAATCCTGAGAGTATGTGGTTGTTGACTGGCCTGAAGAGTAGCTGGGGATGTCCGCAGCCCTCTCTGCTGCAGACAGGGGTTCCTAAGTGTTTTCTTCTGCTGTCTCTTCCCCTAGAAGCCAGGCAGCAGAAAATGGCCAAGCCCTCACAGGCCCTGGGCATGGATCCAATGGGAAAACACACACAGGACCGTGATTCTTTGCTGAGCTCAACAACATCCACTGGTGGGCTACAGGGTCATGCTTGCCTAGGGAAGCTGCTTGCTGGGAAAATATTTTTGCCTATCTCACAAAATTCTGCATGTGCACAGGCTATATGTACAGTGTGAGAGCTATGCTGAAGTAGCATGTGGATGGCTTTGAAGGGATTTGAGGCCACCTCCTCAAAGACTCTGTGTCTTTGTGAGTTCAAAGGAAGCAAGAAGCTCCATCAGTACCACCAGTCTCTTCTCCTTCTTTCCTCTGTCTGGCTCTGTAAAAGGTGCCTAAATCTGGTCCTTGGATTCTGTTGCTTTGCTTTTATTCAGAATGCCCCAAATGCAATGTCATTCAGTTGCTCATACAGCCACAGGATCATTCTTTACAGTCAAAAGTGATTCCTCTCACTGAGAATGTGCCTTGTGCATCTGACCCTGCCAGGCAACCAGGTACCTTCTTGGTGAGTGTGCTCAGCACCCACCCCTGCTGCTGCAGGGACAGTGCTGTGGTGGTTGAGGGGTGCCAGGAGGCAAAACTATTTGTTTCAGCTACATAGATTACATGGTGGAAAATTTGAACAAGGAAGCAACTATTTCTTGATTATTCTGTCTGTATACTATAATAACAGCATGCACAGGCAACGGCTCACCTGCATGGCTATGCCCCAAATCACTGTTGACTTAGTCTGTCCCTGCTGTTCCTCTTATTAATTTATAGTTTATTCAGAAAACACAGACATTTGACTGAGGTGGTGCCTTAGGGTCTTTTAGTTGGCTTCTACCCAAGTTTGCTTGTCAAGTAACCTTTCTTTTCTTCTGGTGCAATATGTTTGTGCTGGTTGCTAAGCAGATTACTTCCTAGCTGCATGTTTAACAAGAATGAAAATGGTAACACACAGTTTGGAGGTGCCTGATAGCAGCAGGGTATTTTTGAGTTAGGAAACAGTAAATAAGGGACTAAAATAATGATATCTACTGCTTCCTGGGATGGTTTTTTTATGCACGAAATCCTCGAGATTCTGATATTTGCCATATTTCATTTGGTGTCTATACTTCCATTAATACCTGAAAATGTTTGCACAGGCAACAAGGAATTTCAGCTGAGGAAAGGTAAGTAATGTAATATTTATTATTAAACGAATCTTTTTGAAAACTTTACTGTTTCCCTCCAATTTGTTTTTGTCAAAACCCTATTGACTCTAGTGCAGTGGCATTTACCCTCTTTGTGTAACCCTTTCTTTATTAATGTCTTCAGATATACGTTGCTCTACTGAAGAGTTACCATATTCTTTAAGCAAAGTGAATCCTGATCATGTCATTTCCCATTCATACCATTTCAGTATAAAAACATGGTTATACTGATTACAGCTTTCTAGACCACTGAGCTTCAATAAGATGTATATCCTGGGGCAAGAGGAAATCAGGCAAAGAGTATTCTTGGGTTAATCTCACTGTTGAAGTTGGTTTGAGGCTCTAACTGAGAAAGAACTGCAGGACTACCCATTAAGATCCCATGGTTTGAATATTGAGTATTTTATTGTTGGTGATAGTGGTGGTGGGTTTTTATATTTTTTATTTCTTTTGTTCCATTTTGATGTCCCCAGTTAATAATTGATAATACGTATTTTCTCATACTCCCTTTCTTATTTTATTTGTCACTGAGTCTTTTCTTTTATACTACAAGACTTCCAGTGCAGGAACTTTTTTCAGCACACTGGAGGTCCAGCCTAACTAATACCCACAGGGCCATATAAATCATCAGAGAAATCTGGAGTAAGCAGGCATTTTTAAATTGTTCTTCTGAAAATGAGGAGCTTCTCAATGAACATGCTGGACCCAAGCAAGAAGCCTTGTTGATAGTGGCTGATAATAACTTGGTCACCCTTAGAGAGAATCTGCAGGGAAGGATACCAGAGATGTTGAATTCAAATATACACCCCTTGTCTTGCTCCATGAATCTTACCCCAGGGAAAAGGCACTTGTGAGGCAGGCAGAGCCACAGCTTCTTGCTTCCTTTAGGATCACAATACTTCTTGGGATGTTCTTGGTGGGCAACTTTCTTCTAGTTCTCCATAGAGTAACTGGTGGCCTTACCATATACCCTCCACCTTCCTCTGCACAAAGCACAGACACACTCAGGACTTGTCACCCGCTGTAGCTGCTGTTCTCGGCAGTGTCAGAGCAGCAGAGCACGGCTTCTGCTGCATCACCTGTGGTACAGTTAATGACGCACATCCAAAGGCCACTTCCGATTTCCTGAAGGAAGGATTTCTCGTATGTACCTGAACTGCAGTGTACCCAGCTGAAACAGGAGTATGTGCTTTGTACAGCTGAAATCAATATACCAGTGACTAAATTGTTGGGTTTGGACAGTAAAAGCAGGATTAGCCCTAGTAGGTTTTCCAGTATCTATTACCTCTACCAGTAGGAATATCTATGGGACTACCTTCTCCATGGCAGTTGTGCATGCCCTGATAAACAGCAGCCCATGTGTGGCCCCAGCAAGGGTGACCTGTTTGTTGTTGTTCAGGTAAATCACTCAATCTTGGCACTGCAAGCAACCCTGGGGAGACACTCGTAGCTAGTTTCTACACAGAAGGGTGCTGATATATCTGACCAGCATTTTGGTGGATAACATATTCTGGACCGGTCTTGAGGAAGCAGCATTGCCCAGGTCTGGGAAGGGTGTGCTCTGGCCATACCATCTGTCTCTTGCCCCTGTGTGTCCTGTTGCCAGAACCAGTGCACAGTGGCCTGATCCAAACAAATTTATCAGAGCCACAGAAACATCAAACATAAACTTTTACAAGTTTTCAGGAATTTGCCTCACCTGAGAGGCAGTATCCTACTGGTGTTCTTATTGAGAGAAAGCCTGCAAAATGAGCTAATCATCTTTAACATTTCCCATGAGAGAAATCCTCATGGGAGAATGGCAATGAAAGTGTCTCATCAGCAGAAACCTTCATTAAAAACGCTAGCCCTATTAGACATCAGGGGGTCCAGTCAGGAGACACAAGGCACCAAGCTGCATTAGCACCATTGCTGATAAGATTATTTTCCTTTCATGTGAATTTGGAATTGTGTAATTGCCACCAGTTAATGCTTTATTCTCCACAATCTCGTTCCTTCCACACATTTTCAAAAGCTGTAAAAAAGGATGTCTCTTAGATTTTTACATTCTCAGGAGTTTTATTATTCTCTGCTCTCTTCCTGAAAAGCTGAACTACACTGTCACAAAAATCACAGCCACTGAACAAATTGACAGCAGACATGGAGAGAAAAATAAACAATACTCTCATAGAAATACTGTTTCTTCAATGATCCTTTCTTATTACACTGAGAAAAAGGTAGACAATATTATCATCATTGCTAAAGTATTTCCTCTAGATGTGCTGGCTAATCAGTATGTGAAAAGTGAACAGTTTTACCTACTAAGCATTGCCTTGTGGCTACCTTCATTAAAATTTATCTACCATCGTGTTGCTCAATCACCCACTTTGATTAGATCCTCCTGGAATTCCTCTCCATTCTCAGTCATTTTCTGTAGCTTAAATAATTCTGTGTCCTCAGCAAATTCACCACCTTGCATACTGCTTCCTCTTCAAGATTATAACTGAAGTTGTTGAGTTGCAGAGATTTTGAGAGTACCTACATGTTCAACTTGACAATAAAACTATTTGCTCTTCCTTATCACTTCTTTATTTAAAAACTCTTGCATTTCCCCACACGATTACAAACTTCCATTAATATTCTCCCTTAGGTGACTTTCCCAGAAGACTTGGGTAAAACTAAATGAATGTGTGGCTTAGTAACTTTGTACTGTCACAGAGCTCTGCCAGGTTTATTGTAGATAACATATTCTGACAGAAATTTTGCTGCTATTTCTCTCTTTATGTTTAAAAATCTGAGTTATTTATGTCTTCAATCATCTTTCTTATGTTTAGATGACTGTTTCTATTTTACAGTGGAAGAAAAAAGTGTATTGCAAAACAGAGAACAGATTCCTATATGTACCTTGCAACAGAAATATTAAAAAGACAAAACCACAGCGGTGATGGTCTTCACCATTATTTCTATAAATGAATGGGGCATATCCATGCATTTCTGAAAATCCAGCTAGTACAAGTATCAGATACTCTCACTTACAAATGCTGTCTTTGTTTCTAAGAGTATTTTCAGTTTGCCACCTAGCATTTATTCAGTTGTTTCCTTTGTGTCATGATTCATGAGTGTCAAGAGAGGGCATATTTAGCTTATGTGCTTTTAAAGGAAACTGGGCCAAAGCTGTCTGAGGATATGCAACAATGGCTAGATATTATTTTCTTTCTGCATATGTGGTTATTTTAGAAGCTGTACAAGTTTTACTTTATAATTAGAAAGTCAAATTATTTTCATTCTGTAGCGATTATATTCATTTGAGGTGGAAGAGCTGTAGAAGTGTGGATGGGCTAATGGCCATTTGCATGAAAGGCTGATGAATACACGTGGGTTTTTCCTGTGCTTGTTTTCGAAGCTATTGGTGTGACCTGTTCTGCTGCGGTTGCATTTGCATTGTCTCATGAAGGGCATCAAAAGCACGTTTTTCATCTCCAAAATGAAAAATAAAATAATCTTGGTATCTTAAAGATGGAGCTGTCAGAGCAGCAGTTTACCAGTTGCTCCACGGCAAAGAAAAATCTTCACATCCAAATCTGAGAGAATTCAAAAAGATGCTTTAGGATAAGTTTCTGTATCTTTGCAGTTCTGTGGATCTCAGCTGCCAGAAATAAATGGCTGGTGAACTGAATCGCCCTGCTACATAGGGTATATAGTGTCTGTGAGTGTTCACCCAGAAGCAAACATCCTCTGCCCTGGCAATCTTATAAAACATCACAACTCAGAAAGAGTAAATTGGATAAAGCACTGCCTCCAAGCCCTGCTTGGTCTTCCTCAAAAGCCATAAGAGTACCAATACTTAAGATGGTTCCAACTACTTCTTTAGTAGTTTGTTTGTTTTGGTTTGCTTTTTTTTTTTTGCTGGTACATGTGTAAATGAGCACTATAATATAATGTTTTCATCTGAAATTTGAAATTTGTTTACTGGACTATTTTTGAGATTTAGCCACAAATTATTTCATGTAGACTTTGGAATATACCACTTCAGCACAGTTCATACAGCAGCTCAAACAGGTGCCATTTAAATGCAATGGCAAATAGTGTCTTAACAGTCCTGAAAAAAAGAATGTCAATCTGAAATATTGCTACCTGCCTTGCTCTTAGACCAGGCATTCTGCACCTGTAAAAGAAAGAGTACCCAGCAAACATATCTGTAATATCCTGTCTGCAATAGCAAATAAAGAGAGAGTTTATGTTTATTGATCAATGCTTGTTTGCAATATTTGAATGTGGAAGACAAAAAACTTTTTTTTTTAAGCTATAAAATTGGCTTGGGTTGGTGTTTGTCTCGCAGCCTTATCTGTGCAGTGTTTAGTGAGACAGATTGCAATGGGGTTTAGACGTTGTGCTGATGTCTTAACAGATTAAAAGTAATTTGCATTTCTGACTGAAGCAAGTTCTAATTGGCTGACTGATTATGATAAATTACGGCATCCTTTGGAATGGTTTATTAATGCTGTCAGGATTTGTTTAAATTAAACCTGCAACATTTCTACCTATTCCCATACCAGAAACTGAATGTGTCTTAGAAATCACCATAACTGAACAAATTTGACACTTAACAAGCTATGCTTATAATGCCAATAAGATTGAGCTGTTGAAAAATGAATAGGAGCCACGTATGGACTTCCATGCTAGAATTTCACAGTACTTGGGAAAGTACTGCTTTATGTTAGCATTTCTGATCCTAAGACTGAGGCACATTTTGTTTTTTAATTGCTCAGCTGTTAATCTAAGAGGAACTCTGGTGTTGCTTTCCACACAGCAGCTCTCAGCAGAGCATCCTTCATCTTCCAAACAACTATTACAATAAAAAAGCTTCCCAATAACTCCTCCAGTATACTGGCAAATAGAAATGATAGAAACACAATGTTGTCCCATGAGTTTGTTCTACAGTGTTTGGTAGGGAACAACAATGTCTGGCTCTGGTTGTATATTAGGGTCTGAAATCTGGCGTATTCCTCAGATCTTTTTGGCTTCTGCACTCCTGAACAGTCATTGTTGTCATTGGCCCCCATTCCATTATTACCTAAGCCTCGACTTTTCTGGGGCATCTGGTGATTTATTTTGTTTTATTATTGGATTATCCTTCCTCCCAACATGTTCACTCTTGTCATTTCTTGGCCTTACTCTATTTTATTGATTACTTAATCACTGTAGACTTTTGCTTGGGAGCTACAATCTGAACAGCTTATGTAAAACCAAGAGGTACTTGTTTATTCATAGCAGCAGAGAAATTGCAGAGAAAAGAATTAAAATAACAAAATGCCATCGGCCTTACCAGACAAATCCACCTTAGCACAAGTTTTCCTGCCAGCTGACCCACCATAGGCTGTTACACCCCCAAAAAGAGGACCCTATCTTTTAGAAGCCAGGCAGTCGTGAGGGCCTTCTGCAGCCTGAGGATGTTTGATAAGCACATTTGATAGGAGCTGTGGAAGGTGGAAATGGAGTATTGTGCCTCCAGTCCTCTGGGCACAGACCTCTCCCTGCAGTTCTAGGTCTCAGCACACCATGCTAATCAGACAAATGGAGCTACCTGTGTTATATATATATATATATGTGCAAAAGAAAGAAATAAAGAGATATCTCTGAGGTCTCCATGCCTGGGACCTGTAAATCTTAGAAATCTTATTTTAAATGTCAGCAGGCTCATGTTCTAGCTTTAATAATCAGAAGGTAAGAATTATTTCGATTTCCTTAATGTCTTGTGAGCCAAGCACTTAACTATCATCCTGTCTTTACTGTCTTTATTTATTTTAATCTGTTGATGAACAGAAATAAGGAAATTCTGCAAGATATTTTCTCTCATTATCTGAACATCCTCTTTGCCATCCATGCATTCTTTGTGCATTCACTTGCAGAGTTTTCTGCCACAATATTTAAATTATTCCTGGTATTGTAGAACTCTATCTGATTATTCTATATCTTGCGTGCTCTCAGTTACAAATTAACATTATTGTTATAAGAACCACCTGATACTTTGTTCAACTGCAAACAGTAATATGAAAGTATAATCAGACTCTCTTCAAAAGTGGTTGTAGATAAATTCTCAATAAAGCAAGGTACGGCATTTTTTTGGCTCTTTCCTTCCTGACATTATCTGTTGAAAGAAAACTGGAAGAGGTTTAATTTCCTTGTAGTTGTCATAGTAGGAAGCTGTCAGAAACTTTGTAATCTTAACATGAACAATTTTTATGTTGTGGTTTATTTATGTATGCTGTATTATACCTGCTATTGGAACTGAATGGTGTAAAAAAGATACAGAGAAACAAAATGAAATCCAAGGTGGTCCCTCTTCTCTCACCTCCTAGATATAATTTGTACCCATTAAAGAACTTCATGTTGCATTTCAGTTAGTTAATAACTTATGCATTGTTTTTGAAAGGCTGCCATGTCCCCTGCAATTATTTTCATTTATATTCTTTTTTCTGAAGAGACTAATTTTCAAAAGAAAAAAAAAGGTTACAGTGCTTTTGGGCTTCCTATAGTGTTTGTAGAAAACCACAGGAGTGCTATAAATATTAGTGTAATTTCAGAGCTGAAAAAGTTGAGCAGCTCATAGTTCTGCAGAAACTATACTGACAGTTTGCTTTTAAGGTGTACTCAGCCTATGTATAGTTCAAAATGTTAAGTATAACTTCATAAAATCTTGACATATAATGCTCATCCATCTTTCCAAATATCCCTTGTTATTGTGCAGTGTATGCAATTAGGGAAGTCCAAGGATAAGTCTGTGGCAATGAGGCATGTGTGAGCTCAAGGTGGGAACACACATCAGTGAGTCAGGATCAGGTTTGGAAACCATAACCACAGCTGGGCCCAGTCCAGTGATCACCAGACAAGCCCACAGTGATGAGGCAGCCTGTTGACCAGGGGCCTGGTCTGAACCAGCTGGGTCCACGGCCAGCGATGGGCACGGCTGTCACACCAGTGTGATATAGCTCAGGCGGGGACCGAGGGCAGGAGCCTCAGCCTGAGGGCAGCTCCCAAGAGGAGGAGGGCAGCGCTCGCCCAGTCTTCCTCCAGCCCTTTCTTCACAGCAGCCTTCACCGGCTGTAAATTCAGAGGAACAGACAGAAGAAAATTAAGATTGGGAAGATGAATTTGCAGTAGATCAGAGGATTAAACTAAATGGTTGTAGTTGGATGATGTGAAAACAAAATCGAAGGACTTGAGGACAATAATTCTTGTGCAAAAGTATGAGAAAAAAAACGAAGTATTGTGTCAGTACAGCACAAATAGATACGTAACTTCTCTAAGGGATGTAAGCAACATAGAAAGAAAAATAACTGTGGCAGTCAGAAGAGATAAAATATCAAAGAGTGACATACGTATGACCATGTATCTGGCTATGAAGGAGGTGGTGAAAATCTGTGTCTCAGAACATTTTTAAAATAGCCTCACTGAAGTTTTCTGCTGCTTCTTCTAAGGAGGAGCTGTGATTTACTGTAGCCTCTCACCACTTGCTCCTTTGTTAGTGTTCTGAACAAAGATTTCTGATTTCCTGTCAGGAAACACAAAACTTTTCTTCAACAACGAAGCCCTATGAGAAGGATCCTTATGAAATATTGCTGGGGCTTGAAAAAATTTTCCACTGCACAGCCTCCCATTAGTTTCCAGAGTCAGTAGCTAATGGAATCTAACTGAAAGCAAGAATCATTCTTATGTCTGCTATTTGAGAACATCTGTGAATAGATATTTTTATCTCTTCTTCTCCCAGTTATGTTAAATTTAGTAACATAATTTCTTGTATTTTCTTATCTGTACAGCCATAAGTTCCAAAGATAAAGCAGTGACAACAGGAAGTATTATTTAGTTAAATGAGCCTACAGGCGTATGGATGAGTGCTCTTCATAAGTTTCAGATTGGCGTAAAGAGATCTTGCGAGTCCAACTTGAAACTTGTGTAGAAGAGTCATTGAGTGAAGCTAATTAACACAAATTATTTTTGTTATTATTATTATTTTTTACTCTTAAGTTTCAAAGGCGGGTATTGGTGCATGATTAAGCAGTTCCACAATCCTGTATAACTCTGTCTTAAGATGTAGTCTGGTGGCAATGTACTGGTAGGACAAATATTATGTTTTCAGTTCAATCCTTCCATTTTTTCTCATATTCATTGTCAACATCAGTATTAGCTAATTTTAAACTTGCCCTTTGCATCTGGCAATCAATCAAATAGATATCAAGACCTTCCTCCTGCTGTTACAGAACCATTCATCTTTCCAAACATCCCTTGTTACTGTGTAGTGTATGTAATTAGGGAAGTCCAAGGATAAGTCTGTGGCAATGAGGCAGGTCATTTTATTGCCTGATTGTACTTATTGTGATACTGTGCGAACACTGAGGTGCACTGGGTAGCAAATTCATTGCGAACCAAGGCACTTTGTGGCTTATTTTGTAAGGAGCTAAAAAAAAACTCTCTGTGCTGAATCTTCACATCTATAAAGTGAAATTAGTGGTGTATCATTGCTTTGTCAAGAATACTTTCAATTAGCAATTATGAGTGTTTTTATGAGAAGGTCTTGAACTGTGACTGCACAGGAAGAGAAAGAAGGATTCTTCACGTATTCTCACAGTATTGTCCAGGGAGGCTGTTCTCACTGCCTACACTAGCTTCTGACTGTGAATAATTGCTGTGCTCCTTTGGGGATAAAAATTTCTCACATCTGACTGATCTTTCTGCTGTGATGGAGACAAACTCTATCCTAGATACAGAGTTTTCCCATCTTGAGCTCCAGCTTCCTTGTAAGGCAAAGAAACAAAACAAAACCAAAAAAAACCTCAACCATTGGAGCTCAGTATTTCAAAGTCAGATCAAAAAAGTAAAACTGTACTGATTGCATTGGCTGATGATGTCTTTCTAGTGAAAAATGAAGTTCAGGTATCTGTGATGACCTTCTTACATCTGCCTGACACAGCTGCTGTTGTTGATCCGGGATATTTTTATTGACACAACTGTAAACTCTAGTGGAAATCTGCGGAGATTTTTTTTGAGTGTTTATTCTCTTCCCTTTCAGAGACACTACCAGAGGTGACATTAGGCAACTATGCACTCATACTTGCAAAGCTATCCTGTAAATTACTTTAGGCATCGGTCTTGTCATTTTGTCCCTGCTGTGTATTTTGCCTCTGTACCTGGTATTTTCTGTGCTAATGAATAAGCTATGTAGTAGGTATTCCTAATAAAATCAGAATTAGGAAAATATCTGTCTCCCTCTTAGCTGAGATTCTGTGGCTGTGTGCTCATAAGGGATAGTGAGGTAGAAAAAACCTTAACCCTGAAAGCTTTATATGTTTATTCAGCTTTAATCCTTTTCCATGTCCTTGATGATTTATCTCAGAATGCCATTGAGAGGTACATCATTCTTATTTTGTCTTTGTGATTTCTTTAAAACTAAAAAAGCCAAACAGGCTGGATGGTATATCACAGTATACGTAATACATTTCTTTCCCTTTTCATGGGAGAATTTGCAATTCAGAGTGATACTCCATGTGTGTTTTTGGTGGAGAAAGAAAATGCTGATAATATACTACAGTGAATGAAGGGATGATGTAGCGTTTGAACATGCTTAAGCAACAATTACTTTATCTCAAAAGCAAATCCTTTCACAGACTCAGCAACACCATATAGGCTATAGCTTACAACTGGCTCTAAAATGCATGTGGCTCATGAGCTGTTCAGGTGAGTCTTGTGGCTAAGGCCCTGGTGTTTGCTCACTGGGCCATCAGCATCTCTGGCTGTAGATTTAGTGAACTGTAGGGGTTTGAGAGTTTGACAAAACTGTAAGTAAAATAGTCAGGGACTGATTCCTGTCTCAGAAGTCAAGTAGTGTGAATTGGCAACATACTGCCAGTGTCTTGCTCCCTCTGTAGAAGGTCTGTGTTGGAGAGAAGTCACTGAAATAGCTGAAAAACAGATTTAGTAATTGAGTTAATCATTAAGGGCAAGCAGGGACTCAGTGCTTGAGTTCGGTCTTTGGTACTCTTTTATTTCACTGTATAAAAACTATAAAGATACTGCCTAGGTATGGCCTCTAGGCCAGGTCTATCCCACGGTGAAGTGAGAGGACCTTAAGGAAAATACTGCTACCTCCTGTCTCTGGACTACTCCTGGAGCTCTCTCTATTCTTGTTTCTTTGAAGTATGAGATCTCATTGCCAAGGGTATATTGGTATGCCCCTCATACAGTCAGGACAGTGATTCGGTTCAGATTTATGCACATTTTATGGCTCTCTATGGAACAGCTCAGGCTCATGAAATCTGCCCATCCTTGGGAGAGCTCCAACTCCAGATATTGCTCTCTCAAATCCTGGTGCAAGATATCAACATCTAGAGGATCAGAAGAAAAGTAAACCCTTTCCCTGTCAGGATGTATTGTAATCAGGTGTCTCCTCTAACCAACTGAAATACGTGGTACATACAGCAAGCTGGGTATAGTCCAGAAAGCTGTTCAGCTGACCCATATGGGGTGTCTCTGAGACTGAGAATGGATAACCCACTAAATGCCTGCACCTGTGGTGTCTAGGTTGACGCTGATACTGAGAGCATAGCCAGCTCACACAGACATACCTGCATTGCCATACTATGAGTATGGCGATGGTGTTTCATCTGGAGTTGAATCCCACCTTTCTTTCTCTTGCAGAGCAAATCTTCGATGTTGGGTCATGTCTATTTTACTTTAACTTCCAATTTCTGGTCAAGGACACTGGGATTTTCTTTTAAGAAGTTTGTATTTCTTGCTTGTGATTCCAGCAATGCTATCATCAGACACATGGCTGTCACACAGATTGATGTGCTCAAACTAGCTGGATAATCATCACATTGTCGCCACTATTAGATTAAATGTCTCTTGGACATGCAGATCAGCCACATCTCCCAGCTGCAGCACAGACATCCATCCATCCATCCACAAGGGCCTGGAGGTAGAACGTGGGGGCTTAACTGGAGTATTATTGAAATGAGCTCTGCTCCATCAAGCCACTTTCATGCTTAGTGTTATGGCTTTTGTTTGCAGGCACTGGTTTGTGGGTGCAGGTCTGTGCTGGGGGCTAGAAGGCACTGCTGCTGTCACTGCACTTGCTGTCATTGTAGCATTTGTTAATTTTGAGGGAAAACTGGGCATAGACATATTTCTTTTCTTTGTTTTATTCCCCAGTTGTCACTTCTTTGTCTCAGTTTTTGGAAGATGAGCTTCACTGAGTCCAGATGTTTTCATGCATTCTATTAATTGCATGAGAGGCATGCACCATTTACTTTGCATAACACATTCTGTTTTTCCCATACAGTGTGTTGGGGTGCATGGTTCTCTTGCATTTTCTTTACCTCTGAGATTACTGGAAACCAATTTACTGGCAAAAAAAGGAGGCCTCATTGTAGTTTGCATATTTATATCCTTGACAAATCCTTCACACGTTTTAAGCAGTACTGTTCAAAAAATCAGTGAGCTATCAAAAATAGAGCAACACATAGTGCACTCCATTTATTTTTGCCTCCCAACACTCCATGTTGGATTAGGAAATATTAAATATTTTAAACTGAGTAGGCAAATGATGAATTCTGGGCTTGATGCTAAATCCTGACTGCACCAGCAATAGATAAATCAAACTTGTATATAATTTGGTGATGCATAAATACTCAGAGTTGCTTAAAAATGCATAATTAAACATTGTTTTGGACTCCCGTGCCATTGAATTAACTCAGCCTTGAGGAATTAATTTAATAGATGTTCCAAGCAGAGAACCCAAAATAGTCTAAAATTCCTAGTGTGTGATCCAAGTCACTCACAAACCTGTTCTTGTTCTTTTGTTTCCCCTCTCTCACATCAGTAAGATGTTACGTGTATTTGAGAGTGGTTTCTATTTTCTTTTCAAGTAAACAAACTATTGAACATTTTGTGAAACTAAATTTGTATCTTAAAAGCATTATTTAAAAAATAAAACGTCTTGAGCACTACACAGTATCTTTGTGACTCTCAAAAATGCCCATTGAGTTTGACTCTTGTTGATGTTTTCACAGTCCGTGTTTTTTTTCAGCCCATACTCAGGTTATTAGCTGTCACAATGCAAACTGTTCATGCCTTTGTGCTGTTTTTGTGACACACATTGCAGTCTCTGTACAGTGTCATCAGGGTTGGAGTCAGCCTGCATCTTTCACATAGAAAGAAGTAAAATTTACATACGTGATACTGATGAGCAGCTATACAGAATGCAGGCTTAATTAATTTAACTGCTTGTATGGACTAACTAGGGTTGTTATCCCTCACTGCTTAAATGAAAACATTTATTTCTGCTCAAAAATATTGTCAGCTTGAATGAAACAAGATGCTGACATTAACAATAAGCACAGCAATAACTTGTAGCCAATGTGTAATCTGTGCTTGATGTGTGTGTAATTGATAAAAATTGCTTTCAGTTGGTAACAATAAAAGAATACTCCATGCTCCATATATCTGTCATGACGGCTTTGTACTGGATTTTGATGATCTTTGGAAGCACTGCAATAAGACAGAAGGTCAGTGCACTCCATTCCTTTTAAATGAGTTTCCATACAGTCTTTAATGTGTAATATAAGAGGTGACGGCACTCCAGGCTTTCTCACAAAGTATCATTTCGGTTAAGTCAATGCTAACATGTAGGGACTATTGTGATCCTCTAGTCTGGCTCCTTGTATAAAAAGGACTATCAACCAGTACTCCGATGATTCTTGTTTAAATAAATCTTCTCTGTCAGATAAAAAAAAATGTCACGAATTAAAGATGAAAGAGCCAGGATGAGGGAGCATGTGTATGGTGGCAGAGTGCTCTGTCTTACTGGCAAGAAGAAAAAGAGAGGAGTCGAGGGATCAGGGTCTTTTACAAGAGTGGGCAGAGAAACATCCGTGAGAGAGTCATTTAGGAACAGCAAGCGAGGGGTAGGAGTTATATCCCTGTCCCCTGTTCAAGGCCTTGTCCCCCAAGCAAAGAGCAGCCCTGACCTCCCTTCCTGCACACATCAGTGGTGGGAGCAGGGTGAGGTACAGCCATCTGCTGGGCATGCTATGCTGATTGCTTGCTTTGACATCTGGGAAAAGTTCTTCCTCTCACTTCCACAATGACTAAGAAGGGGTGATATTTTTCCATGTATTTCACAGGACAGGAGCAGAGTTGGTTGTCCAGGACAGTCAAGTTCTAGTTCCTGAAGCTTCCATTCAGAAGGGTCTATTGGCTCTTTGGTAAGACATCAGGGTGTATGGGCAAAGGAGGTTCCAGCTCTCTGAATCACAGTAGTTTGCTGATACAATATCACTGAGGAAAGTGCTGCTTTACCTGTAGAAAGTGGGATTATTACAGGAATTGCATTATGAGTGAGGAACTGGCCAGAGGAAAGACAAGATCAAGTGCTACTGAAAAGCCAAGTATTAGGCTAAGGTGAAGATATTAATAGAGTCCCTCTAAAACTGATTTGGGGACTAATCTTATTTAGTATTTTAATTTCTGACCTTGGTAGAAGTGTGCTAATGAAATTTGCTGACAATCTCAACTGTGAAAGCTGCATCAATAAAGAAGATATTTGGTTATCATACAGAGAGAGTCAGATGACCCTGAAGTCTCTAGTAATAGAAGTGGGGTGAAATTCAATTGTACAAAAATACAAGTTCCTGCACTTAGAAACTAGTAAAAGGAATTTTTACTTCAAGCTAAGAGGTTGTCAGCTAAAAAAAAACTCAATGGGAAGATCTAATTGTATTGAATATCCAGTGACTATTAATATAAACAAAGACATATGGCCCTGAAAATATCAGAAATAATCCCAGGAAGTACTCGAAGAGATTGCTTCAATAGACAGACATGACCTCCATCTTGTAAGACTTTGGTGAGACCTCTTCAAGAATCACATCTTAATCAAAAGAGATTAAATCCAGCCAGGACAGAGGCAGAAAGTGCTGCCAGTGTGGTTATAGGAGTGAACAGCCCATTACAGCAAGTGAAATGAAATTGACTTGTCTCATCCAGTTTGGCAAAGTGAAAGCTCAGAAGTGATGTAGCCTATAAATACACAGAGGTGGCCATTTAGTGATCATTGGTGGTTTATTCATTATAATGCATTTATTTCATTTCACCATCATTTTTGTGAGGACTATTAGCAAATACTGCAAGGGAACATTGCAGTTACTGCTGAGCACGTGAGCTGCTGGCCAGAGAGAAGTGATAGGCAGTTCTCTCTGGGCTTGTTTTCCTTTCCCTGGCTTGCAACATGAAGGTGTGCTTCCCCCCAAAGATGCAGAAAAAGGGCTACTAAAGTGATGAGGGAGATGAAAAGCCTTGTATGTAAGATGGCACTTAAAAGTTCGGCTTGTTGAGCCTTGCAAAGTGCTACATCTAAATATTGGTGTGGGGGGTACAAGCGAGGAAAAAGAACAACTTAAATCAAAAGACAGTGTTGGTGTAAAAACATCTGATACATATGGCTATGAAGATATTTAGACCTCACATTTTGATAAATCTAGAAATCAGGTTATTAATACAGGAGTAGTGATGTTCAGGAGTAGTTTCCATGTAGAAGTAGCTAAAAAAGCCCCACAACCTTTAATATGGGGGTTCTTCAGCCTGTGAAAGGGATTATGTGATACACTTGCTCACCATATCAGGACAGGGAATTTCAATACACAGATTTTCCAGTCAGTCCCTGTATTCTGCTGTATGTTCCTACTAAGGTACAAGATGCATATTCAAGCCAGAGTATTTTTAAGCATTATAGGAACATCTCAGCAGCAGTTAGTGAAGAGAGATGCTCCCTCTTTGATTTTTACACATGTATAATAGCCAAGATTATTTCATCAGTGCTTTCATTCATCTCAACTTGCTCAAGTATAGGGGAACCTGCCTACACTTACACAACTTTCTTTTCAGAATTACAAATGTGTCATCATAATTGTAGCTGCATCCCCCCTCTTAGGAACAGCAGCACATTCTTAACAATTCTTTTAAGATGCTTCTGCATATGTCTGATTTATGTGTTAAGACAGCAGAAAACTACTGGTGTTTTGTTTTTCCAGAAAATATGAAAACAATTGTAGTTTCACATTTTCAAAGGAAAAAATGAAATTATTTTTGGTATAAGTTTTCAGCGCCTTTTCTTTTTAGGCTTTCAACTTTTGGGTTCCTTGTGGTTTTTTCTTCATCACTATTGTTTCACTGAAAGATAAGGTAAAGGGGAAAAAGGAGATAGGTAAAAGGAGGGGGAAAAAAACAAAAAGGTTGGTGTAATAGCTGGAATAACAAAAGTTGCGAGGTGCAGAAAAATGAGGAGGAAAAAGGCAGAAAAGAGCCATTCCTTATAATGAAATATTGCTGTCAGTTTGACAAGAATGGGGTTCTTCAGCCTAAGGAGGAAAAGTTTGTTCAGATACAGTAAGTCTTCAAATCATAAAAAGCTGTTGCAAAAAGTAATAGCCTTTTCTCAATGCCCAGAGTGGATAAAACAAGTAATAATGGGTGAAAGTTGCAGAATCATTCAAGTGAGACATTAGAAAACCTCTTTTAAAATAAGGGATGTTGTAAGCAGCGGAGGTCGTGGGAGAGGTGTGGAAGTGCTGTCATCCCAGCCTGGTCCTGAGGAGTGGTGCACCGGTAGCTGATTCTGTCTTTCCATGGGGTGATGGACCAGGTGACTTTGCTGGGTCCTTCTTGTTTCCATTTTTCAATTATTCTATTTGCAAATATAAAGGATTTTAAAAAGGATTTTAACTTGTCTTCAAATTTATTAATGTTCTGTACCAAACTGCAGGGAATCAAGGCATTTAAGGAAGATCAGCCTTGATCCTTCAGACGTTAATCTAAGTGTTTAACTTTGCTAACAGCAGGGCTACTCCTAATAGCAAAATTAAGCACATAACTCAGTTTTTACAGACTTGCAAAGACATCTCTCATGGTACATAAAAGCTTGGGGATTCCTCTGCGTAAACACTGACCTTGCCACTAGAGCTGCTGAATGCTTAACACAAGTACTGAGTTTCAGATACATGTTATTAAAGGTTCCTAGAGACACTGTGGAGGGAAAAGATATAAGAGTTATCAAAATATTTTATTTCCTTAAAATTATAGATTTAGGCACATTGAAGCCAGAAGGTTATATTTCTGCCTTACTCTCAAGGGTTTATGCATAATACTTCTGTGTGACAGTGGTTGACACGAGACAGTCATGTTGATCCTGTAATGATAGGGAAAAGATCTGAGCATCTGAAGTCTTCATGGAGCGAAGAAGTTTGAGGAGTGTTAATACACTGCTTCTGAGACATTTAATTAAGAACTCGGAAATAACAACACATAACCATTGCATAATGCCTTCATTCATCCTGTGAAATTTTTGGTCTTATGCCACAGGTGAACTTCATGTTATTTGAATGGTTTTTGCTTCCCAGAGCATTCACTTTTGACATCACTGCTCCAGCCAAACAGTGCCTTAGTCCTTTAATCATTCCAGTAAAGTCAATGGGTAAAGTACTTAATCATCTGAGCAAAGATCTTGTCCTAAGGAAAGGAGATCTTTGTCTGCTGCAATTGACGATACAGTATTTTATTTTCCTTGTGCGTTTTCTGATATATTACAATTTTTCAACAGTGATCTATTCCCTGTGTAATTGCATTGAAATACCTCAGGCTCATTTTTCTAATCACACTGAATTTCTCTTGGATAGTTACAGCATATAATCTTTTCAGTGCTGAAAGAATAGAACAGTTAGAAATCAAGCTGAAATACTGATGGCTGCTATGAATTTAGTATGTCATATTTTGAATTACTACCTTAATCTCAATTAAAACTTTGCCCTGGCCAAACATTTAAAGTCACACCAAGGGCTCTTCAACAATCGCTGATGGTTGTATTGCTGTCAACAGGAGATAATAGTTTAGAAGTACATTGTGATTATTTTTGCTACCAGGCAAATAGAAAACGAATGCATCTTTGAAATTAGTTGGTGTTTTTGTCTTCCCTGTTTGGTATTGGCTGCAGCAACAACAGTTTGAGACCACTTCTAATAACTGCTGCATTTGACGTAGCTGTAGAGGTGCCTGACGAAGGCTGAGACTCATGCTTGGTGAAACACATCTTTTTTGCAGTCCAGACTGCTTGGGCTTTGCTGTCACCTTGGGCAGCCCTGACTGTAGAGCTTGCCATTGACCTTCAAGACTGCCCCTGCTTGAAGAAAGAGCAGTGATCACTTTAGTTCTTATTAATCCACTTGTGGGAAATGGAGCCACTGGTTAAAAAACCTGCCTGGCACTGCCTTCTGCCTCCTTTTTTGCCATCCTGCTCTTAAACTCTAATTTAAATGGGCAGTGTGGATTTATTGTATTTGTTCATTCTCCAACAAAGATTTGGATCAGCACATCGGCTTCCAGCATAATGGGACTGGTAAGAAAGAATACAAAATTGAAAAGTTGAGGTAACCAAGATGTATGGTTTCCCATCACCCAACTGTTTCTGGGAGTCATCCCCTTTGTGTGGATTTGAGATGATCCCAGGGGAGGATGCTGTTCTAGTGCAGGCATGAGGAGGCACCAGAGGGGAAGGACAGGAATTGTCCTTCACATTTCTTTAGCATCCCCTATGCCAAGTGCAATGGTGCAGAAATGTGGTTCTGATACTCAGCTCTTCTCAGCAAACTGCCAGAGATTTCAAAACAGACCCATGAAACAGTATCCTCCTCAGGAAGCATGAAGCAGCAAAGGCAGGAACATGCCTGCTTCTAGTGATGAGACTTGAGCTGTGAGCCTTGAAGTGTGGGTCACGGCAGCAAGAAGAGAGTGGGATGAGAGGGTTAGTTACAAGGCTGGAGAAATACTCACCTGTGCTGGGTGGCACTGACAAAAAAAAAAGCAACTCCTTGTGACAGAAAGACAAGAGGTTGATTTGAAGATAAAAAGTGGAAGGTTAGTATGATATGGAGGGTGAAATAACATAACACTGAAAAGACTTCTCAAGGGATAAAAGAAGAAGGCTCGAGTAAGGACATAGAAACTCTGTTTTAGATCATTCTCTTGGCAGAGGGGGAAACATCTTCCTCTGGGCATTGCAGTTTTTCGATCTTCTCATGTTGCAACTTAGCTTCATCCCATGGTACATAAACCACCTGCACCACTGGGCTGCACAGGGGCACTGAGCATTTCTTGGGGGCTCCTACTGACTCCCAGGGCAGCTGGGGGAAGGTACCAGCACTGCCCACTGTGGAAACCTCCCTCCTCAGGTCACCACTGAAGGCCTGTGGGACTCAGCATCCTCAGACTGGAGACCTGCTCTCTGAACTTATATCTGGCCTGTTCTTACCAGTTCCCCCAGTAAGGGCAGGCCTGGATGACCCTTAACAAAACAAAATACTCCTGTACCTTCCCTGTCTCCAAGAAAGGCCAGACAGAAAGTCTGACCTGCAGAAAGGCAGATAGTTGTGGGAGACAATAAATGGAGACAAGAGAGTGAGGGAGCTATAGGGGAACAACGAGATCTTGCAGTGCCCATCAATCCCAGAAGGCACCCATGGGTGCCCATGATGAGCATTGCCCAGTGGGACTCAACCTGGAGGCGTGGCAGAGTCGTGCCATCGGGGGACTGAACGTGAGTTGAAGTGGGATGATGTGCAGGAGATCTCTTACAGCAGCTCCTCCTGCTGCCTCCTGCCTGAGCCCCCTGGGACATCGGGGAAATCAGTCAAGAGCTACCAATGACACATGGTGCCATTGTGAGCGCTCTGCAAAGCAGAGGTGTGTGCTGTCTTTGGATTGCTGCTGTGAATTGGGCAACACTGTGCCATTCAGACACCATAATAAATACAGGAGTGCTTAAAAGCACCCAGACTAACAACAGAGGGATGCTGTGAAGTGGAGAAACATGTTTAACCATCCAGGTGCGGACGATTATCACAGCAAAGCTTATCACAGTGAAGACCCCACTGCTCTCCCCTGACCCTCCAGCACAGTCCATCAAGCTTGCCCGGTCCTCTGCCTTCCCCTTCTCATCAAACATCTGCCTCTGTCTCATCCAGCTTTG
Organism: Nesoenas mayeri; assembly: GCF_963082525.1. Taxonomy (NCBI): domain Eukaryota; kingdom Metazoa; phylum Chordata; class Aves; order Columbiformes; family Columbidae; genus Nesoenas; species Nesoenas mayeri. Next base: position 190,855,106 of record NC_137541.1, on the reverse strand, counting down.
GAGATCCATCACAGTTTGTCCATGTCCCACCTCACAGCAGTGTAATTGTGTCATTTGTCACTGCCTGCAGAGCAGCCGTGATAAGCTCTTCTCACCCACGTGTTTGTGTCTGCTGCGGGAAGCTCCTGTTGTGCTCCATGCCCTGTTTGTGCCTTGAGCAGAGGCTGGAAATTAAAAACATCCAACAACGCATAAAATTGCTGCCTCAGAGCTTCTCCTCAATGGGTACTGCTGTGACCTAGTCCTGCTGCTAGGAAGGACTAAAAAGTCACTCTGCAGGTATGTATACACACATAGGCATATGTATATATTTCCCCACCTTCATTTCAGTAAATACTATGAAACTGAGGAGATATAAACCAAAATCAATCCTTCCACATGCTTACTTTTTCTGATTTAATCTCCCATATATAGATTGGTCACTCATTTTTAATGGCAAGATTTTTTATATTTATCATTTCTTTATTTTACAGTGTCCACAAGTTGGGATGCAATTTGCTTTGATCACCCCAGAAATATTTCTTTGCCAAGTTCTCCTGTTGCATGGCTCAGAAGCCTAAAGCGGGGGTCTGAAGTTATGAATTAGTGCTATTTTGTGAGGAGATGTGTTTAGCAGTGCTTTGCAGATTAAGGCAACCAAACTCTCCACAGGAGTTCTGGCTGAAAGCAATACAAAGAAATTATAGATAAGACTTTTGTTTTTTTTTCTTTTATGTAGATAAATACATTGATTTTTCCTGCAGTTAATGTTTCAGGAGATAGCTTTTAGGACTAACTTATAATAAACATTGTCTTCTAGTCATATTGACCTGTAAAACACCTGGTGGATATTATTATGTTATTGTAAATAATACTAACAGCGGTACATTATGCATAAACTGATAGTGTTAGGGTCTTTGAAAAAGAAAGAAATGCTCTTCTGTACAATTAAGAGCAATTTATCACTATGATGAAGTCAGGGAAACAAGCATCCCCTTTGAAGCAACGTGCAGAACAGATCATGGAATTCTGAGCTCCTCTTAGGTGGTAGTTGTTGCACTTGTCTCTCACTCTCTTAAAGGAAACGTGTGGTAAAATTCAAAGCAGTAAATACAAACGTAAGAAGTTGACAGGGAATGATTTAAGGAGGGAGATTAGCAGAGTTTAACACAGGCAAAGACACACAGCAATGCAATTGCAGCCTGAGGCTGCTTCAGCAGTAATACTTAAGATCAATGATGAAAATGGTCACATAGGGACTAGTGGGCTGAGCTGAAAAGGAATTAGGTATTAGGAAACTTTATTAGCAATGGCTTTGTATAGGCAATTAAATTGTTAGGCAAGAGAGATTGTTACAATGTGTTGAAGTTTCCCAGGAAAAGGAAGAGAAAAAGAATGGAGGCCAGGGAGGGATGTAAGCCAATATTTGGGGGGGGGGCGTTGAGTGCATCTGCCACAGAGAGTCAGACTGCTTATGGAGGTAGGTGGTTTCTAGCCCTGGGATTTTTGATGTAAATATGTATATATTTGGTGTATACAAAGACTTACCAGAATTTCTCATACCAAATAGTTACAATTCTTCTGATAGATATTTCTTAATTCTCTACAGGGTCTAGTATAGACAGGACCAGCAAAAAAACCCCAACTGTTAATTGGTGTAAAAATCACACTGCATACCTTTTGCTCATTTTCCTCCATGCAGCCTGTACTCTTTTTCTGCCAGGGTATCTGGTGACCTCCTCTCCGTGCATTCACCTTAACATACCATTGCACTGATGGCAGCCCTTGCTCTCCTCCCTGATGTGAACTGCGCCCTCTTCTTGCCCATCTTCTCCCTGGGCATGGGGACAGGACAGGACAACAGTGGGTCCCCAGGCTCTCTCTCCACCCACTTCAGCCCACACTTTGAATCCATTGGGCTAAAGACAACTCGTGCTCATAACATAGCGGGTTTCAAGGTATAGGATCATCAGGCAGGGTCTGGAAGCTCTGGTTTGTATTTAGTTTTCTGCAATGCAAATTTGAATCCTAAAAACAGGTGTTCCTTCCTAGGATAAGGTTATGTATCTGGACTCAGCCTAAGGAGACTATTTAGGCCTAAGTTGTACCTGTATTTCTCAGATTTGCTTTATTATGGAAATATTTAGAGAGACATGGTGATACCAATGCTAGTAGCATCAATGCACAAGGAGTAAGGTGTTAGAAAAAGCAAAGAATATTCTTTACTTTTTCTTTAATTATATTAAGGTTTTAGGATTACATATAAATATTTTTAATGGTAACTAACTAGTTGCTGGTAAATTTTCATTGCTTTCTCCTCAACTGAAAATCTGTGTAAAGGTCAGGCTAAATAATTTACACATGTTTAATATTGGAGTGATGAGTTATTCCTTCAAGGACAGCACTTCCTGGCTGCTTTTTCATGCTTGAATGGGTTCCTCTGCACACAGCGAGAAGCCTTTGCGAAGCACGCAACCAGCGATCTCACTTAGCTCTCGTACTTTTAAAAGCAACAGAGATGGAGGTTTTCCCGCAACCTCAGCACGTTTCCTCACTCTTTCTATCTCATTCATAAATATGGTAACTGGTCACAACAGTCGTGTTCGCCACTGTTTGACTAGGAGTCTCAGGGTATAAAACATGCAGAAAGCACGGCTGCACTTCCTAATGCTTCCCAAGTGGTTTTACTACAAAGCATAATTAATAATTTCTTTTAGATGTCTTAATATTTCATTTTGTTGGTTCACTCTGAAGACATATTTTTCTGGACAGTCTTACCAGAAATCTTTTTCAGCTGCTCTCTACCATTGTGTTAGCAAGGAGAATGGAAATATTTCTTCCACTTTCTGTATTTGTGATTGTTATTAGCAAATACCTTTTAATACCTGTGACAAGAATTACTGAAAATGTGTGGCACAGCATTTGGATCTTAAATATGAAGTCTGACAAAAAGATACAAAGAACCTAAATTGTACGTTGTCATGTGCATGTCAGTTTTCAGTATAGAGAGGCCAGCTAAGGCACATGTGTGTCTGTGTAGAGTCACGAACACATGAAATCATATCCCAGGATATCTTCAGTGGCCCAAAGGAAAAAAAAAAAATTACATCCATATGACAGCACGTTGAGCTGCCCCAAACTGAGAGCTTTCCCCACATTCCAGTCCCAGATAACAGCTTTCTTAGTTGGACTTCAATTTGTTGTCCTGAGACTTTTGCCAGGTTTTGAGTTTTCAGCCATGAGGTGGCTCTGTGCAGTTGTTTGGAGTCACAGCCGCACAGGACAGAGGCTCAACCCTTTTTCATTAAAATTAGCACATGCATCCATAAGGAAGCAGCATGGTCCTTCAGCTCTCCAGCAGAACAGTTTGAGCCTGGTCTGATAGGTGGCAAGTGTGGATAGTGGTGTCTGCAGTCCAGCCCTGAAGCCCAATACTTTCCTCCTCTTTGGGAAACTGGAAGTGAAAGTCTCTGCAAAGGCTGGATAGGGAAAATCTTGACCAGACTGTGCCCGTCCTCTTTCTCTCCTGTAGCTGTCTTCAAGTGGGGAAAAGTTTCCCCCACAGCTGGCCCACCACGATGTGGCCACCGCAGCCCATGCCTGTGTCAGGCTCCAGAAAATGGGAGTCATAACACTGAGATTCAAGTGCATAAGTGACTTTTTAGCAACCTGGCTTATTAAAGCAGATAGGTTTATATGAAAAACAATTCTGTAGAATGGGTAGGAAACTCTTGATGTACATCTTTTAAGCAGGCATAATCCTGATTTACCGAGAACACCTTTTGGTCTGCACCATCTTAATGTAGCAATACTAGTGTCTAACTTCTCCTGGGTGTAATTTTCATTGACTACAGGAGAGAAATAAATGCACAAAGGAATAAATTAATCCATTCGACAAAAATGTATCGTGCATGAGTACTTATACAGGCTGAAGATATTCGCACTATGTCTAATTGGCCATGATGTATTGTTTTACAATTTTCCCTGATTTCAGCAGGTTTTGTAGTTCTGTGTGTCTCCATTTGCCTAAAGATTTTTTTCTCTTTTTTTCTCTACTACTTCTTTTCAAAGTAGTTTTCCCTATTGGCTTTTAGTTATAACTTGCCTTCCAGTAACATTCAAAGTGTAGTGCCTATTTATGTGCATGCACCTCTAATCTGCTAAATGTTTGGTACACACATACACATGTATCTCACATGCATGCACACACAGAAATGCAGAAGTTATTCTAGAGAAAGTTGCATCCTGAAGATCAATATTAAGAGGGATTGTCAAAATATGCTAGTTGTCTGCAAAGCTCTTCTGTATTGGTAATTGCTTAAAATTCAATGGCTCTGCATCAGATATATATACCCAACTGCCCCTTAATTATTAATTACCTGTTTGGCTGTGAATCTTAGCAAGTCTTCCTGTTACCTTCCTGCTAATGACTTTCTTAGATGTGTATTTACTTGTTGGACAAGCATCGGCTGTGTCTTTAAAGTTCTTAGGGAAAGCACTGTTCATATCACAAATAAATGATCTGACATCTACTCAGGGTATTTCCTTGTTTATTCTTGTCATTGATCTTCAATTTAATAATTTCTGCTGAACTGACTGTAGTCATTTCCCAAAGAAATTACTTACATATTAAACTTGTCCCTTCTAGCTATTCCTTGTCTTTCTTGTGCAGATTCCCAGTCCCTAATGAGATATTGCCGTCTTCTTGTGCAAACAGTCCTATAAATTCACAATCTGCATTATCCATATGTGTGTTTTCTTAATTCTCTGTGAATTGCTGGATTAAGGGTTTCCACCTCCGGATGCCTGTGCAGCAATCTTTCTGCACAGTGCTCTCTATAACCCATTTCTGATCAATCCGACCGACAAAAAGCAGAAAGCAAATTTCTGAGATTTCTCTGTAAGCACTGAACACTTCAGTTTTCTTTCTCTACCAGCTTTGGATATGTGCTTCAAGCTCAGCTTTAAGGGCTGAAACATTGAAGTGTGAATTTCCCAGCATCAGTGCCTACCAGGATGAGCTAATAGGCTGGCGGTTCCAGAAACCTTTACAGGTACTCCTGGTCATTTGGTTGATGGTCCTACAAGCAGTCCTATGTACTTGAAGAACCTGAGTATAACAAGGCACAGTATTTTAAGATGGGCAGCATGTAAAAGAATATCTCCATAATGCTTTGTGCTTGTTATCATTTGGTGGGCAGCCTGCATTACAACTGCCACATGAGGCAGGAGATGAATCGGTCCCAAGCACTCACTGCTCAGTGAGCACCCCTCCAGGATCATTTCTGGCACACTGCTGAAACTGGGATCTGAAAGGAGAAGTGGAAAACCAAGATGCGGCTGTGTAATTAAAGATTGTGCCATAATCCATTTGCACAGGAGGATAGAGTTAATATTTCCTTGGCAACATTCTCCATTTTGCAACCTAAACAGTTTGTTGACTCCGATGTTGCTGTTGCTTTCTGCAAGCACATTCCTTTTTCTAACGTCTCGTTTTTGTAGTTAAAAAAATGTATAAAATAATGTAATTTGGAATTAAACTTTCTGTCGTATATCTTGGAGCAAAATTTGATTTTGAACTCGACCACAATACTTTAATGGCATTTTCAAACTATTGGAATAGGAAAGCAAATAAATGTTTATCCTGAACAAAATACTTCTCATGAAAACCAGAAAAAATATTTTTGCCTGGAAAGAATTCAGTGGAGATTCATGTTGAGATTTCCTAAACCTGGCTGTAAATGGGCTGTGCCTTTGCAAGGTAGAAAGAAGCTGACCTCACAGATAAAAACTCAGTACTGAGGAAAAATATTGCTCACTACACGTACTCCATTGTTGTGAAAGGATAATAATGGTCTTCCTAAAGAAAGTGGCTTTAGAAAAATAAAATGCACTTAATATAGTGGTTTAGCTGCACATCAACCTGTAATAACCTGAAAACAGGAGGGAATTATCTGTCTCCTCATGGTTAGGAAGCCTTTGTTTCTGTACTTGGAATGTTTAGCACCCCATTCTGCTGCAGGCACCAAAGGTTAGCCGACCTCCAGGGTCATGTCTGATATTCTCAAAAGACTGAAGAAAGATGCACTGACCATGTAAAATAGTATTATATCTTGATCTATGAGTTTCAGGGAATTTGTCATTTAAATAAAATGAAGTGGATTATGAGAATCAGAGGGAAACAATATTGTGTGAAACACCATTTTTCCAGTCACTAAAACGTATTTTGTATTCGTGAGCCCCATCCCTGAAGTTATGACCAAGGAAGCAATTGCATGATTGCCTTTTTTTTTTTTCATCAGACAGCTTGCTTTCTAGCATGGGCAATTTTCCATAGCAATCACAATGAAACATTGCTCCTCCGAGCCCCACAACACCATGGATAACTATGGCAGCAGGGAACCCATATGTAATTACTAAAATTATATCCTCCACCAAATTGCATGAACTGGTTGCAAAGCAAGGTCACAAAATATGTGTTGTTCCTGCTGCCACACTAAAAGGAGTTCCAACATCAGACACAGTTTGTAACGTGCTTCTTTAGTTCTGCAGTTCCCTCTCAATCTTTTTTTTTAATCTTCAAAAATATGCTAGTATTTTAGCTACAACACTTTGAAATTGAGACTTTATTTATCATCTTTGAAAATATTAATGTACTTAAATGAGAAAAATACCAAGAGGTACGAGATCTGTTTGTTCCTGTACACACAAAAAGTACATGAAAGCCTTTCACACAATTAACTAGATTCATTGTTGTCTGGTGCTTTTTTTCTGTATAACAAAGAAAAGAGCAATCTAATAAGGAAATCAAACAAACAAGATGTCCTTTATGAAGTGGAGCTGGTAATGAGTATTTGAAGACTTCTGTTTCCTTCTTTGCCTTGATACGAAACAGCAGGTGATTTCCTTTTAACTATGAAGGGTACAGTAAATTAATATTGCCAAGAGGCAGTGAAGAAGACACATTCCACTAGTAATAAAATATTGATAAAGATGTGAAATTTTGTGTCACATTAAATATGCTTCACATTTGGTACTCTAGAAGAAAAACTGAGAGTGCTGCATTTAATCCAGCCACTATCTATTAATAAAAATCTCATTTCAAGAGTTGAAAACAGTATGGAGCAATTTTTAAAAGATGCATATCTTCCTTCAGTTTTTATGCAGACTACATGCCTACTTGCTCATATGTGTGGCTTTATTATCAGCACACAAATTACAGCTATAAGAATACCTATAGCTGTGCACAAAAAAACACCCACCACTTCAGTAAAAGCACCTTAAAGCTTTGAAGACAAAAGAGTTCTTTACCATTTTATGGCAGTTTCTTTGTGTAAAGTGTGGTCTCAGTCCTTATTCACTGTCTGCTCTCCAGCCCTGTTGAAGATACATAATGAATAGCTGTAGTCAACTCCAAATATAAGTGCAGGAGAACTTTTTACAACCAACACCCTCGTTATTTGCTGGAAGGACGTTTTTCACTGACTCCTTCACACAGGCTGAGCATCTCTTCCAGAAATCACATGAGGAGGTCTCAGGTCAGACATTCAGAGCAAGAGGAATGTGCAAATAGCAACCACCTGTAAAACATTTTGTTTGGATGATGTACCACCCTCCCATAGCAATTTGGTCTCAGAGGCCAGGTCACTCTCTGGAGTGGCGCTAAGCTGCCTTGTTGTCCTTTCTCATCCTTTAATCCCTTGCTATGTTGAGTGCCGGCCTCGCGATAGCGTTGGAAACCCCCCTCATCTGCTGAGAACCAGCAGAAAACTGTTTTCTGGCATCTGCAGGGAAGCACTGGGGTCTGCACAGAACAACCTGCTGCACAGAGCCTGGATTTATTCCCTGAGCATAAACCAGCCTGTGGCTGGAGGAGGCAGCAGTGCTGAGGTAAAGCAAACACTGAACTCCTAGCTTAAAAACAAACAAACAAACAACCACTAATAAAGTGGTGGGAAAAAAATTCCAAGTTTAAAAAGCTTATTTAAATGATAGATTATTGAAAATTGGGATTTTCAATAGAAGGTGTCTGGTCACCATCATCAGTACTGCCATCTTGGCCTATAAATACACTTTTCTAGTTGACGGGGAGAGATGCCTGTCCCTCTGACAGACTGCCCCACATATGGATATAATCAGGCATAGACGCACACAATTAGGCTACAGCAGTGTCTCTTGCCCATCAGTCCAAGATATGTGGGAGTTCCATCAGCATCAAGTCCTCTGGAGAGCTTCAAATGGCCACAGTGGTACGAAGAAAATAATCGCTGAGAAAATGTGTTTTTCTCCCCAGGTGGCACTGGGCTTTGGGCAGCACAGCTTCTCCCTCATCTCAGGGATCAAAGGGGTCCAGCCTGCTCTGTAACCCGCTGATCTGCTGCCTGGAAATGCAGACCACTTACAGCATACATTGCACCAGCCTTGTTCTGTGGTTCAACCCAGGCTGCTTCTCTCCCCGGTTGTCAGCTCAGAAGAACAGTCCCCAGGGACCTGTTCGATTTCTGGTTATACTTTACAAGTGGCATTTGAGAGAAGCAGGTGCTCAAAGCCTCACTGTTGCAGTGCAAGCACAGTGCAGTGAGTACCCTACCAAGGGTCCCAGTGTGGAACTGGGATATTTTTCTCCCTGTGGATGACAGAAAGGGGATTTCACAGCATAATGGAACATTTGAGAGTTGAAAAAAAAACCAAGACTGTTAAAAGAACACCTTTTCCTAGTAGTCCCTGGACTGTGAATACTGTAAAATCTGACAGGTTTGAAAACCTTACTTGGGAAATTTAATTTCTTTTGTCATGCATTCCCTATCTGTACATCTTAGAGACCCCAGTGTGATTTTGTCACACATGACTTATTTCCATGCTCAAAATTTTTTAAGAGATTTGTTCAAGATTATGTAGTAAATAATTGATTTGTCCCCGATAGTGTATTTTTCATCAAACTGTGTTTTGGAGCACATAGAACAAACACTTCTTTGAAAAAGCAGCAATCATTTTAACCTACTGCTGAAAACCACAATGAATCTCTCATTTTTTGTTAGCTTTATTTTCATTATTTTCAAAGCAACGCAGCATTACATTCCCATAATGACCTTTCTCCTATAAGACCTTTCAGAAGAAAAAGTCAAAGGTAACAGAAACCAGTATTTCTTCCCAAAGACTAGGGATGATATATCCCATCATCCTCACTGCTCACAGGCCTCTTAGGTTACTCTTCCACTCTTTAGGGCTTGTTTTTCCCTGGAGGTTTGAGTTGGATTTTGTTATTGCTGCCTACGAGGCTCCCACCTGCTGGTGTTTTGCAGGGAACACTCCACTGACCCTTTACTGGTGACAACAGAGGGAATGAGAGTTTATTGATTATACTCTTTTAAAGAAACTGTGAAGAGAAAGAAGTAAAAATGTGTAATTAAAAAACTATTAACATTTACCTGTTTTTTCAGGTAAAAATATTTTTTTTGTTTTAAACAGTGGAAGGAAAGTGGACCCAGTGGTATAATACATGGAGATACTCACTAGCAGACTTCACATATTATTAAAACTATAAACCTGTCTTTACTTTAATTAAACTACTAAAGCAGTTAATCTTTTAACCAGAAGAATTATTGCTCTGAAATGAAAGAATAAAAGGAAACAGGCAAAAAACCCCATGATAAATTAAATCTCTCATCTTTAATTATTTAGTATGCCATAATATTTATGTGAGGCTTCTAATTTTTATATGTCTGTATGTCACAGAGCTTGCAATCTATGGCAGTGTGCTGGGGGCTCAAGCACAGGGAATGGCTCTTATCTCCCTGGTGTCTTGGCTTTCAGTCTCTACATTGCAGCATCTTTCTTCCAGAAGGGCTCCCCTCCCTCAGTGGTATGGGATAAAAAGGTAGCTCAGGTTGCTGTGGAAACCTTAATTTTGACTTCAGTGACTTGTTTGCTGGTTAAGATTTCCATCTTTAAAACTGCATTAATTTTTCAAAGTGTAATTATTCATCTAAATACATTTCTGTTGCAGTGTTTGGACAGTTCACAGCAGATGTGGGAATCTAATTTAGAGTAAGGGTTTCATGCAGTTAGGAGTAACAATTAAAGAGAAACTACAGAAGTGACCTCTATACCTTTTCACCCTTGATAACTTGCAGGGCTACATCTTGATTGCTCAATATATTTTCAAGCTCAGTGGACACACATGGATTTTTCTTCAGAAGAATTGATGTAATCCTTTAGGGATGTGCATATTGTCTTTGGAAATCATGCCTCATAGCCTGTTGGGGAGCAAACAATAAAAATCTAGAGAATTTTTTATAGCAACTCTTTTGAAAATAAAGCAGGTTTATAGTTTCTCACCCAGAAGTCCCAAACAGAATGTTTTTCACAGTCTCAAGCGATGCAGAAATGTGACTTTTGATAATTTCTCAATGTAATGCTTTGCTTGCTAGCAGCATGACCCATCTACAAGTCATTGGGAGTCACAGTAACAAAGTGTCTCCGGCATTCTGGAAATGCAAGGATCGGACCTGAAGCGACACAAAGTTTTGCGTTAAATTCGAAGGAGAATTAGTAAAGATCCCAATTATTTTAAATCACATGGATTTTTTATGAAAACTGAGGTTTTTTTCTTTAGCTGGAGAGAGGAAAGGAACAAAATCTCAACATCCATCAAAAATAACTAACTCCTGAAATAACAGCAGTTGGTAGATTACAAAAAGTTTCACTGATATCTCTTATATCACCCATCTAGGTGATACCCACCCACCTAACAATACTCAGGAATCATTAAAAAAATCATGAAGAGGAAAAATATGGGTACAGGCAAAAGGAGAACACAGCTAAGAGGTGTGAGAGATGGAAACCAGGGTCACAAAGGCATCTCTAAGGTTGATTCTGTGTGAGCACTGAAGTCCTGTTCAGCACACAATGAAAGGGCATGAGACACATCAGTACAAAGTGGCTTTGCAAGCCTCTGCAGTGGATTTGGTTGAATACTGATCTGGAAGGCCATGTCACTGTTCCATACTTTCACTGATGGTATGCAAAAATATCGTCACCTATTGCGATCCACAAATAAGTTGAGAATGAGAGATTTCAGCCCATAATAACCACTATTCTCTATTGCTCTGGGACTGATGATGCCCATATACATTGGGTTAGTATACCTGGTATTATGTTCCTCCCCCTTTTTAGATAGCTTTGGAAAGAGCTGCTTATGTGTGACCTGGGACATCACCATCCAAAGGAACAGCCCCCATCAGTCTGGTTTAACAGAGACTCTCAGAATTCCAGCTATTTTCTTAAGTTTCACGGTGACTCCTGACATCTTCCTTTCATCACAGTATCACAGTATCACAGTATGTTCTGGATTGGAAGGGACCTCAAAAGATCATCTAGTCCAATCCCCCTGCTGGAGCAGAAACACCTAAGTGAGGTTGCACAGGAACATGTCCAGGTGGGTCTTGAATGTCTCCAGAGAAGGAGACTCCACAACCCCCCTGGGCAGCCTGTTCCAGTGCTCTGTCACCCTTACTGAGAAGAAGTTTTTTCTCAAATTTAAGTGGAACCTCTTGTGTTCCAGCTTGATCCCATTGCCCCTTGTCCTATCATTGTTTGCCAACGAGAAGAGCCTGGCTCCATCCTCATGGCACTCACCTTTTATATATTTATAAACATTAATAAGGTCACCCCTCAGTCTCCTCTTCTCCAAACTAAAAAGACCCAGCTCCCTCAGCCTTTCCTCATAAGGGAGGTGCTCCACTCCCTTAATCATCTTGGTTGCCCTACGCTGGACCCTCTCCAGCAGTTCCTTGTCCTTCTTGAACTGAGGGGCCCAGAACTGGACACAATATTCCAGATGGGGTCTCACCAGGGCAGAGTAGAGGGGAAGGAGGACCTCTCTTGATCTACTAACCACCCCCCTTCTAATACATCCCAGGATGCCATTGGCCTTCCTGGCCACAAGGGCACAGTGCTGGCTCATGGTCATCCTGTTGTCCACCAGGATCCCCAGGTCCCTTTCCCCTACACTGCTCTCTAATATGTAATTTCCCAACCGATACTGGAACCTGGGGTTGTTCCTGCCCAGATGCAGGACTCTACACTTTTCCTTGTTAAATTTCATTAGGTTATTCCCCGCCCAACTCTCCAGCCTGTCTAGGTCTCGCTGGATGGCAGCACAGCCTTCTGGCGTGTCAGCCACTCCTCCCAGCTTAGTGTCATCAGCAAACTTGCTGATAGTACACTCTATTCCCTCGTCTAAGTCGTTAATGAACATATTGAATAATACTGGCCCCAGTACTGACCCCTGAGGTACTCCACTAGATACTGGTCTCCAACTAGACTCCGCACCATTGACTACCACTCTCTGGCTTCTCTCCTTAAGCCAGTTTGTAACCCACCTCACTACTCTATTGTCTAGACCACACCTCTGCAACTTAGCAACTAGGATGCTGTGGGAGACTCTGTCAAAGGCTTTACTGAAGTCAAGGTAGACCACATCCACGGCTCTGCCATCATCCATCCACCTTGTAACATTCTCATAAAAGGCTATGAGGTTGGTCAAGCATGACTTACCCTTGGTAAAGCCATGCTGACTGCCCCTAATAACCTTCTTATCCTTGATATGCCTTGAGATAGCACCAAGGACAAGTTGTTCCATTACTTTCCCAGGGACAGAGGTGAGGCTGACCGGTCTATAGTGACCCGGGTCCTCCTTCTTGCCCTTTTTGAAGATTGGAGTGACATTTACTTTCCTCCAGTCCTCGGGCACCTCTCCCGTTTCCCAAGACTTGGCAAAGATGATCGAGAGCGGTCCAGCAATGACCTCAGCCAGCTCCCTCAGCACCCGCGGATGCATCCCATCTGGACCCATGGATTTATGGATGTCCAGTCTATTTAATTGCTCCTTAACCCAGTCCCCATCAACTAAAGCAAGCTCCTCCATTGACCTGGCTTCATCTGGGGTCTCAGGGGTACAGGGCTCCCCAGGACAGCCTCCGGCAGAGTAGACAGAGACAAAGAAGGCATTCAGTAATTCTGCCTTCTCTGTATCTTCCGCCACCAGGGCACCCACCCCATTCCTCAGTGGGCCTACATTGCCTCTGGTATTAGTTTTATCCGCTATGTATTTGAAAAAGTTCTTTTTGCTGTCCTTGACCCCTCTCGCCAGCTGTAATTCTAAGGAGGCCTTGGCTATCCTAGCTGCCTTCCTACATCCTCTAACAGCAGCCTTATATTCTTCCCAAGTGGCCAGCCCCTGCTTCCATGACCTGTAAACTCTGCTCTTCTGCTTGAGCATACCCAACAGATCCCTATTCAACCACGCAGGCCTCCTGGCTCCCTTCCTTGACTTCCTACGTGTGGGGATGCTCTGATCCTGAGCGCGGAAGAAGCAATCTCTGAATGCAATCCAGCTCTCTTGGGCCCCTTTTCCTTCAAGCAGTCTTGCCCATGGGATTTCCCCCAGCAATTGCTTGAAAAGGCCAAAGTTAGCCCTGCTAAAGTCCAGGGTTGCAATTCTACTTGCTATTCTGTTCCTGCCACACAAGATGCTGAACTCCACCATCTCGTGGTCACTGTAACCCAGGCAGCCCTCAACCTTTACTGCTTTGACCAGACCCTCCTTGTTAGTGAGGATGAGATCCAGCAGTGCACCTCTCCTAGTCGGCTCCTCCACCATCTGCATGAGGAAGTTATCATCAATGCACTGGAGGAACCTCTTGGACTGTGGCTGGCTGGCTGAATGGTCCTTCCAGCAAACATCAGGGAAGTTAAAATCACCCACAACAACCAGGGCCTGTGACTGCGAGGCCACTCTCAGCTGCCCATAGAAGGCCTCATCAACTTCCTCAGCCTGATCTGGTGGCCTGTAACAGACGCCCACAACAGTGTCACCCCTGCCAGCCTGCCCCTTGATCCTGACCCATACACTCTCAACTCGCTCATCATCCACTCCTGGGCAGAATTTAGTACATTGTAGTTGCTCTCTCACATAGAGAGCAACTCCACCACCACGCCTGGCTGGCCTGTCTTTTCTGAAAAGGGCATAGCCATCCATGACCACATTCCAGTCATGTGAACTGTCCCACCATGTTTCTGTAATTGCCACCAGGTCATAATCTCCCAGCCGAACATAGGATTCTAACTCCTCATGCTTATTCCCCATGCTGCGCGCATTGGTGTACAGGCATTTCAAGGAGCGAGCAGAGCACTCCCATTTCTCCCTAGGAGCATAGGAGGCCACCTGGTCCTCATCAGTTCTAGAATGCTGCCCCACTGGGACAAGCCCAGCTACAACCCCATCCCCCTTCGAGCCTAGTTTAAAGCTCTCCAAATGAGCCCAGCTAATTCCTGCCCCAGCATTCTTTTGCCCCTCTGAGATAAACCTTTCCCACGTGACACTGTCCGGACTGGTGTCTTATAGAACCAACCATCCCAGCAGCAATGATTTATTTCCTTCAGACCTGAGGAGTGTACGTACTTATTGGTGCCACTTGCCATTTATTTTTACTGGTCGGACATATCCCGCAGCGTGGGATATTTCTGTGCTCCACCCATCTGCATAACTGGCATCGTGTCTTGCTCGTGTGCCCTCGCTGGCTTTACGTGCATCACCGCAGCTTGTAGCCTGGATGTGTGCACCCTTGGGGAATGCCTGAGTGCACGATCTGTGTTTGCCGTGTTTCTAACACTCCCTGACTGCATCTCACGTTAACCTAATTTAAAGCAAATAATGTGTGTCAACACAAAAACAGTGACTTCTATTTCAAAAATCCATATGGACAACATGTAATTTCCAGATACTGTTCTGGCCTATAGACCGTGCTGTGAAAATCAGAGTGGTTACATGAAGTTTATTAAACAGTAAGTGGCTAAAAATCTCTAGTAATATCCACAGACTCTTGCTGCTATTAAGTGAAGTAGCAGACGTGCTTTATTAACTTCTGCATAACGGCGGTGCTCTGAGACAGTGTAATTGTTCAGTCTTACCTTCTTCTGTGTCATCGCATGTTTACAAAATTCCCACTGACATTCTTCCCCTGAATCATATCATGAGCCACCAGCTGAGAGATTATTTCAGGAAAGATGATTAGGAATGAAGGATCTTGAATAGTTTATCTGAGCTGAAAGACATGGACATTGCTGATAGGATTTATTTGTATAAAAAATAAATTATCTTTATTTTCTGGAAGCCTTAGTATAATAGAGTTGAAATGATTGTGCAATTTTGGTTTCATTAAGCAGGTAATATTGTTTTAAAAGCATAATGTTATAATGGGTCCTACATTACATTTCACTAAGTGTTCAAAAGTCTGAAAAAATAAAACACTATTTTCTGATGGACTGAAACATATTTTAATTTCAGATAATTTTATTCGAACTAGTGTACATTATTTTTCCTTCACTTTGTCACCATTGCATTTGACTGAAAAATAAATGAGCTGTTGCAACAAGAGCAATCTGAGAACCTGGGCAATTACTCCTTTTCTTATTCATGGCTTTGGATTCACTTGTCCATGTATGCTTAGTTGCAAGAAGCAATTAATTTGTAATTGATAATTAAGTAAGTGCTTTAAAATCTTAGAGCAGATCTGCCCAGTGGGACAAAATCTGGACTACTCTGACAACTGATATCTATGTTGGTAAGCGTTGTCAATATACGCAGCTTGAATAAGTCTTGTGCTTCCCAGGTTTCAAAATCTCCATCAGATTAATTTGATGCTCATGGCTGCTGCAGGTGAGCATAAGTGACCTCACAGCAAATGTCTACATGTTACTGTAGGCATTTGTTTATGAGCAGAAGTGCGAAAAATTGAAAGAATAGCTGGAAGAATAATGGCAATATAACAAACAGTCCTTTTAAGTCCTACATATAAAAGGCACAAGAGTGGCTATGTGAGGTGGAAAGATTTCTGAATAATATTATGGCACACCAGATCTATACTCACATAACACAGCCAGTCCTGGACAGTGAGTTTTCAAGAGGTTTCAGAGCCTGGCAGAGACTGAGAAAACTGAATTTGCTCTTTAAATATTGAAGGGTGAGAGCTAGGGATTTGCTGTGGTTAAATTGTGGTCCTTGAATTGTATTACATTTGGAAAACTAAATGATTTCTCAGCAGTGTATCAATATCAGAATGAATTGTGTGTTTTTTTCTAATTGCATTGCTTATATGAGAGCGATAGTTAATCTAAAATACATGATCTTGAGAGAATCTTCTGAGGCAGCCGCTGACAGAGACCTCCCCTCAACTCACCCAGTGTGCACAGTACCACAGGAAAGCACACAAATCCATTCAATCACTGCAGTTTGTTAAGGAAGATTTAATATTTTTCAGAAAATGCCTAGTGTATTTAGATGCACAGGAAAACCAATATAAATGGAATCTTCTCACACAAGATTGCAAAGACAGTGAATAGAAAGAATTGTGTTACAGTAATGAAAAATACTGTCGAAGTTAAGACAGAAAATAACATTATATTCAACATAATGAGGAATCATTAATTATTTGACTCATAGGCTACAATGCCTCTGCCAACATTTTGTAAAACAATTTTCATTATCCATTGCCTTTTTTTCACTTGGCATGAAAGATAATACAGGTGCTGTATGAAAAATGATGGAGTAAGAATCTACTTTCCTGTGTCAAACATCTACCTGATCCAACCCAAAAAGAAAAATCATGCTATTTATTTATTTACTGCCATAGCTACATTGCTCATTTTTATACCAGTGTTAATATCTGGTGTCAGCAAACGCCAGAGCTTCCCCACATCCCCCAGTGCTCCTTGGGGCTCTGTAGGCAGCTCCTTTTCTACCCCCTTCTCTGCTCTCAAAACTTGGGAAATGATAAGTTTTCACATTGTGCCCTGAAAGCTACCAAATGCTATTCAGTCAGAGGTCTGGCAGGCTGAGGCAAGAAATGCCTTTTAAAGGCAAAAAGGAAAATCCTGGAAGTATCCTCTGGCTACATCATCCCAGTTATATCAGAAAAGAGCATGTCTTTTTGAGAAAAGCTTGGGTAGTACCTGCTCCATCCAGCTGTGCCTGTGAAGGATGCGCTGAGCTCCTGGCAGTGATGCATGCAGTGTAAAAGCAAAAGTAGCCCCTGGAGATATGAAGATGAAGAACAGTACAGGCACCAGGACCCGTGAAAGGATGCAGATCACCAAGCTGATGGCCACAGGGACAGGAGGGTATGTTGGACTCCTCCATGGGTATTTTCCCACAGCTGCTGCTTCTCAACTGGCCCATGGGTGTTTTGTGGTGATGTACTGGGAGGGCAGCCCTGCACAGGGCAGGTTAAACTGCTGGGGCTTAAGAAGCCACCAGTCACATTATTTTCTGAAATATATAAAGTATCGCCAGGGTCTGAGTCACTGAAATGCTTATATGCAGCACCTCCAAACCCAGGTCCTAGGTTAGGAGCGTGAAATCCCCCCCGGAGAAAACTGAAAAGGCACTGACACGTGGCAGGTCACAGCGCAGACTGGCAAGGCAATGACAGACTTGGATAGTCTCAGACCTTGTAGTCCTGTCACCTGTAAGACATTTGTTGTGTTTGCTTGGAAACAAAGTGCTCTTATCTTCAGCTTCACCCAGGAACTGCATGTTTTTCTTCAGATAAGTAGACTACTGCAAAACAAATCCAGCTTTGAAGAGTTAGCGCTGCCTGCACAGAGGTTTTATAGGTTCTCAACTTTAAACAGTCATAGCATGTATTCCCTAGGCTTTACCAGATGCAAGCACATCTAAAATTGTTCTCATTTGCGTGATTCTGTTTTGTAAATGCAGATGCTAAAAAGCATTGGTGTTTCTTAAAATCCAAGTGAATATGGATTTGGTGTTTTTGTAAGCTGAAATATTTGTCTAGCTGTGTTCTTATAGCTAGGGTGGTATGAGGATGTAAAAAGGCAAAATATTTACAGGTAAAGGTAATATTATCTATTAGATTATCTGACAGAATTTGGAAAAAAATAAGCAAGGTTTCAGACACAATAGGTCTTCCTCAGTTCTGATATAGTTGTCATAAGCTTTAAACTACATTTATATTTCTTTGAATTTGATTATGTTAATAGTTAGATGACTTAAAAGAAACAAAAGTCCTTTGTACTTGAGGACTAGAGGTAGATATTAGAAAAGGGGGAAGTGAAAAAGGCATTAATTCTTCTAGAACAAAGAAGAAAAAGTAATAACCAGCTGTGAAATAGCAAGAGTCTAGTCTAGCTGGGAGTGAGAAAAATTGTCATGTGCCATGAAGCCACCTTCCCCTCTGAGTCTGTAATTTTAAGTGTCCACTTCAGTTATGGATTTCAGTTCCCAGACTTGTCTTTTGAAGGTATTTTTAAGGCTTTCATGGGGACAAGGGCTAAGAAGTCAGAAGTGGAGTGGCTGTTCTGTGGAAAAAGATTTCCCACTGACAACTAGGTATCTGTGTCCTCAGTCGATTATCTGAAGGACACTTGTTCTGGTGTAGAGTAGCTACATTTTTGGTAGGGTACCCAGTGCATTGGGTAGAGGGTACCCAATCTAGGGCTGCAAGATGCCCAGACAGTGATGTTTCTGTTGTGGGAAGTAGTTCCTAAATGGGGCTGCGTTGTGCTGATGACATGTTGACAGATTTTGAGTTTAGGTATCTCATAATATCATGCTATATTTTAGTCTGGAATAATTTTGCAGATTAGCAAGCTGATGGTGATTGCTGATCGTCTAGAAAGGCAGTAGCAGGAAACGTTACTTTAAGATCACCCACACTGTTGATTTTTTTTCTCTGTTTCCATATAAGGTCTTTTGTGATGAACAGAAGTACATGGTTTTCATTCTGTATTCTGTTGTGTATACACTGTTCATGCCCCTAAACACAAGTCTTTGTTAGGGGTACGGGCAGCTCTTTAGAAACTTTAGATTGATGAGGTGGATGTTGCCAGTGTCCTCAGGGAACGTCAAGGGTGATGTAACCATAACCTTTTTTGTATATTTTCAATGCCTGTTGGATTTGTGGAGGTTGAATTGCTGCTCTGTGGGCGCTGAAAAAAGTTTAAACATTTGACACTGTGGTAAAACTGACACAGATGCAAAAACATATCATCAGCTGGATTAGAAAGAAGTGGAAAGTGAATTTGGAACAGCTGTCTCACCTTCAGTACTTGTAAATGAAAACGTGAGAAAGCCTGAGAAACAGCGGGAAAAGAAGAGGGTCTGGATCTACTGTGTTAGTGGAGACAAAAAGCAAAGAATGTTACATTGAGGTTTGGGAGTGCAATATTGATCAACTCACATCTGAGTTGAAACTCACACTTTGTTAAGTGGTACACATCTTTTCCTCCTTTTTTTAAATAGCTTTGTTTGGTTTTTAACCTGTCTTTACAGTTCAGCCACTTTTTTCATCTAGGAGATAGCTTTATTCTCCATGAGAGCTGTTTTGTCTGGAAGATTTTTTTATGAAGTGAAAATCAGAAGTGAAGTGGAAAAATTCTCAACAGTGTATGTGTCACTTCAGATTACGGCTTTCAGCTCCGCCTCTAAGGTTGCACAAAAAGTACAAAATGGAACTTACGGTGTTTGAGGATGGAATTGAGGGACCTATATTGTCAGGGTCACATTTAAAGATAAATGCTGAAGAAAAAGCATGTCCTGGATTTCAACAGTTTCTCATCCGCAGTAATATGGGGCCAGACCTTCCACTGATGCCATCCCATCAAAGACTGCAGTGGAGCTGCAGTGATTTACACCACGGGTACCCATCCATCCCCTTACTTGCTGCACAGCCTTCACTGTCTCAGAAAGAAACATTTCCATTGCATTTTTTCTGGAGTACTTTTACTTCTTGCTTTCTCCTACGACTCACTGTCTGCTGCATGAGCCTGTGACAGGTCAGGAGGGGCACAACAGGTCCTGCTTCCAGATGGAGATCATCCAAAGCCAGTGGTATCCTAACCAAAACTTCTTCTAACTATTATTCATTTCAGGTTAAAAAGATAATGACTGAAAAATAAGAGATTACATTACTAAGTATCAGTTGGGGGACTCTCAATAAGTCTGAGGTATAACATCTGAGGACAACTTGAATGCACCATAGCTAGGAAACATTTGTTATTGAGGATAACCTCTGACTGAAGTGAGAGAACTTCTCCTTGTATAGCATGCCGTGAAATTTAAATACATGGTAGAAGCAGTACTAAATATAGCTACTAGCATTATTGTTAGCATAAGTGGAGCTGGTATTTATAAAACTAATATCCCTTCTGCTACGGTGTGCTAACAGCCTTTGCCTAATTACTAATATTTGCAGTTGAGGGAATTTTGATACGATGAATTGCCTATTACTTGATGAGACATTTTGGACACAATTTAAATTCAGTGTCAGTGTCCCACTTCAGAATATGCCATATTTTCACCATTTTTAAATTTACCTTACCTAGTCCTACAGATGTACTTTAAATTATGACAAGACCAATAAACAAAAAGAATCCACTCACATCCTTGGCTAGTGGTGCTGGATAAAGCTGTGTTACTGATCACAGACTGCATGGTATATATGAGAGCATCCAAGAGCAGTGATATTGCCAAAAAATCTCTATTAAAAAAAAAATTTTTTGCAAATAATTTCTTTTACTATATAAAATGCTCTCTTCTGCCTTATAACTGGATCATTCTACTCAATTGAGTCCATACTTTCATGTAAAGGCAGTGTTCGCTATTATCTATTATTTTAACAAATATGTTTAGTAGTGTGCAAGACTCATGTGGTTCATGTGAGTCCAGTGACTATGTTATGAACTGCTTAATTTTGCTTTCCACCTCTGCAAGGTTTGTGTTTTCTTTTTTTCTTAAACGTGTTATTTTAAATAGAATTTCTAGGGTCTTTCACATTTACCAAAGGAGTTAAAATCAACTCATTTAAATGTAGTTCTCCTAGGAGAGACTGAGGAGGAGGTTATGGTGTGGTTATATGTTAATATTTTCTAAGACTGTAAACAGTTCCTACTATTTTTTTTGTAATAATGCAGGAGGGAAGGAGTGGGTTGGTTAAACAAATGTTGTGTCTTGGTCAGTGAAAAAGTTGCTTATTCTCTGTATATCCTAAGCCAGAAAAAGATGAGGACATGTACTAGTACATGTTGCCTTCATGCTTGAGTACTTGACTAGTCACCAGAGGCTGAAAAAGTGCTGTGGCATGGGATATGAAAGTACTCAGGGACTGTCACGTTAATAATTTTTTTCAGTAGCACATGAGGAGGAGAAACTTCAGATAAAAGCTGTGATGTAAGGAAAATAACACCCCGTGTAACATTTAGATTCTTTTTTCTTTTCGTATAATCATAGATCATGTTATACCTGTGGTTGCAAAGGTTTCCTGAAGACAACAAGGACTGAGCCCCAGTGAAGGGAGGCTGTTTTTGCATCTCATTGCAAGCTGAGAAAAGGAGTAACCTGGTCCCAGGGGCCAATATCACTGGTCAGCCCTGGAGCAGCACTGGCCCGTGCTGGCTTTGCAGGAAAGCCCTCAGAGGACATGAGGGATGAGTGTTTAACCTTCCAGCTGGGAGATTTTATTTGCACTGTGTAATACCATCTGGTTGCATGATTTGGGCAGGGTTCAGCATTGCCCAGGCCAGTTCAGATCCTCTCCCCAGCCGTAGTTCAGGCCTAGAGGCTATTTACTCTCCTCCGCACTCTGCTGCCACAGACAAGTTTTGCATTGCATGTGCCTTGATGCTAAATGCAGTTTAAAATGAGGCTGCTGAAAGATGGAGTTTTACCTTTGAGCTATGGGTATCTGGGGTCAGCTCTGGTACATTCACTCATCAGAGCAGTGACTTTTTAGCCTGTTCTTGACCAATCGAACCAAAACACCCTTTCTAAGCCTTGAGTTACTTTCCCCAGTAGAAGATGAATCATTGTCTTCTACTTTTAGGAGCAGAGTGCAGTCAAACACTTGATGTTGTATCCTCAAGAGGAATACATCTCATTTTGGGACCATACGCCTTCCCTCTGCATGTTGGATGGGTGCCTGGTTTGATGAAGGATTATGACTTGAGCCTCATTTTAATTCCAAGGACTTTGCTCACAGATAAATATACATATTTGGCTGCATATTCTCCATTGTCTCTTTTTAAAATACCTTTTCATAGACAGATTGTCTTCCTGATAACCCCCATGCTTTAATTACAAACATATATAGCAGGCACACTGACGAGTACCATGCTGGTATGAATCAGATGCACTACCTGAAGGCTTTATAACTTTCTAGAGAAATATTATTGCCCTGTGAAGGTCAATCCAACCTATTAGTGTATTGATGAGTGCAAGGCAGCAATCTGAGTTTGATAGAGACTGCAGCAAATTATTAATTTGTTCACGGTGCCCTCCCTGCACTGCTTCTGACACTTCTTTCCTCCACTTGTTGAATTCTGTGGCACTACTCACTGTGAGCAAAGGTGTCACAGCTGAGTCCTTTGGGTGGACGAAGGGATGTGGATCACTGGTACCACGGGCAGCAGCAGGGTGACAGCCAGTGCTGTCACAGAGATGGCTGTGGGGGCCTACTCAGGAGGGCAGGAAGGAAGACACAAGCAGGGAAAGGCTGCAACCTTACATTTCAACCCTAGGGGTCAGGAGACAGAATGGGACTTTTAGAGGGTTGTCTAAGAATGTGTTGCACCATGTTTTTTCAAGAATGTGCTGTATTTGCCTGCTCACATGCCCATACAGCCCCACAGCCTACAGTTGAGGGGACCGTGGGGCCAAGTCAGCTCAAGGACATACGGTCAGATGTGACTCAGGTAAGGTTATATCCCAAGGCCCTTTCAGGAATCTTGCTCTTACCTTGTCTTTGCTCTTAGCTTTCTAGCCTCATTTAAAAAAAAATAAATAAATAAAAAGAGTTCAAGTTTTATGTTCCCCTGCTGCTATTTGAGTGATGCTTTAGCGCTGCGGCAGGGAATGGGTGCTGGTTCAGGAGTGCTGACAGTAACTCCAGAGAAGATTTGCTTCCTTTGTTTCTCCATTGTCACAACATTAGCTTTTCTCTGAAACTTGCTTGTTGTAAGGTTTTAGGTTGCTAAATATTGATGATGTCTACATAGATATTTATGCCGTTTCGAAGCCTCTGAGCTCCTGACTCCCTGCTCTGGAAAGATTGTCACTGCTTTGAACTTTGCACACAATTTAAGAAATCAAACAAGAGCAAAAGAGTTGTAGCAATGTGTCACTAGACACAAAGCTTGTTGGATCAAAGAAGAAGTCTCATCTTCTTTCCTGCCTGCAACCTTACATAAACACCTTGCTCTTAGATCCTGGCTGTGCAGATGTGTAAATTATTCAAACCAACAAACAAATTAGATACTGTACGTGCCAGAAGTGGGAAACAGGTAACAACAAAAGTCTTAGCTGTGAGATTTGTTTTGGGCAAGGGAGGAAAACAAAAGCAGTAGAATATATAGTAAAGATAAAATAGTGACTGTGCAATGTGTGGTTTGCATTGTTCTTGGAATTTGAGAGCCTATCTTTCAATGCCAAAGAGGACTCTCAAAAGTCATCTGTAAAATCCTTTGAAAATATAGTTCTTTAGAATGGAGAGCTATTTTTGTGAAGGTGTTTTTTGTTGTTTTTTTTTTTTAAAAAAAAAAAGGCAGAGAATTGGCCTGATTCAGAAATATCAAATTAAAATAACATATACAAGTAAAACACATGTGGAATTAAGCCCATAAGGACCTGAAGGCTGAGAAAGAGTGAATCCCTGGTCCTGCAGTAGTTGACGTAGCATCTTCTGTTGAATTTTTCCGCATGGGTTTTCATACCAGATATTATGGATTCCCTGGCTTGAGCGTCATGTGTTGATGTGTAACAGCAGGGACAATGGTATAGCTATGGGAGACACAAGGGACACTGGCCTTGAGAAGAGGAAAATGTTCTGCTGGGAGCCTCAAAAAAACTTGTGTACGGTGCCCATAGCTGTCATCTCCACATAGTGCTCTGTAGCCCCTGCATGCACAGGAGCTAACAAGTGATGGGATAGGGGAGGAGGAAAGAAGGAAAAGCAAAGGATGTGCCAAAATAATGGCATTTTATGGTGAGAATTTTATAATTTGTAGAGTTACATTAAGGGTACACAGGTCATTATAATATTTTGAACAGAAAATAGAATCTGCTTTTGCTGAGATCTCATATTGCAGAGCTGCAGACCTGCCAAATAGGACAACTATTTTGAAGGTGGTCATAGTGGGAGATGTTGTCTCTGACTGGGTTGCAGCTTTTCACATCTGTAGTCTCTGCCACTTTTGGAAAGGAAGATAAGGATTTTTAGTGCTTACAACTCAGGGAATTGTTGCAGGCCTAGAAGCAAACATGAGACACATCCAGCTGAATCTGAAGAAGCAGCAAAGTGGTACCTGCTAAGCCAAGGGAAGCTGGAGAAGGTGTAGCAGGAGATGACATTATAGATATAAATAGCATTCATAGGATTAAAGGGAGTTCCAAGAACTTATTTCACCAGATGAAAGAGGAAAAGGAATTTTAGGGCTTTAAGAATATAAAAAATATTATGATTTAGACCAAGAATTTTCACACAAAAGACTTACCTGTCAGGGCAGGATCATTCACAAAATAAAGTATCCAAGAGAAGGCAATTTATCGAAAGCTTCAGGAAAAAGGACAGAGAGGACCTGCCTAGACATGTTCTGTGTGACCTCACCTAGGTGTTCCTGCTCCAGCAGGGGCACTGGACTAGCTGATCTTTTGAGGTCCCTTCCAATCCCTAACATACTGTGATACTGTGAGTATCTGGGTGGCAGGATGCAGGTGGAAGGAAGGTAACACAAGAGAGAGCAGCTAAAAACTGTGAAGTAGCAATAATTGTAGAAATAATTCAAATGCATGATTCCAGTTTAGATAGAAGAAGCTGAAGTCAATCACATTTAGCTTGCTGATCTACTTTTGTAAAAATAAACTTCAGAAAATACTCTGTGGCAGCTGGGAAAGCATTATTTGGTTTTGCTTAACTGCACTCCTTATCAGTTTGTATTTATGTAGAAAAGAGTCTGGATCTGTCCTGATATTTAATTACTAGTATTTTTTCATTTAAAAACATATTTTGACTTCATTTTTTTTTCAGAGGTGCATGTTTAGACACACCACAATGGTTAGAAGAAGAACCTGCCTGCATCTTTTTGAAGAAGAATTTATGAGATGTAACTTTTTCAGACACTTCACAGAAACTGCAACCAGTTTCCATTCTCTACTTGCTCTAATAACTTTTCTGAGATGGCTGGCCAAGAGGTATAATCTCCCAGAGTTACCTTGCACAGAATTAGTTTAAATTATTTGACTTCAGGAACAGCGTAGACATGCTAGAGAGACTTCAGCTGAGGTGTTTCTTATTGATGCAGAAGATGGGAATCAAGGCTTGCTCTGTGAAACTTAAGAGTGAATGATTTACAAAATAGATGATTGATTACTCTGTATTTTGTTTATGTACTTACATGTGGAGCAGGGATGTTGTGATCAATCTTGCAGGCCAAAGGACAGCAGAGTGACGTAGCTGTTGGATCTGGTCATCTTCAACTTGGACATGACATGACTTTTAACGCTCAGATGTAGTAAAGCAATGTAACATCTTAGTAGAGGTAAAATAAAATGTCAGAATAGGTTGATTGGGGAAGGGGAAATGCAGAAACATACAGCTGTAATCCCCAGTTAATCACATTCTACATTAGTCTACATTGTGACACTCTAGGGTTTAACTCATTGCCTGAGCAACTGAGCAGTTAGCAAGAATTCTTCCATGCACCCCGCCAGCCATCACCACCTTCAACACGCAGCTGGTTGTTTGCTTTCTGGGCATCTACTTCAACCTCCTTCATCTGAAGTGTTAAAGGTGTCAGTGCAGCTGAATTCACCATGAAAGGTGACCTGAAGTGGTATAACAGGCCTGCCTTAGGTGACGGATCATTTCCCAGTGTTCAAGTGATGATTAGATGTGAGGATTTTTCCACAGATCCAGCTGGCAAAGACCCTGGGAACTACAGGCAGATTGCAGCTCCCTCCCATGGCTGCAGAAGTTTGATGGTACCATAGTATTGCCTGCTCTCTAGTTAGGGCAAGCAGTCATTTCACAGAATCACAGAATGTTAGGGATTGGAAGGGACCTCGAAAGATCATCTAGCCCAATCCCCCTGCTGGAGCAGGATCACCTAGATGAGGTTACACAGGAAGGTGTCCAGGCAGGTCTTGAATGTCTCCAGAGTAGGAGACTCCACAACCTCCCTGGGCAGCCTGTTCCAGTGTTCTGTCACCCTCAATGAGAAGAAGTTTCTTCTCAAATTTAAGTGGAACCTTTTGTGTTCCAGTTTTTACCCATTACCCCTTGTCCTATCATTGTTTGCCAACGAGAAGAGCCTGGCTCCATCCTCGTGACACTCACCCTTTATATATCTGTAAACATGAATAAGGTCACCCCTCAGTCTCCTCTTCTCCAAGCTAAAGAGCCCTAGCTCCCTCAGCCTTTCCTCATAAGGGAGATGCTCCACTCCCTTAATAATCTTTGTTGCCCATTTGGCTGAACAAAGACATGTATACCTGCCTCAAGTCCTGGGGCTCAGTGTTGATGTATATAGGATGTATATAGGATCTGTTACATGCCTGGGGTCAATTTAGATGGGCCAGAAGTCCATTCTGACCGTAAATATTTGCTCAACAAACTGGATTCAAGTAAAACGGTGTGTTAAAGGCCGTGTAGTAAGAACTGAACTGCAAAGCAGCTCCTCTTCATTTTTCTTCTGTTTGTCATTCTGTCATTTTTGGTTTTAAAACTGGGTGTGACATGGATTTTCATTGTTCATCTTGCTGGATTTTCTGACTTTTGAGTCAAGATGTCTGTCTCAGGCTTCATCAGAGACATTTTTAGGTCTAATATTAAACTACAAGTTTGGAACAGCCTCTGCTTTTTTCATTTCTAGTTCACAACAAATGCGTTTTGTGGAAATTTTTTTTCAGAACAATGTATTTTTGATTGCATGAGAAGTGAAAGTCTATCATTTGCCTCAACTAACATTTTAAACAATCTGGGGGTTCCTAATATAGTGGTTTTTCACTGATCACGGTTTACATGTTGCCTGCCTTAAACAGTGCTTCTTGAATGGTGCTTATTTTAAAATAACCCACACTCACTTCAGTTGCAGTTATCTAGAGGTGTGGGGGACTACGGTGGGTCCGTGGATTCCCTGACGGAGGGCACGGGAACAGAAATTAGCCTTGAAGATATGAAGGCCTACCCATGAGAAAGATGGGAGTAAAGGAGTATCCGGAGATGTTAAGGATGTACCCGTGAGAGAGAAGGGAGTAGAAGAGTAACACTGTTGATAGCAAAAATAGTCAATGAGATGTTACTGCTGTAACTTGTAACCAATAGGGAAGAGACACATGAATTGGTAAAACTGTATAAAAATGCACTTGTGGTAATAAATGGCATCTACTACTTTCACCCTGGAAGAACTTGGTATGTCATTTGTCCGTTTCAACCACGACATAGAGGTGAAGTCTTTTTTTCCCTGAAAATAGGGAGGTGGCCACTTTTTTTTTTCAGATTGGATACATACTGTCTGATATCCATGCCGGTGAGAATACCATAATTAATATTATCACTTTGCAAAGAACCCTCTCTTAATGGAAGCATTCAATTGTTTATTAAATGATCCAATTTATTAAATTTTTTTTTCTCCTTTTCACAGTGCTGTTCACTGTATTTTTTTTTATTTTTTTTTTAGATTTGTTTAGGTTCCTGTGCTTCACAAGGTGTTATGCAATTCATGAATTCAGCATACAGTGACTTGAAATTTTCTTTCCTATGTCACATCCATACTGCAATATTAGCTATTTAATGCAGCATTTGGTACAATCCTGTGCACTCAGAGAAACCTGAAGGGTCACACTAGATGTCTTGGACCTTCCAGCAATTTATATTTTTAATATCGTGTTCTTAATCAGTGCTTAATCTTGATAATCATAATTCACTTAACTTAGAAATTATGACCTTGAATTACTTCTATAAAAAAAAAAACAAAATCAAAACAAAAAACCCCACAAAACAAACAAACAAACAAACAAACAAAAACAAATAACAAAAACAAACCAAACCAAACCTATAGTTTATTAGAGTACATTAACCTCAATTAAATATAAAGCAAAATTCTTGGCTCGGATTTTCGTGTGTGTGGGTAACAATGTCTTGTTGATAGTTAATTTTGTGTATTTAATGATTGTTTCTTCTCATTTGTATGAGTTTTCCATGCAGCTAGACGGGAGAGACAGTTACCGTTTCTGCAGATAGAAAGAGAACATCCACCTGTGCTGGTAGAGGTGCTGAGGGCAGAAATAATACCTGGAGCCACATATATGTCCTTTAGACTGGCTTCCTATGGAAATATAGCTCAGGCTGCCATGTGTATCCACAGTTCTAGTTCTTTTGAACTCTGAATTTGACAAGGGTTAAGAACTATTAAATCCCTAAATTTTCCTGAAAGTAGACTTCTGCATAGAAGGAGAGCTACCCTGTAAGTGTTTGAACAGAGAGAAAGGAAAAAGTGTGAGTTCACATACTGTTAGGCACCAGGATATCTGCTTGGGGTAGGTCTTTTAATAGATATCCCAACTGTGAGAAAACTTCCAGCTTGTACCTATCTTTTAGTAGAAACAGAGATCTAGGGAAAAACAGAAACAAACAAACAAACATAGAAAAAAACCAGCAGTCATCCCCTCTTTTGCTCATGACATAGCATATGTTGTAAAGGTGATAATTTTTCAATAGATCTTCTTCACAGTTGACAAGTAAATTGTGCTTCACCAAAGTATGGAAATGAGTGGCTGGTCATTTCATTCTACCCTATTTTTTTCCTAAAAATGTTGGTGCTTTTGATCAACAACTACATATCTCCCAGAAAAGATGCCAGTCAAACTGATCAGTCACAAGTGCCCTGTTCCTGACATTGCACCTACTTTCATAGTCTTCGGTTTTGAGACTTTCACAGCATCAGTTTGGTTATTTAATATTTTATATCTAAAAGAACAGACTTGTTAAATGAAACGGCATGCTGGGATTTCACCCAACAGCTTCGTGCTTTAAAAGAATCAATCCATGAAATATCTTAGATTTAGTGATGATTGTTTCTTCAGGGTGAAGTTCAACTCTTGTGAATTACATTTGATAACACGGGAACTTAGAAGGCTTGCTAAAACTTCTGCTTCAGAAGCTTTCTTACATGGAACAAGCAGATTTTCTTTGGTTACACAGAATACTTGATGAAAGATTTTTATTTTTACAGAGAGTAAGTTCCTATAAATTTTTTATGTCAAGTTACATTATGCCAGTATCCTCTGAAGACATGACATTTTCTCTTGAATGTACAGTACACATCCATGAATAAAAGTTAATAAATCTACAATGCTAAAATTCTCAAAATCTCAAATATACCCCAGAATAAATAGGCTTATTGTGTACTGTCACAGCACAATTGTCCTAATTCTTCTTACCCTGAAATCGTACACTGATATAGGGGCACACAAATCCACCAGGAGCATGGATCTGACCCACTGCAACAGACACTAGGTTCTCTTGGAGGTGTACCAATATGAATGTCCACGATCAGGTTACAATCTAGCAGAGTGCTTAAGACAACACTTAATTGTAAGCACCAGTACCCAAGAAATCCCATTTAAATCAATAGGTTATTTGGGTATTAATATCCAAGCAAGTGCTAAAGAGCTGCACTTGTCCTCTTTCTGAGGAGGGCCTTCTGATGGTAAATGGTACTTAGTCAACCTAGCTTGAAATAGCTGCATCGGCAGCATGTATTTGTTCTCTTTTACTGGCACTTGACTGCTTTTTAGTTTCTTTGTTGCTTAGCAAAACAATGAGATCAAATATTATAATACTTCATGCATTGCTGGATCATATAGTGTTTTACAGTTGAACAGAGAGCTAAGTTTTGTCATCTCTGCATTAATGGCACCATTAGCATTGCTTTTATTATTATGGCCCATTGTGTTATTTTGCAAATGAGAAATTAAAGGCTCAAGAAGATTAGCTTTGGGATTCATCTGCCCTAATTAGGTATCTCAAAGTTAGACTTCCTCAGTCTGCGGTACTCACCATACACTTCTTTTCTAATCAACAAAGAGCAATAGACACCTCTTCAAAGTGGTTCAGGTCTTCCTAGAAGAGGGGCTCTGCATATATGTTTCTCTGCTGATTTTAGAGAGATTGTTCAGTGACTGGCTCAAATTCAGATAGCCAGTGTTTTAGGGCAAATGAATCTCATTTTTGCTGAGTTAATCGTGTTTACAAAAGTGTCAGTAGCAAATGTGAAAACTGAATACATCTTTGGCCTTTTTTCCACCTTTTACAGCAATGCTTTGGTCCCACGCTGGGTCACAGGGTTTCAATGTATTTTATTTCAGGATCCCGACTTGATCATGTTTTGCTAATTCAGATTGGACATGAAAGTCCAATACCACAAAAGACTACAAATTGTTACAAGGTTTCAGAAACCAGTACTTTAACTGTAGCCAAGTTTAGAGGTATTTGTAAGCCGTTGAAGGTAAACACTATTGGAGAATCTTGCACTGTTTGGCGTGCCTCCTCTTTGGATGACTACAGTTAGGTTTATTGATATCAAATGCTGTGAATTTGTAATCCCTATTAAAAACTTAATCATGCAAACTGTTATTATGAGAATGTTATTATGCTTTGTTTTGGCTTTGTGTGTTTCATCTTTGTTAAACTTCATTTTTTTCTGATATGTAGAGCCAGAAAGCTGCCTTCAGTGGCTCCCATGTCCCCAGTGAAGGAGACATTGATGTGCCCAGTGGAGTTGCCAAAAAGTGTTTTCCCATGTGGCAAAGTGATGGTAAAGAAGATACCTGTAGATGTTACATCATGACTGTGTCTCCTGACTTTTGGCTTCTGTCAAGGAAGATTTTTTTACATCATCACTTTTTCCTTATTCCAGTAGGAGCTGAAGGCAGGAAAATCAATAGAATGTCATCTCTTTTCTTTCCTGTTTTTCTTCTCTGTCCTGCTTCCAGGTTCATAAAGAAAGCCCCTTTTAGATATAACATGATGCTAACAGTGAAGAAGGCCTCTATGCCTTTTATTCAGATCCTTCTGAGATGTAGGACAAATGGAGGGAAATGTTGGCTGGCCATTGACCCATGCAGGGGCAAGGGCAGCAATGAAGCAGTTGCAGTCACATCAGGCAAGAAAAGGTCCAGTGTCCTCATCACAACCTTGATCCAGGCATTGCTGCACTTCCCACAAACTACATTGTAGGTCACATTTGTATTTTATGGTGTAATTACACATGTTGTTGTTCTAGTCTAAGGCTTTGATGATTGTGCAGCGGCAGAATAAAACATGTAGCTTCTTGACAGTATTGATTGCCAAAAATAAAGCCAGTCAGTGACCCACAGCAACATACCTTTTCCTTCACTGCAGTGAGCTGTGTTGGGCTGTGGTCTCAGTTCTCACAGAAGCATTTCGTGCCAGAACACAGAGAAAGAGCCCTGCGCGAATCAGCAAAGCTGGGTCAGGCTGCTGATTTCCTGGATCAGTGGATCGGAGAGATTGAACAGACGAATGTTTGGAGGATTTCTTTTTTATTTTTGTTTTGTTTTGTTTTGTTTTGTTTTGTTTTGTTTTGTTTTGTTTTGCTTTGTTTGGGGTTTTTGGTTTCATTTGTTTGCTTGTTTGGGTGGTTTTGGTTTTTGTTTGTTTGGGTTTGTTTTCCACAGAAAGGATTTTCTTGTAACCCTGTTGTTCATGTAAGACAACTGATATCAGCTAGTTAAATGACTCATATATTCTTCACAAAATTCTGAATTTAGAGTGTAACTGGTAACTAAAAACCACTTTCAGCATATTTGTAAAACTCTCCTGCTTCATCAAATACTGAAGTCAACTTCACTGAAAACAGTTTACCCTCTAGCATTTTTGCCTTGTTTATTCATTTCTTATCCCATTATCTAGTTAAGCAGACTAGCTAGTCTTAATTTTCATCTAAATATTTTCCCAATGTTATCAATAATTAATTTAACGAAATTATAGATATACATAGACAGAAGAAAATGGTAAAAACAGGATAGACTCCCCAGCAGAAAACCAAATAATCTTGTGTTTGTTCCTAGGCCGAGCTCCACCTCAGGTAAACTAAGATCTCAAGTCTTCTCTTAGGCTTCATTTGGTTTATCGGAAGGTGTAATCTCTGAGGATGTAACCATAGATTTTACTCTCCTTTTACAAGATGTTGTCAGGACAGTGGGTGACCTCTAGTGGCAAGAGGAGTAAATTGCTAATGGACCCATCGGGTTCAGCTAGGGACCAAGCGATTTCCAAATGTGTAGTATGCATCATTGTTTAAAAATGAAAATCAATTAATGTAATGGAAAACAAGGAATACTACGCTAAGCCTGAATTCAATTTGCTTTACAAATGTTTTTTTTTCTTGGAGGCAGAGGTTTACAATAAAACTTCCTGAGTCACTTGCTGGTGAACATCAATATGTACAAGTCAACAAGGAACTTGGGACCTGCAAGAAATACATTTCTCAGCAATGGGCTCTGTGTATCCAGATGATTTGTGTGGTTCTGCTCAGGCTGGTTGGTTCCCAGGCCATTTCCAATGCAAGGTCTGTTTTTCTTCTCTGTGCCTGAATCTGCACAGAACAGGGCTCAGCGAGGAGAGGGAATGACTCATCCCTTATGCTCAGCATCTATCCATGACACACATATGCCTTCACACCAAGAGAGTCGTCAGAGAAAGGAAAAACGAAAGTGAGAGGAGACCCCCCCACCTTCTATCTATCAAAAGGCTTTCCTGGTCATTAAGGCTTAATCTTTATATTGGACTCATTCCAACTCACTGAGAGCCAAGAATCTTTTCTAGGAGAAGAGCCCAAAAGAGTTGTGAATGGAGCCAAATCTAGTTGGCAGCCAATCACAAGTGGTGTTCCCCAGGGCTCTGTATTGAGGCCAGGTCTCTTTAATCTCTTTATCAATGATCTAGATGAGGGGATTGAGTGTACCCTTAGTAAGTTTGCAGATGACACCAAGCTGGGTGGAAGTATTGATCTGCTGGAGGGTAGGATGGCCACACAGAGGGATCTGGACCAGCTGGATCATTGGGCTGAGGCCAATTGTAGGAGGTTTAACTAGGGCAAGTGCTGGGTCCTGCACTTGGGTCACAACAACCCCAGGCAGCGCTACAGGCTCAGGGAAGAGTGGCTGGAAAGCTGCCTGGCAGAAAAGGATCTGGGGGTGTTGATTGACGGCTGGCTGAATATGAGCCAGCAGTGTGCTCAGGTGGCCAAAAAGGCCAACAGCATCCTGGCTTGTATCAGGAACAGTGTGGCCAGCAGAATCAGGGAAGTGATTGTGCCACTGTACTTGGCAATGATGAGGCCCCACCTTGAACCCTGTGTTCAGTTTTGGGCCCCTCATCGTAAGAAGAACATTGAAATACTAGAGAGAGTGCAGAGGAGGGTGATGAAGCTGGTGAGGGGTCTGGAGCACAAGTCTGATGAGGAGTAGCTGAGGGAACCGGGGCTCTTTAGCCTGGAGAAAAGGAGGCTGAGGGGAGACCTTATCGCTGTCTGCAACTACCTGAAAGGAGGTTGTAACATGGAGGGTGTTGGTCTCTTCTCCCAAGTAGCAAATGAGAGGATGAGAGAAAATGGCCTCAAGTTGTGCCAGGGGAGGTTTAGATTGGATATTAGGAAAAAATTCTTCACTAAAAGGGTTGTCAGGTGTTGGAATAGGCTGCCCAGAGAAGCGATGGAGTCACCATCCCTGGAAGTGCCTAAAAGGTATTTAGATGAGGTTCTTAGGAACATGGTTTAGTGCTAGTTAGGTTATGGTTGGACTTGAACATTCTGAGGTTCTCTTCCAAACTAAATGATTCTATGATTTTAAGAAGCAGTACATGGGATCAAAATGTAAGTAGGAGCTGACCATATAAACCAAATACTTCTGCATCATGTATGCACTGGCTGTACACTTCATCAAAGATCTTTGGAAATGCCTAGATGCAGTTTAGCTCCTCATTTGGAACACTGCTCGAGGATTTGTTTTGCAAAGGTATCTTATTGCTTTCTGAGGAACCAACCCCATCACATGCTCCAAAGTGGACAAATTTGGACTAACTTCTGTGTCAGAAAAATACATCCGCTGTCAAAAGTTGGGAAGTAAGAAGGTGGGGAAGGACAAGCTCTGGGGCTGGGCAGCAGCGGGCAAGATGGCAGGCAAAGCAGCACCATGTTCATGCAGCTGACAGCCAGGGCAGAGCATGGAGGCACCAGCAGCAGAACTGCCTGGATGGGCTTGTGCAGTGGCTGCCAGCCTTCCTCAGCTTCCAGCAACCTTCTGTTGAAACCGGTCACCTGTGTTTGCCTTGACAGAGACATGCTGACTGTACACTGAAATGGCAAGAGCTTCAGAAATGCCAAAATGTGGCTACGGAGAAAAAAAAAGGGGGGAAGGGGTTAAAGTGTGGCATTGTTGTGGTGGGTGCTTAAATGGGAGGAGGTTTCACTTCATTTTGCTGTTTCCTCAGCTTCTGCTGCTGATAACCACTGAAAACAGAAAATTGGGTTAGCTGGATGTGTTGTCTGACAACAGGGCTGATGTTTTGTTCTTAAGTGACCTCCCCAAAGCTGGGACTTGCTGTTTAGAAAGATTCAATTATCTATTATTGCACTGCACCCGTATTGCAGTGGTGAAAAAGGAGCACAACCAGGTTCAGTCTCATTGTGCTAAGGGCTGTACAAAGTGAAGAGCTCTCACAGTTCAGCTTTGTTTCTCATTGAGGTGTTTGCTACCTTTGAATACTCCCATTTAAAACTATGACACAGATACACCTACACTCAGTTTTCAAAGAATTGCTGTTTTCGTAGTTGTTGCCAGATATAAGATACTTTTGTAACTGTGACTGTTTTCTGTCTGTTTCATATTGTGACTGAATTGTTTCAAGGCATCCTGAATTGTTTTTAAGCCCTGCTGGAGGACATGTTTCATAAATACTTAAAAGGCCTTATATAGACTGCTGTGTTTTCAAAATTGCTTGATGTGCAAGCAATTAAATGTTTACAGAAAGACAATCCATAAATAAAGACAATTTTTTCTTGAATGTTAGTACAAAAGGAGTTGTCAGATGCTATGTTTGTGTCAAACATAGTCTGATAGTACCTGTTGATACGATTACTAGGTAACATACTGTCTTATTTGTTCTGGACCATAGGAAGGAGAGTGTTCATGAACCTGCAGGTCTCTGATGTTGTGATTGCTTGGCTAAGTCATGGCCATGGTGCACTGCACAGCAACCAGCTTGTGACTTCAGCTCTTCCCAGTTGAGAAGGATCCTCATGGAGTTATCTACTCCCCAGGGCAGCCCAGTAACACTTTGTGCTGTAGATGCCCACCTGCATTTGGTACTTTGTAAGGGCTCAGGAAGAAGAACCTGTCAGCAGATCTTCCCTGTCTCTTAATGGACTGTTTTCTGCTTCTGGGTAGCAAATGGAAAACATGACTCTGTACTAGTTCTTTGTATGCAAGTGTGTGTTTGTTTATGCGCAATGTGGGATGCTGGGTGGTCCTGGTTTTGTGGAAAGAGTCCCTGGGGAGTCCAGACCTCCAGGCTCAAGTAATCTGAGTAAGACTCGTGTGTGTACCTTCTGAAAAACAGTCAGGCTTTCAGAAGTAATTGTTCCACCACATAAAGAGTATAACAACAACTTTGACAAATACAACAGAGGTTGATTTTGGGTCATAATCACATTGAAGGCAATCATGAGGCTTTAAATTAATAAAACATGTATTAAGCATAGACTGAAAGCACTCCCACTTCAGTAATCCACTCAGAGTCTTAGCTTTTGAAGGATTCATGTAGCATTTTAGTTAATAATATATTTCTTTAAAATATTTAATCTTTTAGTAGCATATGTACGACATCTGAATTTATTGTCAAACCTCCCAATTTAGGAATGTACTCGTGCTTCAACTGGAGTATCCATATTGCATTAGAGAGGATTCCGACAGCTCACCAGCTGGAAAGCCCAGACTAGGCTTCCTTTGTAGTATCACTGCAGTCATCTTAACAGAGACAGCAAAGGGCTTTCCCTCCTTTCCTTGGGTCTCAAAAGCCACTCCTATTGTTTCAGATGTTGCTTTTTTAAGTGTTACCATAATGCCTTAAGTGTTTAGGTTTTTTCTCTCTTCCTTTTTTTTTTTTCCCATGATTTCCCAAAGAAAAAACATTTGTGTAATCTGGCGGTATTAGTCTTGTATTAATGAACTGCAGTTCCTCCATCTCTCTTAAATTTTGAACTTCTCTGAGGGCAGGAGCCACTCCAGATCCTAGAGGTCTTGTAAGAATTAGCATCTTGATAAAGGTTGAATATCTAAATTACTGCTCTCTGCTAAGAAAAATCCTATTTTGTGAGGTCAGTGGTGTGGGATCTATTTGATCTGCTGGCACAAAACCTGCCACAACACCGGAGCCTGTGGAGTAGTTAGAGGCTGTGATTCTGTGAAGGTCCACTGTGTTATTTGTGAAGCCTTTTCAGGAGGGGAACACTGAGACTGCAAACACAAGGATGATCTGTGGGTACCATGGTGGGAGCTCACACTGTTTCTGATGGGGAGCTGAGAGCGGTGTGGTGGGAATAACTGGTGTACTTGGCTGTGCTGTCATTGTCACTGCAGTGGAGCTGTATGAAGCACGCAGCACATAAATTCAAAGGAGACCGCATTTCATTAGTCCTTCTGTTCATGAAACAGCTTGCTGAAAAAATAGATGGGTAGAAAATGGCTATGACAGCAACATTGTTAAATGGAAATGATCATCCAGATCTCCCAAAGAGCAGAAACTTCTTTGGTTTGTTGCAACTCTCTTCATTCTGCTAACAAGAAACAGGTGAAAGAATTCCCATCTCCCTCTGCCCAAATTAATCTAATTTAGAGGTTTTTCAACACAATCTGCCATGTTTCCAAATTCACAGGAACCCTTTGTTAAAAATTTTCTGTTTTTCTTAATTCCAGAGAATACAAGGAGGGAAAAAACCTTGTCTGGTGGGTAACAGTTAAAATTTAATTATGAATTGGAACAAAATCACTGAACTCTCCAGACAAACCAGCAATATCTGGTGTGTTGTCTAATCTGAAAAAGTCAGTATGTTTTTCAGGCTTTCCATTGTCTTTTCATTGTATAAACAAGAAAACAAGACCCAAAACAAACTCTGAAGGAAGTTCATGAAACTGTGTCATATAAACACAGAAGAAAAAATTTACCACTTATAAAAGTTGAAGTATTATTGTTTGGTTTTTGGGTTTTTTTGTTGTTGTTTATTTGTTTGGTTTTTGCTTTTGTTGATTTTGGTTTTTTTTCCCCAGCTACTGACAAGCCACTGACTATTTTGAGCTTGGGATTCTGGTGGAGTGGATCTCAGTTTCTAATCATGGCTATACTTTTCTTAGGACACATATTGTCTAAAATACAACATATTATCTCCATATGTGTCCTGCAGGGCTAATGCTTTTTCTTGCTCTCAGACAACATTCTTGGTAATTCTCACTCATGACAAAAGATCTGTATTTGTGTTGCTGACCACCAAGTGTTGAATCTCTTTAAGTGCTTTTTCACAGCATTAAACACAGAATATCTCAGATTGGTATGGTGATCCATACATTGTATTCTACCAGCTCATTCTGCATCTTGGGTTTGGCAAGTGCTTGTTGCATTCAGGTCACGCAGAAGGGGATGGCAGTGCCCATCAAGGCCCTTGATTTGGCAGTGTGCTGCTCACAACTTTTGCTAGAATGAGCTGTTTGAAGGGTGTTGGATCATTAAATCAGGTTGGTTAGAACACAAACTAGGAGCAACAACATTTGAGAGAGGTTTAAACAACAGGGCATTGATAGATACAAGAATAGTTTCTCATGCTATGGGACTATAATCATGATCCTTTTAGCCTGCAATATTTCCAAGAGGATATAATCCCAAATGACTTTTTGCTTTTAAAGAAGGGAGTGAACTCTCCAATTAGGAGCCCTAGCAGACCCATTAGCTCAGATTCAACTCAGCCCTGGCAGAGGAGGATCTTTCTTAGTTACTTCACACTCAACTTTTTGCAGGGAACTGCTCTGCTGCGATAACATGTGAATGTTCTTGCTTACCATATAGGAGGTCATTTATATGTCATGCATCTACTTTTTGTAATGTGGAAATTATCCCATGTGTAGTGTAAATGACCCTACCCACTGGGAGCCCATTAGGAGCTTCAATTTTAGGGAAACAGCATGTGGTTTGGGAAATGCAGGTCAGGACATCAGGATTTCATAGCTCAGGTTCTAGGTGAATTACTCAAAAGAAACAGAGCTTTCAGTGTTGCTCTGCCATCTGTCTCAGATTCCACCTGAAAACCTACTCTGGCACTTCCCATGTTGATTTTCTTAAAATCTTTATTCTAAAATAATACTGGAATAACCTCAGGATTGGTTATTAAAAGAGTAAGTATATGGAGCAATGCTGCTAACAGACCCAGCACTCCTGTTATGTGTCATATACTTCTTAAATCCCTCATGCAAATAATTTTAATTTTCAAAATTTCCCATTGTTTAAAAAAAGTTGTGTGTGTGTGTGTGTGTATGTGTATGGTTTATATATATATATACATAATATAATATATTTTTTCATCTGCTTTTAGTGTGAGTATAAATTGTTAGGTGTTTTGCTCTGAAAATTCATAATGACCTCTAGTAGCATTTTATGAATATTTTAAAGCACAATTTATTCCCTTCATATTTACACCCATGAATTACTCATTACTTAGCACATCTTTCATCCTCTAGGCAAACAGCAGTGGTTGCCACACTGTTTTAAAATGAAAGCTGTCAAGATAAAGGTGGGTTTCATTAATGAATGACTTCTGTGATGTTGCACTGCAGGCACTAGCAGCTTGGTTGGAGGTGGCTTTTAACAAAGATTCTCACATTTACCAGAATTGCATAGGCGCAAATGAAAGCAGATAAACCTCACCTCATCTGCAGATCAACTTTTTTTTTTTCAAATGTTCTTCATAACAGTATGTAATATTTACCTAGTACTTTCATCCTAATTAATTTACAGTTAATTAATCTTCATAGTTCTCCTGCTAAAATAAGACCATTGACAAAATGATGCTGGAGAAGCTGGGCTGATTGCCCAGGATTCGCCTCTAACACAGACAAAGTACTGTCTTATTAATCATCATGTATGTAAGTCCATTTTTCAGTGAAAAACATTTGCATTTACATTGCATTTGATAGCAAATAACCTGTAGTCTGAATGTCTGCAGAAGATACCTTCTAATGGTGACTGCTGGATCTTACAGCAGGCTCTCTGCTGTCTTTGTAGGGAAAGAAACTGAATAGAGTGTATCAGCTGAAACTTTCAGTGTCTTCAGTTATGTCAAATTCGTGACCAATTGTCACTTAGGTCACAAAGAAAAGATGATCAAGGTGACAGAAGATGAGGAAAGGAGTGGCGGGTTCACCTTATTTTGGGTCAATAGTTATAGCTCACTCTTCTGGTGATCCTCTATTGTGAGCCTGCATCCTTCCCTCACTTTCAGGCAGGGTTGGGGATAGGAGGTGCACAGCTGGGACAGGAGGGACCATTCATCCTTGAAGGCTGTTTGGAGAATTCAGGTAGTGAACTGCAACTCTTTCTCTCTCGCTTTTCTCCATTACCATGTGAAATACTTGTGCTCACTTGTGTGATTCTCTACTGACTACCAAAATTACAACAGTCAAAATAAAAGGTGCCTGTATTATGTTTAGGTTCTGGTGAAATCAGATCTTATCCATACCTTTCCTAATTTTGATGCAGAGAGGAGTCAGATCCTTTCTGCAAAGAGCCTTAGCAGTATCTTCCACTCCCTCCTCCATCCATGGGAGTTAGGAAGTTTAGAAGAAGACACAGACAGGCGTGGTGCACATTGTCTCCCTGATCCTAAGGAGCTTACAAAGAAAATACATGGAGTTTTAACCAATACTGGCCTTTCTGCAGTAGGAAACCTGCTCTATCTCCTAGACTCTCCTTCTTTGTATTCAGTATCATTTCTCCAAATCTGTGCTACTACCCACATGTTTAAATGTCAGGGACTAGGACTCAAACGGCCTGAGATCTTTGTTCATGTTTAACTGAGAGAAGAAGGAGCTTTTTATGCACTCCTCAGAGTCAATGCGCCTTTAACCTGCACATTATCACAGTAGTGTAATGTGATATCAGTGTTCACGCACTATCAAAAAACCCCAGGACATTTCTTTAAAAGAAAGATCTTGGAGGTGCGTTCAGGCTACATTCCTGTGCTGAAGAAGGACAAAAGAAAAAGAACTAAAAGTTTCTTTTACAGTAATAGCAGCTAAGATTTTCACATAACCACCTACCTTCAGGGCCCAGGAACATAAGAGAAACACCAAAGGCATGTGGTGGGCTTGTCAGATTGTGCCACTGTGGGGGAGCAGGAAACTGCAGAGCCAGCAGAGCAACGCCGGAGTCTCCAAGGCAGATCTGCCACTTACACCCTCCTGAGGCCTCTGCCGTTCCTTAGCAGTGCTAAGAGCTATCCAGCTACTCATCAAGAACTCAGGGGCTTTGGAGACCTTTCCCTGAAACTGAAGTAGTATGGAGATCACTTGAATTACGATTTTCCAGTAGACAAGGTTCTGTCTTAATATTTCTGCACTTGTACAACACACACACAGTTAATTAAATGTGCCTGCAATACAAAAGGACATTATTTGTGTTGGTATAAAACACCACAGTTCAAACTTCTGGCTGTACTTCATGTCTCTTTAAAATAATTCAGCCCGCTCACAATCAACCCCCAATCCCACCCTGCACATACACATACCCTTTCTTGATCCTTGTTAATAATTTTGCGTGTCTTAAAAATTTTACTGGGATTTAAAATTGTGCAAAATGAGAAGCTCTCCTACTTCAATAACCCATGTACTAAATGTAAGATTAAAAAGCTTTCATTTAAGTAGTCTCTTACAGGCCTTATCTACAGTATGATGCATAGAGAGGTAAAATTAATAGGATATTTCGGGTTCATCCTGCAGTTCAGTTTTCACATGCCAGAGATGGGCAAGTGCATTTATCTTCAAAGGTCCTAATTAAGAAAAAGAGCCATAGCAAGGGCACAGGTAATTATGCCTCTTTGTAACATGAGAACCTTGCCTTTTGAAAGTAAAGGATTTAGAAACATGATCTTATAAATAGAGACTTTTTGCAAAACAAGGTAACCTCTTCCCGCCCCAATCTAAGACCCAAATCCAACAAAGTACCCCAAACCTTAAAAGGTCATGGCCTGGAAGCACTGAAGGCTCCTAGTGGGTCCTCATGGATTTGCCTGTGACAGAACACTTGTGTCACAATTCACAACCATAATTTAAGTTCTACTTTCTGATTCATTGTCTAATTTGAAATTACCTGAATCCTTCACATCCTGGCCATGGGCTCTGTAGGCAGGGACCCTCAGGGTTTCCAACTCTACTATGAGTTGCTGAAACCAAGCAAAATCAAAGGAGAACTTCCCACTGCCATGTGCAGAGACACCTTCTGCTAGACCAGTTTGCTCAAAGCCTCGTCCAACCTGACCCTGAACACTTCCAGGGATGGGACATCTTCTGCCCAACTTCTCTGGGCAGCCTGTTCCAGTGTCTCACCACTCATCTCATGGTGAAGAATTTCTTCTTTATATGAAATCTAAATCTACCCTCTCTCCATTTAAAGCTGTTACTCCTTATCCTATTACTTGTAAAAAGTTCCTTTCCAGCTTTCTTTTAGGCCCCCTTTAGGTACTGGAATGCTGCTGTGAGGTCTGATCATCTCTGATTGTCTTTGTGGCCCTCCTCTGGACTCACTGCAACAGGTCCATGTCCTTCTTATGTTGGGGGCCCCAGAGCTGGACACAGTGCTTCGGAGGTTCTCATAAGAGCAGAATAGAGGGGCAGAATCACCTCCCTCAAGCTGCTGGCCACACTTCTTTTGATGCAACCCAGGATATGGTTTGTTTTCTAGGCTGCAAGTGCACATTACTGGCTCATGTTGAGCTTCTCATCAACCAACACCCCCAAGTCCTTCTCCTCAGGGCTGCTCTCAATCCGTTCTCCGCCTAGCCTGGGATTCCCTGCTTGCAGTTTCCCCAGCCGATGTGCAGAACCATGCACTTGGCCTTATTGAACTGAATGAGGTTTGCACAGACTCACCTTTCAAGCCTGTCAAGGTCCCTCTGGATAGCATCCTTTCTCTCAAGCATGTTGACCACACCGCAAAGGTTGGTGTTCTTGGCAAACTTGCTGTGAGTGCACTCAATCCCACTGTCCCTGTTGCTGACCAAGGTGTTAAACAGCACCAGTGAAAATACCAGCCAGCTCCAAGAGGCATTGCACGTTCCTTGCAGGAACCCAGGGTCCGTCCAAACAGTGTCAGATATCTGAGCCAGGCCAGACGGAAGACAGCCCGATCTATACAGCCATGTTCTTCTCTTGTGAAGCTTCCACCTTCAGAGAGAATGTTGTGTTACCACTTGCTCATGGGGCTCTTAGCAGATGTTGTAAGCAGAAGCTGCTCAAAAGGATGTGGAAGGAAGATCTGCCCTTGGCTCAGTTACAGGCCCTTAAGGGTGTTGAGGTGGTATGTACTCACCCTTTCCCTCTCCTCCTGACTGAATGCACAACTGTAGTATGGTAGGGTCAAACACAACAGCGGATTATGTCTTTTGAACTACTGGATATTTTTCCTGGGCACCTCCAATGAATCAAATTTTGTATTATCTGTAGGTCGTGTGCAGCGCTCAAGCCATAAACAGCTCATATCATTTTGTTTGACAAATAAAGACTACGTGGGACATGTATCTTCCACTGGCACCATTGGAAGGTCTTGCTTGAGAGCAGTGTGGTGGACCCAATGAACTACAAATTCATTGTGTTTCTTTGCAGTGGTTTCCTGAGGGCTGCTGGAAAACAATGATGATATACATCCTAATATCATTACAAAGGAGAAGTTTACTCTCCTACTGAATCTGCAGTTTGGATTTTTTTTCCCTCCCAAATAAGACATCTATTTTGTGTGAATGATGCTTGGTTGTCTGTGCCTGACAATGTCCTAACAAGTTAATTCACTGTCATGACTAAAGCACCATACTAGTTATTTTTAGAGAGGCCTTTAAGTGTTGTTCTAACATAAAAGAGTAATGATGCTTCACTTAGGAGAGTTGACAGGGAGTGGATTTGCTGGCTTAAAAAAGAAGAATCATAAAATTGCTGGGATCAGATGCTTGTTGGAATGGAACACAGGAATCTTTCATGTACGAGCATGGATTTTCAGAATGTCGTTTCCTTAA
Organism: Nesoenas mayeri; assembly: GCF_963082525.1. NCBI lineage: Eukaryota > Metazoa > Chordata > Aves > Columbiformes > Columbidae > Nesoenas > Nesoenas mayeri. The sequence goes on along the minus strand of NC_137541.1, from coordinate 190,811,708 downwards.
TCACGTTTACCTGTCATTTTACTAACAGTGTCAGCGTCCAATTCTAAAAAAGGTTTTTCCCTGCATGTCACAGTATTATATCATGTCAAAATGGAAGCTGCAGTCATGAGTCTACTCTGGCAGCAACTTGACCACTGACACAGAAGACCAGGAATGGATTAATGGATAATGTGTGTAATTTCAATCCGAGCAACCAGTGCTAGTCCAGAAAATTGTGATATTTTTGCTGGTGCCCCTGGATGTATTAATTAGCCTCTAGAAGTAAGAATTCTACTCACAAATTGCCTCTGGCACCATAACGTATTTTCAAATCAACAGCCTTTGATTTAGGAGTAACTATAACATCTGTATAAAAGTAGCAGATACCATGATGCAATGTGCTGACATGTGCATAACATGGCTCCTGCCCACAAGTCACTTAGTTGGGGAAGATTCCCTGATACTAAGGCATGTGCCAAGAGTGCTGGGGCTCTGCAGTCAGACAAGGAATTTCACACCTGTCTGCCCAGGCTGTGTTTCCTCTCTGAAGTGTAGATTTCTGTCTTCTGAGTAATCAGACCGATATCTTACAAATCCCGCAAGAAATATATGTCTAGAGCATAAATTGTATTATACCACCATCATTTATACTGTAACTATCTGAGCAAGTAGTGCTGTATACTCTTTTTTTTTTTTTTTAAGCTTGACATTGGAAATTGCAGTTCTTTGTTTAATATTCCCCTTTCATAGAATCATACAGTAACCTAGGTTGGAAGGAACCTTGAAAGACCATTTGGTCCAACCTTTTGTGGGAAAGGGAGCCTAGATGAGATTATCTAGCACCTCAGAGATCTCTGATGACAGAGAGCAACAAGGACTTTCTTATCTTTACTATCTTTTATTATGATTTCTGCCTTACCTACAGCTCTTTTGTGGCTGAGCAAAAGCACCCTGGGCTGCTCAGGGAAGAAACAAGAGTGGTTTTTCCGATCACATCTTGAAAAACTCCAGCAATGGACACTCCACCACCTCCTTGGAGAGGTTGCTCCAGTGACTGATTATTTTCACTGTAAAAAAAACCACAACATTTTCTTCTATCAAGATGAAACCTCTTCTAGTGCAGCTTGAACTTGTTTCCCCTTGTCTTCTCCATGTGGCTCCTTGTGAAGAGAGAGCCTCTGTCCTGTTTGTAGGAGATCTTTAAGTACTGGAATACTGTGATGTAGTCCTCTCTGAGCCTTCTCTTCTCCAGGGGGAAAAGACCTAACTCCTTCAGCCTTTCCTCATAGGGCACATTCTCCAGCCCTTTGATCATCTTCATGGCCCTCCGGTGGACTGTCTCCAGTCTGTCCACGTATTTTTTTTAATTGTGGGGATCAGAAATTGAGACAGTACTGCCTAGCTGACCTCTATACACTCAGATTTCTTTTACACAAACTGCAACTCCACCTCTTCTTCTTCCTTTCTTATCTTTCCGATTTTTGTCATGTGGATTTTCCCACCAAGTGTCTGTGATTCCTATGATGATGTAACTCTCAGACTGGGCACAGAGTTCCAGTTCCTCCTGTGTGTTACCCAGACTACGTGTATACTTGTCTTTGGAAAGGGTTGGGGAGCATTCCTCACTACTCCGGTAGATCCACCGTGTTGCTTATAGATATACAGGTGTTGCAGCTGTGGACTCTATCCCCTCCAATTCGTTAGTTAAAAGCATGATTCATTAAGTCAGCCAATCTGCTACCAAAGACTCTTCTGCCTCTTCTAGACAGGTGGATGCCATCTCTCCTCAATAGGCTGTATTTGTCAAAGAACATCCCATGATCATATCAACCAAAGACCTGACAATACCAGCCACAAAGCCAGGTATTTATCTGTATAATGCATGAATGTCTGCCTGCATCCTTATCCCTGACTGGCACCACAGAGGAGTAGACCATTTGAGCCCCTGTCCCTTTCACTCAGACCCCCAGGGCTCTGAAGTCATGCTTAATCTTGCCCAGGTTTTACCTAACTGGGCCATTGGTGCCCTTATGAAAAAGAAGTAGGGAACAGTAGTTTGCTTTTAACCAATTGTGGCAGTCTTCCTGTGACATCCCAGATCTTGGCTCCTGGCAAGCAATAAACTTCCCTTGACCATAAATCAGGCCAGCAAATGGGCGCCTTGGTGCTTCTCAACAGAGAATCACCCACTACTAGTACTTGTTACTTCATTTTGCAGCTTTTAATATGTGGTGCTGGTGTGGTTTCTCCCTGTGAATCTAGTTTATCGGTTTTGTCTCCTGCCAGATGCCTGAGAGGTGTTTGTACAGCCTGCTTGTAGTGCTCCTGGTGCCTTGCACTCCCCAGGGCCCAGTTATATGGGGCTTTACCATTCCACTCCAGGCTGTACCATTACGACCCTGTGTAAATCATTTCTGCATGCTCCAATTAAATGGTCTTACAGTTTATTACTTATCAGAAGCATTAATTGTAATTAAGAGATGCTACTTACTTGAATACTGCTACTACCAGCCAGCTAAATTCAGATAGGAAGGGGAAAAAACAAAAGGATCAAATCAACAAAATGTTTGATACTTTACCAAGTAGAAAAGTTTACCCTATAAAAGCACTGTCAGCTTTTAAGAACCTGCCTCTTCCATTTAACCTCTGGGGTTTTCAACAGAAATTTGATTTCGTATACTTTTAAGAGATTTTCTTTTGTGAAATAAAGACAATTAAACACCTGTTGCCTGCAAAATATTATGGGCCAACTAGTTCAGATTATTTTAGTTCATAGAAATACAATCATAGCTAAAACACTTTGTAAAACTTATTTAACTGGGTCACAGCATTTACTGTTGCTAATTGTAAAATTAGCTCACTGTGAAAAAACTTATTTTGCTCAAAATCATCTACTAAAGGCACTGTTTTTAGTAAGCATGAGATAAGTAAAATTTTTAACAGGTCACATTGATAATTTATGCTTACTCTCCATGGATAATGCCATTTATAATAGACAAATGTTTTGCTTGTGTGTTTCTCTCCCTAGGTGTTTTTGAATTGCAGTTTTACTTCCAGGCTTTTCATAACTGACAGTATTCATTAAAAAAAAAAAACAAAAAACAAAAAACCAAACCTTCATTTGATCAAACTGGTTAAGATGTTTTGTGAGGAAAACAACATTTAATCAGCAGAATTCTACAAGTCACATTTTTGGAGCCTTAAAAGACAATATACCCAATGCGTGTGGAAAAATAAAGCTTTCCACAGAAATATGTTTTTGACTGTTGAAACTCTGGACTACACAAACATTTTTATCAGATTTTTATTTTGCTATAGATTTTTTTTCTGTGTGACATCTAAAATAGCCACAAAACACCGATCTACACAGAAGCCAGCACAGAGCAGGACAGTGCACATTGTGCATTACTTAAAAAAGGCATTAGTTAAAGTTAACTGGGAAAATCAGGTTCTCCTATGCTATACAGAAAAAAATATGTGACATTTCTCTAAAGGTCCATACCACCAGCAGAAAAATTTCCAGTAGGAAAATTCAAGCAGATCAAAAAAGTTGGAAACCTCTAATGGTCCTGCAACTCTGACTTGCACTTATTCTCCCTGTAGGAGATACGCTGGGGGAGAAGGGGAAGGAATATGTGCCCACTGTGAAACCCTTGCTCTACTAGGCATGGGGAGTGGTAAATATTGTGCTTCATACGTCATTTTCTATAAGATGCAGGACTGACTCTTCACAAATTAGGCAGTTTCTTGGACATGAGTGACGGGGTACTGCTGCCTCTTTCCTTGTCAGATGGTGCACAGTGTCTCAGCTCCAGCAGGACAGAGAGTTGTACCTGCTGGGTCTGATGTCCTCTGGGGTGTGGGGAAGGATGCACCGGCCTGCTAGGCTAACCCAAGCTATTCTACAAAAGATGGACACATTTTTTCTTGAACAGCACATAATTCAAGAGGATGAACCTGATCTGAGCACAGCGAATGGCTGCTCTGAACAGCTTAGAAGCCTCCCTGCCTGTCTCCAAAGCACCACACAGCTTTGGTGCCTGTCGCCACCTTTTTTCTCCATTCAGAGCACTGCTCAGCATTCATATGAGGTTCTGCTCAGCTGCTTGCATCCTTCATGCTCTGAAATGGAGACATCTGTTGGTTTGAAACTCCTTCGGGGCTGAAATGGTGATTAAGTGGTGTGAGTTTAATTTGAATGTGAAATGAAATAGGAGTTAAGTTCCTAAGCAGCTTTGAGGATCTCTGTCTGAGCTCATAAATTGCAATTAATTAGTGACTAAGTGGAGACTCTTTAGGGTTCTTCCATCCTTGAGGTTTGAGCATGCTATCTCCCCTCCTTAGCCCATATTGCTTGCTCTGAAGTCATTGTTATGCCAATGAATGAGACAGACACATTTACTAGCTCTTTGATCTAGCATAATTCCACATAAACCATAGCACACAGGTTATTGTGACTTGGCAGGAAGGAGCAGGACTGAATGCTACCAGACTTTAAGGACTGACAATTTTTAGGGCATTGCTTAAACTCTCCTAGTCTGGTGAGCTGTGGCATCCAGCACGGATTGCTAAAGATGATGGAAATTCATTAACACCATTGTAATGCCATTAATACTTTTACCAAGGTTTATATCCCTTGAAGTGTCCAAATATGGAACTCCAAGCCAGTGCTCAAGCAAATTAGAAACAGCAGTTCCAGGAAAAAGGCATGTGTTGATGATATAGTGCTATAAGTGTCAACAGATGTAATTCCCTATAATAAAGTCATGTGGCTCTGATTTGGCACTTCTTGCCATCAGGGGGAACTTCTTGCAGAGCAGATGTCACTTCTAATCCTATCTTTCATGGGTGCCTGTGCCCTATTAAAACTGGCATGCCTGTTCAGAAGCAGGCATTGTGCCATTAGAGCAGATGGTCATGAGCGCAAGTCACGTTACAAAACTAGTGTTTCTAGAAATGTGAATACTGGGACTGAAGTACTATTCAGGAACATCAAAATCTTCCTACCCATGAAAATTTCCCCCTGAATAGGTTCATACATGCTTTAGTGCTAGTAGAAAACAGAGGTTATCTGTATCTTCTTTCTGGTGGTTCTAACTTTTGGGCAACCACAGGCAATCCCAAGAGTCAATCTGGTAGCTGAGGACATTGGAACACAGATGTGTCCTTGGCAAAAATACCATCAGTGCTTGGTGTTACTTTGACAGCTCTACAGTGCCTGGCAATTGTGGTGTGGAGCACAACTCTGCTGGGCAACAAGGGGAGAAGTGGCCATTGGACCTGTATTCATCCATCTCCTCTGTAAGACAGCGTGTGACCCACTGACAGAAAATACCTGAAGTAAAATTGTGCTCCTGTTTTACTTCTTGTGCTTTTTGCATAATATAGAGTGTAGCATTTTTTCCTAAAGCACTCATCCTAAGTCAAATTTGGCTTGCATTGAAGGCAACACTTCAGTTTCCCTCACTGGGATCAAATATAGCATTTCTTACAAATACAGCCTTCAATAGCACTTCATTTCAGTAAATTAAGTGAACACAGGATTTTTTAAAAATCTGCTGCTTATTTCTGCTGCTTGTTTTCTCTCCCAAAATGAACTTGCTGAGAGGAATTTAAATGTTTAACTGGAATATAATATGTTCTTCTTAACTTGTGTCAGCAAGTAAAACTTCCAAAAGCACTATGACTATTCACCTTCGAGCATACCTCGGATGTTAAGAAATAGCCCTTCTGACAACTTCAGTGTTCAGTAATTATACAATAAGTTAAGGTTACTCTGATCTGATCTATTAGAAAACTCAATCCATATGTTTTGGAGAAGCTTACAGCAGATATGTTACTCTCTTCTCAGTTCGAGAAGCAAACATTTCCCCAGAATGTGGTCCTACTGCTGCAGCTCCTCAAGGTACCACATGAGACACTTCAACAGGGTATTCATGATATGGGATGTCTCTTGTCTCTGTGGACAGAGTCATATACTGAATGAGGTAAGTTTGCAGGGAAGATTTGGTCATGAATGACCTTTGACAATTCAGATCCAAGTAGTGCCAAGAGATGGCCCTTTCAGAAGGTGGATTCTCAGTGATGTCTCAGACCCATTTTAAAATGTCTGTGTAGTTCCAGGTGTCTTTGGCAAGATATGAATAACCTTATGTTATCATTTCTGACAAACATTATGATTAATCAGCAAAATACTATGCTGTCTTCACTCTATACCCTATGGGGCTTTAATTAGCCAGCTATATGTGTGAGCTCAGCTTGCCCAGCAGCTGTACAATCCACCAGTGGTAGGCAAAGCTACCACCAACAGTAGAATTTCATTACATAATGAAAGGCTTATCTTGCCTGGTAGAGGTGTAACATTTCACAAGAGCCCAAATAAAATGTGTTCTGTGATTCCAAAGTGTGGCATGGTCAGCAAGTTGTCTGCAACTTCTACTAACCCATACAAATATTTTACTTTGTGGTGAAATTTTCACCTTGCCCAATGAGGCTTGTAACACTTCAGTAGGGAGCAGCACATAACTCTGCTCAAGTAAGAAATCCATTCATCTGCATCCTAAAATGTGCATTTCAATAGGTGAGTCGAAACGAGTAGGTTAGTATTGATGCAAGGAGGTGCATCAGCAGAAGGCTGTATTTCTACTATGTATGATGTATGAAGGACACTGAAGATGGTTCTGTGCCACAAAACTTAATTTGGATTTCAAAAACCCTGAGTAATCAAAAACAGTAAAACACGTAAAGGAAGGATTTCAATTCCACTTCGCAGAGGTAAAACACCTCCACTTCTCTAAAATCCACTTTGTTGTAGGTGAGGCTAAGTTGAATGACCCCCTTTGCAACAGTCTAGGAGCACACACAGCCCAGCTTGGTGGATGCTGCTTGGCTGCAAGTCCAGCTGTGCTGGTGGACAAGGGAGAGCCTGGAAGCCGGGCTAAGCCCAGCCTCCTGATCCCTCACCCTGTTCTCTCTTGCTTACCTGGATCAGCTGGAAGTGCAGGATCCAGCCTCTGGCTGCAGGAACCATCTCGGGCAGCTGGAGGTGATGGAGGAGCCTGCTGGTGCATCTGCACAGGAGATGCTCTTGCAGCTCCTCTGGTGATGGTTGGTTTTGCAGAGTTCCCAACCTTCAGGTGCCTCAACAGCTATCTGCATGGCCACCTGACAGCAGGAGAAAGGTGCTTGGCTTTAGGACTGGAGGGGATGAGGAAAAGGGTGGATATGCAGCAATCTCCTACAAACTTAAGTGGTGCTGTACGAAATCACAGAATCACAGAATCATAGAGGCATGATCGATCACATAGCTGTCATTAATAAGTAATGATGGCAGCAGACTCCCTCCCTAGCAATGAAGGGGCTGTTTCAGAGGTAGTAATCTGCAGTGCAGAGGCCCAAAGCCATCTAAAGCTCAGAGAGCTGGCTCCTGTGCTGACAGGCAGTGCAGATTTGGCTCCTTATTTTGGTGAAATTTATTAAGCTCAAAACTCAAAATTCAGGTTTCAGTTTTGAACGTTAAGACTTCCGAAAAATCAGCTTTTATAAAGGCATGTGGACATGAACAAACCTTATCTAAAATAAACATGTTACAGGAGATTATTGCTCAGACACCTTTGAGCCAAAAAAAAAAAAGCAATGGGAAAAATACTTAAGGGTAATTAAGCTAGGTTTAAGCACTGTGTGAACATCAATCCTTAAGCCACTTCTTGTTCTGGATGGAAAATAAACTTGTCATCAGCTTGTCCCTGATCTATTGAACATTTGGCCTCTTGTATGAGGAAATACCAGGCACTGGCTCTTAGCAAAGACAGAAAAAAAAAAAACCAAATTAGCCAGCTAGTAATCTCATCTACTATCATAACATCGTAACAGCATGGTAACCTCTCAGGACTAATGATAGCACTGTACCGCTTGGTCAGTAGCATTGTTGTAGCTTGAGCCACAGAGCTGTACATTCTATTGTGTCTTTTGATAATTACACTGTGAAATGTTATATTGGAATATACAGTGTTGAAATTTAAAACAATAACCTTTAAATTAGTGAAAAAAAAGATCATCTGACAGGCTGTACATCTTGTAATCAATCTATAAAAATTACCACTTCGCAGGTGAAAATCAGAAATAAAGTCTGGACATTAACTGAAGAATGGGCAAATGTTACAATTTAGTGAAAAGTGTGTCTTGTGGGTTATTGTTTCAAACATCATCTGATTAGTCAGAGTAGTTTAGGTATTTTCTTTATCAGATCATTCCCTATGGCAGTGATTTTAAGTTTCATTTTGTGCTTGTATTTGTTCTTGAAAACAGAGGCACAGAAGTGCAGCCTACTAAAACACAGAGGAATAATCCAGACCAATGTTTTGCAGGTGAAAAAAGTAATTCCAGCCTCATTCATCATGAGATTTTCCTGCTCACTTTCTCAGCCTGTCTGTGCTACTCCCTTGCTATGTGAACTTGGAAAGTGACTCAACTCTTTGTTATTTGTAAAGCTCATTGAGTTCTGTGACTGGAAACTGCTTTAGAAATGCCAAGTGGGCTCACCACTGCAACAACTAGACGTACCTTCATTGTCATTAAACTTGGCATCAAGTACTGTCTAAGGATCTTGAAGATGGAAAGAGCTTGCAATTACCCTGGTAAATGTTTGTGGTTCAGTGAACATTCACGAAGCCAGCATGTTCCCAGTGTCTCAGGTGTGATTATAACTCCAAGCATGCTGCCAGGGCAGCAGATGCTTGACCTGCTCTGAAGAGTTGGAAACACACTCTGTTTCGATAGGCTTCACATAGCACCCTGTGAGACAGGGAGCTGCAGAAGCAGCTGCGCTTGTGCTTGAATATTCTTTGGGTGTCTGATTCTCAGCAAAACAGAGCACTGTAGGTGTTGTCAGACAAGCTATTTTTCTAGAAAGGATTCAAGTTCTCCAACAGAAGGTTGAAGGTTATTGCCCTTGAGTGCAGGCAGGGACATCTGTGGCTGTGTGGGTCCAGAATGCAGTCCTTCCTGTCACTGTCTCCTCTCAGATTAAGAACTGCTACACAATATGGCTTAATTAATCTCTTGTGAAATGCAGAATTTCCTCCAACCATGCTCCTTCTGGTTTTACAGTCATATGTAGTATAGAATCAGAGAATTATAGAATCATTTAGGTTGGAAAAGACCTTTAAGATCATCGAATCCAACTGTTAACCTAACACCATCAAGTCCACCACCAAACCATGTCCCTAAGAACCTCATCTACACATCTTTTTAACACCTCCAAGGATAGTGACTCCACCACTTCTCTGGGCAGTCTGACAACCCTTTCTGGGAAGAAATTCTTCCTAATATCCAATCTAAATCTCCCCTGAAGCAACTTGAGGCTGTTTCTTCTCATTCTATCACTTGTGAAGGGGACGGTGACATATATGGAGAGAGGGTGCCTCAAGCCACTTGGGAGCCAGTGGGGTTTTGATCATGGTTTTCTTTGAACATGCAGCCTACAGTATGTTGTCAGCCCTTACTTCTGCACATCTTTATTGGCGTAACAGTATAGGGGATAAATGGGTCCAGCTGGGACTCTCCAAAGTAATTGCAAGTGTTCAAAGGCCTTTCCTTCTCTGTATTTTTTTCACAAGCAGAAGAGCAGGATACCTTAGGGCTCATAGTGATGAGACAATAAAAGTGAGGCTGAAGGCCTTTAGCTCCAGCGGATTGTTAATAGTCTGTTAAATATTCTACTGCAAAGTCAGCACTGCTGCTCCTCATAGAGCATAGTCTGCAAAATACAAGGCATTTTACATAGGAGCACCTAAATGACTTGCCAGGTGCTTCAAAGTCAAGCAAAGAGTCTCCCCTGGTTTAGATAAAATGCAAAAGTAGAGAAGTAGGAGAGAAGAGGTACAATATAACAGAGGATGTGATCACCTGGATACTATGCACTACTGACTCACCTGCTGCAGATAATAGTGGAAGACACTATCCTGGATTGACAAGTACCATCTGATGAATAATCTTTCTGATTTTCCTTCAATAAGTGGATTCCATGAAGTAAATGAAAACCTATGTTTTCCTCTTAGATCATGAGGAATACACATTTTCCTGCATCATTAATTTCATTTCTTCTTTGAATGCTATTTGAAAAGTGGAAACCAGCACCATGTGTAGCAAGGTGGAGCTCAGCTTGCCCTGCTCCTCAGGAACTAGACACTGCCGCAATGATACATGGAAGCAGCAAACATTTGCTTTTTGGAGCATACTGTACATGCACATGTTGTTGTACCCCACTGTCTCATTCTGAACTCCATCTCGGAGTGAACAGCAAAGTAGGAGATACTGTCTCTTACATTAAAAATCTATCTTATCACAGCAAATCCTGGATATATTGATATTGCTATTGTGGTGAGTTGACTTTGACTGGCTGCCAGATACCCATCCAGCTGCGCTCTCATTAACCCTCCTCAACAGGATGGGAAGGAAAATAAAATTAAAAAGCTCATAGGTAAAGATAGACAGGGAGATCACTTACCATTTACTGTCACTGGCAATACAGACTCAACTTGGGGAACATTATTAACTATCTTTCTAATTAAAATGCAGTTGAATGGTGAGAAACAAAGACAAACAAACAAACAAAACAAACCTAAAGCAACTTCCCCCAAATCCCTTTCTCCTAGGCTCGACTTCACTTATTCCTTCCCAAATTCTCTCCCTCTTCCATCCCACCTCCCCACCAAGCAGCACAGGGGGAATTGGGAATGGGAATTGAGGTTAGTACCTAGTAGTTTCTCTATGCTACTTCTTCCTCCTCACACTTTGCTCCAGCCTGGGTCTTTACCATGGGCTGCAGTCCCTCAAGATAAACCTGCTCCTGTGTAGGCTCCTCTCCAAGGGCCACAGATCCTTCCGGGAGCCTGTTACTGCCATGGCTCTCCATGGACTGCAGTTTCCTTCAGGGCACATCCACCTCCTCCAGCATGGGATCCTCTGTGGGCTGCAGTGTGGATATCTGTTCCACCATGGCCCTCTCCACAGGCTGCAGGGAAATACCTGCTTCACCATGGTCTTCTCCAGGGGCTGCAGGGAACACCTTCTCCCCTTTCTCCTTCTCTGACCCTGGTGCTTGCAGGGCAGTTTCTCACACTTTTTTCTCACTTTTCTGCCCTTTCTTAAATTCATTTTCTCAGAGGTGCCTCCAGCTTGGTTGATGGTCCCAGCTGTGTCCTGTGATGGGTCTGTTGGAGTCGGCTGAAACACTCTGGAACCAGCTGTGTCTGGCATGGGGCAGCCCTGGCCTCTCCTCATGCAGCCTCCAACACCTTGCCACAGACACCCAGTACAGCGATGCAGCCTGTCTCCCTGAGTCCATTTCTTATGAACAGATCGAAAAGCTGAGTCACTTTTTTTCTTTGCCTTTTTGCTACTGAAGGGGTTTGTCCAGCTATGACACAATGTTGATGGCTGGCTGTCTCCAGGCATCCAGCATTTCTGATTGAGGGGTCCTGATGAGTCTGTGTTTGTCAGCTTTCCCAACCACTCATTTCTGCAATTAACAGACCTCTTGTGCTGTGCTTTAGACAGTAAAAGTGTTTGTAGCTGGTGGCAATTCATCTTCAAGAACTAGAACAGCTTTTTAACTATAATTTTTAATAAGAGGTTAGGTAACTTCCCGGGACACCTCATTCTTCAAAGCAGAAATTGCTTTATTTGTTGAGGTTTGTGAGTTGAAACGTTCTCCATATAATACATTTCACAACAGATAATAAAGAGTTTCAATTAAACAGCACTTGAACGGCCTTTCTCTGCAAACAGGAATAATTTCCTCTTCAAGATTAGTGTCTCTATAACTGAAACTTTTAAACAAATAACAGAGGAAAGAAAAAATTTTCTACAAGTTGTGCTACCCAAACCAACTGGATGAGCACATGCCGGAGACCTTTTTAGGAGCATGATGCAGGTGGAATGAGGTGGATACACAGAGCATCCCCCTGCACCTGGTAGAGATGTCCTTGTGCACAGCTGCAGAGGAGACCGGGACAGGTTTTCTGCTGACGTGACTTTACTGAGGTCAGCGGTGCTTTGTCAGCAGATAATTGAGCACGTAATCTTAAGTGTTTGTTACATGGCTGAAGAATCTGTGTAGTCTGGAGATAAAACAACAACCTGATGTGCCAAGGGGTTGTTATGTGCACAGCAGTGTAAAGATGACAAATGCTTCAGGTTTTCCTTTTCCTGTGTAGGGTACAGTACACCATTTAGTTTGAATTTTTAATGTGTCTTATTATTTGATCAAAGGTCAAATGTGTTTGTAGAAGTCCATGTATGCTGCAGGTATGTGATTTAAATTAAAATGTAAATGCAACCAGCCTTATAGACACAGCAAAACTTAAAGCAGTTTTGTCAGAGCCAAAAGGTATATTCTTCCTTTATCAGAAAAGAGGATTTTCTTTTCCAACCTGCACTTTTTTTCTAGTGGATTTTCAGTAAGAGAGGCAAAAAAAAATCTCTCCTTTGCTTGCACACATTTAAGAAGCCTACATCTTAATAATACTGGAGATTTGGACATATCAATTATTAAAATAATGTTATCATTTTTCTGCAGGCAGTACATAAATAGCATTGTATTGTATCTTTTTAAAACAATAGAAATAAAAATTATAGCCCCTTTCTGAAATCCTACATATTTCTTGCCACTATCTCCACTTTCAAACAAAATGTTCATCCTTCTGCAAATGCCCAGACATACTGTAATCTTTTGCTCCTCTTAGGCTTTCTACTCAATAGCTAAAGAAGACACTCTAAATTTGCCTTTTTCAAAAGTTAAGAAAATATTGATTTCCTTATATCTACAAGGAGTGTAGGATGTGATTATTCCCTGGATGGCAAATTCAGGAGGAAGCTAAACCCATTAGAGGTTTTGAAAGAGGTCAATATAAACTGGAAACCTTGGCAACCAAAGGTTCAGGGTTTTTTGTTTGTTTGTTTTGTTTTGTGGGATTTTTTTGGTTTTTCCTCTTCTTATTAGAATCATAGAATGGTTTGGGTTGGAAGGGACCTTAAAGATTATATAATTCCAATCCCCCTGTGATAGGCAGGGACACCTTCCACTAGAGCAGGTTGTTCAAGGCCCTATCCAACCTGTCTTTGAACACTTCCAGCGGTGAGGCATCCACAACTTCTCTGGGCAGCCTGTTCTAGTGATTAACCACCCTCATGGGTGAGAATTTCTTCCTTCTACCCAACTTAAATCTAACGCCTTTCAGTTTAAAGCCCTTACCCCTTGTCCTATCACTACGTGCCCTTGTAAAAAGTCCCTCTCCAGCTTTCTTGGAGGACGTCCTTAGGTACTGCAAGGCTGCTATAAGGTCCCCCCAGAGCTTTCTCTTCTCCAGGCTGAACAACCCTAACTCTATCAGCCTGTCCTCACAGGAGAGGTGCTCCGCCCTCTGATCATCTTCATGGTCTTCCTCTGGACTTTGGACATTGACAGCCAATGGTAGGACAAGGAGTAATGGGTTCAAACTGGAACACAAGAGGTTCCACTTAAAATTGGGAAGAAACTTCTCAGTGAGGGTAACAGAGCACTGGAACAGGCTGCCCAGGGGGGTTGTGCAGTCTCCTACTCTGGAGACATTCAAAACCCACCTGGACACCCTCCTGTGTAACCTCATCTAGGTGTTCCTGCTCTGGCGGGGGGATTGGACTAGATGATCATTTGAGGTCCCTTCCAATCCCTAATATTCTGTGATTCTGTGACTCGTTCGAACAGGTCCATGTCCTTCTTATGTTGCAGGCCCCAGAGCTGGACATAGTACTCTGGGTGGGTTCTCATGGGAGCAGATTAGAGGGGACAATCACCTCCCTCTACTTGCTGGTCACACTTCTTTTGATGTAGTCCAGGATACAGTTTTCTTTCTGGGCTGCAAGTGCACATTGATGGGTCATGTTGAGCTGTTCATCAACCAACACCCCAAGCCCTTTCTCCTCAGGGCTGCCCTCAGTCCATTCTCTGCATATCCTGTGTTTGTGCTTGATATTTCCCTGACCCATGTGCAGGACCTTGCCCTTGGCCTTGCTGAGCTTCATGAGGTTCACACAGGCCCACCTCTCCAGCCTGTCCCTTCCCTGTAGTGTGCAGTCTGTGCTGCACATCTTGCTGTCTTCAGAAAACTTGTTGGGTGTGCCCTCAATCCCACTGCCCATGTCCAGAACAAAGATATTAAATGTTGCCAGTCCCAATACCGACCTTGGAGGAATGCCTCTTCTTGCTGGTCTCCCTTTGGACATGGAGCCATTGACAGAACTCTGAGTGTGACCACTCAGCCAATCCCTAATCCACCAAGTGTTCCATGTGTCAAAACCATGTCTCACCAATTTAGAGACAGGATGTCATGTGGGACAGTGTCAAATGTCTGAGTGTCATTATTCAAACATCTGAGTGTGGTCTGAGGGACTGTTTGTGGGAAATCCATCCTGGGTAGGAGAATTCAATGTCTTCCACCACTGAGTCCTGCTCTTTTCCCTTAACCTGACAACAAGCATCTCCCAAGTGTTAAGGCAGGTGTGTAGGTTGGCTCCTGTAGCAGCTACAAAGCCAAAAAAAGTCATCCACCCAGATATTTAGATTTTTTTTTTTTTTAGTGAACCTTGCAGCCAGATACCTTCATGGAGCTAGCCCAAAAATAGGTATTAAATTCTTGTTGGAGTCAGACTCCAACACCTGCCAAGACTTTATGTTTAAGTAAGTTACTGGGAACTCTATTTCTACATAGCCATTTGTATTGGAGAAGGTCCCTGTAACTTAGCCCAAACTGCAATAAGAATATGTCTTTGTAGATTATAATTGCTGATACAAACTCAGTCTGTGTGCCACAGTTTACATACATTTTTTATGAACTTATAATTAGAGCAATTTTGGTCTCCTGCAGGTTCAAGCTTTGGAAATGAAGAGCAAACCACTCCTAAGGTATCTGCACCTTCTAAAGATATCCCCAAGGGGAGCAGCAAGAGCACAACGCAGGTATCGAGCAGCACAGCGACTCCACGCAGGAGCTTACTTCCAGCTCCAAAAACTACCACAGCACCTGCTGGTAAGTCCTTCAAACTGAAACACCACCTATATCAGGCCAAGAAATGCAGAAACCTAAGTATGATGATAACTTACTGCTTGCACGATTAGTTTTAATGCTATTCTTGGGCACATTGCCAATGTACTGATTTGAACTCTATTTGCTGTAGTCAACAACATGGTTATAATCTCATTTTGTGAACTGTGTCTGGAGTTGAAGGCATTTAGTACTCCTAATTACACATGCCAGAGATTTAGTGTATATATTATTGGTTGTCACCCCACACAGCTTTTTGAAAACATTGCATTGCTTTAGAGACCAAAGCGTTCCTTTGAGCAGATATTTCATTGCTAGTTATCCTTGCAAGGAGGAGAATACTGGACTCTAAGTTTAAGTGATTTGTGGTGTTTTGACTCAAAGGGAGAGAAGGAGACAAGTAAATAAATAGATAAATAAATAGCATTGTTTCCAGATTGTTTCCTTACCTAAGCCCTCCTTCAGCTTGATCACAGTGTATCTCAAATCAGACAGCAATAATTCATAGCATCTCACACAGAAAAGTTTACAGTTGCCTGACAAATGCATCTTTCATTGAAAAACATGCATCTCTCCACCATATCCTGCTAACACTTGTTTCACGATGCCTCTTCTCTAGTGTGGCACTTGGACACAGTGTGTGAATTCTAGGTTCACCTTGGCAAGGACATAGGGGTGTATCTTCCTGGGTAGGACTCACCACTTTTGAGGGAGTAGGGAGCAGTTCATGCTGCCTGCCCTTGAGGGCTGCTAACAGTGGCCCACCTGCCTGCCCACTCAGGGCGATAGATGAGAATATCCATGATGGTTAACATCTATTACATACTCAGCGCTGGAAATACAGAAACTCAAGTTTGGGTGTAATGATTGAGTTAGGGATGTTCATTCTGACTTGAAAACAGGGTCAGTATGATCATTTATCATGATTATAAAATAAGTTTAAAAGCATGGCTGTAGACACCCTCTCCCCTGGTTACAGATAACATCTCACAGCAGGTGGCTTCAAGCACTTTCCTACACACTGGTGGACAATGTTGCTTTACCCTGTGCCAGCTCCTGTTTGTCCCATTGCCTTTCTGTCTGATGTGGCCCCAGCACTTAACTTTCTGCACTGCCATGGCCCCTGGACTTCATCAGCCATGATCTCATGAAGGGTATGGTAGTTCCTCTGGGCCCAAGAAATACTGCTGGAACCAAAGTAAGCTCTTACACACCATGGTCTTTATGTGTCTCCACATTCATTCCTGCTTCCTCATACCCCAGGAGATCCTTCAAGCCTCTCAAGGGAAAGGAACATTAGTGGTCGTTTAAAAACACTAGTCATTTTTAAAGCCATAATTGGAGAAGCTTACTGGTGAGAAGCCTGTGCCTGAACTGATCATTGGACTCTTGTATGTGGCTACTGAGGTCAATATTTCAACTTCTAATAGGGGGGAGAAGGAAGAGTATGGTTTCAAGATTTATGTTCCTGGAAAGCACTTCACAGATCACTGAGACAACAGGGTGAATTAGGTGTATCATACTGTATTAGTATGATAGTAGTGAAATATTAATTTATTTGACTTAGTGATATTTCAAGTTTCTGTAGGCTCTTCTGGCCCCTGGGATTATTTTGTTACAGGCTCTTAGAAGTCCTGTGTCTTTTCCTACTTTTGCAGCCTTCCATGAGTGAGTTCTTGCCAGAGAAGTTTCAGCTTTGGGACACTGCAATGAGCTGGAACCGTGGTGTTTGATATACGATCAGGCTAATGTGGACATGCAAAATCTAGCACAAGCAGGACTAATTGAATTGTTCAGGCTGTCACATCTGAGTTTGCATATGTTCCAAATCTCAGCCCCACACACAAGACCAGAAATTACAATTTAATACAAAACAACAGTGATCAAGCAGTAGGTTTCCAGAAAGAATGTTTGCTGTCACATCAGGGGATAAACACTGAAGGGGAAAAGAATTACTGAGGCTGTCAGAAAGCTCAAGTTGACTTTTAATGTAGGTTTTTAATGTATGAAGTGATTTGATCTATGAAACAAAAGACTAATTTTTTTTTTTCCTGGATTTTACTACCTCTGGAGACAAAGTTGAAAAATAAAAGGTCATAATGAATTTGGATCATGATGAAAAATTGTTCAATTTTCTTCCTTCCAAATAACCCTAATTTGCTCATTGTCCTGAGGTTGTCAATGGATGTTTTCTGTGTCATCACTTAATCTTGGTGTAATTTTCTTCAGAGCATTTGTTGGTTTGGTTGTTCGGGGTTTTTTTAGTATCTCCCTCCAGTAACTGTATCTGCTTCCATGGGCACATGCAAAAGGAAACTCTTTGCCTATGCTTCTAGTTGGCCGAAAGTGAGTTAGTTTATAGTCTGAACTCGATAGGGAGACTCAGTCAGGTGAGGTAAAACTTGCCTGGTTTATTCTGGAAGGAAACTAAGCATAAAGTAGGGGTACCTGTCTGCGTTGTGCAAACAGTCAGAAACAGAGATAACTGGCAAGTTTGGGAAGTTAGTAAACACAATAGAGAGAATTTAAAAAAAGAACGACCCTGTGTTTGTCCAAGGTTCTGGTTTGACTTTTGTACGAGTCAAGGTAGCAGCAGATGTTATCTGTGGTCAAGTCATGATTTTTTTTATTAAAACAGTGTTACAGTTCCTCACAATGCTAAGTATCTGATGGAAGCAAAGTCTGAAATAAATCAAAGCAAAGATAAAGACAAGGGGTTTTAGCAAGTCCAATCCTGCCTGTTGTGCAATAATATATGAACACTGCCTATAGATCCCAATGTGATAGGGAGCCCTACAGAATGTAAAATCTCCTGTTGAAGTACCCTTTGGACAGTTTTACACATCTTTTAAATGATGAAGCATAAACCCGTATTTTTAAAATTGAACTCTTTATTAAATCAGTAGTCAGATGCTACAGATCCAATGAAGCAAGTGTAGAAAGGGCACTGAAGTGTTCATATTGCTTTGGGCTTTCTGATACCGGGCAAACAAAAGCATCTAATGAAACCCTTTAAAATTGTGTCAGATATTATATTTTAAATATGGCAGGGAAAGTACATAGATGTGCTGAAAAGGCCATTCTCCAAAAGTATGTCCTGCAGCATGTGGAGGATGTAAAAGTTTAAAGTCTGCATGTACAGACATGATAAAATGTCTACTTGTAGTGCCATTCCAAAGTGGAAAGAACAATCACTGACACAGGCCACCCGTCTATGCTGTACAAGTCTGGCATTATTACTGGACATCACAGGGCAGGAGATGGATAACAATAAGGGAGCAGAGAGATAAAATCAATGTTTAAAAAATGTTTGAAGATATATTAAAAATGAATCCACACCTTGGGTCACTGTTACTGACATGTCATAAAGATAATGAATTTCGTGCTTAGGGAAGCAGCCAACCTCGTCACTGCAACAGAAACACCAAAGAAACTTTCACCAGTGCTCCAAACTGAAGGGACAAATGTCTTGAAAAGAGTGGAATGAATAAATTTCTAATAGTATTTCAAACTATTACATAATGGCAATTGGATGCACAGACATACCAAAGAACAGAAGAGCATCCATGGTGTAGGAAGACAGAACAATAGAAAAGACAATTTGCTTAGTATGTTCTTGAACGAATGAAACTACAGATTGTCTAATATCCAGTAACCATTTGGGGTGCCCTTGTATTTAAGGTAGTCTTTGTTCTCACATGTAATGCAGTTACAAGCAATCCAGATGCAAGTTTTGAAAAGGGTTTTAAGGATCATTTAAGGGCGTCAACAATGCATCTTGTAAAGTCTTAGCTGGACATGGATTTGTTTTTATAACGTTTTGTCATGTTCCTGGTTAGCAGCATCACCAGTTTTTTAAAAAATGTATAAGACATCCAGCTCTAGTTTGCCAGGGTAGCCTTGGAAGATAGAAGGGAAGGTGGCTCATCAGACAGCCCCTTCCTAGGAAGGACGGCCTCAGCCTTTTGAACATGCTTGTTGCTTACCTCTTACTTGTAGCTGGATCATGAAGACAGCGTCTGCAAAGGAATGATTGGTGTGGCACCTGTCTATCCTCTGTCTCAGACCAATTTCTCCACAGCTGAGCTGGCAGCCACCCAGACCCTGTGGACTCATGGTTGGAAGGAATTAAATCACCACAATTTCCTGTTCTTTTCCCCGCAATGGCAGGAGACAAGACACTGCCCAGAAGCTGTGATCAAGGAGAGAGAAATGGTCTCCACTATAGGTGGAATTTATTAGCTGGGAGTAAGAGAGGCATATCTTTGTACCCTTTCTTATGGACGAGGGGAAATCCCTGCCTCTAGCAGGAAGGACTTGAAACACAAACCAAGACTATCTTGCAAGTGAGGCATATTTTCCCCTAAGAAAAAGTGATAAATGACTTTAGGAGTGAATTATGCATTTGAGAAGGAAGTCACCAGCCTCATTCAGTCAGTCAGAAGGCCAGGCTGTCCCATGAGCAGTGTTAAAGTCAGCCATATAGTAATGCCTTTGAAAAACAGGGAAACTACAGTGATTCCCTCTGTATGTTCTGTGTGTTTGGAGAATGATGGATATTCTATGTATAATACTCCTAGCAATCACCTAGTAGTAATTGCTATAGGGCTTGATGCGGTGTATGTGTTTATAAACACAAACTGCAGGTGTCCAACCTCCTTTGCAAGACATTGCAGTTACTAAAGGACTTAGAGGACTACACTGTTATAGTTAAAGTTCACAGACATTGCATGCACTGTGTACAGCATCTTTAATGAAGAGGGAAGAAAGTATTTCAGAAAAAAGAAGACAGTCATTTTAACATAGAGAACATTTCTGAAAGAGTGGGATATCAGATGATATAAGAATTGCATTTGTATTTCAGAGATCTACATAATTTTAATTATGTATTAGTAGGAAATTAATTCAGAAAGGAGCATATCTGCCTATATTAATGATTGGAAAATAACCAATAAAATCACATGAAAGCTTTCATGTATTAGATGTTACCTGAGAAGACCACCTGTGCTGTAAATTCTTATTAAAAAAAAAATGACTTCTCAGACTTCTCAACAGTGTTTGACAAATAAATTGGGTTACAGGGTATAAATCATATTTAATTAATGAAAACGGACTCCTATTGCTGCTGCTGTGCAGTGATTCAGATGATAAAAAAAAAAAAAAAACAAAAAACTATGGCATGGGATAACAACAGTGCAAGATCATTGTCATGCAAATTGTTTTGAAGACATCAACTGATTGCTTTTTGACTAGTCTATGAAAAGAACACATTTAATTAGATTCCAGTGTGTTGTACAGCCCTTTTTGTGTGTTTTTAGACCCCTTCCATATTTGCATACCTGTCAACATATAGAAAATGGGGAGGAAAAAGCATGCTTGAATAGAAAAGCTGAGACAAGTCCTTTTAATTCCCTTAAACACATTAGCTGCTTTGAGAAATACAGTGCTAAACTAACTGATACTTACCATATCTATTATTGTTTCATATTTTGTTTAAAGACAGATGAGAGCAGCTCTCTGTCAGAAACTTTGCAGCTAAGATCCACCTCTGTAAAGACATATAAGCTTCCACTTTCCACAGATGTTGATAAAAATATGTAATCTTTGAGGCAGATATATACTGAATTTTCTGTTTCAAACTTCTCTGAAAATGTGGGAGTATCTGCAGAAGGCAATGTTCAGAGAGAGTAGATTGACCACTTCCTATCCTCACAGGGGATTTGTTTTACCAGGATTCAATTCTGTCATAATTTGGGCAAAACCCTTCAGTTTGACATGGTGCAGTTAGTGATGTATCTGGTGAGCCCTTCAGGATGCATTAAAAAGCCCTCAGCATAACACACCACAGCAGTTCGTAACCCAAGAAGAACAGGTCTATGTTGTGTATGGAGAGGGGACTCAGACAGGCAGTGATTCCTGAGCTGGTGGTGATGGGTCTGGAGAGTTGCCAAGTACAGCACCATGCAGGTGTACCTGCTTAGATCCAGAAGCAGTACAATGCATTCACCCAGGGCTGCAATTAGTCAGTTATAATTAAGTTGCTTTAGACCTAGGTCATTTCCTGGCCAGGAAAGTTGGTTTCATCTGCTCTAGCCTTCTACTTCTGGAGGGAACTCAGACTTCAAAAAGGCAAATGCAAAGTCTTTGACCCTTGGAGGTATAATGTCATGTAACAGGAGAGGCTGGAGCCACCTGGCTGGGAAGCAGCTCTGTCAAAAGGCCTTGTTTGGAGGTCTTGCTAGACAGCAAGTTGAACCTGAGTCTATCGTGTGCCCTTGCAGCAAGAAAGACCAGATGCATACTGCAAGAGTGTGGCTTGCAGCATCAGTGGTCGTCCCCCTTTATTCACACTTATGCGGCCACTCACAACTGTGCCCAGTTTGGGGAATCCCAGGACAAGAATAACGTGACATACTGGAGTGAGAACAGCAGAGGGCCACCAAGATAGTCAAGGGACTGTGGCACATAACAGGACAGGTCAGGAGGAGAGGCTGGAAGATCCGGGCTTGTTCAGAGAAGGCAAAGGGAGATCTTATCACAGTCTCCAGTTACTGAATGGAAAGACAGAAAACAAAACCAGACATTTCCCAGAGGTGTACAGTGATAGGACAAGATACTCCAAACACAAGTTAGAACACAGGAAATTGTCACCTGTGAAGGTGGTTGGCATGTGATCACCTGTGAAACTGGTCAAACACTAGAGCAGATTTTCTAGAGAGGTGGTGAAACCTCCATCATTGAAGATACCTGTAACTGAGCTTGACAAAGCCCTGCACAACCTGCTCTAGTGCAACCCACTCTGAGCAGGAGACTGGAACACAGGACTTCAGAGGTCCCTCTCCACATAGGTAATGTGCAATTCTGTATGCCATGAACATCTTGGGCCCACATGCTGTCATTGTCACACACGTGTTGTGGCCTCTCTTGCACATTCAGGAGGAGTAACTCATGAGCAGAAATGTCTAGCCAAAGGGTAGGTTTGCACTGGGGAGCTGAGTACATGGCTACCACAAAGGCAATAGGACTTGTATGCAATTCAAGGAAAAAGGAAAAAAAAAAAAAAAAAAAAAGAAAGAATGGAAGAATTTGAGAAGTGGTTTACACCTGACCAGCTCTGAGTAGTTTTCATTCTCTTCATGTAATACAGTTTCCTCTGTGGTATCATCCCTCTCTGGTCTTGTTCAGCCACATCCTTCTCTTAGAACACAGAAACCCACAGAAAATCCAGCTTGGTACCTATAAACTCTGCCATGTTTTGAAACTTCTCATAATTTGTATGCCATCACAGTAGCAATAAAGAATTCATTTGAGCAGCTTGTTTCTACTTAGTCCACTAAATTAAAATGAAAAGCATTGTTCAAAAAACTAACCCAGTCAATTCCTGTGCTTTTACAAGTACCAGTAAATCGTATGTAACAGGCAGGCTGTTAAATACAATCAGTCAAGATGAAAAATGGGAGGCTGGTGTTATCACAGCTCTCACTAGCAAGCTTGCAGTGTCAAATGTGCCTCTTTTAATCAGCTTCTGCAAAATCCAGACAACACAACCTCAGCAGGAGGGAGAGAGATGAACGAAGGTCAGCTGAGGTGGGGGGGGGAATGAGCACCAGTGCACTTGCAGAGAGGGAGAGAGAAGAGTCCGCTGGTGCTTTGTTTCCCTTTGTAAACACTTTCAATCAAAAGCTGAATAGTAAATCCACAGCGAGTTACATTGATGTTGTTCTCGTATTGAATATAGGGATATGCAGCACTACACTGCAGGTGAAAGGGAGACGTTCAACTGCAAGCCTTCCAGCCTCTCTTCAGAACCACTCTGAAACATGCCATAGCACAACTCTGGGAGGAAGCGATGATAAAATGCCACGGGATCCATGGTGAATGACAGGAAGAGAAGGAGTAGTTGTTTTAACTCTGCAACTTACATTGGATGTTCTGAGTTACCCTGATATTTTCTATTCAGTTCATAATGGTTCATTTTGTAAGGTTTATTTTTTTCCTTTAGTTTTTTGTTTGTTTGTTGGTTGGTTGGTTAGTTTGGGGTTGTGGGTTTTTTGTTTGTTTTTTTTAGTACTAGATAAAGAGACTTTTTAATATAGAAAGAAAACTATCAGTTTCAGGCAAGTCAATGAAATAGTCCTTGTCCTTCTTTTTTTCTTATCAGATTGACTTTAAAGTTGAAGCAAATGCAAAGGGAAAAGCACAAGCATTAGCAGTTTCTTCTTCAACAAATACATAGTCTTTCTTCTGCACCTACTTACTTATTCACAGTCTTTCAGTGTCTCATAGATCAAGGAAGCAGAGAGTCTCCAGAGAGAATTAGACTGCTGTTATGCTACAGAATCCATCATCTTTCCACTTTTGCTCATTTTCTCTCAAACAGTACATGCATGGATGTGTCATTACTCACCAAGGACACGACTAGTTGTGGTATCAGGGGGAAAGGCAGAAGAAAGCTCCAAGCAGTTCTGTGTGCATGCGAGTGACTGAAAACGCTTCCTTGGGGTTTTTTTAAACTTGCAGACTGCATTGGTTAATTTATAAAATACACCTGAGAACAGCTGAAATCCAACTGAACACAGCCGGTCCCATTGCATTGTTAATAATGTCTATGGCATGTTAGAATTTGCGTAATTTGTTAGCATGTTTTCAGTTTGAAGTGTGAAAGTAAATCAAAGCCTATCCCACTGTCCTGGCTTTGAAGAGTCAGAAAGGTCCAGGCAAATGTAAGTTCTGACTCTGCAGCAGCTCTTAAGAAAATGTCTCAGATAAGAAGTATATGACTCGAGTTCCTAGGTCAGCATTCAGCAATGATAGGGGAATGGAGAAGTGGCTTTGTCTGCTGTTATTCCAAGTGATTGCTGAATGATTTAACATCTTGAGTGTTTTGCCTTGTATTTCTAATGATTTTTGCCTTTGCTCCTTCTGCTCGTTTTGAAGCAGGCTGTGTGTGTTAATTAGGAAATGTAAATACCTTTACAGAACTGCACATTTGGATCAATTTTTCAAAAGCAAATGCTGTTAACCACACCAGTAGAAAACACGAACAAGTATTTATTCTCACAGTTGTCTTATGGCCTGAAATATCCATTTCTATATGAGTATAGCTTTTTAAAGAGAGGAAATGTTGGGACATCTGTAACCTTAAATGGAATGTAAATTCCTATAAAAATTAACAGTTTGTGGCTTTGATTCCTGGCTACTGGAAAGTCAGATTCTCACTCCATGAGCTCCTGTGGTGAAGGGGGTGGACAGAGCCTTGGCAGCTGTTCCTGGAAGCCTGGGGGTATCAGTGGTGGTTCCTGCTCTGCCAGGAGCCTTTCACTGGGAGGCTCAGTGGTAAAAGCCTTGATTATGCAGCCAGCAGGAATAAAGGTAATGTACGGGCATTTAGCACAGAGCTAACTGGAGTTCCATATTTCCAGCCTGTGGACAGTAACACTAAGAGGCTGAAGTAAATTTTGTTCCAGGTCAGAGTTAATATACTTCTTAAAAGACAAATTTAGAAAATTAAAACAGTGTGCTCATTTGAAAAAATATGCAAGTATGGTTCTTAATTTCATTTTATAATTGTATTTTGCATCTTTTTATTATTCATCATTGTATGCATAGTACCTTTTGACATTTCACAATACATATGACAGTCCAAATATTATTTGAGGTTTTACAGGTGTTACAAGCCCATAATAAGGACTTAAATGTTTGTCTTATTTCCTGAGTTACAGTGGATCATCAAACTTTTTGTGTACATTAGAGCCTTTGAGTTGATGCTGCTACACTCCGAGGTAGAAAAGACCAAACTGTATAACCTCCCACTGTGCCGTACCCTGTGGTACAGCATTATGCTTATCATCACGCCAACGCTCCCCTACAGATTTTTGTAAACCTGAAATTTTAGATTTCTGTGAAATGACAACTTCAGAGCCCAGAGTCTTGTCATTTAGAAATGAATTTTCCCAGTGGGAACTTCTCTTGAAATCAACATGTTTCCTAAGTGTTTTTCTTTTAACCGTCTAGCAGATGTTGTTTCATAAGAGAAGAGAAAGAACAAACCCCATTTCCAGGAAAACATTCAGCACAAGCTCTTATTTGAGGCCTGATGCCAGGGATGGCTCTTCCCCTAAAATTTCCCTGTGGGTGATGAGCTTAGCAGAACGATAACAGTTTGCTCCTGCAGACTGTCCTTTCTTTTGCCTGCTGCCTGATTCCTAAATCCCTCCCTGCTGAGGAAGGCCACCAAGACCTTTCTGCTTATGAAGGAGAAGCTGAATTGTTGCTAGCTCCACTTGCCCCTCTCCTCTGCCCCTTCCCAGCAGAACTGTGCT
The DNA here is from genome assembly GCF_963082525.1 of Nesoenas mayeri. NCBI lineage: Eukaryota > Metazoa > Chordata > Aves > Columbiformes > Columbidae > Nesoenas > Nesoenas mayeri. The sequence continues at coordinate 190,786,324 of NC_137541.1, read as the reverse complement.
GTGCCCGGGCTCTTCCCTCACTGCACAACCCTTCCTTGCTTCCCCAGTTGCCGTATTGCCACCCCTACCAGATTTTAGGAGCTCTAATCTTGTAACTGAAGGGGAGTGAGGGGTGGTTATCTTTGCTTTCCTCCCGTGTTATTAAATACTACTCTTCTGTCCTTGCCAAGATATCTATTTGCATCTTTGCTTACAACCTGCGTCAGGCTCACTCTGCTGGTCTCCCACCTTCTGAGCCCATTGTGCCCCATGCAGCTGTCCCTGATGGGTGCTGCCATCTGCACCGGCTGCCATTCCTAGACCTCCCCTTACCCTCTGCAGAACGATGGTGCTGACTGGGCTTCTTTGCTTCTTTGCTCTCTTTTCTTTGAACTGAGCTTTAATTGGGGAATTGTTCCTCACTTTGTGCTTAAGTGGCTGAACTAATTCCCCAGGTGTTCCTCATTGAAAACTTTTCAAAAACACACATAGTTAAGTATTTATATTCCTCTTGTTTCTGCTGAAAGTGTAAGGAGGACATTCCCTGCCGCTGTCTGTATTTGACATTTGCCATAGAGAAATTTACAGAGGAACTTGATATGATCCATTTGTGCATCGTCATTTTTATTTTGAAAAACACAGGAAAACCAAGGCCTCATTGCCGTGAAAAAGTAATGCTTGAACCTGTAACCATATAAACTATACCTTGTAAAACAAGCTCTGATTTTGCCTCACAGCTCCCAAGTTGCTTTCCCTTCATCCTTAGTAATGAATTGGCACCATAAACTTATTTTATGTTCTGCTCTCTAGTAAATATAGAGTAGTAGGTAGCAGAAACGGGAAATTTATATCCTCAGACCCTTCACTGTGAAAAGTATTAATCACAAATGACAGTTATAGCCTCAACATGTCCAAATTATAAACAGTAGACAAAATGGACAAAGTAAAGGTATGAAGAGTTCAGTCTTTACCAGCCCTTGACAACTGATGCTGGCATTTGCCTGTGGACAGTGGGAAGAGTCAAAGAGGGTATTAGACCTTCTCCTGTGCCATCTCCACAAATAGTTGGACATAAGACTTGTGCTTGTGCATGTGGTCTTTGCAGAAACAGTCTGCAAGCAAATGCTGAGAGGCAGTGCTAGAAAATGTGAGGCTTGGCTTCTAGTGCGTGGCAAATGCTGCATCCTCAGCTCACTGCTTACAAGTCTGGATACAGACAGAAGTCGAAGGGGGAATGATGTGTCAAAAATAAGCCTGATACTGCAACTGCGACTTTGGGGAGGGTGAAAAGCTAGTCATCCAGTAAGTGTCCCTGAAGATTAAGATCCTCACATAAAATTATCGCTTTTCTCCGCTATTGAAATAGCCAGATCACATTTGTATTAAGCAAAATGGAAGATAGTGTTAGGTTTTGGACTGGCACTGTCTTTAAGCATCACCAAAAATATATGGTTTTGTTTGCTGGCTTCAAATCCTTCAGGGGACAAATACTGTGGGACATTTACCTACAAGACGTCCATAAATGTACTCATGAAAGAATCAAAAGTTAATAAGGCAAACATTGTTTTTCCTTTATGACAAGTGGTTTGCCTTAAGTCTGCTGATAAGTGCTCCAAACTTGAAACACACCTGCATTAAGCCAAGAAATGCAGAAACTTTACTATGATACTCATTTACTTCCTACTCAATTAATTTTACTGCTATTCTTGGGCACATTGCCAGTGTGCTGATTTGGACTCTATTTGCTGTAGTCTCTTTGAAATATGGTCAACAACAAGTTTATAATCTCATTTTGAGTGTTGTAGGCTGAAATACAGCCCCACAGCAAACACTAATGTTAAAAAAGGAAAGCAAACAGGAAAATATACTAATGTCTAAGGGATTTGGCTTTTCTTGCTCTTCGTTCTTACTTCTTTGGTGAATGTTTTCTGCATGAAATCCATGGCTATGACTGCAACACTGTGGGCTAAGCAACACGACAGGGCTTCACTGTTGCTGCACTCAGCACAATCCCTGCAGCTGTTTTGGTGGTACTTGTGGGTGGGCAGGAGGGGTGAGCTGAGCTTGGGTGGCCTCTCTGGCTTTCAGATGAAATTGTATCTCCTTCATACAAGAGGCAGTCAGTGACTGCAGAGCTTGGACAACTGACAGAGCATCCCGAGCCCCTAACCAGAGAACTCTAGTGGTGGGAGGATTAATAACAGACACTACAAAGTTAAAGGAAGAGGAAAGGCTAGCACAAAGTTTCACAATGTTATAAACCAAGAGCTCTGGGACATCATGGTGTCAGTAGGGAGAATTAGCGTCTGCAGAAACAAAGGATAAATGTAGTGGTCAGGTATAACCTGGAGGGTTACAAACTGGAGAGGAGAGGAGAGGAGAGGAGAGGAGAGGAGAGGAGAGGAGAGGAGAGGAGAGGAGAGGAGAGGAGAGGAGAGGAGGAAGCTTGGTACTTGCCTGGGTCATAGATGAGCATGAACCAAGTGCCAAGTGTTGGTGCAGCCTTGTGGACAGCAAAGCAATGGCATGACCCTGTTGTGTCCTGCATTGGCACTGAATGTGTTGCACCTCTCTGGCCCTGCCTGACTTACTGCATAGGCAGAGATGCCCTCTCCAGTCTGGGGCACCACACCCAGCACAGCCCTGACACAACCTGCCTGCTTCTGGTTCTTCAGAAGCCTGTCTCTTGCCTGTATGAGATTCTCTGGGGAATGCTGCTCACCAGACAAGGCGATTTCCTGACTTAGTTGATAGAGCAAGGCCCTGCAGGTACCTTAAGTCAGCTTTGCACAGTCCTATTTAGCTCTTCCTCCAGCCCAGAAGATGCTTGGCTGAGGATGCACAGCAAGGTAAAGAGACAGAACACAGACCCCAGAACAGATAGTGTGGGCTACCTGTGTAACTGTTTGTGCCTTAATGGTATTTGTCACTTTGCAGATGGCTGGAGAACCAAGATAGTGTGTAAGACCTTTTTTTGACTTCTTTAGTGCTGCATATGTCAGCTCAGCCACATGCACACAGTCATGCTTGCACAAGTGGCAAGTTGGCATCCAGCACAGAAGTACTGTGTAGCATCATTCTGTGTGAAGCCCAGGATGTGTATTGTGAAATACTTAGAGTTTGCCATTCTGATATGTATCTTAGTGACATAGTTCTGCACAATTGTAAGCAAAATTATAAAACGGGTTTCTTTCTATCTTCTTTTTTTTTTTTTCTTTTCCCTAAAACAGGTCAGAAGAAAGAAGTACAAAAAGATCAGGATGCTAATAGACCAGCTGTCTCATCCCCTAAGAGATCAGCAGTAACAGCCACCAAGCTCCATTCACCAGGTATTTATGAACCCAAAAGCACTATTTTAGGGAAGATTTAAACTTGATCACTTTGCATCTCTTGTTAACACATTAAAATCTGAGACCTGCTATTGTTAAGTGAAGATTGATTGCGTCCAAGGTTCGTTAAGCTGGCTGTGAGTACAGCAGGCTTTATCATCCCAATGCGTGAGATGAATAAACTTATGTTCTCTTTGTTTCAACTGTGCAATCATCTCTCCTGCAAAACAAAGAGTTGTTGCTATTACATGTTTAAGGCTACAGGAATATTTTTTTTCATGATTATAATTTTCTTATATAAAAGGGGAACAGATAGATATAGTGAAGTAGAAGATAACTCAGACAATTAACTGTAATGAAAATATATTACTTGGAATCTACTCTTACTGTTGTGCAGAGACACTAAATTTCCTGCCTTATTTCTATGCATAATTGGAAAAGGCATTATCTATAGAAATAACCTTCAGATTGCTATTGGGGCATTTGTACCCCTCAATATTGGGTACAAACACATGGTTTTAGCATTTCTAAAGAATACCTTTGTTCTTACTGAAATTAAAAGAACTTATTTCCATCTATGTCTACTAGGTGTACATTAACAAATTTATAAGGTACCTAAAGGCTTTTGTAAGACTGGCCTTTGGCTGTTCTAAATGCTTCTGAAATGAGTGGGCATAGTCCCACTGTTTTGATTGTGCTTATGGTTTATCTTCTGTTCTGTTACCTCATTTTTCAGACTCGACTTAAATAATTTAAATGTCATCTTTACAGCTATGTGATACTTGAGTTATAATTATGAGGCATGTTACTTCATTTTATGGTAAACTATAAAATATGTAGAACAGCACTTTGGCTCCTATAACTTGCATCAATTGCCTCTTCATGTTTACTGAACTCAGGCCCTATTCTTCTCCTTCCCAACCAACAAAATGGAGAAAATGGAAGGTTAAATTTTATCTTCCAAGGTGCCAACAGGGCTCAGAATTTTTCTTCTTGCTAAGATGCTACGGTAAAAGGTTTATCTTATCTCTGTCCTCTGAGTCGTGTAATTTTCAGGCCGTTTTGTACCTGGTGAGATCAACAAGAGAGATCCAAAGAAAATTTTATTGCTGAGCGTTCCAGACCCGCAGCTCCCCGGCGTTTATAATGGTGGGAGTCCATTTTAAACACCAACAGTGATTGTGGCTGTACCAGCACATTACAGCACAGCTTCCACTAGAATTAGAAAGCAAAATGAAACACGGGTATATTTTCCTGTGTATTTGTATTGTCTTGAGGAGGCCTGCATTTCCATGGGTGACTTACTGATTCGCCTGGCTTAAATTTTTGGCATATGCAACTCATGAGGCCTCAAAGGCTTCTTCATTCTTATGAGAGGTTGAGTAACAGCCCTCTCTCCATCAGACTGATTTAGGATTTCTTAAGCTTGGTTGTCTGAAATTATGACAACCTGAAATTGTTTATCACTGTAAGGATCAAATAGGAAAATAAGCTTCACCTTCGCTTATGTTTTTAGAGTAGCCTTTAGCATTCTTTGAAGTAACAACATCAATAGCAGCAAACATTTTTTTTTCACCTATTTAACAATTTCACAAAATAACCAAAGCAACCATTAAACAGGACAAGGAGTGAGTGTAGCTGGGGCTAAGGGGCAGTAACACAGACCTTCCTCTGTCAGGATCACAAACTCATGCAGCATTTATAGTTTGTGATAGGGGAGCATGTATCCCCCAGTTAACTCCACCACAGCTACATGTGGCCATGGAACAGGCTCTAAAATTTCTGAATGCCATTTCTAGGTTGTTTTCCATGCTACTGGCCTCCTAACATGCAATTCCTTCTAATCAGTGCTCATTTTTGACTGTCATACAATTCTTTTTTTAGCCTTGAATCTTATCTTTACAATTTGGATCCATCCTCTTGAAAACTTGCAAGGGTGTTTTGAGATGCAGTCTTGTAGGGATCTCAGTTTTTATCTATTGATGTAATACCATTCCTGAAATCTGTGTATAGGAGCAGATGTGCACAGATGCAGGTGTTCTCCTTCCACCCCATTGCAGGATGGTGCTACCTGCTTCTGACATCTGTCACTCTACAGATTGCTTGTTATCAATCTTTTTGAAGTAACTTTCTCACTTTCCTTACCAAAATGTTGGCAAATGCGGAGTTAAAAGACAAAGAAATTGTATTCCCCATCTAAATCCTCATGAAGTCTGTTAATTATGAGTATATACTTGTTATGTCTGTTAGTTCAAACATTTGGGTAGATAAAAAAGACCTGGGAGTTTTGAAGTGGATCAAAGAGGTTCAGTAATTTCAGTGTACAGGGGGTCTTCCCCCCTGGACTCACCATCAGCAAAAGGGACATTCAGGATCAGGGCCAGCATCATTAATACATACCTTGTTTTGCACAGAGCAACAGAAGAGAGGCATCAATGGCAGAATAAGCTTGGTAAGCTGCTTTTCAGACCCAAATGAACTAAGAAATTCAGATTTATACCCGAGGAGAATAGCACAGTTTCATTTACAAGGACAGCTTATAATACTGACAAGGACAACATAGAGATGTGCACTTCAAATGTTCCAGTGAACAGGAAAGCTACAAAGATATAAGACCAAACAATCTGATGGGTTTCTGTTTTAATTAAAACTGGACTGATGTCAAGGGCTTCTCCCTACACTTCTCCCTATGCCTTCTATTGTAACATCACCATGCTGTCTAAACAACCCAGGATTTTTATACTAAAAGGACAGATATTTATGGTTGTTGCTTTTATGATTTTTTTTATTTTGTGATAATACCCTCTGCCCAGTCAAAAGCCCCTTTGAATGAATGACAGAATCTGTAAGAAAATATCATTCCTGCACAAAAAAAAATTTACAGGCTTTAACTGACATGAAGATGGAGAGGGGGCAATAGCTATGCTGCTTGAGCTCTCTTAATGACAGAAAGTCCTTTCTAACATCCTTTATTGTATTATTTGGGTCTTGCAACATCATGAAGTTAGTCTTGACATGCTGTGAAACCTGGTATTCCTCTTTGCAAATGCAAGTCATGGGCTCTATGAGTTTCAAAGTCTGTTTTGTACTTTGCAGCTGCAGCATGAGATACTTGGAGACAAGAGGGAACATCTCTGCTGGAGATGGCTCCCCATAAGCTTAGCCTGGAGCCAGAACATAGTCAAGTAGGTTAGAAAATATACTCCCAATGGCTCCATACAAGCTGAGGATCTGAAAAAGCAGGAATATGCTCATGGCGTATTGCTCTGGTAAAGCCATACTTCTTCCAGGCCTGATCTAACAAAATTGCCCTAAGGATCCATTTGCACACCCAGGCTACAGTTTTAAAGAGCTAAAATATCTAAAGCATATCTGACGAAATCACCTCTGGAACAGTGCTCTACTTCACAAATTGGCTGAAACTCGTACAACAGATGCTTCTCTGAGGAAGGATTCTTCTGGTTTTTAGGAAAGGGGTAGATATTGTCCATGGCAAAATACTGTCCTCTCTTCTGATCATTGCTGAAAACTGGTTGGAGACCTTGTTTGTGTATTCATTTTCAAAAACTGTATACTATGAGACTATAAAACTACAAGATATCATTTTTTTTTCACTTTCTTGTTGTCACCATTTACTGCAGGGTGACAATAAACCGTGTCAGATGTTCTCTGTTAACCCCCTGCCCTCCCCACTAAGGAAAGGTAATAAGCATAAAAGGGAGAGAGACCTGTGAATTGGAAAATTAAAAATGCTTTACTAATGCTACTAATAAATAGAAAAAAAAATGCAAAACCAATCTTGAATTTCACAGTGGCATTGCTCCAGTGCCTGCAGGGCAGGTATCCAAAAGTCCTGGGCTGGAATCTGCAGTAAACTGGAACTGGATTCAGGGATGCAGGGCCTGGAGCTAGGCCTAGGATCACCAGCAGAAATGGCAGGGTTTTCTTCAGATGCCAGCCAAGGTCAAAGAGAGCGAGACCCTCAGGATCTCATGTTTTTATAGGGTGTATGACATGAATGGAATGGAATACTTAGTTGGTCAATTTTAGTCACCTGTTCTGTCCGCCTCTCCTTGCAAATATGCCCCTCTCACTTAAGGGACTTGCAAAATTTATCAGTAACCTTGGCTGCCATAGCAATAAGTCTAAACCTGTGGTTCTTCTGCATACCATTGCTACTGTTAACAGCTCTGGAGCGACTGTTTCAAAAACATGTAGCCAAATTCAGAAAAGTGCAATTACTTAGAAGAACTTAGCTGAAAGAAAAATTCATTAAAAGAGAACTGGTCTTGTTTAAAACAAAACCAGGACCCTTGTATATGCAACCTTTCTGCTAACATCAAAATGTTCATTTTTCATGTGTATCCAGACCAATGTCAACCATCTCTATTAACACATGAGAACAAGGTGTCTGCCTCTATTTTGTCCCTCTTTCATACCAACTCTAGCTCTTAGGCTAAAACCTTGAGAGTAGTGGGAGGAGCTGAGGAAGAGAACCAGATATTCCTGGCCAGTATTCAGGAATGAGCTAAAAGGCATCAGCTGAGGAGAGACTGAGAGTGGCAAAAAGAATCAGTAACCTGTGCTGAGGTGTGGCCCAGCCAGCCATAAATGTTTGCAGAGGATTGTTCTCAGAAAGCTAAGAAGATAAAGACAAAACAGATTGTCCAAGCAGTGGCCTGAGCAAAGTGACACTACTAGAAGGGGTACGTCCTGCTTCATCCTTGTCACTGAGTATTTCCAGAGAAATTGATGGTTGACTCAAGTAGGACATGAACTTAACTTAGGGTGAAAGTCTCACTTCCCTTAAGTGGCTTATCGTGAGTAAGCTTTAGTTCTTGTGCCATTCATATGAGTATGACACTGTATTTGGGCTGACTATAAAATCATAGATTTGTTTGGGTTGAAAGGCACCTTTAAAGGTCATCTAGTTCAACCCTCAGACATGCTACATCAGTGGTTTCACACCTTTATACAGTATCAGGCTTGCTTCAAGCCAACTTGGAGCACATCAACAGAGCCAGAGTCTGTCTGGACCTGTTTCTGCAGGCAGACCATTTAGTGATTCTGTTGTGACCAATGGTGCAGAGAGAGCAGACATGAACAGCCAGTGCTGTAACCAGTCATCATTACGTGATACCTGGTGGCATTTCTATACGTATCTGGTTTGTGTTGCAGCTTTAGAAGTGTCATAAATGGGAGAGCAAAGGGAACTGGCAAGGCAGACAGCAATATTGTTGATAAAAATAAATAGTGGTACCTCAGTAGCAAGCAACCCATGCTGTGTTTGCATTCAGGGAAGAGCAGCTCCAGTCCCACATTGTCCCATTTGGAGGCAAAAGGAAATCTGCAATGGCAAAGGAAATCTGATACCACTGTCAAGTCCCCAAGCTCAGGATTCAGGTGGCCAAAGAGTGTAAATGTCATCCAACTGCTTCCCACATCTACAACACGATAAGGTGAATCTCAGCCTGGAAATGCCCATTTCTCTCATTGCTATTCAAGAGAGTCCGTCATCACACATCAAGGTGCAGGCAGATGCCTAACATGTGAGATGAAACCTTCCTTTAACAACCTCAGTCCTCAGCAAGACACTCGTAGGAGAGCTCTCCTCAACTCACAGCAGACCTTCAGGCTCGGAGCCTGAGGTGAGATGACTGTACAAAGCATTGAGCTTTGGTGCCTAGGGAAGCACAAGTTGCTGTGCTCTTGCTTTTTTTGAAAGTCATTACAGATCTGAGTGAATGCTACAGACTTTTTTTTCTTTTGTAGACCTGAGTCCCGAAGTCTTTAGAAACACATCAAGGTCATGCCCATACATATGAAGTAACTGACCCTGATAATCTTTTCTTCTTGTCTCTTCTTTGTAGGACATCCCAAGCAAAGGCCAAGCACCCCAAAGAATGGATTCTCCCCCAAACCAGGAGAGAGTAGAGACGCTGAAAAACAATTCGTTCAGAAACTGAAGGAAAAGTGTGATGAGCAGTCCCGGCAATTAAGCAGTATTCAAGATGAGCTTAAAAGGGCCATCTGTGGCTTTGATGTCTTTGCTATAACAACACAGCACTTTTTCAGACAGGTAAGTGCAATGTGTACTTTTCACTATTGGAAAGATACTTCGCCTTTACACCAGTCACTTGCCCAAATTTATTCCACAGTCGTTGAAAGTTTGTTCTTGCAAGAAAAGCATGTAAGTACTTTGAAAATCAAAGCTCAGGAACTTGGAAGAGAAAGAATTGTGACTGAAGCATTTGTCACAAGCATGAAGGTATTTCAGGATGTTTTTTTACAGGGAAAGCAGATGCAGAAACTTAGAAGCCTCAATCTCTGACTGCTACAGCTGGAATGAGAAGTGTAACTGAGATACTGATGCTTGTGAACAAATATAAAAACCACCCATGCATTTAGTTAGCCAAAGGTGTTGGATGAAGGAGAAGATTTTCTTTCTTGCAGCACTTATCTACTGTTCCTGTTCACCACAGATCAGGCAGAGAGGTCCCTGTTACAGAGGTCCCAATTCCTGAAGATGTTAGAATAACATTATCTCAGCATTTAGGAGGTTACGTTCAGCAGGTATAAAGAACATAAAGAAAATGTCAGTATTAGAGAAGCTTAATTATTCACTAAACCTGAGACAAAATGAGTAAAGTTTAAAAGATGACCACAGTAACGATGAAGGACTTGTAGGTATTGCTTGTTTCAAAAACCATTTAACGATCTGGGAAATCTAGCCAAGGTCTGAGATCCAGACCTGGCTCCCCTGATGCCCACGCATTTTGTACTATTCCAGGTTAAGCTGGTGCCCTAACTACTTTGTGAAACAGGCAGATGATGGCCAGCAGTAGGACTCAGGGTTTGGATAATAATCTTAGTTGCCTGTTTGCCTTCTTTTGGAAGAGACAAGAATAAACTTTCAGTATTAAATGGGAGAAAAGAAACCAAAAAAAACAGAACTCAGCTGAAACAGTCTTTACAAATTCTGGAAAACTTTATTCTTTTGCTGTTTGGTTTTTTGTCTTTTTTAGTGGGAAAGGTTATCTTTGAACAAATACTGTGTCTCACACTTTTTCCAAAGTAGGAACTGATCTTGCTGGGAGGAACATGACTGAACTGAAAAAAACAAGGAACTTTTTAAAAGTACTAAATATTTTAAGTAACTTCCCAGGGGATTTTCCCCCTCTAGTTTTTCTGTAGTCTTGACATTTCTGGGCTTGATGGGCATTTGTAAAGTTTTTTTTTTTCTTTTTTTCTTTTTTTTTTTTTTGAGCTGACTGTGGAGTGTCCTTGATTAAAGCAGAGAGAAACAAAAAAAAGGACAGAGCAGTGTCTGCTCAGCTTTGTCTATATTCGTTGTCCACTGGGGAGAGATTTTTCTTCTCATGCCTAATTCACAAATTGATGAAGGAATTCTGGAGGCTTCGGCATATCTCCTTCATATCCTCTGGATATGTTTTAAATGAGAACAGCTGCTGCAGCTGAGCTCTGAAATGACTCTACATGTTCGTGCACATTAGATCTGTCCTGAGAATGCCCCCTAAATTGAACACCTCAAGGGACTTTATTTAATAGTCCTCTTCAAGTCCTGGCTGGACACAGCTGTGCCTCATGTTCCCAGCTCCTCTTCACTCAGACCAGCTGGGAGTTTGCACTAATACTCCTCTGAGTGCTTGGAGGTAAAAAAATAATACACCTGTGGAATTTAAATGCCTTCAGGCCTGTGCAGTATTATATGTAGATCTTTTCCCATCCAATGCTGGACTCACCTGTGTTCAGCCTGCGTGTCAGTCCCTTCTGGACTTGCCTTGTTGCCCCGGACTATGTATTATATATATATATATGCACATCATCATTCAGTGCAGTCCAAGACATTTGTGTCATGCTGCTAGCTACAGGGAGATATGTAACATGAACCTCTCCCAGACAAAGACATCCCTGGCTTTGCTGGATGATGAGCTACTCAATCAACATCAGCCCAACACTTATCCATTAGGCACTCAGAGGTGTTATCTACATGAGAAGTACAGTTACTTTAGACTCAACTTTTAGTGAATGGAGGCAGGTGAACAGTTTGGAAGACTATTTACAGCACCAAAGATCTAAATTTCTGCTTGAGGTACCTGCCTGTCTTGACTAAGGCCTTGAAGGAGGCCTAAGGCTGCTGCACTTTTCAATTTAGTTCTTGAGAGCCTACTTGTAGTGGGATGATCTGGGATTACTTGGGCAATTGTGTAATTGCGCAGTGTGTTATCTTGCAACATAGACACAGACTTCCAAGTTTTTGAGTGTCATTCAAAAATACAATCTCTTGACATTTTCTGATATTACATTACTGTCTGAAAGCTTTAGCAAAATTGCATTGGCTGGCTTTGGGTTAGGGCAGCTCGGCAAAAGAAACTTTTCCCATTATAAAAATAATAATCATTGTGTGTGTTTGTTTCTGAGAAGCCTGCAGGCAAAATGGTTGAGGTCTGAGTAGAAGTGTAGTTTGACAAGGGAATAATACTAATTCAGGAACAAGGTGGGGCCTTATTGCAGAGAAGTTTGGGGTTGATTTGTGCAACTGGTGATTCTGCTTTGCTTAACAGAGGGACCAATCCTACTTTGGTGCTAGGGAACCTCTTTGGGCTGACAGTCACCCATAGACTGATTTCAGTATGACTCCCTCTCCTTACATCACAACAAAATAATATCCAAAACATAGATTTCTCTCTGAACTGGAGCTGAATTCTGTTAGAAAATGAGCTCCCAAGCAGTGAGGACTGGACTGAGTCTTAAAAGCAACCCAAAGACCAATGTTCTGCATACAGGCAGGAGCGTCGCCATGGCTGTGGCTCTCTCATCTTGCTCATAGTGTTACTGTTTTCTCTCCAAAGTTGGGGAAAGCACCAATGCAAGTGGCCCAACAGGCATGTTTAGCTGAAGAGACTGTCAATATATAGTAAAGATTGTTAGCCCACACCAGCAGTTTCTTTGAGTGGTTTCCAATTTTAAGCACTTGCTGTAACAACCTTAAGGTTGCACAACCGTTTTCTTTAGGCTTGATTGGATTTGTTTTCTGGCTGTTCCAGACCACTGCTGAATAGTATCCTGGAATCATCTCTCTTTCTCAGTTCAAAATGCTCTTAATAGGCAAGATTCATTTAATAGGCATTGAGGAGTACACAACATGTAGCAGTACTTAATACAGACCCATTAAATGACAGCTAAACTAATTTGCTATCTTGGGGAAAAGCCTCAGCAATAGAAGCACATGATGACTGATGCAGTGGGAAAAAAAAACAAAACAGAACAAAACCCAATGGTTCTGACACAAGCATTTAGCTAGTTATAAAAAATAATGATTGCAATGCCTGTGGACAGCGTGGCTTCTAATTATTATTTAATTAGCAGATTAATTAGATAAGGCCTTCAGATATGCACACATGACCCCTGCTGACTTTGGGGACCATGTCAAACTTATTCTGAAGAGGAGCAGATTGAGTTTGTCCCTTACATTGGATGTTCATCGTGTCAATACAACCTTTGTGCTGTGAGGGATACTCCAAAGTGAACAACTGACTGAGGGGAGCTGGAGTGATACCATGAAGATGATACCATGAAGACTTTTTAGAGCAAATATCATGAACGGCTCACTATCAGCTGGTTATTCCTGACCCTATCTGGCATGTTAGTCACGTAGTAATGACAGTTCTCGCCCAGTTTCAGCCCTGTTCAGCAAAGTGGCTGGCTGCAGTCCCTCTTGACAGTGATAACAGTGCCATCTAAAGGAGAACACCCCAAAGTGACAAATTCTGGAGGGTAAATTCTTTTGGACATAAAGAGGGAGAAAAAAAAAAATCCACTTTCATATCTCTAGTACACCCAGAGCGGATGTGTTTTTGCTGAGGACTGTCAAAGCCAAGCTGCACTGAGGCCCTGGAAACGGTTAATGCCTTTCTGCCAGTACAGCTTGCCCAAACAGCTGAAAAGCAGAATCTGGTTCACAAGTTCTGCCTCTGAAATTTCAAATTAGGACTACAGATCTACATAGCATGTGAGGGGAAGGGATCCTTTCTAGGCTGAGGACCCCAAAGGTGGGAACAGGTAAGGGTTGTGCTGGGGTAGCCTGTCCTGTGCTCTACATGGGCATGGAAGGGTTTCCAGACTTGCAGCATTGCCTTGTGATGCAGTCTTTGTCATGGGGGAAAACTGCTCAGGACAGATCCCAGCAGGTAGACACAATCAGATCAGCTGGGAATGGGGCAGTCACACAAATGCCCTGAACAGTTGGAACAGCACTGCAGTACTAAATGGTGTCCCAGCACTTTGTGTCCACCAACATGAGGAAAGCCATGTCAGCAGTAACCAGTGTGCATGTTTGTCTCCATACCTGAGTATGGGTTACTTTTGAACGAATATACAATACACACCTTCCAGACATGTAAACGCACAGAGCTGCATCCTGCAAAATTTAGGATGGACAATGAAAACCTTTTCTTCCCATTCAAATCTCTGAGATATGTGTGTGCTTGTGTGTATTTTTCAGAGTAACACTTCTGTCCTGTGAATGGACAATACAGCACCCAGTGTGATGTAGCTTACCTTGTCCAAATGCTAATGACCTCTTGTGTTAAAGGAAAAATTGGCTGCACTAGTTATAAGTTGACTAGCACTTCCCACGTTTGTCTCTAAAATAGATATTTGGGCTAACATTTCAAGTGCTTCTATCAGGCTGAGCTGAAAATGGTTTATTTTCACAACTATGAGAATGAGTTAAGGAGAAATATATCTATTGTTTGTGCCTGGTGGTGGCACAGTGGTAAGAAGCCAGGACTCATCAGCAAGACTGACCTTCTGGCTTTCAGGGCTACTACTTTCCCAACATTTGGCCCAATAATAGTCCTTAGAAAAGTGCCACTCCTCTCTCATCACTATTACAGCTTGGCTAGGTTTCCTGTATTGAGCAAGTTGAGTCTTTGCTCTTGATGGACACCAGAGCAGTCAGAACAACTCAATATTTTAATTCTGTATCCTGGAAAACATCTGTTTTGTACTCATCAAACCCTGAACGGTTTAGGGATATGAATTAAAAACATTTTCTTGCAAAACAGACAAAACATTGTTTACTTGGGAGGAAAAAATGAAGAAGACTCTTTGTCATCATTTAGGGCTTTCTAAACTGCTTTTAAAGTAGAAATACATGAGCTTTGGTACTGGAGACTACTAACAACAGGAAAACAGCAGTAGGGATCAAGAGGTCCTCCTTTACTTGCAAGAATTATAAAGAAGGGTCTATAAAGTGACTGCTATGGGACCTGCAGGGCACTCACTCATAGTCAGTTTGCCCAAGGAAGGGGTCAGGGTTTGTGAACTGAAGGAAATTGCCTGCTGTAGGTTCCTGTCTTATTTGCAATAGGTCTAGCAATGCCAGACTAATCCGGATGGAAATAACTCACTGACTCTGGAGGCGATGGGGGATAGGGAGGCAAGCAAATGGGAAACTATGGGCAGCACAGGCAGCTTGCGCCATGATACAGCTGAAATAGGGATGTTTCACAGAGCTGCTGGCAAAGGCAGTGCTGGGACAGGGGGAAAAGCTACCTGGTGGTACTGCCTGACCTCTCCATCTCTCCTTTTGGAGCAGTAACTAGTGCCGGGCAACTCTAGAGACATGTCACTGCTTTTGAGTTCTGAACCTGGCTGCACCTTCAGTGTTTCACTCTACAGGTCACAACAGCATCCAATGCAAATCAGTGTCCTTATACTCAAAAGGGTTCATTTAGGTAAGACACAAAATACTGCTATCCTGTCATTAGCTACAGGTTTTCACCAGTGAATGCAGGTGTCCTGGGGCAGCCACAGCTGGGGACAGACTAGAAGAGTCTCTCAACAGCTTTGCAGCCAAACTGGCAGCAAATGTTAGACTGCTGCAGAGCCCCGGCTCTGCTCCCAGACAGCATGGGCTGCCCTGCTTCAGTCCCTGCAAGACACAAGGAAGAAAGTGCAGGGAACCTCTTGTCTTCTCCTCCTGTCCTCAGTGGCTTTCTCACAGCCACTGCTGTGACAAATACTGCAAATTTTGGTTTGGGGGGGTGGAAGAACATGCTTCCCTGGGAAGATCTGAGGTAGTTGCATGCCCTTGTTTTGAAACACACACCACCACCACCACCCGCAATTAGAGTATGTTTGTAAGTCATGGTTGGATAAGAATTATGTTAGTTACACATAAATATTTCAAAATTTTAAACCAAAAAAATAGCTCCAGGCATTCTAATACTCCTCTTGAAGAGCTTTTAAATGTCCATTAAAAATAAAAGATCTCTTTATTTACCTCTTGTCCTCAAAGAGATGCATAATTAGCTTGTGTGCCAAGCATCAAGTAAAGATGAATTTATTTTCTAATTTTGTTTATATTCTTGATATCTGTAGTAAGCAACTGACTTTGATGGCCTTGATTTTATACTTCATTCAGAGGAAGAAAGCAGAGTTTGGGTCAGGAGTGGCTCTTGTGACGATGGCAACCTCCAGATGGGGTGGTTGGCTTGAGGGATTTGGCAATGCATTAGGAGCTGTGTGAAAAGCAGTGATGAGTAACAGACTCCAGCGTTATTGCAGCCTTCACTCATGCAAGGGACAGAACAAAACACAAATCAGAATGTTTTCATGCTGTTCTTGAAGATCAGCAAAGGAACCAGTGGAAACCTGTCCCTCTTCTAAATTCCATGCATTTTTAATTCCTCTTTCACAATCAGCCAAAATTTCATTTTCTGTGATCCATAATTTATTTTCCACTTCAAACTAAAGGATCTACTCTTAGTTAAGGATCATGTTCTTTGCAAGAAACAATGGTCATACCATTCTCAGATGAGTTGCTAAGTCACAGTAACTTCATTTTTTGACCTCTTGTTAGGGTTTGGCTTTAATTTCCACAACAGGGAGGTTGGGAGCTCTAATATCTGGTGTGAGGACAATGTGAGGATCTCTGTACTGCTTGGTCTTAGCACCACAGCCACCCAGTTCTGGTTCCATCAGTTGTCTGGGGGTGCTTGTTCTTACTGGGGTTATGTTTCAGGAGTAGACCCTGAAAGCATCACATTGACCATCCAAGGCAATCTAGTAGGGATCTAGGCAGAGTTTATTAGAGCCATAGCTTCAATCTGTCAGTACCAAAGTGTGCCAGATGATATATTTTGGACTCAGGGTGTCTGCATTTTTCCATGAAACTTTGTTTCATCAGGAAAAAAAAAATAATACATTAGTGAATAACGATTCTGACATCCAGAGACTGTGACACTCTTGGATGAGTACTCTGTGCTAGAAATGTATTTGCAGCATTTGCTCTAAACATGTGAATATTTGTTCTTGGTAGAGGCAGTCTGGAACGGCACTTCTATAGATCCTGTGTGGCTGCTGTGCATGTGCAGTGGCCAGACCTATGGCGAAGTAACTTTGGAATAAACTGAAATAATTGCAAACTGACTGGGAAGTAGGCATGCTTTTCTCTGAATTAATCACCTTGTCTCTGAGTTAACCATTTTCATTCTCAAATTGCTTGAATAGGAGAGATAATACTATTAGATGTTTCTAAATTACCTTTCCTGCATAGTTGAAGGGATGAGAAGCCTACACCTTCCTCATGAAGTTCTTGAAATCAGGCAGGTCCAACACCAGCAAGGTAGCTACAGGATTCACACAGGGCCCACAGAGATGTTAAGCAGTGCAATGCGGCAGCTACTGCTGGACAGATACTGCAAAGGCAATTTCCTCAGATCAATCATCATTTTTTTAAAATTTTCTTTGATTGGTTCATTGGTTACTCTCCACAGATACTGTCCCAAAATTTCTAGTAAGAACGTAATGGAGCAAAGACTTTATAATTCATTGTAGATCACCAGGTGCAAGGTTCATATATGAAAGTTTTGATCACGCCAGAAATGGAAGAATTTTTCTACTTCCATGAGGGAACAGAAATATTTAACAAATGAAATTTTATAGATACCTATCAAGAAATTTGGCAAGGCTGGACAAAGTTTTCACTAAGAGGGAGCAAATGAAGAATCTGTAACCCTCATTAGCAGTGGCATGGCTGAGACCTGGCCTGTTTGAGTAGGAGGGAACCTGTCCTCTCTTTGGGAGTCAAAAAGCTGAATCTCCCTTCAGAGACAAACTTCTCAGCACATTCAGAAGATTCCTCTTTCATTTCGGTGGTATGATGAAACCAAATGCCAATCTATAAAGTTACTGTAAAATGGGAGGACACACCCCAATTCACAAATGATCTTCAGAAGTAGCATCAAGACTAAATTTTTGACCAAAATTCTAAGGGAGGTCACAGTCAACCTAGAGAGAGGGCAGATACCAGGTTGCTCACACGGAAGAAGAAGTGACCACCGAGTTTCTTGACACATATTTACATGCTGGCGGTTACTTTCCAGTAACCTGTCCCTCTGGCAGATCCAGGTCCCTCTTGCCCATGTGGCCAACCTCAGGCATCACCTGATGGCTCAGTCCCTCGCTGCACCCTCACCTGGAGATGCCCATCAGAGTATCCCAGCAGCTCTCCTGCCCTCAGATACACATCCGTAGCCTCCCCTACCTTCTTCCTGCTTGTATTTTAAGACGTCTGTCAGTAACACTTTTGTTTCGTTTGTTTACATTACCCCCAGGGCAAAGTGGCATGGCTCCATTAACACAGACACATCCAATAATGCGATATATAGGCATCACAATAATAATGGCAACTATGATCAATGTAATAACAATTAAGTTTGTTTAAGGGATCTTACTGCTTCTGCAGCCTGTTAAGAGGAATGATTTATTACCCATAACAAAATTCTGGCTATGCTAAATGTCCATCAAACCAGCTATGTGCCAGCTTTATAATTGCAGAGATAGCAGATTCAATGTATAATTGCCTTGATTTGGTTTTAGCCATCACAAATCATAAAGGGTAGCCTTACTTGAAAATCAATTTTTATCTTCTTGTTTGCCAGTGCAATAAAATCTGTTTAAGTAACATTAGCTTGTTGTGTTTAATTAAATTATACAGAAAAAAGAACAAAAATATGTTGTCTGGATTGAACTAGGTGTGTAAAAACAGAAAGCACTTGGCTGACTTAATGTATTCATTCTAGTTAATATTTGATATCCATATGACAATCTCTTTAGAATTTAGGACATTAACATGTTTATTATTCCACAGTTATGCCAACAGAGTGCTAGACATTTTGCAGAAGATGTTCCAGTCCTGCAGTGCTTAGCATCTAAATAGGCAATAGCACAATTAAAACTGGAGAGTCAAAGTAACAGGGTCTTGGAGTTTGCTATGTGTCTAGTTTATTCAGGGATTTATATGGAAAGATAGTCTCATGTTTGTGTTCCTGCACAGGGATACACACACCTGCATGCATGCAAGCACACATCTGCAGTCCCTCCTGCTGTCTCAGATATCCTCTGGGAAGACACGTTTTCAGCGAGCGTATGGGGGACAGGGCTGGAGTGTCGCAGTGCCTGAGATCAGCAATGGGGTCCCAGTGACAGTCACCTCTGAAGAAGGACTAGACGGTGACATCTCCTGCCAGTGCATCACCTAAGTGCCATATTGAGGGCACCAAGAAGTCAAAGAAAAACCACATGCATCAGGAGATGTGGAGGCAGGAATGGTTGTGTGTGTGCAGCTCTGTACCAGCTGCAGGACAGAGCCCAGTGAGTACAGCTTCCCTCGGCAGACAGGGATATTCCCACTGTTCAGCTTCTTTTACACTGAGTGAGCGTGATGAATATTGTTCATCTCACACAAGTTCGTCTCACCTGCCCTTGGCGGTGTTCCCTGTGGTGCAGCACGTGTCTCCGGGCTGCTGTAGAAATGAGCAGCAGTATGTGTCCTGGCCAGCACCGCTGCGCTGACGGCTGCCTCCAAGGCAAACAGGCTGCACAACTATTCTTGTTATCACACTAGGATTTCATCTGTGGGGAAAAAATAAGCTACATTTCTTCCTTTTTTTTATTGCTTAGTACACTGAAAAAAGGGACCTTGAAATATATAGTGTAGAGAATTCTGTTTGGAGACATGTAAAAAGGATTGTGTTATGCAATTGTGTATATTGAATGCTACTGCTAAAATAAAAAGGCAGGGTGGAATAGAACTGAAATCATATACATTTATTGTAGATGTCAACATCAGCGTCTTGTCCATTAGGCTAATAGGTGACAATCACTAAGCGTTGCAAAGGAAAGCTAAGATACCTTTATAGACAAATGCATACATAGATAGTAGTAGACTGAGTAGTCCCAGAAATCTTTGATGTGATGTGAGCAAGATTTAGTCATTAATGGTCTCTTACCTTTGAGCAAGAGATGAATAGATGTTAGAAAACAGACCATAGGGCTCTCCTCTGCTCTGCAACAGAGCTCCTGTGCCAGCTGAACCAAGGCATACAGTGCAGGACTCAGTCCCACAACCACGGGCACAGTGTAGGTGTCAGCTGGGCTATGGGGGCCTGGGCTCTTGCAGAGTACTTGTGTTTGCTCTGCAATCAGTGGACAGACTCAGAGAGATTTTTTCCCTTGAGGGGCATATACGGACTGTCTCCCCGCAGATTGTATGAGGAACCCTGGCACTGTGCTGCTGAGAATGCTGGGGTTCACCACCACCTACCAGAGAGATGCCTGAACTTGGCCTTTTTCCAGGGCTGTGCCTCAGATGCCTTTATACATCTAAGGTTTGGTGCTCTGGGTACTTGGCTGCACATTGCAGGAGGCCCCTCTTGGTCCCGTGACTCTTCGGTTTTTGTGCAGGGACTCAGCTTCCCCAAGGCCAGAGAAAAGTATTTTTTCACTTAATCTGGAATGTTGCATCGCCTGGCACATGGGACATTCTCCCAGTACCTGGCACTGTCACCTTGCTCAGGCCAAGCCTTAGCTCGGGGGATTAGCCTGACCACAAGACTGTTAAGTAGTGAACCCAGCAGCAGCTGAAGTTGGCTGTATTCCTGGACATGACTTTTGGAGTTTCCTGAAAACATTGGTGTGATGTTGAGCTGCCTGCTTTAAGCTGCCTCACATTTAACTCCAAGCAGGAGATAAGCACCAAGGCAAGTCTTCAGGCAGGAGACAAAGCCCCACGGCCTCTGGGAGAGGTACTCTGAGCACTCTGCAGCAATGACAACGCACAGGTAGCTTGCGGGCTGGGGACAGAGATGCTTGGCAGGTGTAAGTGCCTGCAGAGTTATCCTGTCATGGAAAATACAAGGAAAATGTTCAGGAGGGACAGGATGTTTTCCATGGCTCTCTGCATTTCCAGTGGGATCCATGTTACAAAAAGTTTCAAGGGTTTCTTTCCGCTCTGACTATAAAGAGATCACCTGTAGATTTAGCATGAGCTTCCAGATCTTTGGCCTGACTTTTTCACCTTCACCATTTGCTAACTGTCATTTTTAAAAGCAGACATATTACAAAAGAGCATAACATACTCAGAGCAATGGCTAAATACGTTACAAAGGTTAACTTAGAAACAAGCATGGAACAGTTGAATATAATGCCATATGTTTGTGTAGGTGTCATCCACATGACTACAGTGTTCAACCTGCTTTCCCACAGTCTTGGAATATCTTCTGTTGTGTGTAAAACAGCATTTCACCTGTCTTTGGTTAAAATGAAGTACTGCAGGTTATTTAGTTTTAGGCACATTAAGAAAAAGTGTTGTCTTCTCTCCCCTGCCCCAAAGGCATTTTTAAATGTCATTTGGAGAAAGACTTTAGAAGATTATTTACTGTGTTCCCTCACCACTGCTTATTCCTGAGCTGGAAAGTTCTACTGATATAACTCTCTGTCTCTCCAAAATTACTGCTGCAGTCCCAGGGGGTGAGAGTGTAAATATCAGAAGTCATGTTATGTCGATCCATCAGTAGATGCATTCTGAGCTGATGCACAGAGGGATTTTTCAGCAATATACTGGAACTTTCCCTGTTGATGAAAATTTCTGGAAGATATGAGATTGCTCCAGTGCAAAACAAGGCTTGAAAATTCAGAAAGAAAATACAGGCAATTCCCACCTTTAAAACTTTAAAGACTCTGTGCCATATCTGCAAAACTCTCTTGTATAGACATACTGACAGAAAAGGAACACTTTCTTTATTAGATCTTCAATTTTGCAGGTGTGATTTCATATGCCCATTGCATTCAATGTAGATTATGGTCACAAATTTTAGCAGATTGGTAGCCACATATTTGATTTGTGGACTGCAGGCTGTCTACACTTTTGAGCATAAAAAACCAACATGTTTACATTTGCACTGATTCATTTTTGCTGAGTGATGGATGCAGCAAAGCCTGACTGAAACCAGCTCTGCCTGAAACTGTCTCAGCACAGTCCTGATTTGCCCCTGTCCAAAGCTAAGCCCAAGGCTTCACCCCTACCATCCCATAACTGGCTGATACAAACCACATGGAGAGCCTGGCTCAGAGAGGGTATTTGGACCTGGCAGTGGTATGGAGTGATTTGGGTCGTGAAGTGAGCTGGGCCCACTCAAGTGAAATGTGTTGTAACGTAACTAGATGTTCATGAATAAACACAAATGCAGAATACAGGTCACTCCTACAAAACCGTGGGCTGGGCATCAGCTGGAAAGGAGTAACTCCAGGTGCAATTAGATTTTCTAGTGTCAGAGCATATCAATGTGAGATCCTACTATGAGTATGTGTTATGAAAAACAGTCAAGATCTTTGCATGAATAAGCAGAGACTTATCTCGTGTAAGTAAGAGGATGGTAACACCTGCCCATTCAGCACTGGGAAGACTGATAGTAGAATATTACATTTAGCATTGGTGCCCACACTTCTTCAGGAAACAATGAAAAAGTGGAGAGGAAAAAGAGAAAATCAGTATGCAACTGTGAGGGCTGGAAAAATCCTTTGTTGTGAGAGACTGCAGAGCACAGTTGATTTTCTTTGTAAAAAAGGACAAAGGGTCTCAAGTCCAGAGCAGAAGAATCACCATAAGAAGGTACAGCTGCATACCAAAAGGTTCTTTCCTCTAGCAGGGGAAAGTTTAGCAGAAACCACTGGCTGGAGGCAGAAGCTTTGCACCTTCAATACATGAAGGAAGCCCAGACTTACATCAGTAGAGATGATCAGATACTAGAACAAACCACTGTGAGAAGAAGCAGCAGCTCCACAGCTTCATGTCTGCAGTTCACTGCCAAATACCTTTGTAGAGGGGATACTTTCATCAAACACAGTTACAGAACAGTAACTGCATAAAATGTAATGTCTTATGTTACAAAAATCATGTTATTTGATCGAATCATCTCTTTGTCCTTGAATTCTAAAAAGATCCATTGATAATGAGAATATCTTGACATAAAACGTTCGGTGATGCAATGTGTTAGAGGGGAGACACGTATTTTAAGGTCAGAAGCCTTTTTCAGATAGATATTTAGATGAGATCTCCCTGCAGAAAACTTTTTCAGATTTTCATTTGAACATGAGCCAACAGTGTCCCTGCCAGCCAAGAGGGCCAACCATGTCCTGTGTGCATCCAGCACAGCATTGCCAGCCAAGCAGGGAGGTGATTGTCCCGCTCTGCTCTGCACTGGTGCAGCCTCACCTGGAGCTCTGTGTGCAGGTCTTGGTGCCACGGGATAAAAAGGATATAAAGTTACTGGAGAGTGTCCAGAAGAGGACCACAAACTTGGTGAAGGGTTTGGAGAGGAAGCCATATAAGGAGCAGCTAAAGTCCTTTGTTTGTTCAGCCTGGAGAAGAGGAGACTGAGGGGAGACCTCATGGCGGCTACAGCTTCCTCACAAGGGTAGGAGGAGGAGCAGGTGCTGATCTCTTCTCTTAGTGACCAATGACAGAACCCAAGGGAACGGCAAGAACATGTGCCAGGGGAGGTTTAGGTTGGACATTAGGAAAAGGTTCTTCCCCTAGAGGGTGGTGGAGCACTGGAACAGGCTCCCCAGGGAGGTGTCACAGCCCCAAGCCTGACAGTGTTCAAGAAGAGACTGGACAACACCCTCAGACACATGGTGTGACCCGCGGGGTTGTCATGTGCAGGGACAGGAGTTGGACTTCATGATTCTTGTGTGTCCCTTCCAACTCAGGGCATTCTATGATTCTATGATCACACTCTGTAATGCAGGACTTCTTGAACCTTTTTCTGAAGTTTCTGGCAATAATCACTGCTAGATGCAGGATCTGGATTAGACAGATCATGACTCCAAGACATATCCACATGTTAATTATTGTGTTCCAATCACTGACATTAATTTTTGCTGTCATTTAAAGGAGAAAGTATAACAACTTGATACTCTTTCTGTGTCCTCACAGCCATCCAAAAGCACATAGCTATGTCTTTGAATCAGATACCCAAAATACAGCCTGTCTCTCACCTTCCCATCAGGTCTGAGCTCTCCAGTTCCAGAAATGAACGCCGAAAGGTTTCAGCTGCACTCTCCTGGAATTCCATGGCCTTGCTCTCACCCCTGAGATCTGATTCAAATGCTGCTTCCTACAATAACTTCTCACACATTAACTTCTCACACATTAGAGAAATAATTTTCAGAGGGTAGTGGGATTTTTGAGAACTGTTTATTATTGTTTATTTCTTAAAGCCAGCTATAACTACACAGATGCTGGAGACAGATAAATTAGTATAAATCATGCATTTTAAAAATTAGTTCTAAAAATAATCTGAATTAGGTTTTCTTTGTATGAAAACATCCCAAGCCTGCAACAGATATATTGGATTCTCATCAATATGAGTATGTGCTACTCCTCTCACCAGAGCACTGGGAATCTTCCTAATAGGAAAAACCTTGGTCTATGTAAAGCCACTGAAATGTTTTACTACTGACATTGCTGTCGCAGTATGTCAGCACTTGTCACTTGCTCTGGTTGGCCTCAAAATACAGCAGTTTGAAGTTGCCTTTGGGTTTGGGCCAGAATAACTCAGAAGTGGAAGAGAGGAGATTCCCTGTTTGTTGGTAGAAGAAGGGAACATTACTCCACGAAGTTGATTTAAGAAAATGGCCATCTGCTTCCATCTACTCATAGGTTTGGAATTTAGAAATAGCCCTGCAGGGGATATATTCCTGGGTAGAGGGCAGGTGAGGAGTTCAGTGAAAACATGCATTTGTTTTAGATCCTTGTGATCTTGGTGTATAAATGATGTTTCATATGAGGAAACACAAAGTCCTTGTCAACAAGAGCTAGTTAATTTGGAATTCACTGCAAATGCTTACTTTGTACTGTTCCAGACATCAGGAACTAGAAAACATAGTAATAAAGTATTGTTCTCTGGTGCATTTTAATCCATGGCCTTACAAGCTACTGACATAAAAATAAATGTAAGGCTACACTAGCAGAAATAACAAAAGTCTGAAGGAATTCTGTTTATATCCTCACATTCTTTTCATATGAGAACTGAATTAAAAATGGAGTCAGCTGGCTTGACTCTCCCATTTGAGAAAAAAGGAGCATGTAGTCTGTGCTAATTTGTTGAATTCTAGAGTAAACATTCTATTCTTCTAGATATACAATAGTCTAATTGTATAATTGAAAAAGTATTTTAAAAATATGTTTACTTCCATATAAGCTGCCTGAGCATCATTAAGACCTTATGGTACTCAGTAATACACAAATGTGAAACCTTACTGTAAATTCCAAGGGAAATTGCCATTCTGGGGTCATCTGGCATGACCTTCAGTTCTAGCTGAATCATCTAGCTGAAACTCATGACTGACTGCTCATATCTTCAGATATTACGTTTTCTGGGGTTTTTTAAGTTAGCTAAGTATAAAAATAACAAACCTAATGTGGAAAATAATGTATTACATGTGTATACCAATGTGCAAAACCATGTCACTAAAAACAGAGCTGCATCAGAGACAATTTGTAAAGTACCTCCACCAAGGAAGATGAAACTTTATAGTGGATTTATTTGCTTTTTTCATTTCCTTGGGCCACTGTGGTTTTTAGTCTGATAAGATTAAGGGTTCAGGGGCTCGTGACAGGACTCTCCTCCCAGCTGGCAGCAAAGTGTGGAAGCTGCCACACAGACTCCACAAATGCATTTGGCCTGGAGAAGCTGCCCCTGCACTAGGGAGGTTGTCTCTCCCCTCATTTGCCACTTTCTCCCTGGTTTAGTTTTAACCCCAGTGTAATTCACTGCCCACATACTTGTGTGACCATAAGGAAGGAAACAGAGACAAAACAAGTGACCAGGAGGGGGAAGGATGAAATCATCTCCTTTAACTGCAGCACTCATCTTTATTGGTTTTAAGTGCTCACAGAAACACAACGTGACTAGCGCTTTCAATAAGCAAAACTTTGAAAGGGTATTTAGGACCCATTGAAACTGTTTCCAAATAACAGTACTTGCAGACATCGAAAAATTAACACTGATAATACCTTTAGCAGTGGATTGCAGGCTTTGCAGTCCATGCTTGGCTTATTGAAAAATAAATTCAGTCTCCCTACTTGTCTGAAATTCTGACAGTATACTCAACTTCTCTCTTGTAGATATCAGATTTCTGGGGAAGTCCACCTGCACGTTCTGTCACACAAAATATAACAGTGTTTGAAAAGAGTACGTGCAGAGAAATAGGTTGCGGTAATCGCATAGGCAGTGCTGTATGTCCCTTCTCTCTGCCTTGACATTCAATCATCTTCTGAGACTGCTGTTCAAAACGCGTTACTGGAATAGCTTTGTTCTACCCTGCCTCAGCACTGCCTTAGACAAACCCCTGACCCTCACTGAACACCACACACGCTTTTCCTCACATCATCCTTTGGAGGTGCTTCATGTCGGTGTCAGGATCACCTCTCGCTGTTGACCGCAGAGAATGCCAGGAGGCGGCAGTTGCTGATAGCCCGACTTGTCTGTCACCCTCCAGAGCTGAGACATCACAGAAGTTGCGGTGTCTCGGTTATGCATCAGGTCATCTGAATGTGACCTTCACATCTCTCCTTATCTGTTCATTCCTGCAGTCTCCTGCTCACTGTTCCCTTTCCCCACTGCATAGCCCTTTGTCCTCTGAAATGCTGGCTTCAGAACAATTTTTTCTTCCTCCTCTGTTTCATCTCTTCTTTGAATCTGTGTTTCCTTTCCAGGTTAAGCAGCTTTTCAACTTGTGGTGTGTCCTCTCTCAGCCTTCTCTCCCCATTATCTCTCTCCATATCCCTGTGGTGTTGTCTTTAGCCTTCTCGGTCCTCACTTCTAGCCACTGTTGACTTCAGCTTTCTCCTAGTTTCCTCTGTTTATTGCCATAACTACTGATACTCTCCTGTCAACCTCTTCCCCGACCACACAGTCCTCTTGCAAACAAATTTGTGTCCCTCGAGGGTCCCTGTACTGTCTTTTCCTGCTCTTGCCCTCAGACTGTCATCTATTCAGCTTAAGTCAAGTGTTTGTTTGACATACTTCACATGCTATGCCTCTCAGCAAGCATTTTCAGTGTTCCATAGAAGATTAACAATACACAGTTCACTTGAGAATTCTCCTGCTTAGTGATACATACAGTATGGTGTTACTACCTTTGTCTCCCAGAGCTTTCCCTAGACTTTGGCTCTGGTTTTCATTCTCATGTCTTCTTCCATGGATCTTCATCTTCACACTTGCCAAACCTTGGCTGACCAGCATCATGAAGATCCAGGCACAGCGCCATGTCTCTCCTATGAAGGACAACCAACTTTCACAAAATAGGGAAACATCAGATACTAATGGTTAAGAACCCAAACCTGCTTTTATATTTTTTAGAATATATATTTAGAATCCAAATGAAATTATTTATTCTTTATCCTTTATATAAAAGAATCTATGCACTGATACATAAAGACCATTATGCAATTTAAGAGAATAATGTGATCCATTTGGGGATCTTAGTAAATTATACAAAATGTCTAATTATACCCCATATCTCCCAATTTATTTTGAATAGATGTAAATATTGGAATTACTTAAGTAGTGAATATGAATTGTATTATGCCTGTTGTGGAGGAAGGCATTGATTCTGTCAGTGTAGGAAAAAATCAATGCCTATGATGCCTCTTTACTATTAGAATAGGTTGCTTATAGACTAAGCAACTTCCCCTTAAGAAAATATTGATGTCCTCCTTGAGCTTTAATTAACAAGGATCTTTACCCTTTGAGGTCCTAACTCCATTTTGTTTCCACTGAAGTCTATCAATGTTGGAGTATTCAGTACCTTGTAAACCACATCCTGTTAAGTCACTTATTGAGTACTACTATTTTGATGCTTTAAAATCTAATTTTAACAGCCTTTGTTCTTCTTTTTTCCAGTTGCTAATCTTATACATAATAAGGAACACCTCTCTTTCTAGGACATACCTGTGTTTTCTGTTTCCAGTAAGGAAACAAAGCTACAACTTATGCATAAGGTGTTTTTTAACTACTAGCACAGGTTTTCCCAGGCCATGTTGGTCTCTGTCTTACCCACCTTGACCTGCCTTGAAGGTCAGTGTGAATCAAATCTGCTGGGGTAGAATCTGCTGGGGTAGAGCTCCATGCAAAGTAGTTTGGCAGAGGGACACTCACATTTCAGGTGTGGACCATCAATAAGATGTGTAACAATATATTGGTGACAATACACAAAGAAGCAGTATTGCATGGACAGGAACATAGGATTAACAAAGTTCATCATGGAATTGTAGGGTCATAGAATAGTTTGGGTTGGAACGGACCTTCAGAGGTCGTCCCTGCAATGAGCAAGGACATCTTCCACTAGATCAGGTTGCTCAGAGCCCCATCCAGCCTGGCCTTGAATGTTTCCAGGGATGGGGCATCTATCACCTCTCTGGGCAACCTGGGACAGTATTTTACCAACTCATTGTAAAAAATGTCTTCCTCTTGTCTAGCCTGAATCTCCTGTCTTTTAGCTTAAAACCATTACCCCTCATCCTAGGTCATCAAATCCAGCCCCTTCCAGTTGCCAACAATCAAATCCTAATAAACTCTTTCCTAAAATTTTCAAATTTCAGATTAAAAGAAAGCATCTTTTCCTCAATTCCTACCAAAGGACTGTCGCAGAATCTCCTGCAATGAAAAGATATGTATTCCCAAGTTCACACCTTTTTATTCTTATGTAAAATATAGTTTTTGACTGTGAAGTACTTCTCCCCCTCCTAGCGCTTTCCTCCCTGATGTATTTATAGACAGCTATCACTTTTCAACTTTGGTGTTGTCTTCTTAGGGAGAAGTGGAAGTGTACTTACATGGCACCCCTCCAGTGGTGTAGGTTCCCTGGGTCAGAACTGATACCCTCAAAATATGGGTGACCAGAGCTGTGTGAGATCTTTCTGAGGCTTTCCATAAAGCATTTAAACTTCCTTCTTGTCTCTTTCCTGCAACCTAAGGTTGTATTTGCTTTATTCAGAGCTGTACTATAGGCATAGTTCTCAGTCATCCTGTCACTGAATAAACGCCAGTCTTTTTTGCTGTTGTTTTCAGCTGATGAGTCTTCATCTTCTACTTGAATTCCTGTTATTCATCCCTATGACTTTGGACTTCCCAGTATTTTATGTTTCTTCTCATGTTCACTATCATAGCCCTAAATATCATCCATCTTGACAAGCATGGTGTTTTGACTCTTTCCTTGATGGACAGAGCACCCCAGCATCTCATTACCATTCCACAAATTTTTGGCCACGGTCATAAGTAAATGTAATCTGCCCCAAGAACTGATCTTTGACCAATTCCATTAATTACCTCCACTTGGAGCAGCGGTTCCATTTACTGCAACACCCTGCCATCTTCCTCCAAACAGCCCCTCCCTGCTCAACACTTCTTCACAGCAACTCCCCATCTTTCCCAGCCTAATGAACAATGTTGTGGTTGGCAACATATCTGAAGTCACTTGGTCCCTAGTAGGTGGGAGTTACATATTAGCCTAATCTAAAAATACAAACTCTTTTGGTGTACAAAGGCAGTAGCCTGCACTGGCGTGGATCTATCTGCCTTTGGTGCTTTGTTGTGCTTGACATTTCTCTTTTTTTAATTCCTTTCAGTATTTGATCCAAGTGCCACATGCCACTGAAATCAGGCAGTTGACTCTTGCGTTTTAAAATTAAAAAGAATCAATAATTTAAAACCATGGTCTGAACCTACCATTTAAAGTATCTGTTCCCATAGAATTTGAGCAGAGGGTTTGTCCTCTCCCATGATGTGCCTGCTTTGCTAGTTTTTTTTTTTTCTCCTCTCTCAGTCTTACTCATTTCCATTTCTACATCCTTATTCCCATAGGCATTGATGCTTTCAAGTGCGCATTCGAAGTCCTCCATGTAGTAACCTACCTCCAACCTGGAGCATGCTCCCACCACAAAGATACCTCCTGAATTCTCCTTTTTCATCCTCCTTTTTTGTGCATTTGACTGAGGAACTGCTTTTTAAAAATAGTTTCCATTTTACTTCTGCTTTCTCAGCTTGGATCTTTTATCATCTTAATGTAACACACTTTGACCTGCAAGATGAGGCTTAATTTAAGCTGAATGACTTTGGGGTCACTTTCTCCAAAAGGACCTAAGCTGACCAAAGAGCCCAGCAACTCCCCATCACATCTTGATACCTTATTAGTGCTATGTACCAAGTAAAATCAGCTTCTGGGGGCCCAATTCACCCTTGCCAGAAGGACAACACATGGCTTCTGCTTAATTTAAGTTCCACTTATATATTTTATCTTCCAATTTAGTGCTTAAGTGGTACTAAAATAGTGGTAGCTAACTTCTAGTTTAGGTTTATCACCAGATGCAAACAGCAAATCTACCATTATTAATGAAGCAGCTGAGGAAGAGGGATGCTTCAATTCAAAATCATAATGAAAGGAGTAATGACAGGTTTTTATTTTCTTTGCCTGAGAGTCAGACATGTTAATGTAAATACTGTAGTTCTAATGGCCATCTCAGAGAAACGGCTATGGTGATTTCTCTAGAAGTGCAAATATTTTCTTTTTCTATAGTAGTTAAGATGTATCCAGTCAGGATTTAGACTGCTAAAGGTCCAAATCATGGTTGTGTGGCAAAACAGAGGATGAAATTGTTTCACCATACATGATTGTCTCTTTTTACCTCCACTCTGTAGCTATCCAGGAGCCAACCAAATGAATTTTCATGTGCTGTAAAGAAAAGTTAGATCTTGGACACACGTGTTAAATATATGTATGTTGAGTGAGTTTTTTAAGCTGTTTTGGTTTGGAGTTTGGTGTTTGTTTCTTAATTACTTTGTGGTATTCTGAAACTTTATTTAAAGTCCTGTTGGGGTTGAGAAAAAACAGAGAATAAGAAACTAACACAAGCTGGGAAGTCGCCTGAGCATTTAAATGTGATTTAACACGAAGTTTTGCTGGAGATTCTGGTTGGTCTTATCATTTTCCAAATCACTTTCAGGCATCACCAGTCACAGTAGAAAATACAATTAAATAAAAATGCCTATCCAGAGAGGCACAGATCTAAGCATTACATCTTTCCTGCCAGAAGGCAGAGCTGTTCAGCATTAAGGGCAATGTAGATTTTCATATGTTTGGTAGTGATTTGGCTTTCAGGAAAATCATATTTTTCAAGTTTAAACAGAGTAGGCATTTGCAGCACAAATACCATCTTGGGTGTAAGTCATTGAACTGTTTTGTGTCTTTCCAACATTATCTTTAATGTAAGTTGTTAGAGGAAAATAAATCATGCCAGAGATAACAGCCAAGGTGCCGTGAGACTGCTGCAGCCCCATGCCCCGGGTCAACCAAGAAAATGTATTCCCAGTAGGTACACACATATGGAGTGGAAGTACACACCATCTATGTGTATATACACAGGAGGGGGTTAGGGCTAGAGTTATGTCATGTGTACATGTGTACATGGCCAAACAAAAAGCCTTATGGATTTACCAAAGTCTCTAGGTACACTGTAGAGATCTCTGCTTTTGCAATCACAGGCAGTCACCGAGGTCCAGAGAGTAGTGATCGTCCTCGGGATTTAAATAAACGACTTCAGCAGAAGTTCTTGGTGAGAGATGAGAACGACGCGGGAGGCTAGGGGACAGCCGGGAGCGGGGGGACATTGCGTCCAGCAGACCCAAACGAACCGGCAGCCGGTGTCGCAGGCTGCAGCGACACAAGCTGAAAAACTCTCGGGGAAAGAAGGCGGCTCGAAGTGGGTTCGGTCCCCTCGTCGCGCCCCGCCGGCCGCAGTGCCCGCGCCGGGGCCGCGCAGCGCCGCGCAGAGCCGCGGAGCGGCCGTGCCCAGCCGCAGACCCGGCATGGCAGCCGAAAGGGCTGCAGCGCGGCAGAGTCGCCGTCCAGGGGCATCCCAGCCGCACTGCCCATCTCACGCCCTGGGGTGAATTTGGGACCGCTGCGGGGGAGCAGCCGCGCCGGCAGCCGGCCGGAAGACGTTCGGGTTAAAGGCACCATTCAAGTGGCTGCGGAGGACGGAGACTACAGTGACCAGTGGCTGAGAATGCGGCATGAAGATGAGCATCAGCCAGAGCCGTCTCTTGCGGAGAGCCGAGGCTCAGTCCCGGATTTCAGCGCCTTTGGGGCTTTCACTGCAAAGTTTCAAAACCTTTCGCTGCTGTCCCTCGCTCCGGCACGTTCCTGCGATGGCGCTGCTGGACGTGCCCTGCTCTGGGCAAGCGTTTGCCAGCCGGAGCGATCGGACCCCCCTTTTCGGGAGAGGCCTGAGAAAGCCGGAGAGCATCGGTGCGCAGGCAGAAAGGGGAGCAGGCAGTCCTCCGCGGGAGGTGAAACCGGGGACTGTTCCGCTGATCTGCTCCAGCCGCAGGCAGCCGCCGCCGAGTCACCCTCCCTTCCACGCTCCCAGCTACGCGCCCCCGGCCCCCGCATCGCGCCGCCGGCACCCTCCGGCACGCCGGGAGGCATCAGGTAGTCGAGGGGACGGCGCCCAGCCCTGGCCGGACTAGGCGTGCCGGGGTGCGACATCCCGTGTTGACAGTGGCGTCGCCCGGGGCTCACCCTCTGGCTCCGGGCGAGGCTGGTGGCAGTCCGGCGGGTGACGGTCCGGCTGGCGGCGGTCCTGCCAGGATGGGCAAATGCTGCTCCAAGTGTTTATCCCGCGCTCGGTGCGAGGACGAGACGGTACTTTTGCCTCTTTTTCTCCTTTAGGGAAGGGGCATGAATCAGCCGCTACCCTGAGCGAGCCGGTGCTGCTGCTTCTGGAGGGCACCGTTGGCGTTTGCGCATCCCGGGGTGGCAGAGAGGGGAGTGATGCTGGGCTTATTTACAGTGTGCTGAACTCTGCTTCACCAGGGATAAGTCTAGCTGTGGCTTTCACATGCACTGCAGTGCCTTACATAATTTTATCCTGCAGTCTAAATGTAAGGGTTGGATTCTCCTGAAACAAGGAGGGACCACTGGCATCTTCTGTAGTAACAGCTGGTTTGATTTCTTACTGATTTCATACATTTTTAATAACCTTGTGGAGTACAAGTTTTAAAGGAAACTTGCACAGAGTTTCAAAGTTTGAAGAGAGATTATTCAGCCTCTAGCTGTCCTAAGGTTTTATCTCTCTAATGACCCTCCTTTCTGATGGAGGATCGATCCTCCAGTCTAGAAGTGAAACAAGGCAAATCTACATGTTTTCTTATGTCAGGGTGAATCTAAACCAAGCAAATTCCCAGGCACCAAAATGAGTCGTGTAACAAATGTCAGTGCAGAGGTAAGAACATAGCTACAGGTAGCAGAGAATTTGTGGGACATTTCTAACATGTCTAACATGTCTAACATTATCTTTCTGGAAATTTGCCATGTAGAAAAGAGGGAGAGAATGAACATAAACATTTAATTTGCTTAATAGAAAATATCTTGGCAGAAAAACATGCCTGTGTAGTATATTTTATTGGAGTTTGGCTTTTTAGAATATTTATATACTTTGTCTAATGAAAAGCTGGTAGTGTCTCCCATTTACCTAATATATGTTTGGACACAGCTTGAGATATGCTATTAACCAGGTTAAGAAAAAAATGTATGTCTTAATATAAAACTTGTTAAAGTGCAGTCACCGGAGGATATCTGAGTGCTTATAAACTTTAAACTAAAGAGTATTATGAGTGCGGATTACCTGATAACCAGCAGGATTGAAACAGCAGTGTTAAAACATCTCTTTTTTTGAAGGAAGACTGTAGATCATTTTGAACACCAGCTGCAGTGGGATTCAGTTATTGCTTCTACAAGTATTGTCTGAAATATTTATTGGTACAAGAGCATTCGCAACATATATGCTTCTCTTTTTCCAATGATAATATAAGACCTTGCCTCAGGGAACTCTGAATCATGCACAAGAGTGACTAAGCACCATTTGCAGGTCAGGCCTTTTTTTTTGTTTAAATTTTGAAAGTATTGGATGCAGAAAAGCTATTCTGAAGGAGCAGTTTTAATAACAAGTGCTACAGAGAATCTGTATGTAGTGCAACGTATCATAGAGAACTCAGAAATGTTCATTGTAAGTACATAGTACAAAGATTTGGACCTCAAAATATACGCAGGAATGTAAGCTGGCAGAGAGGAGAGACATCAATTTGGGGAGGTAACTCCAGGCTCCCGTGTTTACTTCCTAGCTGCAGTTTACTTCCTGTGGGGTTCTGGGCAATTTTTTGATGTTCCTTGACTGATCTGACCCATTTGTGCAGTGGCTCTACTATGGCTCGCTTATTGTTAAAAAGTACTAGGAGATTTAATTAATTAGCATTTCTAATGAATTAGTATCTCAGGTAGTTTGCAGTTCTCAGCGGAGAGATACTCTAAGGCAAACCTCAACTCTGCTTCCACATCCCATAATAATTCCTGATCCAAAGTAAAATCTTGACCTGTCTCCCTGACCATGTCTCCTGGAGGATGTCTAGCTGTCGACTGAAGCTCCATGCAACTAAAGCAGAGCCTTTCCTCTCCCCAAGGCCTTCATCACTATTTCACTTCTTCATCTGACAACACCAGCATCTTGCCTATCCTCAGACCTGTATCATGGCATCTTTCACCAAGTTATTTTTCCAGGTGTGCACACATGGTTATATCTAAATCCTGAAGATTTTTTTCCGAACCACACTGCTATGTTTTGGCCACTGTTATTTAACTGGAGAAATTCCTGCTCCCTTCCCACCTGCCTGATGACCTGCCAGATTTTCTGGAGCTGCTCAGCTGTTGCACCAATATAAGTCATACCTCAGTCTGTCCTCAGGGAGTTTTGAGTTGAATGGAGAACATGTAAGTGACATTTTCAGGGTCTGTTTTGCTTGCTGAAATGCAGTCCGTCACTGAGCCTTTCACAGCAGAAATATTGGGAGGTCTGCATGTTATAAAGCTGGTGATAGGAAAAAGAGTTACTACTCTTTTATTCAGCAGTGAAGTAGTTTAAACACAGAGCAAATATATAATTCTATCCATTCTGTTCTATTTTTCTTTCGGTCTGAGATGGGACATACTCTGGAGAGAAGACTTAACCATTGTGTTGTAGAGTACAGATGTGAGGAAGATTAATTCCTTCATCTCCATCATGAGCATAATCTTATTTTATGTAAACTACTTCAGTATCAGAGTCATTTCTTGAGATGCAGCCAATGGATGACGTTTCTCATCAGTTTTCCAAGCAATAATTAAATCTGTCATTTATTTAAGTACCTGAAAAATAAATGCAACATTTTAATTTGTACAAAAGCCACTGTTTTTTTTTTCACATTTTGACCAAAAAAAAAAATTAATCCCAAATCACATCAAAGTATTTTTTTCTTGCTTGCCATTTAATTGCCACACTGGAATGCTGGATATTTGTACAATCTCCTTACAGTGTCTATGACCTTTTCACACAGTGGAAATGGCTGTGTCACTACTACGGGGTCACTGAGCCGTTTTAAACCTAAGTTAGGATTGACCCTTAGTCACTCCCCTCGATGGTTCAACTCCATCCAAGGGCACCTACAAAGCTCCC
This sequence comes from Nesoenas mayeri, assembly GCF_963082525.1. NCBI lineage: Eukaryota > Metazoa > Chordata > Aves > Columbiformes > Columbidae > Nesoenas > Nesoenas mayeri. The sequence goes on along the minus strand of NC_137541.1, from coordinate 190,751,095 downwards.
TTGATATGCTGAGCCCGTTAGACACAAAACTCTCAGGAGGGCGGAAGAGGTTCCCGCCTACTCTCCTCTTTCAAATACCTTGTTGAGATAAATATTAATGAAGATTGATTAATTCAATGGGATAGCCTGTTGATTTGGTTCCTCACACATTTGTTTTGGCAGATTTTTCCTCACGTGTTTGTGAATTTTCTAATTGCTTTGATGTTTTGACATTGGGCCTATATGAATGTCAGCATTGCACTTGATAGCTTTACATTCTCATGTCAGATCCAGTTTTGCTCTACTGTAACATTTGGTTTCTGAGGCACTGAGGTTCCTAATTCCCCAGCTGCACGGGCACTGAAATGCTGGTTAACTGCAGAGCCACACTGATGATAATAAGGAGAGGCTTTTTCATTTTGTATTAATGTCATGTTTACACTGGTCACAGGGACACGTGCAGTCCAAACCTATCATGTTATGCTGACAAAGCAGGTTACAGTAACAGAAAATGTCGGGGATTTGTGACTTCACTGCATCCAGGAAACCATGAGGCTGATATGATGATTAGCCAAAACTATACATTGCCTCTTTTAAAGAAGAGGAAGATATGGACTTGTGTGCTATTGCTTTCAGAAAAAAACCCTCTGAGAAAGAGGGACTACTTGAGACCTTGGCAGTGACAGGCTACATTTGCACATCTGACCTCCCAGGAAACATAAAAATGAGGTCCCGAAGAGCAGTCAGAAACCTCTAACACAAACAAAACACAATGCAAGAAGTACTGGCAGGGCAGGCACATGAGAACGAAGGTGACTGAGTTGTTGCCAACACTGGCTGATGGAGATAGCCCCAGAGGATGCTCTGGAAACCACAGCCCCAGCACGGTGGGAGGCAGCAAGGAGGTCTCCTGTCGTGGTGGGATGATGCCCATGCTGGAGCTCAAGCTATTGGATAGCATTTTTAAACTGGTGCTATGGTGGTTCTCCACTCTTTTGGAGAGGATCTCACCACCAAGCATCCTTAAGGGTAGGACAAACCTTATCTAAGATAAAACCTAACATTAAAAAAGGAGTCTGTAATATTTCTCATGGGACATCAAAATTTTTACAACTCCCACCCCCCTTCCCCTCCAGGGTGTTGGTTTTTTAATATATTTTTAATTTTCTTCATATAAGTAGAATAGCAACAATTCCACTAAGCTCCACTCATCTGTAGGTACTGGAAATGACTTGTACAGATCTCCATTACTTTAAATGGCTTTTGTTTCAAATAGTGGGAGCTGGTAATTTGTGTGGGTCCCTCCCATCTATGAGTCTTGTATCCTGTGTATTCCTGTGCACATACCTTCAAGGGCACCAATCCTGGCAATCTGTCAAGAACACTTCTTAAGATGACTCTAGTGAGTTAAACAGTATGGGCAGATGCAGCGATGTCCAGTAGGGGAAACCTTACCTCTGTAAGACTGCTGGTTTGGGAATTTTGTGATGGGCTATGTTTTAGGAATTTTGTTTAGTTGCTTTTTTGTTTTGTTTTGTTTTGTTTTAAACATACCAGGCTGTATTTATTCAGATTTTTTTTTTTTTCATAGCTTTTATAATAATTAAAAAAAAAAATCACATCTTTTTCTCTGAGCCTGATGCAGCCAGTCAGGACTGGGCACTCTGCAGTCCTGGCACACAACCTCTAGTGCATTACTCAGCAGTGTATGGAGCTGGCTGCCTGGAGGAGCCCAGCCTTGCCTGCCTGGCTTCTTCCCATAGTGGAGTAAGAAAATTGCCCACGTCACCTGGGTCTCCTCAGGCACCCACAGCTCTCGAATCAGTTCAGTTAGTTGCTCCATTCACAGCAATACGTTCCAGAAAGTGTGTCCCTTGGATCTGGTAGAAGTCATCCCAGAAGGGTAGTGTGCAAAAAATTAATTTAGATTCCAGATTCCAATTTCCTGGTATTACCAAATATAAAGCTGTTGGGTTGTTTTTCTGAACAGAGTTAAAAACTAGATGCGGGAAAAGTAAACAGAGACATTAAGCTATGAAATATTTCTTTTCCACTTCCATTTCAATAAGACGAAACTGATTTGCTATCCTACCTGCTTTGTATCTTGTTGCTGAACTAATCCTTTCTGTGCCCTAGATTTTTATTAGCTTGCTTGCTTATTACCAGAAGATTTACTTTCCAAGACTCCTTTTAATTCCACTTGCTACTACACTGCCTTTTCTCTTGAAAATAGTTTTTCTGTAGTGTCCTTTAAAGATTCTTGGCCTTTTCTAACCTGGGACATATTTATAGTAGACTGATCTAGTTTTCCTAATCATTAGTGATCTTCCCAGCAGGATATGTTCCTTTGTCTTCTTCCTAATGTAATTCAGGATACATTCCAATTTAAAGTGCCTTTATGCTTGAACCACTGTGCTGGAATTTATTGTACTAAAACAAACTCCAATAGATTTTCCTGAGGCTTTTCTTTGTCAGTTTACACAGCACTCACGAGGTATCTGCTGTCAAAGTCCTTGCATTTTACTAATAACATCTTAGCATTGTTAATGTAAAAATGTTTTAATTTTCTTTGACCAGCTCATCAATACTTAAGTATTCAGATTTCTTTTGAGAGATGTCAAGCAAAGGAGCTCTTCTCCTTTGCAGACAAGAAAATAGAATAAATAGAAGTGGAAACAGGCATGAACATCATGCCATTGGTGGTGTCTGTATGGGTATGTCCATTGTACCTAGAATGGTGTAAGTATGGTAATCCGCTCTGCTAATTTGATTTTAGGAGCAAATTACTATGTTAGAGATGGTAAAATGTGGGCATAAATAAATTGTTTTAACAGAATTAATAAAACCATCTCGTACATGCAGTCCAGCCATAAATGGTACACAGATTGAACACAAAATTGATAGAAAAATACAAATGTATTTTTAGACACATAGGAATAAACAGAATATTCTGTGCTGTCCTACGCACGTGAGTGTGTGTGCATGTATTCACAGAGATACAACGTATTTGTAGCCAGTGAGTCATGGCTCCTAAGCTTGATTTAAAAAACTGAATGAGTTCATTATAATCTTTCCCCCCATTTGAAAAAAAAATAAATCTGAGGAATCAATCTAATCTGCTTTACTAAATGAACATGTGAAAGTACTTATCTGGGAGACAAACCTGGAAACTATACATATTTCTCTCTCTTTTTCCTTAAACAGAATGAAAATGCCCTTGTGAAAATAAAGGAGTTAGGAGTCGAGCTTGCAAAGATCAGGGATGAAGTTGGTAAGTAGTACAAGCAAAGTGATAACAAAAGTCATTTTCTCACTTTACACAAAAGCAGTTTTTCCCTGTGACCTGATCGTGGGGAGTCTGTACACGTATGATAAAGTATCTTCTGAAGCCCAGTGATAAGGGGTTTTGTGGCCTTGCAGGGAACTATGATTTTCACTCTTTGTTATGGAGATGAGTCCATCATGACTCACAATGGAGCTAGTTTTGCGTCATCTTTACTAGACAAATGATTCTTCATAAATCCATAGCTTCTGATCTCAAACTATGTACCACCATGGCCAAAGAGGAAGCACAGCATGATTAGAAGTGGGAACTTGGGACCATTGTGGTGCACAGTGGCTGGGAATGCATCGCTTACTTAGAGACATTTGCATGTTTTGCTGTTCAGCTACAAACTGAAGGACACCAAGCTCAGAACTTGCTTATTAATATCACTAAGGTCTCTTCCTGGTTGAAAGACAGCAAAAGCAACATGTCCCATTCAGGCTGTGTATTCCCTGTTTATCTGTATACACCACTTTTTGTCTTTGGTTTCTGATCTAGACAGAAGAGACAGGGTGGGTGTCAGGACGTTGCAACTCTTGAGAGAGAAAATGGGGTTTTGCACTGGCTTCTGCCAACAGACTGAGTTCTTTTAAGCTTACATCTGCCCAGAACAGTTGAGATGTTGGGTTAATCTACCCCAGGGCAAACATTTTGGAAAATGGGTTGTATGAGATGCATCTCCTTTTCCTGGTCAAGTGGTCAATCATACCCTCTGCATAACATGTGCACAAGATGTGCCTTGAGAGCCCAAGTATCTTCTGCCTTCCTGTCACATCACTGTATGTGGGGACTTAGTCAAGACTGTGGCTTGAGAGGACATAAGGAAAATCTTGTGACCCAGCTGAAAGGTTTTGTGTCAAGTGAATGTCTCACATGCTGTTTCTTATATCCAAGGCAAAGCAAAAACCCCAAAGCCTCGATTTGTGCATCCAAGACAGGAGGGAATATCCAGTCACCCTCCAGGTCCATGGACTTCTCTGCTTTTAATAATGATAATAGTAATAATAATAATAATAATAATAATAGTAATAATAATAATAAAGTATTATTATTATTATGCTTCATCAGATCCCAGTTTCACATGGGCTTTTTCATACCTTGCCAGTGCCTTTATTTAAACAAATACATGTGTGTATGTGTGTGAGAGAGCGGGACAGAGAGACAATCAACAGCAAGAGCTTCATGGCTGAGATTCACAGGAGCCCCAGAATCAGCGAGAACCACTGTGCTCAGTGCTGTACAAACTGATCCAATGCCTGTTTGCTTCCAAGGAGTTCAGATCCTGATTGTATGGCTGTATCTCCACAGCCCTCAATACAGCGAGGTGGAAGAAACTCCAGAGCGAGAAGGAGGAGCTGGAGAGGCGCTTTGAGGAGGAGGCGAAGCAGCTGGGCAAGCAGCAGCAGGAGGAGCTGCGGGCGCTGGAGCAGCGGCTGCAGGAGGAGCACAGCAGCAAGAGGGAGAGCCTGCAGGAGCAGCACAGGCTGCAGCTGGAGCAAGTCAAACTGCAGCATCAGGACCAGGTCAGTCTCTGCATCTTCTCTTTGAAGAGTAGACCATGCCAGTATTGGTTGGGTTCACGTAGTGAAATATATTGAACACTCAACATGAAGACTCCATTAATTAATTGATGACTGGAAAAATATACTCCTGACTATCTTTACTGCTTTTCCACCTTATTATTCCTGTTGGTATTTCTACATAGCAGTACATTGCACTTCCACATCTTGCCTTCACATGCTTCCAGATGTTTTACAACACAAATATTAAGACTAGCTCTGCTCCCCACACATACTTGCTCCCAGCCCACCTATTGTAGTCAATTAATATGAAACCAAGGGTTGAACACTAATCTGCTCAACACAGATAAGGCCAGCAGAGCCCTGCCCATCGTTATTTGCAATGCTAGTTGAAGGGAGGTACAGTGAAGTGACAGGGCCCATGCAATATGTTGCCTAAACATCAAGCAAGTGATAGATGCTGAGTTCCCTGATTTCTGCTCCACCGTTCAGTCTAATCTCTTAGATTGTACATCCCAAATATTTCTCCTTGCTTTGCTTTATGTATGTAGGTAGGAATACTCTCACATGCAGCTACTTTAGTCGTATTTTTAACAGCTGGAGTGAACAAACATTGTAACTTATCTGTGGGCATCTCTCACATGGTGATAGAACATTGTGCTTCGGATTATGGCAATAATGCCTTTACCTGGTCTTTTATCATTTTACATTCAGTGAGTAGCAGGTGCAGGTCTGATTCTTGCAGCTGCAACTCTTATCTGTTGCCCTGCATGACAGCTTGTGAGGGCTTTTCTCACATGAGTATCTGCCACACTCAGGTATGCTCTGCAGTCTGTGCCATCAGGCTTTGACATGCTGCAGTGATGTAGGGCAAAGGCCAGTTGTCTGTGAAACATGAGCCCAGCCAACAGACCCCATTGTTTGTCAGCATTGTTCCCTCCAACCTGGAGATTTTACCAAAGCCCAGGGCAGCTGGAGGTGGTGGAGGGTGAATTTTTCACTCTCTGAGACAACGTAAATTGTCAGCAACTGTGCAGTGCCGATGTGGTCTGTGAGATGGATGGATGGATGGATGTGACCAAAGGAGCAGGCTGACAGCAGGTGCCGCAGTGGGGTGCAGAGTGCAGACATGCCCCATGTGGCTCCCAAGGATGATGACAGCATTTGCTGTGGGCTCAGAAGCAAACCAATCTCGACAGCAGAGACTGTACACAAGCTGATTTAGACCACTGAAGAGGTAAAGGCTAGTGCAGCACTGTGTGGCCACAGCTGAAGCACCTCCAGGAGCCAGGGAAAGAGGCACCTAGGCCTCCACTGAGCTTCCAGGGGAGGAAAGCGTGAGCAAAGCACAGCTGAGATGGCAGCCTATGGTCTTTAAGGTCAATTCTGTGTAAAAATGGAAATTACATCATTTACTGTCTGTATTTGATGTACTGTAAACCACTTCTGGGATGGGACTGCAAACACAAACTGAGATGGTGGCAATTTTATGTCACTCATGTCACAGCTGCCCAGTATTAGATGTTTGTGTAAAACTAATGGTACACCGGGCCTGGGTACAGCATAGTCCTCACTGGCATGTAGGTAAGACAGCCATGCCAGACAGGCACACAGCATCCCAGCCTGTGCCCCAGAGTGTCTGATGCTCTGGCTACCACCATGCAATATGGTTTGGGTCTTTGACGAGGGGGTTGAAGCACTCTCACTGGATTTTAGCTATTTTAATTGCTGTGCCTGCTAGTTGTTACTGATTTACAGGCTTGTAACATGCCACACAAAGGCTTTTTTCGAATGGGCTGATTTGTACCAGACAAACTACCTTCTTCTCTAGTGCAATGATTTTCAAAGGTGTATTAGAAGGTGCAGTCAAATAGGTTTTTTTGTTCTAAACAAGATTTTTCAAAATCTTTCTCTGTAAATTCTTAGAGGTTGTGCTGAGCCATGACTTCTGGTTCTCATTTCAGTTAATGCAAAATAGTTTTCCTCCAACGTCCCTCAATTTTTCTGCTTTGCTTTCTGATGTGAAGGGGGGGTGATATTTCCAAAAGCCTTGGCTTTTTTTCCTTTCACTGTGCCTGTGTGTCAGTTTGCCTCGTAGAAGATATTAGCTCTACTGGCAAGCCTTGTCTCTCCTGGATCACCAGGCATTAGCATTTATGAAAGAATTTGTTCCATGAGCTAATTTTTTGCTGAGACAATTTATAACTTATCTCTGCTACTCTTTGAAGTGTTTATGCAAGCTCCCAGGACCACAAGGATATATGATAGGTGTTTCCCCGTCAAGCTGATTGATGCAAGAAAGAATGATATAGTTCATCATAGGACTTGACTAGGAGTATACTTGCTTTTCTCATATTCTATTGTGATTCTATTAATCACCATGCAGAAACAATGGAAACACATTTTTCCCTCTGTGGGGCAAGTAATTCTCTTTCCTCCTGCCCTTTGGTTTGCTTCAGAGGTCTTTTTTCCTTGTTTCACAGTGTCACAGTATGTTTGGGATTGGAAGGGACCTCAAAAGATCATCTAGTCCAATCCCCCTGCTGGAGCAGGAATGCCTAGGTGAGGTCGCACAGGAACATGTCCAGGTGGGATTTGAATGTCTCCAGAGAAGGAGACTCCACAACCCCCCTGGGCAGCCTGTTCCAGTGTCTATCACCCTTACTGAGAAGAAGTTTTTTCTCAAATTTAAGTGGAACCTCTTGTGTTCCAGCTTGATCCCATTACCCCTTGTCCTATCATTGTTTGCCACCAAGAAGAGCCTGGCTCCATCCTCATGGCACTCACCCTTTATATATTTATAAACATTAATAAGGTCACCCCTCAGTCTCCTCCAAACTAAAGAGACCCAGCTCCCTCAGCCTTTCTTCATAAGGGAGGTGCTCCTCTCCCTTAATCATCTTCGTTGCCCTACGCTGGACCCCCTCCAGCAGTTCCCTGTCCTTCTTGAACTGAGGGGCCCAGAACTGGACACAATATTCCAGATGGGGTCTCACCAGGGCAGAGTAGAGGGGAAGGAGGACCTCTCTTGATCTACTAACCACCCCCCTTCTAATACACCCCAGGATGCCATTGGCCTTCCTGGCCACAAGGGCACAGTGCTGGCTCATGGTCATCCTGTTGTCCATCAGGACCCCCAGGTCCCTTTCCCCTACACTGTTCTCTAATATGTAATTTCCCAACCTATACTGGAACCTGGGGTTGTTCCTGCCCAGATGCCGGACTCTACACTTTCCCTTGTTAAATTTCATTAGGTTATTCCCCTCCCAACTCTCCAGCCTGTCTAGGTCTCGCTGGATGGCAGCACAGCCTTCTGGCGTGTCAGCCACTCCTCCTAGCTTAGTGTCATCAGCAAACTTGCTGATAGTACACTCAGTTCCCTCGTCTAAATCGTTAATGAATATATTGAATAATATTGGCCCCAGTACTGACCCCTGAGGCACTTCACTAGATACTGGCCTCCAACTAGACTCCGCACCATTGACTACCACTCTCTGGCTTCTCTCCTTAAGCCAGTTTGCAACCCACCTCACTACTCTATTGTCTAGACCACACCTCCTCAACTTAGCTGTGAGGATGCTGTGGGAGACTGTGTCAAAGGCTTTACTGAAGTCAAGGTAGACCACATCCACAGCTCTGCCATCATCCATCCACCTTGTTACATTCTCATAAAAGGCTATGAGGTTGGTCAAGCATGACTTACCCTTGGTAAAGCCATGCTGACTGCCCCTAATAACCCTCTTATCCTTGATGTGCCTTGAGATGGCACCAAGGATAAGCTGTTCCATTACTTTCCCAGGGACAGAGGTGAGGCTGACTGGTCTATAATTACCCAGGTCCTCCTTCTTGCCCTTTTTGAAGACTGGAGTGACATTTGCTTTCCTCCAATCCTCGGGCACCTCTCCCACTTCCCAAGACTTGGCAAAGATGTTGGAGAGCGGTCCAGCAATGACTTCAGCCAGCTCCCTCAGCACCTGCGGATGCATCCCATCCGGACCCATGGATTTATGGATATCCAGACTATTTAATTGCTTCCTAACCCAGTCCTCATCAACTAAAGCAAACTCCTCCATTGACCTGGCTTCATCCGGGGTCTCAGGGGTACAGGGCTCCCCAGGACAGCCTCCGGCAGAGTAGACAGAGACAAAGAAGGCATTCAGTAATTCTGCCTTCTCTGTATTCTGCCTTCTCTGTTTCTCTGCACTACTTTGAAAGTGCTACCGTGACCCTAGTATCTCAGACTTTAAACCCGTATTTTCAGCCCATGGTTCCATTAGCATCTCATGATGAGTTTTAGCAGGTTTTCCCTTTGTATTCTCACTCCACCACATACCCATCCTTTGTCAAGTGCCCTTGGACTGGAGGAGGCTGACAGGCCAAATTGGAAGGCTGCTTACCAGCAGTGTTTCTTGGCCAAGAAAACATCTAGGAACCAAGGTGTGTGAGGAGTAAAGATCCCTAACATCTGCTGACCCAAAGGGTTTGTAATCCTCTGGTTCTTCCTGCCCCTGCTCAGAGGAAAAGGAGAAGCACCAGGGTCAGAGCATGCCAAAACAAGCAAGCCTGCTCAAGGGATCAGAGTCATTCAATGCTGATGCTGCTGAGCTGGCTCTGGTCCTGGCCAGCGTCAGAGCAGAGGCACCTAACCCAGCAGCAAGAGAGCTTACACTGTGTGTGAGAAAAGCCTGGTCCTTGAGCTTTCCACATGCGTAGGGGAATTTCGAGCTTGTGTTCGTGAAGGCAGTAACAATAGCAAAATCATTTTAACTGTGGATCTGCAGATATTTCTGTATCCACACATCTAATTTGCAAATTAGTCGTCTCACTTTATGGTTTCCAGTCACAACTTAGTCTTCCACCCTGTATCGTGGTAGTCACCTTTTACTTTTGCACAATATAGCTGTTTTTTCTTTGGATACACAGTTGTCAGATTTCGTAGGCTCAGCATGCCTAAGGAGGTGAGGCAGCTCTTTCAGCATCACAGAGCCTGATCACCAAACTCCTCACAAACCGGTCAGGTGTGCCAATGCATCCAAGCATTTCTCTGGTCTCCTTGCAGCTAGGGGCAAAACTGCAAGAGCAATCTGCTTTGAAATTGGGTCCACCTTTTTGAAACACCCTATAAAGGCTGTGATCCTGGTTTGCCAGTGTTTCACACTTGAGCATCTCGGCTCAAGCTGTTTTGTCCACCAACTTATTGAACTTCTCCCTCGATTTAACTTGATTAAGCCCTTAAAATTCCACCAGAACTTCTTTTTATAGCCAGAAATAACCATGACATAAGTGAGCTGATCAAGCCTATAGAGTAAGTTAGTGGAGAAACTGGCATTTGTGTCCAGGAGATCTGATTCCCAGTGCCAAGCAGACTATCATCTGCTATGAAAAACTGCAGACAGGAGGTCACACCATAAGACTAAAAAGATTCATTTGGGATGTGGATATGAAATATACTGAAGACAGAAAAATCCCTGGAGACCATTTGGAATATATTTAATTGGCTTTATAGATAAATAACCTGCCAAGGATGATGGCTGCAAAAGGAGACCCCTTCACCTTCTGAAGTTGTCAGAGTTGAGCATAATCAGTCCTGTGAGGTGCTCCTCAGCTGAGAAGCAATTAGAGTATGAATAAAGACGTCAACAAGGGCAAGACAAAGAACATGGCAATGCTCATGAGGTTTCAGCGCACAGACATTGTATATAAGGACATCATGCTCTGGGAAAAGTCAAGGGATACTCCCTCTCCCATTAGTAGCCCATGGAGTCATCTAACCCCCCTTTTCCTGCTTTTCATGCAATACATCAGCAAGCTGATTCCTCATTTTTTTTGCAAACAGTGCTTCACCACTGAGTTGTCTCCCATCTTATTATGAAAATGAGTCTGGATAATTTTAACTTCTATGTTAAATGCCCATCTTTCAATGGGCATTTCTTCAATACGCTTGTATTTTTTTGATTTTGCTTCTCTTGGGTAACCTAATACATATGTTTGACAGTTAAATGCAGTGAAATAACATTTATTCCAGTCGAGATGTGCTCAGCTGCAGTATCTTTCTACAATTATTTAACATAACAGTGAGGAAAAAAAGATGTTTCAAGTCAAGTCACTTTGCAATGAATGGCTGTTTCATTGTAAAAGTAAAACGGTTTGATCTTCTGCATCTGCACTGCCAGATATCATTGATAATGTGCTAAATGTAGAGAATAAGATTGCTGTGATTTCAAAACTCTGGAAAGCAAATCAATGCACTGCATTTGGAAACTGCTGTGGATCACTGGCCTATCGCTGGTCACCACCTCTCATTGTATTTTCTTTAATGATGCATACCCAAACACCATCATTGGAGATCTCACTTTGCCTTCAGCCAGGTCTAGTAACAATTTACTGACGGAGCCCCAAACCCGTGGGATGCACAGGAGCTCAGGTTGCCCACAGCTCCATTCCCACTGCTTCCCCTGCTCCCATGACAGCTGTGTGCCATGTGGTGAGTGGTGCAGTTTGCTGGGCAGTCTGCAACAGCAGAACCTCCTCCTGACCTCAGCATGAGAGCAGAAAAAAGTTTTGTGGCTTTTCTGTCATTTTGGTTACTTCCACATCAGCCTGAAAACTCTTGTGTCTACACTGAAAACAGTGGTGTCATGTATTTCATCAGTTTATTGGATGTAGACTCAAAATACATGATTCAATAGGAAATAGAAATTTGGGTATGGGTGAGTTTGTTGGATACTCTTTTTCAAGTAAAAGTGTGATGGATTGTGATTCATTTTACATACACACTGATAATCATTTCAATTTTTCTCTAGAAATAAATATTTTACAACTATGACTAATTCATAGGCACTTTCCATGGGAGTTAATTCTGCAATAAAAATCATTGCAGAAAAGTGTCATGAAGGAAAAAAAGCAGGATGTCTGAGAACTGTGCATGTTTATCTGACCATCAGAGAGGGTCAGGTCATTAATATAATTTAGATTAATGGGATGTTAAGACTTCTGAAGATTTCATTAATGAAATGGCTTCTTGACTTTAGGGCTTTTTGGCATTTTGCTTTCTTAGATACCTTTTTCATCACCATTAAGTTGAATGAAGAAAAATGCTAGCAGTAGTGACTACACACAACCACTCAAGGCAACAACATGCCTGTTTTGTAATGAATAAAACTGGCTGGGGTGCTGGAAGTGTCACACTCATTAGATCCCTGTGCTGGTTCCATCTCACTGGAGCTCTCTAGCAGCGGCTTGTTAGTGTGCCACAGCATGTCTAATTGTGGGTCCATGCCTCTATTCGTTGTCATTGGAACAGGTGGAAGATATTACAGCTATACACGAAGCTGCAATGTTACAGCTGGAAAATAACCACATAGTGGCCATTACAGTACTGCGGGATGAGAATGACTGCAAGATTCAAGGTAAGCCAAAGACAACTCAATGGCTACAGAGCTATTCCAGAGCAGAAATTAGTGCTTTAGTGAGATTGTGTAAGCCTGGGTTTTCCTCCATCAGAGCAGATGATACAGAAAATTTGTGTTGGTCTAGTGCTTTCATGTGAGATGGGCCACCAGGTTCATGCTAGGGGCAAGGGAGAGATGTGCACAGTGTGTACAGCATCTAACTTAGACCTGAGACTATCTGAGAGGTCTTTGGGCCAAAGAAAAGGCTTTCTCCATGGGTCACTGGCCATAGAGTCCAAATTCCACCTCACTTCACCCACAGACTTTTCTCAAGAGCCGAATCATCAGGGAGGTTAGAGCTCATTGAACACCTCTGAACTTAGGTGTTTAAATGCCTGCACTGCTTCTAAAAAAAAGGGCTCATCATTTTCAATAGCAGAAGTCTGGCCATGCTGAGCAGACCAGAGCCACACACTGGTGCAAATCTGCATCTCAGCACTGTTATCTTTATTTTGTGTGACAGTTTTTCCATGGGATTTGATGCTGCAACCAGAGCTGTTCCCTCTCTCCCTCACACTTCAGTATCTAAACACATCTTTCTACATGCTTTAGCTGACATTTAACAGTTATCTGTACAATCTCTCCCCCTTTTTATTTTTTCTTTCTTTTTTTTGCACATAAGCATGAGGGTCTAATTTTTAAATAGCTGTAGTAGGTTTTCCCACAACTTTCCCCAAACCATATTGCTTAGCTCTGCACTATGCCAATGAAAGACACAGTCCAGGGCATAACATGAGCTGAGAACAGTCTGTTCCCCTGCAGAGATGGTATCTAGCATACCATTTTTAAATTAATATATACAATTTTGAAAATATTTTTTTTTTTTAAAGTTGTTCCTTGCTTGAGGATATTCACAGCTGTTCATTTTTGTTAGCATTTTCTGATGATAAAACTTGGCTGTGTTTTATCAAAGCTCTGGTGGCCAAGGTTTACGCTCCCTGCTCCTGATGCGGGTATGAAATGCCCTCCTGTGCATGGAAAGGGCATTGCAGCAGCTGAGGTCTAGTGCAGCACCAGAGCATTGGTATTATTACTGCTGTTATTAAGGCTAGTGAGCAATGGTTAGAGGGCAGAACCCCATGGGATTGAGGGTAAAGAGACAAAAAATAGAGTGTCTGTATGTTAAAGGTAGGTGCTACTGGATGACAGTTTGATCCCATTGGTTTAGAGATTAAACTTCACTCCACTTTGATTATTAAACTTCTGGTTATTATTACGTCCAAGGTGAGTTGTTTTAGTACTGAAACCTTTAATCATGCCACATAAATGGAGGACTTTTTTTGTTTTCGGGCTCTGTCAGTCTCACTAATGGAATAGACCTCACAGCTCATCTGCCATAGCTCTTGAATACACACTGTCATTTGCATTTTTGCATCAGAAGCCGGTCACGTCGAAGTAGCTGTACCTGCAAGCAGTGAAAGATCAGGAAGTCTTGATCCCCAAAACAATTCTCGTAAGGTCACAGAGTGTATTACTACCAGTTTCCTACTCAACCTCCATGCCCTAGAACTACATCCCCCGTTGCTCTTGGCTCGTGATGTCTGTGCTCTCAGACCCTGGTTTGCTGGATGTCACTTAGCAATGTCATGTCTGTGTATCTTCCCTAGAACTGAATACTGCTCACAAGCTGGAAAAGGCACAATTAGAAGAGAATTTTGAAAAACTGCGGCTGTCACTCCAGGTTAGCAGTTTTGTTGTTTCCCACCCTTGTGACGATGTTGCACAGCAGCTGATGGGCAGCACCAACCCCAGTGCCAGCTTCCAGCACATGAGACCTCTGCTTCGTACCACTATGGTTCCTCTTGTCTTCTGCCCATCCAAACTGGGATCTAGCAGCAAAGGTGACCCCTCGGGTTTTTTCCTCCCTCTTGGCTGGTGCTGCAGAATGCTAACTACCTGAAAGAGAAAAGAGGACAAACCTAAAGGGAGAAAAAGGCAGCTGGATAAAGCAAGGACATGTGCTTTTAACTCTGCTGGCCCAGCACAAGGAGCAAAGTTGAGCCTTTCCCTGCGTAGCAGGGAGAGCTCCGGCACCTGTGGTGGCTTGAGCATCACCTTGTCCACATGGTGGCCTCCAGCAGGCAACCATGGGGTTCAGAAACACTGAACTGCCTAGCCCTGCACCTGTCTTTCAAACTCTTTCCCACTGCCTGAATGTGGTCCCACAGTGCAGACACATCCCCATTCCCACCAGTGGGCAATGAGGTCCCTAATGAGGGATGCCCCAAGGGCTGTGCAGCTGGGCTATGGCCAGACAGGGCCAGCCCTGCACATCCCATCTCCTACATCCCACTATTCAACAGCAAGCTCAGGATCATCTTAGTTTTTTCAATCCTTCTGTTAACTCCATGCTGTTCTCACTCTCTAGATGAAGAAATCCCAAGGAGAGGAGGGCAGAAGCATGCTCCTGTGATTCATGGTGTATTTTGGAAATCTTGTGTGAACAAGGTGCTACTGCAAATAATGCAAACTCTGGTTTCGTAGACAGAGATGAATTACAATTTTTGAACCCCCAGACTAGCACATACCGTTGCACTCAGCAAGTCACAGCCTTCCTTCACTGTGACAGTTTGATGCATGTCAGCAGTTTTGCAATAAGCACTAATGTAATGTTATAGCCAAGACATTACATATAGGAAAGATAAGAATACCAGTTTCACAGCAACTGTGGCTTTTACAGATGCTATATATGGAGGTAACTGGAATGCATTTGATGGCAACAGAATTATGATTGCTTAAAATAACATTTTGTTCCCATGTCTAGCTCTGAGATGAAACAATCATTTTAAGTCCACACAACTAACTCACCGTTGCCTGTTACCATGTTAGAAGCCTAGAAAGGTGAAGGAAGCAGGAAAGTGGTACCTACCACCTCATTCAGACTCTAGGGACAGCACAAATTATCTCTTTCATGCCTGTGATATAAATGCCAGATCTCTTAAGGAAGGGCATGCTCATTCTCATCCAACCTGAGGTGATGGGGTGATTTAGCATCAGAGACATTTTATGATCTAGTGCCAGCCAGTCTCAGACAGCTGCAGGAGTTGCAAGGATTTGAGGATTGCCTGAGGCACTGGGTTCTCAAAAACCTCACTGTGTGTTCAAATAGCCTTACGTTAAAAACACCACCTTGCAGAGGTTTTTAAACTTGTTCAGCTCTCCCGATGGTTTCACGGTACAGGTTGACTTGCATGAATGTAAGAGTGGTGATAACATGGTGTATTCATTGGTGTGTCTCCCCTCCAGGACCAGATAGACACCCTCACCTTCCAGAACCAATCTCTTAAGGCCAAAGCAGACCGATTTGAAGAGGCACTGAAGAAAAACACTGAGGAACAACTGAAGGTAGATGGCAACTATAGCTGTACTGTTATCAAGATATGTGTTTTTCGGTATGACTCACATTACAGAATTCAGTGGATAGCAATGGGATCCTTACTCCAGGGACAGGGGCAGGATCCAATTGACACCCCAAATCTTGAGCTCTGAGGATGAGCCAGAAATCTTAGTTTTCTTTTTTTTTTTTTTTTCCTTAGTTTAATTATTTTTCTTTATTCTTTCACTCAGAATTTGTTGCTCTGTTTCCAAAACATTTCATTAGCTCCGTCTACTATGTCCTTTTTACTGTCTATTCTTCTTTCCCATCTTCCTCTCTACTTTTTGTATTTTCACATTTAGACTTCTTTTTTTTGTTCCTTCTCAACCAACTTCTTTGATACCCTCTGTATTCCCTCAGTTTTCTTCTGGACTTGCAGAGGACAGTCCTGTCATATTAAATATTTATTGAACTGCTGTCCATTTGGGCCGTGCTGTTTATTTACAGTGTGTAAGTAAATACACACTGCAACTATTTATCTGAAATGAAAAAACCCTGAAATGACCTTCCAAAAAGAGTTTTCTTTTAACTTGAGGCATTTCAGTGTGTTCACAGCACAACCCCCTGGGCAGCTGTATCAACATGACACAGGAGACAGTGAAAATAGTGAGTGAGCAAGGAGGTCAATGAGTTTTCAGGTGAGAGAACTTAGGAAAGCAGTGCAAATGTCTGGAACAGGCTTGGCCATGAGAAGCAGGTAGCATCTGTCCCTTTCCATCTCCACTGCAGCATTTAATTTACATGAAAGGACAAATTCTGCTTTGTCACAGTGATGTTAATGCCAAGTACTACCAGGTGGTTCGCTGGAGTGAGTTAGACTGGGAGAAATCCAGAACACTGGCAGTGTTTCATCAGTATAATTCAGAGCACATCTTTTACCCATGAGTTGAACCCCTGCATCTGAAGTTCTTGAGCAGAGGAGGAACTTTTTCCCACCCAGTCTGCTCTTGGTTGACAGGCACTGTGCTGCAGTGGTGCAGGCAGGGCAGAACACTGCAGTTCACACCTCCAGCCCCCTGTCCAGTTTCCTCAGTTTCATGTTTGTGCTTTTCCCAAGCCAAAATCCTTGCAGAATCATAGAATATCTCATGTAGTTCCCAAGCTATGAGTAGGAACGAGGTTGCTGAACAACCTGATGTCCCATTCTTCTAGCCATCAGGCTGGTCAAAATAAAGGTACCATTGGCCATCCAGCCAACAGGGTGGTCTGTGTGAGAATATCAGGGTTCAGACGGGCTGGGGAGGCCCAGGGCCAGGTGTTTTTCACATCACTGAGACTCCTAAACCACTGGGTACACTCTTGATACTTTATCTTATGGCTGAAGATGTGTTTATGGCTGACAGGTATCACTGGTCACTGGTATATTTCCTAGATTGTACGAGCTCCATATCTGCACTTAGAAAAAGACCTGAAGAGCTTAAAACATGTTCTAGAAATGAAGAATCATCAGATTCACCAGCAGGAGAAGATGATTATGGAGCTAGAAAAGCAGGTGAGCTGGCATTTTTACTCCAGAGGAGACATCACAGAGGTAATAAAGTAAAAGTTTTGTTACAGCATATGAACTTAAAAGGGGTGAAAAAACACAGGAGACTGGGGCAAGACACTGTTAAAGGGTGTTCATAAATAGCTATATATTTTGTTGTTCCACTTAATTTATATAGCTCCTTCTGCTATACCATGTCTCAGGTTGTCACTCAGAAATTGGGATTTTCTTTCATCCCTTCACCCACCTATGATACCCTTGGTTTCTCCCACACATTTATTGATCTGTATTGCTTTTTCATGCAATACCTTCTTAGCCAGTTATGTTAGACAGTGAGGCAAGCAGTGGAGGAAGAGGAACTTTGTGGTACTCCAGGGCTTGATTTTGTACACCAGCCTGCACCACACTCCCTTACAGGAGTCAGGTAAACATTTAGGGCTGGAGAGGGCAAGTGGAGGAAAATCAATGTGTGTGTCTTGCTGCTGCTCGGGCAGGCACTTAGGGAGCTTCCAGCCACAAGTATGAATTAGCAATATTCAGCAAGCAGTCACTAGAAAGGCTTACTCTAGAAGAACTCTCTACGACCCTAAAGCAATGCTTTTCTGCAGACCATGTTTTTTCCCATCCTTTGCTTGTGGGGGTCCCTGACAAAGAACTCCCCAGTTCACCATCAGTTACAGTTTTTATTGGAAAGGGGATTCATTTTGTAAGGCATAACCTACAGTGACAGTAAACATGTCGTGTGGTGACAGGATGGGGCACTATCTCAGCTGGGAAGCCAGGACAGCTGGTTCAGCACAGCATTCAGCAAGATTTGTTTCCATTTACAGGGAAATTTGAGAACTCAGATGGTTATTTTGCTGAACAGATGCTTGAGTAAGTGGATGTGGAGAAAAGTGCCTCTTTACAACTGAGACTTGTTAACTGTGCTCCTTCCAACACGCTGCTCCTGGAGCTAAGCCAGCATCTGAAAACATGCGCTGTAGTGTTACACTGGAAAAAAAAAAGTAACATCACAGCCTACATGGTTCTTGGTCATTTAGTTGCTTTTGCTAATTTACCACATGTGAGCACACAGTCCTGCTCCTGCCCTTTATCACAGTAAAACAGAGTCTACTGCAGTCCAAAGGCACAACTGCATTCTGTTTAGGGATCTACCTTTATAAGTGCCAGAATATCTCCAGGGCATCTCTAAATGCTCTGAAAGATGGGATGCCTCATAAGGGAGCAGGAGAGCATTTCAAGTACAGGGTCAGGCTTGGCTCCCTTTCTGCTGAATGGGAGACTGGAAATGAAGGTAGCAGGGGAAGAGTGGTATAGGGTGAGGGTTGCAGTGGAGCAGGAAGGAGATGCACAGGTCTTTTCCCGTGCTTCATGCTTACTGTTTATTAAAACTATCGAAGAAACAGAGGAGGTGCCTGTGATGGTATTCCCTCTTTCAGAGCATTTCAAACTGGGGCCAGAATCCTTGTTCTGCTCTAACAAAGCATGCTATTAATAGCATAGGCCAGAATATCTGAGGAACAGGAGTATCCTTTATGGCTACCTGCACAGATTGGAAACCACTGTATAAAACTGATGCCCTTGCCATAAAGTGTGAGTTATTGCTGACTCCAGTGCACAATATTCTTGGTTCTTTATAAAAGGCTGGGAAATCCAATAACTGACCTCACACAGAGATAAGGCTACCCTGTGATATCTTGTTTTCTTCCAGAAGTGTTGAATTCAGCAAAATTCAACCTGCTGAAAAACCAAGAACTAAGGTGATAAAGCACGTCAAATTTAAAACTTGGGAAAAACAAGGCATCTGAGGCTGCGGTACATGCCTATCAACATCTTAATGATGCTGTAATACACTGCTATTGACCTCCTTGAACTCTGTCCTTGAACTTTCCTGAGTAAAAGCTACCTATGCTTGTGATAGGATTAACTTCACTTAATTGTAGCTTAGAGTTAAATGTCTAGTGTAAGCTGACGCTGTCAGCAGTGGAGAGGAGTGTCTCCAAAGGGCAGCCCAGCTCCTGTGAATGCAGCAGCGGTCTGAGGCTGATCCTGGTTGTAGTCTGCCATGGTGGGGAACTCCTTCCTCCGCATAACCGGGGAACCACAGTCCTAGAGGTTGGACACCAGACATATGTGCCTGATGAGATTCACTGAGCTGGATGATGCACATCACACCACCTTGCACTCCTCCTTCATCGCTAGACTGAGCTCTCACATGGCAGTGCCCTATCCATGCTGGCCATCCCCATGGTCCCCAGGTGCCACCAGCTCCCTGTCCACAGCAGCAGCTGGTAATGCTGGCTCCTGAGGTATGGGGAGCATCACTGAGGAAGATGTTTTATTTGTGCTGGACAAGACTAAGAGCCTCCTCCTCTTCAGTCAGAAGGTCTAGTTTAGCTCTGCTTCTGCTCAATGCTCTGCTGATGACCCCACTTCACCACTATGATGTCGTGTGAAACAGACCTCTAAGTCTCAGCTGCAGTTGAGATGACCACCTCCCTCTACCCTTAAATTTTAGAAGCTGCTCTAGAGACAAATAAAGATAAAGAACAAATCCTCCTGGATCAAGTGTTGGGCTTTCTTCAGACTTAACAAACTTTCTTTTGTTGCAGGCTGAAAAAAATTTAAAACTGGAAGAAAAAATCACCGTGCTGCAACAGCAGAATGAAGAACTCAGAGCCAGGATTGAGCAAAATACTGTCATAACAAGGTTTGTGCTGATATTTGCAATCTGTCTGAGCTTAACTCCCCAAGGCTGACACATATTAGAAGGGGAAAAACTGATTTCCTCTTGAAAGCATATTGGTGTTCTGATCTACTTGTTTTATTTTAAAATCCCTTTTATATCAGGGTTTGCATGCTTTAACATAAGGAAGGCCAAGTATATGTCTGTGTATTTCCATGATTTTGCTGCTGAGACCAAAGTTGCCAGTGGCTTCTGATCTCAGTGTCAGTGCCCTGAGACCCATCAGTCAGTGGATAACAAAGATGGGAAATGGGGCAATTTCAGGAGAGACATCCTAATGATGCCACTGCACCCAGGCAGGGTTATCCTTTGTTTTGGTGGGTCTTTTCATGTGCACTGTCTGTTCACATTCTTGTCACAACCTGTCAAGGATGACAAAGGTCCTTGTGTTAGGTGGTATAGAAATAGGTAGGACAGTCCCTCTCCCACAGACTTTATTATCTGCTGTAAGGCAAGAGGCCACAGCTGTAGCCGAGAAGAATGGGTACCAGGAGGAGATGCTGGGGCTGAACATGTCCCAGCACACCAGCTGCCTAGCTGTCATTGTTACCAGAAATTATGCCATTGGCCTAAAATGCAATTTAACTTTTAGCTGACTTTTTAAAGCTTCAGCATCTCATCTCTGATTCAATTGCAGCTTTTGTCTTTCTAGTGTCTCCTTCATTAACAATTCAGCCTTTAAATAAAATTCTCTCTTGCATGTAGATATTTTTAAGAGGCAGCATTGCTTACTAACATGTGAGTTGGGGTGAAGATTATGTTTCATCTCACTTGCTTGTAAATACCTGTAACATGTATGTTGCTGTCTGAAGTGGATGTCTACAGCCTTTCTGCTCTTGGGGAGGAAACCAGGAATTTTTGAGGTCTGATTCAGCAGACCAGTTTGAGACACCTGCTTTTGGGACAGATGAATGGTGGTCTGGAAGTGGCATCCATGGCTGTGACAACAGCCAGGGTGCCTGGTTCAGTGCTTGAATTCTGCATCACAGCACCTGCCTCTGGCTGGGGGAAGAGCCCCTCCACTCTCCACTGGCATCCAGTCGCAGAGCTGTGCTTCTTGCCTGTAAGTGTGTAGGTAATGGTTTCGAAGAACATCCTTTGGGAGAAATTCTCAGTTTGAGGTCAGCCTGGAAAGTTAACTTAGAGGACAGTCATTTTCAACAGTAACAGTTTGAGGCCAGCCACAGGGACAGCTATAGGGACAGTGTCCAGTGGGGCTTTAAAGCCAGAGTTACTAAACCATGAGTTTTCCTGGCAGCAGTAGGCACCCCAGCTGCTCATTTCTGTGGCACTGGCACTGCTTGGGCAGCACAGCGTGAAGGAGCTTGTGGACCTGCTCTTGCTGGGGAATAGCAGGATTAGAGATATGTCTGCCAATTTGCAGCTTGTGTACCCAAGCAGCTGGGGCAGCCCAGCAGCACTGAGAGGAGGGAGGGGAGCAGGAGGAATGGGAGCCACAGCAAATCCAGGCTTTGCAGCATGGCCAGGAGGGGGTCCTGGAGGCACTGAGGGGCTGAGGTGTATGCCACAGACATATTTTCAATCATAGCCAAGGGCAGTTACCAAGGAAGGGAGAAAATCCTTCCTTGCATGTAGATTATACACCAGCTTTGGACAGAGGAACTCCACAGAGCCTCTACTGGGACTTCAAGCACTTGAATAAATGATCTGATTTCCCAATATCTCAGATTCTCTCTCCAGATCAACGAGCATGGTTTTGGTGCTTTGGACTGAGGGTGTTTGAGGAATGGTAGTTTCTGGCACTCTAGAGATGAAGATGACCAGGAGGATGTCTGGTCTCTGTTGGCATAGCACAGGCACCTAATGAACTCTGGGCCTTTTGGAAGAGGATTTAACATAAATCAAGGGCATGAATTAAGCACCTTCCCCTGCATCTCCATCATATCAGTGTGTCCCTGCAGACCTCTGTGGTTTAATGGCTGTGATTTGTTACTGCTGCTTAAATGTCAGGAGGACAGGAGAGGAACACGTCTGACCATAAGTCTGCCATGCTGGGGTTAAATGTTTCCCTAAGTGGGTTAGGTCTAAAATTGAGACATACATCTCAAAATACAAACTTACATAGTGAGAACACTTTTGCTTTTACATTGCCTCTCTTCCTCCTTCTGCCTGAACGATGAAGAGGGGCTGACTGGTAACATCTGTATCTTTTACAAGCAGTGATGCTGCATCTGTCCATCTCCTTCCCATGGCACAGCAGAAGCAGATTCAGGTTGGCTGAGCTGAAGGCAGAGGCTTGGCTAAAGAATGCTGGCATTGCTGGCCATGACAGCTGCCTCTGTCTCCACGTGCCGTGAAGCTGTCTCTGCTGTGTCTGGTCATGCTACACCAGGTGACACAGTGTAAATTCCCAGCACAACGTGCACAAGGCTAAAATAAGCAGTGCAACAAGCAACAGCTCCTTTCTCCATCTGTGTGACAAAGCAGATCTCTCTGGAGGACACGAACGCATGGCACATGGTGTGCTCACAGGCACTTGGCTGCAAGGCTCTTCTCTGCTCAGACATCTCTCTACTTACCTGCAGGTCACACGTATAACATGCAGCCTGCCTCTGCCAGCACATTGCAGCGTGTATTAGTGCTGCAAAGTCTAGTGTGTGGGACTCCAAGGGACACCGACACCATCCATCCCACCACATCTATAGCAAACAGCATTAAGCCTCCAATGTAAAGGAGGCGGACATGTGCTGACAGGCTGTGGGCTGCACTTGTCCTATGTCCCAGCAGTGCCCTTAGCAGAGGAGGCAGCTGAGCCCTTCACCATGCCCTGAGGTCTGTGCTGGTGTGATGAGCCTTTCCCCAATTACCCAGATTGAGCTTTACCAGCCAGTCACACACTAAGAGCCTGAAAAAGACACGGAAAGCTTGTGCCTTTTTTTTGTTCTCAGCAAATGCTGACTGGAAAAGGATGTAGTGATGCTTTGTATATAGTTTTTATGGCCTGTCTTGTTAGACACTGCAAAAGAAAAAGTAATTCCACGTGTAGCAAGAGGTTTCCCATGGAGTTATTTCTCCAGGGTGAGCTCCCATGTGGCCTTTTTCATGCCCATTAGACCATGAGATCATGCCACAGCTGGTTCCCCAGTGGGACCATGAATAGAATTTTCCCCCTCTACCATGCAAGCAGCTTTCTGAAAACTTCTGCCAGCTTGTGTCTTTTAATTCTTTTTGACTGCTAGCCACTGCTTCATGGTTCAAAACTTTCAAGGAGTGGGAGAAGAACAGATATATTCTTGATCACCTGAGCATCATGTCTGTAGGAACCGAGGCTAAGAAAACAGAAATTATTTTAAAATGTTTTTTAAACAAAATAAAAAATGCCATCTCCACCCTCTCACGGACTTTTGATGGCACAAAGTGAGTGGACCAGCAGTCCATGACATCTGCCATGGGCTTCAGGCTATACCCAGAAAAGGAGTTGTGCAGAACTTCATGTGTGCATCCAAAATCCATTCCCAGCTGCTGCTGAACCCTGGAAATACCTAGGAGGGAGGTTAGGTACCTCCCTGTTTATTTCTATAAACTCCCAAATGGCCTGTAAATCAGGTTAGGTGCGTGCCCAAAGCTGCCCCAGGCTGACCACATCTGGACCAGGCTCCTCACAAGCGTAATGGGGCAGCAGAAGCCTGCATGCATCTTCTGAGACAGCAGTGCTGCCAGCACATGCCCAAAGCCTGTGTTGGTCAGGTCCCACAGTCTGCCTGCACTGCCCCCTTTCTTTTAAAACCTGTCACCTGGTTAGAAGAGAGATTCACTGAGGTTGTGGTGCCCATGGGAGAGTTCCATGCCCCACCTCCCAAAAAGCCATCAGGTTATAGTGCATTCTGGGCAAAACACCTCCCTGGTCATTGCTGGTGAAGTTTCCCTGGTATTGCAGTCAGGAATAGAGGGTTTGTTAGGACCAAGGAGGAAGGAGCTGGAGAAGGACTGATGGCTTTATGACCATTTAGAGAGGAGAGGGAAGGCCTCGAAGCTGAGCTGCACCTGCATCAGGACATCAGCTGAAACAGGGAGTGTGGAGAGCACACTCTCCTTTCCCTTTGCATGCAGTAGCTGCTGGTTGGAAGAGTCAGGGATGCAATTGCTCTCCCTCTCACATCTTTGCTTTTGCTCTGCATGCCACAAATGCTTTCTCATGCATGGCACAGCTTTGACGGCAGGGTTGAGAAACAAGGGTGAGAGTTACAGCTGTCCATGGAGTTGGGACTTTGGATTTTCAGCCTGAATCAGACAGGACTATTCCCCTCTGAGGACTTCTCGAGCTCCTGTGCTGTTCTGGAAAAAAATGGGGCGGTGTTGCATGCACCTATAGGTTGTAAAACACCACAGGGAAAAAGTGGCTAGAGCCAGGCATTGAAGCCGGGGAGAATGCAGAATTCAAGGAGCCCACCTGCACTTTGTGCTGCTTATTGATTAGCTGCAGGGGTGCCATTGCTGGGGCAGGCCATGTTGGGTTATCTCTGAAGTCCCTTGCCTTCTTCGTGGGATGGGATGGGATGGGATGGAGGGAGATGCTAGTGGTCCTGCCTCTTGTTTAGTGCTTTCTGCATTAATGCCATCATCTTCACACTGGCGTACCTGACGTGTTGTCCTGCTTCCCTCTCCAGGCAATTGTCAGAGGAGAATGCTAATCTTCAAGAGTACGTTGAGAAAGAAGTGGAGGAGAAGAAGAAGCTGAGCAGGACTAATGAAGAGCTCCTCTGGAAGCTGCAGGAGGGAGATGCCGTGAGCCCAGTGAAACTCCCACCCACATCCTCCACTTCTTTTTATCGCTGCTCATCAGGGAACACTTCTCCAGCAAAAGTCAGAACCTTGCGGCGATGATTCAGTGCCTGCGTGCTGAAGGTCCCCTGCCTTTTATGCATTTCCAATCTGCTATATGTTACCATCCAAGGCAGTATTACCATCAACAGGCACCCAGGGCTCATGGCTGCAAGCATGCTCGGTAGCTGCATAGCTTTATACTAGGCAGGGGACTCTTATAGTCCCCATAAAGGAGCTCTTGGTTCTGACATGTTGATTAGGCTAGCAAAAAAGATAGCAAAACCTAGGACAACAGAAAGATAGGATAGCAAAACATTTAGTTTGATGTGCTGACATTTTAACTATGGTTAGAGCCAGAAGTTGGAAAATACTATATTAATGGTTCATTAGAATGAACTTTTGCTGCAGTATTTCAGGTTAGTTACACATACAGTTCGAGTTGTGAATATTTCTGTATATGTGTTTGTGTTTATATACATGTACGTATTGTACCTTTATACTATATATAGATGCACACACATATATATGTAGTTGAAGATGTTCTGAATTGCATTTTTTATATTATTGGATACTACTAATTGCTGATATATTTTCATTACAGTCAGCAGTTTTCTAACTCGTGCCTAAGACTCGTATCTAAACGAAACGCATTTCTGTTTAGCCTCCCAGGAATATTTATACCCAACCTAGAAGAAAGTTACACAGAAGTAGAAGCGCCTTCCAAATGACCACCAAGTGGTACTCTATGTAACATGAACACCAGCGACTTTGAAATTCTGAGACAGTACTGCCTTCAAAACCATCACCTTTGCATTGAACACCAGATAGGATACGCATACCATTCACTGCTTTTTAACTCTCAGCATCGATATTGTAAGTGGAGATAGGCTAGAGATGAGAAACCCAAGGGTTTTAGCAAAATTGGTAGAGGTTACTGGTTAACATGTTTCAAATCTAGTGTCTTTAAATCCTAATTAGATCTTAATCTTGTTTTACCTTGTCCTGGTTTGGATACAATCAAAATCTCTGGATGTAGGTTCCTGTCAATTTTGATTTATTTCAAGTCCCGTGAGCAAGAAGGAGAAAATGAGTTGTTCATCCTTGACTTTTGCTGGCCAAGAGGTTTCCAGTACTAGGATGAGATATGGGGCACCCGCCGCGGCTCCAGCCTCCTCCCATCTGAAACCCCAAATAGAGCACAGTGGACTACATGCATATAAATGAGGTCAGAATTTCTTTCCTTCCACACACATATATATATTATTTCACACTGCTAAAGCTCACCCAAAGTTACAGAGCACTTTTAAGACTCATGGAAAAGAGTGGGTAAACTACCTTTAACTTCTCTATCTACAAGCAAAAAAATGCACCCAGGCTTGTGGTGATCCCTATCCAAAGGGGTGGCGAGGCCGAGGAGAGGCGGGGGCTGCAGGGCCCTCATGGACACTGCTGACAAGAAAAATCATATCCCTGAGTATAATTTTTAAAAGTACAATAGATCTATGGGATGCTTTCCTATCTAGCTGAGGGCAAAGACCTTGTGTACATTCCTCCTCTGAGCACCGGGGTATGGTGATGTTACGTGCAGCAAACCCCCAGGGTGCAGGAGCACTGCAGGGAGGGCAGCTCTCTACGGGGGTGTTTGGTGGCACCAGGACACTCTGCCTGGGCAGAGGTGGGATTGAGCCCTGACGTGCTGCTCAGATGGGAGCCATGCTTCAGCTTTCCTGGGAACTGCTCAGACTTCACAGACTGCAGCTTAGATACAGCATCAATCACCATCAAAGCACCTGTGGCCTGTTCCACAACAGTTAAAAAAAAAAAAAAAAGCTATTTCTTTCTCCTTTTTAGAGACATTTATTTTTGTAGCAGCTTTGCATGGTACTGTGATACTGAGTAAATTGAGCAACTTGTTAGAATAGATCATGCCACACCAACTGCTACTGTTGAAATGCATTACTAGATTTTAGCCTGTCCAGCAAGTACAACCTGAAAGTAGGATACACGCATACAAAGCTTCTCCTTGCCAAGTACAATTTTAATCACTTTCATGCTTGCTAAATGTGCCAATATCTGCAATACCTACTGCATTGTCATGTTGCAATCTGCCCATATAATTCTGATACAACGAGGTCATAGGGTGATAGAATCGTTTGGGTTGGAAGGGACCTTCAAAGGTCACCTAGTCCAAACACCACTGTCATGGACAGGGTCATCTTTCAATAGATCAAAGCTCCATCCAACCTGACCTTGAACACTCCCAGGGATGGGGCATCCACAGCTTCTCTGGGCAGCCTGTTCCAGTGCCTCACCACCCTCATGGTGAAGAATTTCTTCCTTATATCTAATCTAAATCTACCGTCTTTCAGTTTAAAGCCATTACCCCTAGTCCTATCACTAAATGCCCTTGTAAAAATCCCCTCTCCAGCTTTCTTATAGACCCTTTTTAATACTGAAAAGACACAATAAGGTCTCCCTGGAGCCTTGTCCAGGATGAACAACCCCAACTCAGCCTCTCTCCATAGGAGAGGTGTTCCAACCCTTTGACCATTTTTGTGGCCCTTCTCTAGATCCACTCTGACAGGTCCATGTCTTCCTTGCACTGGGGGCCGCAGAGCTGGACACAGTACTGCAGCTGGGCTCTCACCAGTGCACAGCAGAGGGGCAGAATCACCTCCCTTGACCTGCTGGCCACGCTCCTTTTGATGCAGCCCAGGATATGATTTGCTTTCTGGGCTGCAAGTGCACATTGCCAGCTCATGTCCAGTTCTCATCCACCAGTACCCCCAAGTCCTTCTCGGCAGGGCTGCTTTCAACCTTTTCATCTCCCAGCCTGTATTGATACCAGGGGTTGCCTCAGACGATGTGCAGAACCTTGCACTTGGCCTTGTTGAACCTCATGAGGTTTGCGTGGGGCCACTTCTCAAGCTAGTCCAAGTCCCTCTAGATGGCATCCTGTCCCTCACGCTTGTTGACTGCATCGTTTGGTTTGGTGTCACCCACAAACTTGCCGAGGGTGCACTCAATCCCACTATGTCATTGCTGAAGATATTGAATTGCACCGGCCCCAAAACAGACCACTGAAAGATACCACTTGCTGCTAATCTCTTTTTGGACATTGAGCCCTTGACTGCAACTTTTTGGATGTGGCCACCCATTAAACCCATTTCTCTCCAATTTAGTGACAAGGATGTGGTGTGGGACTGTATCAAAGGCCTTACAGAAGTCCAGGTACATGGTATCAGTTGCTCATCCCTTATCCACCAACAATCATACACCAACAATCAACATCATAGGCCACCGGATTAGTCATGCTGACTTGGTGGTTTCTAGGGTCCTCCTTTTTACCTTTTTAAAAATGGGTCAGATGATACAACCAGGGTTGTTACTATCACACTGATCTAAACTTTTCCATGCTAAACACACTAGAGCATATTACTGGCCTGGGATGAGGTGGCTGAGCCTGTCCTTTTTAATTTATTTGTTCTTTCCCTCTATTATTGGTACTTTCCTTATCACTTTGTTGGTGTAAATTCATACAAGAGATGCTTCCAGCAGTGAATTGGGAGTGAGGCTTTTACGGTGGGAAAACTGGGACCAATCCCAGCTCCACCATCATTTGGTATCGTTGCCAATCCTTTCTCGTCTAATTTTTGCCTCCCAATCCTGCCTTTCACAGGATTCTTCCTTGGCATGGCCCCTGGGGTCTGCCCAATCGCTAGCGAATCTGCAGGAAGTTTTGCAAGACCAGAAGGGACCCAGCAACCCATCCCTGTGGGGATGTGAAGGGTGGCTCCTTCTGGTGCAAGCCCAGAAACACAGAATTTTTCCCCCAAAAAAAGGTCATTCCTTTTTCCTGCTCTTCCTCTGTCCTATCCCTCCGTGTCTCTGCGTGCTGGAGCAGGTGTGAAGGGGGATGGAGACCTGAGTGCACGGCCAAGCCGGTGACCCTGGTTCTCGCCAGGCAGCTGCGATGGTGCATGGTGAGCTTGACATTCTCAGCGTTGTGGGGGCCACATCTCTAGTCCCTGCTCCCTGGCCATCCTTGCTCAAAGATGAGCAACGGGAAGCTTTTGCTTTTGTGGGGCTGGAGACTTCCCAAGCGCCATGGCCACTGCTGCGGCTTTCCTGTTTTCCTGGGTAGGGTGCCCTTTCCCAGCAGAGGGAACACAGCCAGCACTGAGCTGGGTTTTATTGCCCTGGTGTCTTTGAAAAGGAGATGTTTGATTTGGTTAATCTTTATTCAAGGCAGAAGGCTGCAGCGGCAATAAAACCAGCCTACAGTTTCTCTGAAGGGGGTCCAGGGACTGGGAGTGGGTAACAGCCCAGGGACAGCAGGAGAGCCGGCAGCAAGCGGGGGCACGGAGAGCTGCTGGAAAGCTCCTTTTTTCTGCAGGAAAGCTCCATTCAGCCCCCTTGGGATGGCACCTCCCGCAGCTGGTGGCACACAGAGGTTATCTTGGCAGATGCACAATCACAAAGACTTCTGGTGGTGGTGCTGGGCAGCGGAGGGGTGGGGAAGGAAAAACTGTCAAGTGCAAAATCAGGTATTTTACGTCTCTGCACTGATGGTGGTTGTGTCCCATGGACACGCTGAGGAGCCTCTGTACAGTTTCCCACATAGCAGGAGTTCTGTAGTCCCATTTACTACGTGGCTAATGATTACAGGAAGAGTTTGTATTATTTCAGTTATGATGTACAGATAAGTGTAATATATTCCTGATAATAAATACATGTGCCAGCACACACATGGGCCAATGCATACAAACCAGTGCGTCCTGCAGTGTTTTCTGTATGTCTGTGCACACAGAAACTGGAATAAATGAAAAACAAAGCAAAACCCCATTAAAGTGTCACCCCATTACAGTAAAGACTGAAGCTAGACAGCCGCTTAGCCCCCTGGCAAAGGGGCTTGTCAGTTGGGTTACCTGACTATGGTCCACATGCTATAAATTAGATAAAAATCCCATGGATTCATTTTCTAAGGGTGCTTCCCACATGGCTGTGGTTCCCAGGAGACCAGGGATCGTGGTCCGCAATGTTTTTGTTAAGGTGTCACACTTCAGCACACGGTAAGGGGAACATTTCTGCTGGTTGTTCGGGCACAGCAGGAAACAAGCACGCTCTGTAACAGGCTGGTCACCACGTTTCAACACCCTCTCCCCTCGCCCTGCCCTCCCACTGAGGGCACGCAGCTCCTCAGGCTGTGCCACAAGGATTAAAAAGGGGCCTAGAGCACGTCCCACCTCAGGAATGTGCACAATAAGAAAGATTTCCCACCAGGTGCCTGGCTCACACAGCACAGACCAAGCCATGGGAAGGACCAGGATTGAGAGAAGGATCACAGTGTCCGTGGGGCCGCTGCCTCATTTACGGCAGGACACACAACCAGGCTGCCAATGATGCACGGGTGGCAGGGGCTGAGACTCCTCCTGCCCAGTGGTCTCTGGGTTGTCCTGCAGACCCTGCCCTGCAAAACCCCACCAGCACAACCCCTCGTTCATTACACAGCCCTTGCTTCCTGAGACAAATTTCGCAAAGCCAACAAAATTTACACCACTTGGGTAAATTCTAGGCTAACTTTGCAGGCTCACCAAGTCCCACCTAATACCTGAACTGGTACAAGATGGGGAGAGACTCACCACAGTGTCAGCAGCAACAAGCTGCTCAGCACTGGGCACAGACCCCAGCCTGCAGCAAATTCCTCAAGTCACGTTATTATCCCACCCATCTCAACAAACCCCAAAGACTGGGGCAGAGTTAACATGAGCAGCTCCCAAAGCAAGCGATCTCCTGCCGAGCTTGGGACAGTCAGCAGACACTGGAACAAGCTGGAAAACAGAGGCAGGCTTGCAAATGAGGGTAAACAATAGGCATCATTTATTTAGATATCAAGAAAAAGGTTTTAATGCTGTACCACATAATTGCAAGTGAATTTCCAATTTCCAAAAGCATCATTCAGGGGAGAAGTATTTACAGTGTCGCCAGGATAAAAATTAGCTGCACACCCGCGCTGTGCTCTGGAGGGCATGGTTCACATTTTAAAACTTAAGGCTTAAATCGCTACATGAACATGGTAAAAACACAAAACAAAAATCAAAATAGAGGTAAAAAAGGATAAAAAATAGATTTATTTGCAGAACAAGCATTAAAACTATTTATCACGCCTGTAAGAAATTCTGAGAAATCATTAGGAAAATAGACCGTTAGACAACAGAAAGCTATTTACATTTTGCTTAATAATTAAAAAATAAAAATATACAGACTCTTCCATGGCTTTGGCCAGTAAAAATCCCTTTACTGACATGACCCGAACTCACACCAGGTTTGCCAGCACACGCCGTCTCCAGGCTGCCAGTGTCTCCTCCTGCTCCTCACTCCCAGCCCAGCGCAGCTGGAAGCCACAGTGTCCTGCTGGGGAACCCTTTGCTTCCCATTGTGATCCCAAAAACACGAGTGACTCTGCCAAAACCACCGCTCCGCAAGGCATCGAGCAGGAGAGGTGCCTCTCGCTGGCTGGAGCCTGCCAGGTCTCAGATGAACCTCACGTCTCTGAGCGTGAGCCAGGAGCAAATACCCTGAGAAAAACCGAGGTCTGGCTCTTGCTGGCAGAGACGTTCCTGGATCGTCTGGTTTCCAGTCGGGTGTCAGAGAGCTCATGGGACCCCACCTGCAGCTGTAATGTAGGGCGTAAGGCAGCCCGGGGGGGTTTGTGGCAGTGGCATTGCCGCTGGGGTGGGAAATGAATGATAAACCATGAGTTGAGCGGCAGTGGGCAGAGCAACCAATGGCACTGGTGAGGCAGCTTTGCCCTTAGCTCACTTTTGGGACAGGGGAGGTGGCTGCAAGGGCAGTATGTATGTATGTATGTATAGATTTAGCCTTGAACAACAAATGCAAATTTTTGGTATGGGAAAGGAAGAAACAGAACCTCCCTGTAAAGTCAAGACCAGCGGGTGCCACAAGGTTATCCATAGGTTTAGGAAGGGAGATGCTTTTTCTGCCAGATGGAAAAGGCTTCTTTCCAAATGGGAGGGTGTTGAGGCACATGGAGGGGTGAGACTGCAGTGGAGCCTCCTGCATGAAAACCAGCACCCCTCCTCCTCCTCTTCAGAGCAAGCCCCTCCAGCTTGCCAGACCTTGATCCAGCTTGGATCAAGCTGGAACACAAGAGGTTCCACTTAAATTTGAGAAGAAACTTCTTCTCAGTGAGGGTGACAGACACTGGAACAGGCTGCCCAAGGGGGTTCTGGAGTCTCCTTCACTGGAGACATTCAAAACCCGCCTGGACATGTTCCTGTGCGACCTCACCTAGGCGTTCCTGCTCCAGCAGGGGGATTGGACTAGATGATCTTTTGAGGTCCCTTCCAATCCCAAACATACTGTGATACTGTGATACCTGCATGCCACCCTTCATTCATTCAGGCAGATGACAGCAATGCTCATGTGTATGCGGCTTTCTGGGGGTGAGGAGTTTAAGAAATCCCACTGGAATTAATTAGTGTATAAAATGCAATCACTAAAAAAACAAACAGATTTTACAATAATAAACATAATATCGTATTGCTTTCTGGTCACTGAGTTAGCAGGAACAGAGGCAGCAGGCAGTGACGGGCACCCTCTGCGCATTAGGAATATGAGCTTGTTTCCAATATGGGACAGAAGAAGGGACAAAGTGCCCACGGCAAGTGCTGCCAGCTACAACCTCACCCTTCCAAAACCCTGGCAGCAAACAGGAACGCATGGCATCGGTACCAGTGGTGCTTCCATCGGTGTGGCCCCCAGCAGCCACCAAGCACGAGCAGCGTCCAACCAGCGGCACTCTGCCTGCAGCACATCCCAGCCCTGCCATGCCCAGACAGGATGGGGGGCAGCCCCGCACCCCACCATGACACACAGCTGTCTGACACCCAGCACAGGCACTCGCTGCCCAAACCAGCAGCAAACTCCACCCCAAGGGATAGGAAAAGGGCGAAATGAAGCCCAAACCCATCCAGTAGTGATTTTCAGTGAGAAAAGAATGAAAGTTGTAAGCAAATAAGCAAAAGCTAATTATTTTTCCACAAACAAATTATTTTTTTTTAAAGCTGTTTTAACAATAATTTTCCACTGAAAATGGATGGCTGGCTACATATCCAGATCTGCTATATAACTACACACTGAGGCCGTGGCACTGCCATCCTCCAGGCACCAGCAGGCAGGAGGAGCCTTCCAACAGCTTCCCCGGCGGCTCCTCTCAGCCAAGGAGGCTGGGAGCAACCAAACACACCAAAACAAGGTCCGCCCTTTGGGCCAGAGCCTGCCCTGAAAGATCAGGCAGGCCACTTGTGTCACACCTCTCAGCTCTGGCAGAAAAGGATCTATTCTCGCACCAAGCAGTCATCGCTTCTCCATTCCCACCTCTTCATACAGCAAAATGCTCGGCATCTGTACAAAATATTCTTGTAATAAAATAACAAATGAACTATTTACAAAGAAAAGCTCAAATTAATGAAGGTATATCATCCACAATGACAAGGTTATAGCAGCAGTTGCTTTAAAGATACCTGGCTTGATCTATGTTACACGCAGACATCAGCAGTGAGGCAGAGGAGATGTTAAAAAAACCCCAAAAAATAGCAGTTAAATTTTGCCTTTCAGTTTACAAAACATACAAGCAAGCGGTGGATGCAGCCAGGAGGGGATGGGGCAGGAGCACGCAGCCGTGCTGAACTCATCACCTGCTCACCGGTCCACTCTCTGAGTCACGTCACACAATGAGGAGACCAGGAGGTCCCCAGGTCCAGCTGGACAAAGGGGAAGCAGGTAGACAGAGAGCCAGGGAGACACCTACACCGCCCTGTCACTGCACAAGGCTGTAGGGTCCCTCCACCTCCTTGTATCTGGTGAGCAGCAACACACAAGAGACGGCAGCACCCACAACCAGGGAACCGATGGGCTGAAGAAGTCACGGTGGAGAAGTGAGAGATGGGGCTAAAGATCCCCGTCTCCACTAGCAAATTTGCAGCAGGTGGTGCTGGGGCTGCTACAGGTAATGGCACATGTAAATACCAAATCTGGTGACACAGAAAGGTGTTCCTATGAACCTTTTCAGAGAAAAGGCAACTGAAGAAAACTGACCCCCATCAAGACCTTCCCTTCTTCTACGTGCTGCTATTATATGCCACAAAAGCTGAAACGAAGTTAAGAGATATAAATACCAGAACAGATGCCTAAGTAGACAACAAAAATAAGTTAACATTTATATATATATAAAAAAAATACTTACAGCAAGAAATCTGCATATTTTTAAATAATTTTCAAATAATTTTCTTTGGAAATACACTTCCAGTCAGAATTCACCCCCAAATGGTCATTGCTGAATGTCTGAATTGCTCAGAAGCTGGTACCCAAGGTAGGGAAAAACATCCTTACACTTTTGGTACAATGTACAATCTTCTCCCCTTCCCACCACATATTCAGTGCTTTTTGGGAGGCTGCGGAGTGTGTAGAGCTGTTTAAACACTGCTTGTGTTTAAACAAAACAGACCTCAACCTAGTGGCTTTTGATATTCTTCTCATCCTGCTTAAGTAAGGCTTCGTATCCACACGAAGAGCAAAGGCAGATGGTTAGGACCCATTGGCTGGAGCAGCGTTTAATTTCATTCTGTGAGGGAACTGCACTCAAAACACACCCCAAAATGCACCCAGAACACAATGCACACGTTGCCTTCACTCCCTCCAATTCCAACCCTGGCAAGAAGTGTCTCCCAGTTTACTAGAAGGAGGCCAAGATTAAAACTCCTCAGTGAGCAGAAAGGCTATAAGGTTTCTCTGTAAACCTGTGAGAGATGGTTCACAGTCTGGCTGTGTAATCCAGGAGATGGTCTGGTTCCCCTTTCTGCTGCACTAGATGCCCAGTGAGACCATGATCAAACCATGCAGGGGTCTGTTCTTCAGCCGTCCAATTGAACGACTGGGACAAGAGCCTGTCCCTTTGTCAGTGAGAGACATGCTGATAAACAGATTAAAGATCATCCGGTGTCCAGAGGCAGTATGGTGGGGGACACCTAGGACAATGAGCATCCACTCAGGTTGGGAGAAGGGATTTCTGCACTATATATTTGGGATGCCCCATGCCTGGAGGTGTTTGAGGTCAGGCTGGATGGGGCTTTGAGCAACCTGATCTAGTTGAAGATGTCCCTGCCCATGGCAGGGGCGTTGGACTAGATGACCTTTGAAGGTCCCTTCCAACCCAAACTACTCTGTGATTCTATGATTTGTTTATCAGTACAAGCTGAAGCATGATTTTAAATCAGTGGCACTACATGGGCATGGCCCACCTTCCTGATGCTTTAACAAGCCTTTTTTAGGGTAGCGAATTTGGCTGGGGAAAGCTATTAGAGAGAATTAAAAAAAAAAAATAATCCTACAGCAAAACCAAGGCATTGCCAACCAAATACAGACCCTGGGCTCAATTCCAAGTTTCCCGCCTTTCACAATGGCCAGGTTCTGGAAACAATCTCCAGCCTCAAATGGAAAGCTCCTCTTAGCAAGCTGGACTCTTGATCTTAGAGGTGTTTTCTGGGCTGCACATTGCACTGGGACCACTGGGACTGAGGAGCCCCTGTGCACTCCCACACGCTCCCCTGGGCAGGGGGCAGACACCAGGAACTGCTCACCAGTGAAGTTCAAGCCACTGAGGATGTTCCTGTGCTTCCCCTTCCTGGGGCACAAACACTCCTCCACCCACTGACACCAAACCAAGGTGTCATGGCCAAATCCTTTGCTAACACCACGCACAGCTGGCACACAAAACTGATGTGGGGAGAGGAAAATAGGGTTCCCCCTTGTTGTCAGAGCTGGGCTCTCTTGTGCTCCACTATTGCAGCCACACCGTTGGTGATTTCTGAGGCAAAGAGGTAGGACGGCTCTTTGGAGACATCCATTCTTTTCAAGCCATTCAAGTACTTGCACCAAATAGTTCTATGGCTAAACCTGGGAATCCCTTTGCTGAGCCAGCAGAAGCATCTGCTGGTCTTACCTGTGTGCTGGCAAATGACCATTCACCTGACAAGCAGCAACCACAAACGCTCCCAACATTCCACAGCAGTGCTAAGCTTTAAAGCATATGAATACATAGTTAAAAAAAACAACAAACAAACAACAAAAACTATGAGACCTGATACTTTGAAGAACGCAGGTCTTGGAGGTGCTTTCTTAACCAGGTGAAAGCTGGTGTTTGGCGAGAGCCTTTTTTTTGTGCGTATACATGGGGTACAGCTCACGTCGGGTGAAGGACAGACCTGGGCTAAGCATGACAGTAGCACTGCAAAATCTGCTCCATCTATAATCAGGTAGAGTGTCTGTGGGGAGGTAATTCCTGGAGCTACCGAAAGAAAGACCTTTGTGAGGCCTGGTTTCATAGCAGCATTTAAGGTTAACTGGCACACAGAAGCAGTTTTCTTTCTACACGCTGGGGAAAAAAAAAACAGACAGGAGAAGGAGGAAGGTAAGCTCATAACCCTAGAGTTACTGTCAGTGTTGCCAGGAGTATGCCAAAGGTGTGGCTTTTTTTCCTTGTGATCCCTTTAAACTGTGCTAAGCAAACCGCAAGCTGCAGCAACAGGGCTGGGGAGTCCCGCGTTACGCTTCCTTATTCCTGCATTACTGATTAACCAGAGGTAACCTGGCCCAGGATCCCCACTGCCAAGCTTCCTTCCCCGCAGCTGTTCCCCAGTTGCCCGTAAGCCAAACATGATGTCATTTACAGCTGTCCGAACCAGCATCCGTGTTTCTTTCCGCATCCGCTGAGGCCGCGTAGGTGGCTTCCACGCTGTGCCATATTCCATAGGTAAAATAGATGACAAATCCTGCGGAAGCCAAGGGGAGAGGGCACCATTAGCAAAGAGAAACCTCAGACTGACCAACGCAGGTTACACCAGGGGTAAGTCTGGCTATCCTGATAGCTAGCTTCTAGCAGACAGCCACTACTTTCCTCAGGAAAAAATAACATTAATACAGACATCAGTCTTTAAAAGACAATCTATCCAGGCCTCAAATGAGGGACTGATTATAGAACAAACTTCACATTCTTTCCAGTGAGTTCACTGTAGTCCATTCTGCAGAGAGCTTTCTCTCTCCTATTATTTGCCTACAGCCTCCATCTCGGTAAACATATCTGAAACTGATGTTAATCTTACTTGTTTTCATCATAACAAATCTCCTGGGCATTTCAGGCAATTCGGCCTTCTCCATGTGGCTATTAGGAGCATCTTGGGATGCAGATCAGCTCCTTCAGCTCCAGAAGCAGAAACCCCACCACCTGGACTGCAGTTCAAGGCCAGCCAATGAGAAATGCTGTACAGTCTCTTGTTGGTAACAAGACACATAGGATGTTCATGGGTTGTTGTTCTGTCCTCACAAAGGCTTCATGACCCTTGAATTTAAAACAAGGCTTGAGACACATTGCCTAAATGGCTTCAGTTAAGTCACTGATGTTGCCCAAGGATGATGAGAGTGCAGAATCTCTCTCTGGAAATAAATGTGTCGTTAACAAAATCTAGTAATTTTGAAGACAACTTTTTTTTACTCTCTCAAACTCACCTATGAGCATCCAGACTGCAAACCGTATCCATGTGCCTATGTCTAGCTGCATCATGAGGTAAACATTCACAAAAATACTCACAACAGGAAGAAGAGGCAAAAGAGGTACCTGAAAAAGAAAGAAGGATACATGACATCCACAGGGCAGATCAATGGGCAGGGAAGAACATCACATCCCTTGTAAATGGGCAGCAATGGCTGTTACCAGCTCTTCGGCTGCCAGGTCTGAGAAAAGGCAACGTTAGACCAAATGCAGGACATCAGTCCACCATGGGAGAGCAATGTGAATGATGTTATTCACACATTTTAAGAATGCTTGTCCTTGTTTTGTGGCCCAGAAGGAGGCAAGAGGCAAATTTTAGCAGCACTACTAAATACTTGTGGGGGAAAGAAAGGAAAACCAAGGACTGCATCATGACAGGCACCTACTGAAGACAGAAGAAGGTAAGGAAAATGTCAGAGGAGGGACCTGAGCAACGCCATCCAGGACGTACCGAGCTAATTAAGAAATACAGAGCAAATTACCCCAGAGCAGAAGAAAACCAGGAAATATTGTACGAGACAAGTGCAATTGTACCTAGAATGCCTTAATGATCTGAAGACACAAAGAAGAATGAGACAGTAAAGCCAAAATGCAAAAAGAGGAGGGGAGCACAGGCATGTACAGACAAAATCAGAAAGGACAAATTATAACAATAGAAAGGTTTGTGAATATGGTGAAACCAAGAGGAAAGTGAACCTCACTCCTTAGGAGAAAATGAGGTTTACAAAAAGAAACAAGACTGAAATTTTGTAGGCCTTTCTTAATTTAATCTTCACCAACAAAACCAACCAAACAAGAAACAACAAACAAAACAAACAAACAAACAAACCAAACAAACCAACAAAAACCACACATGGTGAGCAGATGTTCACATCATTAGAGAAAGGGGATGGGCACACAAATTAGAAAACGGAAGAATATTTTTCTAAATTAGGCTTTGTCAAGTCAGTAGGGACAAGTGAAATTTCCCTAGGTGGGTGAGTTATGTGCCCAGAGATCATAGAAGTGATCTCTGAAATATTAGTAGCCATCTCCGAGAGCTCTTGGCAGACTGGTAAGGTCTCCAAAGACTGGAGAGACAAATTACCTATTAAAAAGAAACACAGAAAAACAACTAGGGAACAAACCAGTCAGCCACAGATTCCCAGAGAGACTTTGGAGAAAAATCACTACATGGTCAGGTTGTAAATGCCTAAAGGACAACAAGGAGATAAGAAACAGCCATTACAGGTTTAGCAGTGACAGGTCTTTTGTTGTTGTTGTTGTTCTCAGACAGGGCAGTGGCTGAGCGGAAAAACGGGAAGTAAAACACCCTGAGTAGAAGGTAAAGAAATCTCCTCAGAAATAAGTTCAGAAAATAGTCTAGATAACAGTTTTCTGCTAAGTTTTCTGATCCTGGACATTTCTGTTTCCACTTCTGGGACCATAACCTCAAGATGAGCTGCAAACACTACACTCTGGGCAACTCTGCTTGGATTAAATAATTAAAATTGGAGAATTTACTGAAAAGGTGTTATTGAAGAGCAGTTAAAGTAAGAGCAGTTTGGAGGATGGGATTAGAATCCAGAACTAATTCAATAAATTGGGGAAAAAGCCTGAAACCAATATGATAGAACATGATTGAAGGATTATACTGGAGGAAAAAGACCCAACATCCCAGTGTTTCTTTAATATGGAAAGGAGGGTGTGCTTGAACAGGGCAGGAAAATGACAGAGTTCCTCATA
The DNA here is from genome assembly GCF_963082525.1 of Nesoenas mayeri. Lineage (NCBI taxonomy): Eukaryota > Metazoa > Chordata > Aves > Columbiformes > Columbidae > Nesoenas > Nesoenas mayeri. The sequence continues at coordinate 190,712,071 of NC_137541.1, read as the reverse complement.
ATTAAGGCTGTTTGGGAGACAAGAGTCATCCCTTGGCCTCCATGGGGACCAAGCAGGACATGAAAGTGCACTTTCTTAGAGCCTTTTAGTGAGTACTCCTTTGATCTACACACACAAGCTTACTTCTTGAGTTCTCTCTCCTTCTGTATCCAATATCTGACATGGCCCTTGAAAACCATCCCCTTTTCCTCTGGTCTCTGTCTCTTCCATATCCAATAACCACCTGCTTTCAAAAGCACTGTCCTGCCCTTCCCTTCTGGCCACATCTCTGCACCAGGTTCTGCCCTCCCATCTTCTCCTGGACTCCAACACCATTGACATTTCCTTCCAAGTCCTCTGCTGTCGCTCTGACCCGACCACACATGGCTCCCCCTCCTGATTCTCTCCTCCAGGCCCTCAGTTAATTCCCTCAGTCCTTCCTGTGCTGAACCTGGTGCGCTGCTGGACTGAGCCTTCCCACAACACTTGTGCCGTGCTGCATTCTACAGCAAAACACCTACATTGACATATGAGGTTAGATGCCAAGAGGAAACCAGACTTGGAAGCTGAGCTTGACTCTGGTAGGATGCACCTTTATGCACTAAGCGCAGATTGTGAGAGGTTACAGCCGCCCTAGCTGGAGAGCTCAAACCATCAGCCCTATTGGCAGCCCTGCACGATAAAGTACACATCACGCCGATGTTCTCTGCATGCCCATTTGGCCAAGTTCCCTCTTCTGATGCAGGCCAACATGCACATCCTCCTCCAACGCCTTCCCAAACAGCTCTTTTCAAGCTACACCTCCCAGGACACTCACCTTAAAGGAGAGCTTGGTTTTGCTTTCAGGCTGTTTCCATATAATGAAGCTGACAACAAGAACAAGGATGGCAGCAATAATCCATACAGTCTTTATCAGAATGCTTGGTTCAAGGGCAGTGAGGATACAGCTACCCACGATAAGGAAACCTGTGAAGAGACACCAAAAGCTTACTGATTCTGTTTTTAGGAACAGGGCAAAAAAGCCCCACAACCACAAGCAGGCAAAGCAGAATCTGAAAGCTCAACAAACAAAACAGCAACACATGAAAAAGCTAACTCTAAGGAATATGCCTTTCCCCCTATACACACCCACCTCTCCATCTGTGGATTTCTTTTCAAGTCAGAAATTTAACCTGTAGATCTTCAGATATTTTGGACAATACAAGAGCTCATTCAAATTGCAGCCAGCAGGCAAGCTTTCCCACCATGGTGGGTACAAGAACCTCCTCGCTGGCTCACTGCCCACTGCTTACCAATGATAAAGGTTGAGATGTTCACCACTGAGCCAGAAAATTTGGAAGGGTCTGAATTTGAGGGACACAGTATGGCTTTGAGGGAACATTTCTCCTCTTCCTCTGGCAGAAATCCAGCCTGAGACTCACTGGTGCTCACAGACTCGTTGTTATCCGTCTCCTCCGTTGTCCTAGCCATCTGGTATGCCAAATTAGGCTGCTCCGGCTGATACCTAGGAAAAGGGAAATGAAACAAAGAGCATATTGGTTTGGTGCAGGGTGCTGTTTGTTTAAAAGCCACACAGTCACAGCTGTGCCCCAGATCACCACAGCACCAGAACAGGCACACGGAACATCTACACTCTTCTGTTTCAGGGTGAAATACAAGGAATAATGTAATCATAACATGAGCAAATATAGTCAGCTATTATCACCTACAACTTGGTGATGCCAGTGTTCTAAATTGGACAGCGCTCTCTTGCATAAAACCTTATCATCCATGTCACCAAATCATGATGGGGTGATAGCAGTGAGGACTGGGGAATAAAGTGGCAGAGGGACGGACAGACAGTCATAACCAGGCCGTTGGGTTATCTGCAGCGGTTCAGCTCTTGTGTTTTGGCATGGAAGTGCTGAGCTAAGAGCTCAGCAGATATCACACCCTGACAGCTGCTGATCACACCCAACAGCGACATTCCTGGTGTCCCATCCTCCTCCATCCCAGCCTCTTCTGCTGGCACGTCTGCTGCCACATAAAGATGGAAGAAGTGAACAAAGAACAATAATTCTTTGTTCCATTTGTGGACAGCACCTCATTCAGCAGAGCCCTGATCCATAAAGAAAAAATGCTCTTCCAGACTCAGTTCTTTTTCACAGAAGGTTTTGCCTGTGACTCTCAGCCACAATCCTGACTAAAGGAAAGGGCCATTTTGAAAGACATCTTAAAATCGTTCCTGCGGGGATGTGTTTGCAATGAGGGCATTTGTGAAACTCTGCAAATTGAGAATTGCAGTGAAATCCTTGGTTCTAGGCACAGCAGCGTATTAGTGGTAGGACCTTATAGCTTTGGAAACAGTTCAGTTGCTACTTCATTAGGAGCCAACAGGGCAGTCAAACCAGTGCCCAGGCTGCTAGCTCTGCAAATCCAAGATGGGTAAAATGCTACACAATGGGTACAGCAACTTGCAAAAATAAATTAAGAAGCCATTTACAGCTGTATGGAGAAGAGAGGACTGGGAAAGCAAAGAACAAGTAAAAAGGGCAAGGAAAATCATCAAGAATTTTCAAGGGGAAGGGTGGAGAGCACAGGCAGAGAGCAATGGTCAGTGCTGGCCCTTCACCTCCTGCAAGACAGTTCTTAGTTCAATGCATTCGCTGTGAGCAGGCAAAAAGCCTCCACCACACTTTGAATAAGTAATTCAACATAAAGGTATCTTTTCAGTAACACAATCTTCAAAATACAGTCCTCATGGGTAAAGTGCTGTTGTCCATGAGGTGCCAAGCAATGAAGATACTCAATTTTCAGCTTAGGTTAGGGAAGATATGGGAGCTCAGCACTTCTGAAAGACATGTACTAAGGCACTGATCCTACAAACACATGCTCAGTTTTTTTTGCTGCTGCTGGACTTTATCTTGAATCTCCTTGCAAAAGTAAGACAACCTGAAACTGTATCCCCAGTGGGAACAAGAGTGATGACGACAAGACACAGGTATCCAGGACTATCCATCTCTCCTCCCTACACGCTGGTTTATCTCCCAGGGCATTCAGGGCTGACCACAGCAGGAGTGGCATGTACCAAGGGTTAACCAAGTTCAGAGGACCCCCTTGCAGATCCAGCTAACACAATGCTCCATGACCTTAAAGAAACAAGTTCTTCACATGCTTGTAGCTGGAGACATTAATGGTCTTACTGGGTCTATGGAAACTATAAGGGCATCTGATTGCTGTGTGGATTTCTGTCTGTGTGGTAAGACAGGGTGTTCCTACATCCATACCTCAGTACCAATACACAGGCTGCCACTAAGGAGTAAGCCAGGAGGGTCCCGATAGACATGAGATCCACAAGATCTTTCAAGTCGAAGAGAAATGCCATAATAGCTGCAGGAGGAGAAGGTGAGAGAGGAAAGAAGAATCAATAACATGGCATAACATGCACAACTCAGGAGAGTTAACAACACTGCAGCACATGTGCGACTACTGCTCAGGACCCAGCTGCGGAGCTCGAGCTGTTCTGAGATGGGGAGAGACAAGACTTGGTGCACGAATACCCTCAGCCTTGCAGGCTGTCCCAGCACAGCCTCACTCACTGGAACCAGAGGAACCATTTACAGTAAATGCCAGTCTGCTTGTCTCTCATGAGTGTGTTCACCCAACTACCAGCAATGAGCAGGTATTTAAACCACAGCCCCATTGACAGAATCCCCCAGAGCAGCTGCAGTATCTCTAAGGCCACCATTATCTCCTGGAAGTAGCCTGAGGGAACAGAGGATGGGCAACATCTCACTCCAGTGTCTTGGCTCAGCTGGGCTTGTGCACACAATGGGACCAAGCATCAAGGAGGGCATCTTGAGTTAGCATGCCTTGTCATGGGGCTTACCAGAAAAAAGGTACCGACTGCCATCCCTTAGGGATTACCCTGCTTATACACCCTCACCAGGCAGCCCCTGGCTCTACAGACCTTTGTACAAAAGCCTGCAGAGGGACAAGCAAGTAAGCAGAGGACAGACACCACAGTCAGACATGCAGGTGACGCCACTGGTCATATGGGAGTGCAGGATTCTCAGAGCTGAGCCTGGCCCAGCCTGTCCTCAACACATTGTCTGGAACCCAACAACCAACCCGACCTTTCCACTCAGCTGGCAAGTGCTGCCTCTGCAGCTTCGTGTGCGCTGTGGTCACAGGTGCTACAGACCACTCTGAGGAGACCTGAAGGGACTGCAAGGCATGTTTTGTTTACTTTATCTGGCTATTTTTTCCCCAGTCTGGACCCGAGGCCACCTGAAGAGGAAGATGCCAGAGAAGCAGCTGTGAGGAGGGTCCATGAGTCCCAGCGGCAGGAGCTGAGCTGCTTCACAGGAGCTCAGAGCGCATAATGGCAGCTCAGCACCAACTCCTCACCAAAAATGGCGTGTGCTCACACTGATGGCTCATCCCACATTTGCAACAGAAGTTTAAAGAGAAAGCAGCAAGACTCCCCTCTTTGCTGGGCACCACGACGAAGGGGGTGGCTGTTAGAAAAGGGTAAGCTGCTCATCCTTGCCACAGGAGAGTTCCAGTTCCCATATTCCTGGGGCCTGGGAGAGGGAAGGGGAGGATGGGACAGCTGCCAGCTTTGACTAAGTGATTAACAAACGCCTGTGCCACAGGGGCCATCTGCCGGTCTCCTGCTGCTCTGGCATCTTCTGCTGAACTGCTGCCCATGGGCAGCATGGTGTCTTCAGCCAAGCCAGGTCAACAGCCACAAGGATGCTGGGGCACCGCTGGCTGCCACCTGGCAGGGGGTTAATTATTTTTAAGGCTGGCAGAGCACACAGGGAGCGGACGTCAGCAACGAGCTCTGAGAAAGAGGGACAGGCACACAACAAGCTATTCGTACTCACCCAGCCCCTCCAAGGTATGCCCTGGGAACCCCTCCTGTGCAATACTTCTGAATAATAAGTGGGCTAAAGTCAGGCAGACTTAATTGCCTCTCGGATGAGCTTATGTATCCTTCTCACACATAAATGTAAGTATTTGGATCTTACCTGCAATGGCCCCTGATGTCACTGTTGCAATTATTGGAGTTTTTCTCTTCTCATTGACTTTAGCCAAAAATTTAAAGAGAAGTCCATCTTCTGCCATAGCATAAATTATTCGAGGCATTGGAAACATGGAGCCAAGGAGACTAAGGACACAGAAGGGGGAAATAATCTACTTATATCACCTCCTGCTGAGCACAGCCACATAAATGAAAACAAGTTTATGGCAGTACAAACACAGAACAGGTGGTTTTCATTCACTTCAGCTTCTCCTTCAAGGGCTCTCTTTGTACACCCACATTGCTGATAGCTGGCAACTGAGGTGCAGCTCTGTGATTTTGGATACCTAAACCTAGCCCTGGAGCATACAAAAAAGACTGATTTTCAGGTAGCAAAACACCCATAACTTCTATAAGCCTCTACGAGTTGCTCACCTAATTGAATATATCTAAGTTGATCTGAAACAGTAAGTCTCCAGAGTGCAGAAGAAGGTGACATATTCTTCCTCCAGCCTGCCCTGCCTCCCATACAGATGGCTGTCCTGCAGGCAACCTGCAGACAGACAGCCCTGGACATGCTAAGTCCCATATGCTCCAGAAGATGCACCCCACACAAGTCTGCTCTCCACTCCGCAAGCCAGGATGTCTTGCAGGAAAACCATGCTTGCCCTGCAGAGTTGCCTCCATGACTTAGTCACTGAGTCCAGATCTACATTTCAGAGATGCACCTGATAGGTCTGCTGCTAAGATGGGAGTTTCTGAAGTGATACTGGTCATGTGCATCTCTGAAATCTATCACAGGGTGAAATCCTGGCCCTTTTGAAGTCAATAGCTCTGAATTTCATCCCTAGTCCCAGCTTCTCTGCCAGTCAGGACCAAGACGAATCCAGTGAAGGCAAAGAAACAGTACACAGACCTGACATGCACCATCATTTAAAGGAACTGGAGATACACGTTTGCCTGGAGAGATGCACAAAGGAAAAGCAATGTCTCACCTCGTAGAAAGTGCACACAGGGAACCAACAGCCACCGCGTAGTTGGCTCCATCCCAACCCACATATTTGAAGGCATTGGGTAAAGGGCTATTGGTATCCAGCTTGTAATAAGGCATCATGAGCGTGAGGGCAGCTGACACACCAAAATAAGCCACAAAGCAGATAAGCAGAGATGCCACGATGCCAATAGGAATGGCCTTCTGAGGGTTTTTTACCTCCTCGCCTAGAAGAAAGAAATTGAAATATCAGCAAAACAATGAGCAAGAACTCTATCCCATCCTACGGCACTCTGGTTGGGGGTGTCAAAAGCAGTTGACTGTGATGCTGCTGATGGGCTGCCCCATGCACTTGGCCTGCCCCAGCCTGTTTGTTCCCACTTCTGCTGCTCCTATTGCGTCTTCTGACAAACCTTTGTGGAGGTCTTGTAAAATCAGGCACAGAAACAATCTGGATTAAAAATGTTTCTTTCCCCAAAAAGGATTATTTTTGCTGCCTACTACTCCTGCTATCCCACCGATGGTGCAGCCCCAAGAACAGTTCAATGATCACAAATGATGGCACAGATAATTATTTTGCATTTGTAGGACAAATATTTGGGTGACAGTTTCATTTAGCATCTCCACCAGAACAATTACACAGTGAACAAGGCACCATAAGTCCCCCATTCCAGGGAAAGGCAGACATTGTACAGCACCTGGAAATCATACGAATCTTTGAAAATTCCTCTTAAAAAAAGGACTTCCTCTAGTTTTTATGGATAGTTATTGACAATAAATTTGGGAAAAATGTTAAAAGAAACAGCTTTGAGCCTTCCTTGTTCTCCAAAGCTGCTCTTCTCTGGAAGCAAGAGCTCCTGAGGTTTGGCATTGCAGTAGGCTGAATCAATAAAAGAGAACCATACACCTGTAAATCAAAGTCAGATTAACATGCTTCTCCTCCAAAGAGAGGCTCTAGGGCTCGCTGGAGTAATGGAGCCAGCACTTCTCAGACTCCTTGAAACATGAGGCAGTACTGCTTTATTTGCCTTTGTGATGACCTCCTCCTCCCATGGCTCCAGATTTGAATCCACACAGTTCTTGACAAATGTGAAATTAAAGATAATCCTTCCTTTCTCCAGGGAACTTGGATTCTTCTTAGCCAAAAGAAATATGACAATGGTGATGATTTCTCTCTCAGAGGACATCTCTGAACCTTTGGTAACAAAAACTCACTCTTATTTTAAGGCACAGTTTTAGGCTGCAAATGACTCCCCAGCTCTCTCTTTCTCTAGCTTTTTACACACTCCAAGCCAGTGGAGCATCTTCAGTCGAAGGCACTGAAGAACCCTACTGCAGGATAACCTGTTGATTAAAAAGCATCGTCTGGAGCTACAGGTTCAAACTTCACGAGTCATATGAAACATCTGAACTTGGGCCTTCCCTGTTTGCTAACGGGTAAAAGCTGGTTGTGTTGCCTGTGGCATCTGATGTGGTTAGTGCCATCAGTGACCAACCATGAGACTGGGCCCTGCAGGCAAATAAGGAACAAAGTGTGTTTTGTGGGTTCTATGGTCTAGCTGCCTGCCACAGTAGCTACAATTCAACAGCTGAGGCAAAAGTATATTTTGCGCTGCAGTTCAGAGAGATGATGAATGCAGTGCCCTGAATTACTCATTATCTGTGCTGTGCAGCATTACTGAAAGCCAATCTACCAGCAACCGGGTTCACAAGTAGCATGAAGACATCTTCTCTCTTACCTGTAGTAGCAATGCAGTCAAATCCCACGAAAGCATAAAAACACGTGGCTGCACCAGAGAGGACTCCTTTCCATCCATAGGGCATAAACCCTCCGATACCATAGAGCATTTCTTCCTGTGTGTGACTAAAAGGCACGGCACTGGGTTAGAAGCCATCCTGCCTGGTTGGAAGTAACTACACTATTCATACAAAACCCAAAGCTGGAGTTTGAAGGAATACACTCTCCCTTTAATGCACTATCATACAAGTCCCAGGCATACACTCTCCCTTTAATGCACTATCATACAAGTCCCAGGCAAAACTGCTAAGCCCTACCCTGCTGCTGAGCTTGGACTGGCCTGCAACAGCCTGGGGAATGCACAGAATAAAAACAGTTCATGGTTTGTTCCCACCACCTGTTTTTTGCAGAGGATAAAAATGTCTCAGCTAAGGAAGGAAGAAAATAGCATTAATATTAAAATTCCTCTTCTAATATTACTGCATGTATGTAGACACATTCATTTAAACATAAGCTTTTGAAAAAGGACAACATGTAATTCTGAGAGCTGAAGTTGACAGAGAGCAATGCAGGGTGCCATGACTGCCTAAAATCCACCCAATCCTCCATTTTTAACTTCAAAATTACCTGTGCCAAGCTCATACCTCAACTGTGCTTGTGATCCTGAGGGAGGAGAGAAGCCTACATCCCTGATGCACCAAAGACCTCACCCAAAGTGCACTGAAGTCAACAGACAGACAGCCACTGATCCCAGTCCTCTCTGGATCGGGATCCCAGACCCATGTGCCTGTGTTGAGTCAGGTATAACATACCCTTCTGCTCAAGTGACTCACATAACTTTTTCAGGGAAAAGCCTTTGTAAAGATGAATTAAGTCAATTAAAGTAAATCTCAAATCTGCAAATCTTATTGGGGTAAGCATCTGAACTCTCATAGAAGCTCTGTTGAGACAGAGATGAAAACTGTCCTTTTATTTGCATAAATAGCACAAACCAAATGTGGATTGCTCTGGAAATAATGATAAAGTAAACCCCAGACAGATTTCACGAAAATAGTAAGTCCTACAGGTCAAAGAGCTACGGTTACATTTTGAAGCTATCACACTAATTGCTCCTTGCATGGGAATATCAGTAGGAAAGAAGGGGGGACCTTTCCTAAAGCAGCAATTTGTTCGCAGCAGGCTGTATTTTACAAGCCAAACTTGAACCATGCAACATTTACGAATCTCTCCAGTCTGGCGGTATTTAAAGACCTTCATTCTATGTTGCACAGTCTCAAGCAAAAAGGAACAGTCTTGTAGCACTGGCAACTCTCCTAAGCTCTTTAATTTTGGTCTTTAAAGGAAGAGAGGGTTTTGGCCAAATAGCAAAATGCCACTGAAAATGGATTTGTGATAGGCTTGCTGCAATGCATTAAAATAATCTGCAACTTGCCTGAGGCGTTTGGGACAAGGTGTCCAAAAGGTACACAGTGCCTCAAGGATATTGCCCAAGTGTCCAAAGAAACTACAGAGCTACACTTGCTCATGGCTTCAAACAGATGCCAGAGTCAGCCTTTGTGCAGCCTTGAGTACAAGGTTGTCTAAAAAGCTCTTTCCTCTCAAATCTGGATACTGTATCCATCATGAGGCTGGAAACAGTCCATTCTCCAGCACAGCTCATGGTGACACAGCCTACCCCCTACCTGTTTGCTTTCAGCAAATGCCCACCAAAACCAGCTTTGACTCCAAGGTGTTTGGCAAAGGAGGGATCCATCCTGTTCACCAGTTTTCTGAATCACTCCACAAACCCTCCCATAAAACTTCCCATCGAAAAGGCATCAATTTCAGAGCTAGGAAGAAAAGATCCAACCTACTTGTTTCCGTAAATGCCATGGCTGGTGTTGTAAATGTCCTGTTCAGTCAGCTGCCAATTTTTAATAGACCCTTTCACGAAGCCGGAGACCACAACAAAGCCGAGGACGAGGATGTTGATGCAGGTGAACACTTTGTTCACTAGGGCAGATTCCTTCACGCCAAAAATTAAAAGCCCTGGGGAAACAATGGCAGAGAGGCAGTCAGGTATTTCCCTACCAGCAGCAGGCGCTGGGGCTTGCAGGGGTGACCCAGCTGCCGTCATGCTGTGCTCTGCCCACCTCATCACACTTCGTTTCTCCACAAAGCCAAGTAGCTCAGGTAAATCTGGATTAACTCACCCAGAAGGAGGACAGGGACTCCAGCCCACACATTACTACTGCGGGATGCGACACCTTCCCACCCAGCATGTCCATCTGGCATGGGCCCCAGGTAAAGTGCTTCACTAACACAGCTCAGCTGATCCAGCGCTTTCAACAACAGCTCTGGTCACCCCTTGATGACACCTAGTCACAGCCAAACTCCACTCAGAGACCTGGAGAAAGCACCCCAGGTGGTTTTCCATGAAGGAACATTGTCTTAGAGACCTTGGCCACATGCAGAAGTTATGAACAACATTCAGCTTTCCTTAGAAGCAGGGGAAAATACGAGAAGAGACTGAATCCAGGGAGGCAGCTGCTTCTAGTGCTGAAGATAGAGAAGAAGGTGGCATCTTGGGAATCCTGCTCCCATTTAAATCAGTAGGACCTTTGCCACTGAGCTCAGCAAGAGCAAGATTTCAGCTTGTGGTCTTAAGAGCAACCATCTGAAGAACAGTTTTACAGGCTTTGGCAACAAGCATCTCACTGAGGCACCGCCTGGCATTCAGAACAACAAGTTCCAGTAACTTACTTTTGCTCTTCAGGTGCCTGATTTTCAATAACCCAAACCTGTAACTCAAATCTAAGAAAGGTAGCTGAGGGAAAAGGTAAAGCACTTCACATGGGGATGAAGGAGAAGAGAAGCACGACAGGGTGTCCTTATTGCTATTCCAAGGCACTGCAAGGAGAGGGGAGCAACCTGTGGACTCACCTTTCCTTCTTTTATAGGAAATAAGCTGATACAGCCACATCAGGGAAATGTTAGATAAAACTGCATATCTGCCCAGGAAACCTTATAAGGTACCTTGGAGAAATCTGAAGCTCAAGATGGTGCAAGCAGAAATAAACTTGTAGTGCTTGTATTGGGACAACAGCTCCCATTCAGCAGATTTTTTGTAGAAAAAAAATGGTTTGCATTTTTATTAAAATCCAGGGAATGTGCTCCATGCAGGGCAACACAGATATCAGTAAACTGTATAGTTTTACACCTCGGTAATGCTTAAGTGAAGAGTCCTAAATTATGTAAACTGTATCTGAAGTTGAAGACCAGATTCTAATTTGAAACTAGAGCAACTCCTATTATATACAGAGGAACGAAGAGGAAAATCTCTCCCATTCAGAAGCAGTCCTAAAAACAGACGGCTGCTATCAACTTCAACAGTCCTCAGTATAGTCCTGGATCCAACCGCAAACCCAGATGCCAAAGCATCCCTTGCTCACGAAGCTTGTCCATGTGAGCACAGGTTACGCTGTTAGATGGTCATCCTGATCAGAGTGGGAAATGTTGAGATAACCTTGTTGGGGTGACATTGCAGCTTCTGTGTTCTGGAAGCCGCAAAGGAGTACACATGAAGCATAACTTCTTAAATTTGTGTAAACTTGGCAATGCTTTGCAAGATGCAGTTGGAGCAGAGGTTCAGAAGGGTTTTAATTTCACAAATTTTCCAAACTTTTCCAAATCCTGACCAAAGCCTTGGCACATTTTTAGAAAAAAAGAGGACCTGACTGTTTTTTACACATTTATTCCTCTAGAGTCTTGCATTCACTGCTGCAAACTGGAGCCCAAATATATTAGAAAAACAACCAAAAAAAAAAAAACAAAAAAAAACCCAAACCAAACAAACACCACCAAAAACCCAAACAAAACCAAAACCAGTACTACATTAAGTTGTTACTGAGTCCCATATTCTTTTTTCTCATTTTCCTGATTCCAATGCATGGAAAACTGGCAGATTATACAAGGGGAAATAATTGTGACAGAGCAACACAATGTAATTCTTGTGTAATAGGATTTGTGGAGGGAAGGATTAAACTTCCACACCTGATTGAGAATAACAAGTCATCTTTTCTTTTTTTCCTTACATAAGATTTGATTGAGGGTTTTAAAAGTGCCTCAAAAAATACCAAGAATGCTGCCCTATAATTAAAAACCTTGTAAACAGGCTATGCCCCATGCTAACACTACAGCAGTGACACAGGTCAGTCCAACACTTGTAATTAAAATAAAAAAAGGTCTTCAATATGTTGTTCAAAGTAAATGAGGACTTTGTGCCTATTCCAAAAGCAAACAATGAAATTACAGTAATGGGAGGTCCAAGACTCACAAACCCTCCAAGGTTTTACCTGTTAGGATGATGATTATCACCACGGCGAAGACATCTGGGTATTTTGCTAGCACTCCGGGAGCATCCATTGTCATGTATTTTTTACAAAATTCTTCAATGTGCTGGCCTATGATTTCATCAAATGTCGCACTCCAGGCTCTGGCCACGCTCGAGGTTCCTACCAGAGGACAGAAAGGATGCAGATCACCTTTCATGGCTGGCACAGGTTCCAAACAGGTGTATACCTTGCATGGCTTTTGGCCACGGAGGACCTCAAAACAACCTTGCATGTGCTCCCTGGGTGCTGGGAGCAGCTTGTCCTTGCAGATCCAGCCCGCAGCCTGTACTGCAGAGCCTGGGCTCTGCTTTGATGGTAACGCACACAGGTGGTGGGTCTCAGACTCCTACTCAGCTGACAAGATTAAAAAAATCCTTGCAGTGGTTTGGCTTCTTAGTAAACCTCAGCTTTGCCTTAGATACTGCTTAGACTGACCTTTTTCTTACACCTTCAGCAGCCTGAACTTCCCCCAAACCTGGTAATTTCTGCTACTACAGAGGTCTGAGTGACATGCTGGCAGAAGTCCCTGGCAGCTCTGGCTGGGTGGTTGCAGCCCAGGCAGAGGGACTTTACCGAAGCCAGACAGGCTTGGGCAGCACGATGCTGGAGCACCGCAGCCTGGACCGCAACACCCACCCAGCTCTGTAGGCTCTGATCTCCAGCTACATGCAGGTCTGCTCCAACCTAGGCTGCTAGAGTATCTGAGCAGGATAAAGACTGAGCTATAACCTGCAGGTTATCTGAGCCTAAGTCAGCCTATTGCAGGACACCAGTGATGATCCCACGGCAAGTAGCACGACTCCTGCCGGCAGCAAGTGCTTAGACTGACCCCTCCGAGGCCGCTGTTTGCTGTGGTTCCCCAGAGCACCAAACCACATACAGCCTGCCAGTGTGAGGACTGAACCTGAGGTGTCAGGATGACCAAGTCTGGGCCACTGTCTGGGCCAGAAGAGTCATTTCACAGAACAGAAATAGTAACAATGAAGAGTTACCACCAGACAGTGACAGCACTGTGTAAAATAAATCGGTTTGGGTAACAGCAAACTTCTTCCTCTCCTGCATTAAAGTGGCTATCATTACACTACCAATGTCTTATATAGTATACTATATATAGCAGGATCTAATTGCATGATATAATTACTACTGTACATAATTACCTAGTTAAAAAAAGAAGTTGCTTTGGTTTGGGTTTGCAGAGCAGTTCCTCAGAGGACGCAGTCAGGGGCCCCATTCTACCTGGAAAAGTTTGTCCTGACACGCTCACCTGTGAGCGGCTGTTCAGGTCCCAACTGCAGCACCTGCAATTGTGTCAAACCACATGCTCACCTGCAGCTAATTTCTCTGCAGCAGTGCTGGGCAGCCCCTGCAGCAAAGCTGGGGACACTCACCACCCCATCCAGCTTTGCAACAGTACAAAAATAAGCTGTACAACAAACAGACCCGTTTGGAGACTCTTCTGTTCACTGAGACAGCAAGGTGCACAGTGTGAATGCTTTAAAGAGTAGTGACATCGGTGCCATCAATTTAATTTTGAAAAACTCCAAAAGTTATTGTATACCACATCACAATTTTTCAGCTTAACTTTGGCACAATTTGAGGGAAGAGACTATTTCTTTAGTACTGTTTTTTTTTTTTTGTCCTGGCTCTAATATTTTATGTTCTAGTACAGGAACAACCTGTGTTATATTAGATGTCAGTTGTTTGGATGCCAGTTCCATGTAACTATCAGCCATTTATCCCAAACTCGCTGTAACCAACAGCCTTGAGGGAGTGGGGGCAATCTGACATTCTTCCAAGATTGCAGACACCTGGATAATATTTTACTGTTGCTAGAGTGTGTGGTGCAAAGACATTTGGCTTGTATCCGGGAGGATTTACTAATTCTGGGTCGGCATAACCTCACCAGATGGAGCTGGCTCCCTCCCGCAGCGCACAGCTCCCCGGGGAGCCGCTGAGCTGAGGCACAGGACACACTGCGGGAACAGGCACAAGCTGGGAGGTCACCACGTGTCCCGGGAAACCCCAGCAGCAGCTTCTCACCAGGGATGCTGTTACTCATCGTATTACCAGCCCCTTCCAGCTTCTAGTTCCTGAAGCGCCTCCCACAGTATGGCACGGTTTCCCAAACCCACATCATCCCAGAAGAAAGTTTGCATCAGATCCTGGTCCCAGGCACCTTCCTCCTTCTATCTAGACCACAGCCAATGAGTTGCACACCCATTTTTGCTCATCACCCACCTTCAAGACCCCACACCAGTCTTCCTCCAAGCCAAGTTACTTGAGTTAAATATAAGCCACCCATCCCAGGACCCCAGGATTTCTTTTTCCACCCCCATAGTACTTTCTGAACAGATGTCTGAGAACTGCAGCGTGAGAACAAGAAGTTGCCTGTGCCCCTCACAGGTGCAAGCTCCCACCACTCCACCTGGTTCCAGTGGAACTGAGTAGCACGTTCTGCAGCATCACTGAGAAAAAAATTGGCTTTCTGCCCCTCTCAACCCCCAGCTCTGAATGGCAGCGTGTGCCTGCCAGCCTATCTTTCTCCTCCACACCCCCAAAGCTGTTGGGAGTTGTCCTTGCTCACAAGAGGGGCAATTAGCACGGGGAAAAAAGGCTGGGTAAGATAAAGAGGCCTGCTAGAGCTCGCATCTTCCCACAGTTGCTCTTCCTGCTTAGCCGGCCTTCCTCCCAAATTAAGAGGAAGCCAGTTGCAAATATGCATTTCTGTCACAGGACTGAATTTAAAGTAACAAAGTTGTGTTTGAATATGTTCATGGATAATATCTGCTTATTTTTCACTGAATTTTCCACCTTGTGATAACACAATGAGCAGCCAACTCTGAAATACAAACCAGGGGAGTGCTTTAAAAGCCATTATGAGACCAAAAAGGAAAAAAAAAACAAACCCCAAACCCACAAAACTCAGAAATACCAGCCTCGGCCCAGAGCCTGGGAATGTAACATTCAGTATGTAAATCTCTTCATCACGCACTTGCAGAATCAGGTTTCGGGACAGCATCCACAGCTGTGTCAGTCATTTTGATGGTCCAGTATCATGCTGGGAAGGTCCAAATAACTAACTAGATGAGGAACATGAAGGAGACCATTTATCATTACCTTTCTGAAACAGAAGATAAATTACCAAGAAGTCTGTTCAATTTTTCTATGTGCAGCCTAAACAGAGTCCATTTTAGAAGTCTGGAGGAAATTGTACGCCTACTTTTTTTAAAAACTATTTTTATCCCCTCCTTGTAGTGAACCTGATTTATAAAAGAACTGTAGGACTCAGATTTCCTAAAGAGATGAGTTTAATTGACTCTGGCTTTTCATCCTCTCATTTCTTACTAAAAAAAAAAAAAGGAAGACAAAAAGGGATTTCAGGTAGCACACAGAGAAGAGCCAGCACGATCTCAGACAAGCAGCCACTACACCACTATATAATTCTTGACAAGATCTTACCCTCCCCAGCACCATGGAAACTAATCTCCAAGGTAACACTTGGACACCCCATAAAATGCATTTTAAAAAAGTAATAACAATTTAGCATAACATCCATTTTCATTTTAACTAGCAAGTCTTCACTCTCAACTGACAAGTGGGTTGCAGCCTTAGTTACAGGCACGATGACAAGAAGCATGCCCAGAATGTGCCTGAAAAGACACAAATCCTTAATTAGCAAAGTGTGGCTTAGTTTTCATGTATCAGCTGAATTGTACACTGCATGCTCTGAGCTTGATCCAAGGCCTCTCCTTGTGGGAGCCAAGGGCTTAGAAGGGATTTGGTTTGGACGTTTCAGAGACTGTGAACCTGCAGATCACCCTAAGCTTAATCCTGCAGCCACTCACAAGACAAAACCCTGATCTCAAGATCCTTTAAACACGTCTCAAAGGGACCAGAAATTAATCCTTGATCAGTCGGGAGTACAGATGCTGCTGTGTAAAAACATCCTTCCATCAGCGGCTTCTTTCTCAGCAGAGGGGACACGCTTTTGCTCCCTGACAAGTGTGCAGCAGCCAGGGGATCACAAAGGGGTGACGTGGAGATTCAGAGGAAGCAGCATCAATAATCCAGCTTCAGGACAAACCCTGAGCCCGCAGCACATCACTCACCTTGCTGACTGACAAGAGCCACCAACAGCGCACCCAGAGATGAGTCCCAAAATCCCTGGTGAGTGCAAGAGCCAAGCTTCTATTTTCTAACAGTAACACAAGCGACTAAACGAGGCTGATCCTACAAACCAGGATGCCGTCCTGGACTAAAGCCAAGGTCTTGCAGCACACGCACCATACTTACCGATAACATAGGAGAGGATTAAATTCCAGCCTGTGATGAAGGCCCACAGCTCACCAACGGTCACGTAGCTGTAGAGATAAGCTGATCCTGTCTTAGGAACTCGAGCACCGAATTCTCCGTAGCAGAGTCCAGCCAGCACAGAAGCCAAGGCAGCAATCAAGAAGGAGATAACAATGGCAGGTCCTGCATTCTCCCGTGCCACGGCTCCAGCCAGTACATAGACACCGGCACCCAAAGTGCTGCCTACACCCAGAGCCACCAAGTCAAACGTGTTAAGGCATCGCGAGAGCCGACTCTCTTCTCGAGTGCAGTCCACATTTTTCCGGCGGAGAAGCTGGTTTCCAAAATTAAGGATTTTCTGACACTCCATCTTTGTGTTTGGGCCTGCAAGAAAGATGCTGCATCATTACCTGGACCAGGACACCCCTCAAAACAGCATCACTGTACAGTTACATCACTACAGCCCGGTTACATTTCACCAAGCATATCTTCCCTCTTTCCACTTTTTTTACACAGAAAAATGCCTCCTTTGGTACTTTACCTAGAGTTAGGAATGAAACTGGACAAAAATTAAGCATTTTTTTTGCTTCCCACTCCCTCTCACGCTGTGAAGCCAACGCAATCCCACAGAGACACAGCAGGTCCCCCCGCCGCCAGCTCCCACCCTGCTCCACAACAACCCATTCCACAGAGAAGGGGGCAAGCCAAAGCCACAAAGCCTGTCTTTCAGGTTTCAGAGCAGTTTTCTAGGCTGCAAATTAAAAAACTAGACAGAGTTTCACAGAGAGATTAGTTATACATATTTTTAAAGTCTCAGGGTGAACTAAGAACTGAGTATTACATCCCAGAATAATGCACCACACGTGTCACTGTACCTAGAGCTGAACACGACCACGTGCCACAGTCAGTGACACCATTTGCAGCCAAATAGACCCGCTGGGACATTTCTCCTCTCTGAGCCCCAGCTCCAACCATAGGCAGCAGCACAGGCTGCTGTTGCCTACAACTGCACAGGCTGAAGCAGATACAGTTTAGGAAAAAGGACACGGAGAATTGAATTTTATTTAGGGTGGTTACATAAGGCAGAGGCTGAAGCAATTCTGCATTTCAACAGAAATGAGAGCACAGTGGGGTTCCCTCAACCTCCCTGTCCCACCCAGGACAGCAGCACAGCAGGACGGGGGTGTTTAATGAAACTGTAGAGTGGGTTTCCAGCCATGGTCCCATTTCAGCAACTGCACTATTTCTGTGTAAAGACCTGCAGCAGCTTCAGTGTGCCAGCAGCTCAGGTGCAGCTCCCCTGCATGGGGCTCCACGATGGGATAAGCAACAGGATAAAGAAAAGCCCTCTCTGTGGAGGGATCCCTTCGGAAATCCTTCTGGAGTTTCTTTTCCCGCGAGACACATCTCTTGCAGTGCTACAGTATGGGAAGATTTTGTTACGCAACTTAATCAACTGTCTGCATAGGTATCCACTTAACACAGCCAGTAACAGCACTCATTAAAAGCTACAACTGGTCAAACCAGCATGGTCAGCAGCCGAGTCAGCTCCTAGAGGAGATCCATGGAACCAGTGCCATTAGAGAGTCTGTCCCTTCAAGATTTATATGTCCTTGGACACGAGGTATAGAAGGTTTGTCTTACTCTTTCTGAAAAAAATTAGCTATGTTGCTTCAAAATTGTCCTTGCCCTTAGATACTGGCTAGAGCGCTCCTCCTCACAGCATTACCCAAATCCATGAGTGCAGCATTAGAAGGAATTTCTTGCTTTTTACACTGCCAAGTCTACCCCAGTTGTCACAGGCAACCATGGTGTAACATCAGACCTTCCCTTAAAAATTTCTAGAAGCCTTATCTCCACTGTTGGAAAGCTCCATCAACACTCCCCCATTATCCAGCCAAAATGCTTTAGTAGGCAGCGTTGCTCACATGCTCTTGTGCCAAGAATGGCTTTTCCCTGCGCAGGTGATTACCTCAGTGTACCTTTATATATCTGTCATAACCTCTCAGGCTGAATTTTGCAAAGGTAAGCAATCTAAGCCCCAAAGACACAGGCAGTGCCTTGCAATCTGCAACTGTTCACCTCTGAACCATCCTCTGAGCAGCAATATATCCCATTAGCACCCTTCTAACTGTTGCATCAAGAGGAACTACCAGAAGAACCCACAAGAGCAGCCACTAAGAACTCCAGTGGGTATTTCCTCTACCAGTGTCTGTTTTCCTTCTTTCCTTTCCTGACTTCTCACTGAAAAGTCCCTTTTGCACCATGCCAATTTCCTACTACTCCTCATCTTCTTAAATAACTTACTGTGTGGCACCCCATCAAAAGCTTTATTCAAGTCAAAAGAGAGAGATATCATTCTTCACTTTCAGCTTAAAGGTAAAAAAACCCAATAGTCTCCCACCTCTCCTGTGCCTCTTACTAAATGAAACTGGCAGTGGAATTTGCCAGTCTCTCACAGGTAACCTCACTTATCTCTTTGCTCTTCTCCAGTCAATGGGCACCACCTCCAACTTCAACAAAGGTTTCATTCTGCTGGCTCACCACCATTTTCATGCCCTGGTTCTTTCTGATTACCTATCCCCGACCCTCCTCTTTGGAGTGTTGCTCCCACTGGCTGTAGCCATCTTCCTCTGCCTACACTCAGCCATCCCACCTTCATCCCAGTATCATCATCCTCATCCAGAACTGGGCAGTTGGATAATATGATGCTCTCCACAGCTAGATGTTGCCACAGGACCTGCTGGATTGCTCCTAATTCAGACACACAGAAAAACACATACTAAAATAAAGCAGTGTTGGAGGATCTGTAACAAAGCATGTTCTTCACCTTGAATGAGCCTACAGCGGAAGAATTCAGTGTAAATACGGGAAGATAACACACTAAGAAATTTAATCGGGTCAGCTATTAAATCAAGTGGTTCAATTCTGTCACCATAACATCAGCTACAAAATCAAAAATCCTTCTCATTTTTTCAAGACACCAGTCACAAACACTGTTTTAAATCCCTTTCTCTTGGCCTTATGCTAACTCCCCTACTATGAGAAAGCAATTACAGCTGCAGGAACAAGGCTGAGGGTGTGCAAGTCCCACTGTGTCAGGAATTGCCTCATCCAGCAACAGCTCTCAGACACGCTCCCGAGAGACATGGATTCAGATTGCTGGAGCAAGGCAGGATTCCGGCCAATGTTACGAAACTCTCATTTGGTGAACCATGGGAATTCCCAACATATACACAGGGGGAAAACTATTTTCTCCCTTCAGAAGGAAGACAGATCTGTTTACCCAAGTGTATTCACATGTCAATTTGCTCATGTAGTCTCCTTCCCACTTGAGCCTTACCCAAATCCTTGTCAGCCAGGAGTGCTTTCAGCTGGACACCTGCCCACTTCCTCAAATGCAGAGACAGGGCAGTCCTGAACTTTGAACTGGGGTAAAACGACAACAAAAGTGTTGCACTGGAGCATCCCCTGTAAATTTAATTGCTTTCTAGGATGAGTCCTTGGCTTTGGTTAACTCCTCCCAGAGTGATGCAGAGATCCCACTGATGCCTGCATCTTACGAAGACCACTGGGGCTAACTCATCCACCCTGGCCAGTGGTGGTGGTGCTGGCTGACACTCAGTCTGGAGCTCCAGGAAATGAGGATGATCCCAGTGCTGTGCACCAAGAAAGAAATGCTACAGAAGATACAAAAAAAGCCCTCCAAAAAACCCAAAGAAATCCTTGCCATAAACTGCAGCCAACTATGAGCAAGGTACCCACAGAGGATGTGTTGATGGATTTATTTTCCAAAGCTAGTCTGAAAGTCAAGACCAGTTTGACTCAGAACTAAACTCTGGATTTCAGGACAAACACAGGTTTATTCTGCAGCACAAAAACATAGAGAAATACCAAAGGACTGGTGGAAACCAGTTTGCTTCTTGCTAAGTCAATATTTACAGTAAGATTTAGACATTCAAAGGCCTGAACAGAGGAGTTAGAACAACACAGAATAATATGGGAGGGTCCCAGTTGATGCTATTAATAAAGACAGAAAAAGGAAAGCAGTGGAGAAAATGGCCCAGCTCAGTGAGAAGCTGAGCAATGAGCCAGGGAGGCCTGCAGAGATGCTGTGTGGAAGGGCAGGGCTCAACTGGCCTTTGCATGGAGGCCATGGGCAGGCCTGGAGGGACCCCTGAGGCTCAGCTGGATGAACTGTGGTGGGATACCAGAGAAGCTCAGAGGAGATCCTCCAGAGACATTTCACCCTGGGTGAGCTTACAGGTCCAGGCCTCCCCAAACTCCAGTGACTTACGCATTGTTTTGTGTTCATTGGGGTTTACACCTCTGAGTTGATATTAACCTTGCTGAGCATCCTGGGTTTCATCATACGAAGTGCTGAACATTTCTAACACTGAAAAACGAGGCGAAGGAGGAAGGTGTCTTGCAGGGTTGGACCATGTAATGTGCAGATGGAAAAGGTTTGTGATGTGCACTCACTCATTAAGTGGGTTTCTACAACACCTACGTGATGGGAACGGGGCTAGCTCTAAGAGCTAGGAGGTGCTAACGATACGCTTGCTTGCAGTGTGTAAGTAACCTACTGTCCCCACAGACCTCAAAAATCTCTGAGGAGCTTCTCTGTGGTGAACAAAAACAAAAGGCAGAGGGGTCAGGCTGTGCAGCATGACATTATCTTTGTCTATGAAGTGACTCCAGGTGGAGGTGGAGCAAGGATCCCCACAGGGGAGAGCCGTTCTCCCTCCTTTGACCACCACTGACACCCAAGGAGCTGCAGGTGCCAAGACTCTTCCAGTATTTGGCCCAAGGCCTTTGCTTCAAAAACATGCTGCCTAACAATAAAGGTAGACTTTCCTACCTGGTCACTTAACTAAACCTGGTGTTTGGCAAAACAAACATGACTCGGTGTTGCAAAACCAATGGAAGTTCTATCTCTGCACTGAAAATGAAGGCGGATCTGGTACCCAATGCCCTCCTTTGCCACATGACATGACAAATCACTTCTTGGTCCAGAACAGGGCTGGGGAGGGGCAACATCCCCAGGAGAGAAACAGCCTTTTGCTGCAAGGATGGAGGATCAGGGCACCAGCTTGGCAAGGTCTTTGGCAGTAAGGGATTGTAGGATTTATTAATTAAAAAAAAAAATCTAGTGAATTATTTCAAGCTTTTATAAAAGCCAAGAGTATCCCACAAAAAATATATTTCAAAATTATTTCAGTTTGAAGCTCCTTCAGGCATACTTACAGGTGTTCCCAGCTATACTATGGCTATCAAGAACAAAGCAGAACTGCTTTTTGTGGATAATTTGTTTAGAACAAGGGCTATTTAATTATGACAGACCTAGAAATTAAAGTCAATGTCTTGCAGTTGGCTTAATGCCAGCAGACAGCGCTCTTCTGGCTGATCTCAAGATCAAGATATCAACTGCATCCTGCCCCAAAAGCATCAGAATGTCTGCATGTCTCTCTTGTGAATAAAATATGTCCTAGAGCCCACAGATCACAGCGGAGGAGCTGGGAGCAGGGCACAGGACCTGCACTGCAGCCGTGTTCTCTGTCCCTCACACACAGCACAGCCCATCTCACAGATGACTGACCATCATCCTAAGCATCTCTCACATGTTTTCATTGCTTTTCAAACAGCAGGTGCCCAATCAGCCTTTCCAGTTTCAATTACATTCACTGTAGCTTGGCAAAAAAACCTTCATTAAAGACAAGTGGGATTTTTTTCAGAAGAACAAGCTTTTGGTTTAGTAGGATGCAGCACTGGGGCTTATACCTCTGCTCAAAACCTTTCCTCTGGTACCATTTGTTACCTCCGCAATTGTATCAAAGGGTGATTTTGGCAGAGATTATGATTTTTCCCTCCTTAGAAGTTGGATCTGGCTGTGATCTCACTTTCTGAAACACCCGTTCTTGCCTTTGAAGTAAGGAAACGTGTTCTGCGCTGGTTCCTCTCACCCCCACTCCCAACCACACTTGAAACGATAAGCCTTCTTTTGAACGTACAGTCAGTACTCCTGTGGCATAATGCAGCCCTAATTACATAAAACAATATAAATTATCCCAGAAATATTATCATGTGGTACATAACCACCTTCAAGTTGAGGAAACTTGATCTGAACGAGCACAGATTAGTTTTGTTCTGCATGCACTGAGCCCTCATCCCTGCTTCAGCTCCCGTTTCTCTGATGAGAAACACAGAGCTGCAAGCCCTGGCCGCTCAGACCCTGGGTAGGAAATGGCTTCACCCCAAGGTTCTAGAGGTACCGTCATGTTTCAGCAGGAGTCGAGGGCTTTGAGGGCAGTGGGAAGCAAAGATGCACCTCAATAATTTAGCAGAGTGGACCCCGATGCAGGGGCCACATCCTTGGGTGAAATCCTGTCCCACTAAAGTCGATGGCAAAGCTCCCACCAACATCAATAGCAGACAAATTCCACCCACTGCTACTGGTCCTTGTCTTTATTTACAGCACATTTTATGTTTGTTACTTTTGTTCCCTGTCCAAATTCTTGTGCCTTGACTGTATTGTATTTTCAAATAAAAGAATATATTCTTCCTCCTCTTATCTAATGGTTAACATACCTATTATATCAGGTTGATAGATTTCCTTCCCCATTAACAACATTTTAAAAGGGACATTCTTCAAAACAATCCCATAAGAAAATAAGCAATCTTGCATGGGGTTAACAGCAAAAAGTAAACCATAACAAACATCTGTGCAGCTAAACATAAAACACCATGTGTAAAAATAAGCTGACAGGGCACCATTTTACATAAGCAGTACTATCGCTTCCTAAACAACTACAATTTGTTTCAGCTTCTGGAAACCACTCCTTATCTATTTCAAGGCCTTGCTGCTCCTGAGAATTTTCTTCTTCAGTTTCCAGAAGAGCATAAAATTAAAGCTGATTATACAGAACAAGGAGTTTTCCATTAGGGAAAGAAGAAAACCCAATCCTGACCCTGCTGCGCATCCAGTGAACTCCTCAGGTATCTCCTCAGAGGAAGTTCAAACAGAAATCTATCAACGTTGTCCCACATATGCTTATATTGATTTTGAAACACACGGAAACTTCTACTGCCATCAGTGCCTCCTCTCACAGCAAAGTGATGTCCTATGAGCAGTTCTATTTTTCCTCAGCATCCTTTTGGTCTTCAACATATGTATCGCCCATACAGCTGCACTAGCACTGCTACTAGTCTACAGAACAAAGAACTTGTGCTTAAGCCATGTTGGCATGTTTAGCAAACAATGTGGAATGGGTTTTGCCCTGTATTTTTAACTTAAACATGGGTAAGCTCCCCAAACAAGCACATAGTAATGATGCCAGCTTTTTGATCAACACACATGTAACAAACCCATTTGGAAGCCCTTTTCCAGAGGCTGATTTTGCTACTTCCATCCCTAAGGTCGCATCATTCACAGAGAAGTCCTACACAGAAAAAGAGGAGGTAGAAAACCTCAATTCTTACTACTGCCACTAGCATTACAGATATTTTGGCAGTGTCAGATTTGACTGTAGAGTCCTAGATGCAAAGAGGTTATGTTTTAAGTGACCAAAGCAGAACCACTCAGTGCTTTTAGAGCCATCATTCGGAAACACACTGAGGAAAGCCAACAGCTGCTGCCTGTCAGCCCTGGGCATGATCCATTACAGTAGAAAGCAGGAATTGTGTCAGACGTGTCCTTCCAAAACACCTTGCCTTGGAAAATCTCTGATGTTTTGTTAAATTACGCTGCAACAAGTGACAAAGCAGAGACAAAGACAGCTACAGCAGATGCTGAGTTTTCCCCCTGAACATCTATCTCAAAACTTCTAGAAACAGAAGCAAAAGGACGTGGTGTCAGACCCCAAGGATTTGTCTGGCTGTGTCCCCAAAGCTGCTGCAAGCACCCCCAGCAAACGTACTGGCAAAGGCCGGCAGCTTCAAGAGGACACACGTGGGACAAGTGCTGAGAACCAGCTCAGGGGCTGTGGCCATAGCTGTTCACAGATGCCTGTCACCAGGAAAAAGGCTGATGAAAATAAAGGCATGACCATGCCTCAGCATTGGGTGAAGCTGCAAGATATCCCAACAGGGCAGGGGTAACAGCTCAGAACCCCATTCAAAAGCCACCCAAGTAACTGCAAATCTTTGCACTGGTTTCACTATATGTAAAGGGAAGCTGTTGTGCTCAAGTATTTAACCAGGCAAGGAAACTCTTGCCTGTGTGCTGTTAAATTCTTCCCTTCTTGATTGTCATTTTTTTTTTTTTCACGTGTGCCTATGTATGCATATATCTCAATATGCATTATAGGAAGGTACATTTACATCAGTGTGTGTATATACAGGTACTAAGTGCTACATTCTTTGTCAATTCTATCATTAAAAAATAAGATCAGCCACTAGCAAGGCACGTGCTACTCAAAAGAAGGAAGCCATCCAGTTAAATATAAACTACACACAAAACGAGATAAGGGCGCACACACAATGTGGGTGTGCAGTGTATACACAACACAATCTTAATCACCTGCTTTTGAGACACACTGCCTGGAAGAAGGGGACTGTATTACTCTCCTCCATTGAGCGCAGCTGCTTCAACAGCATGAGGGACATGTTGCCCACTGTCACAGATGGCTGGGCACGGTACAGGTTTTTGTTCCTCAAGCTCCCAAGCATGAGGGACATTTCCAAAGCAGCATCTCCCGTTCCTCTTCAAGTGTCTCCTAGCCCTGGAGAATTTATTTCATTGGAAAAGGAGCAGTGAGGTGCTCTCTCTAATCCCTATGCCACCTACTTACCAGCTATCAGTTACTGAAAGGGGAACACCAAGCCCTGCTGGACATGACAAAGGTGCTGGTGCTCCAGTGTTGCCTCAGGAGAACAGTAGGGTGCTGCAGCACACCCTCCTGCTTTCCAAACTGTCACAGCTATCAGCTGGACCGTAGTCAGAACCTCCTCTCCCATCCCAGGACAACATCTGACATGGCAAAGATTATCCTTTTCCCCAAGTCTAGACAAGAAGTCTCAACTTCCCCAAATTTTCAAAGCAGGCGAACTTCAATGTTTTGTCTTAACATCTGCAGAACACTTGAGCTGGGTTATTTGTGATGATACATGAAACCTATTTTTAAATGAGTAGTGATTTTGGACCAAAATAAAGGAGGGAGGTTCCTGCTCTGAAAGTCCTGAGGGGAATGCTCCAAGCCCTCAGAATTCAAGCTGCAGGTCCTCCAAAATGGCAGTTCAGTGACGTCCACAAAGCTTCAGTTGTGATTAATATCAAAGGTGGAAAACAGTAAGCCACTCAACAGGTAAAAGGTTGGAGAGACATTAATTTCCGTTCTTGGCAGCTGCACAAACACACAATGTATTAGACTTAATTTGCAGTGGAGAATTTGACGTTACACTCACTTTCCAACTGCAGGCATAATGAAAGGCTGGGATGGGATACAAGATGAGAGTCTCCACCACCCAAGTGTTGCAAGAACAGGTTAGAGAAATACCCATTAGACACAAACTGGATATAGTGCATCCTGCCTCAGAGCAGGGAACACTCAGGTGCAGCCAGACAGTATGTTTGTTTTGGCAGGCTTAAACCACAAAAGCAGATGTTCCTCTCCCCAAGCTACCACATATCAGCCCTGCAGCTGTACCAGAATAACCTGGGGAATTGTGCTGCAAACAGCATCACTGAAATGAACCTAGTGCTGTGCCCACAGCCGAGCAGGTGGCAAACACCATAGCCGGCAGCTGGGGCAAGAGATGGGACACTTTCCAGGATGGATTCCCACCTGAGAAGTACCCTCCAGCGAAAGGCGCCTTTGGTGGTCTCAGCCCTTTAAGCCCATATCTCAGGCTTCAGCCGGTGAGGATCCATCCTCTGGCACCTCAAAACAGCACCTAGCTGTTTGGAGGAGGAGGAGGAGGAGAGTGCCACATTTGCCATCCACAGCTCCTCAGGGATCAAAAAGTTAAGGAGATGTCTTCCTGCCTAGCCAATATAAGACAGCACACCTCTCTCATTACACGAATCATTATTTTCTGATGAAAAAGCATCTAATTGAAAAGTCTCCCACCAGCTCTAGTACAGTCTCATCAAATAGTTCCTCAGCATGGCTTCAAATTACACTTTACAAGAAAATTGCTTGATTTAACTCCCTCAATTTGTCAGAAAACCCGAGGGGATCTCCACTGATAATTAGACTTGCCAAATGAAAGGTTGTGACAGATTGCCAGGGACCTGCTCGAAGTGACACATCGCCCATAATCTGCCAGGGACTCAGCATTGATATCGAGCAGAAAAAAAAAATCTATGCTTTGGGAAACAGTAAGTGAGCTTCTGTCTTCTTAAACCCAGATAAAGTGAAGACAAAGCCTTGCTTAGCCAAAATGCCTGGCCACGCCATTCAGCGTGGTTCTTAGACAATAGTCCTTGGAAGAAGGTAGGAAATGTCCCTTCAGAGATAAGGAAGCAAGTTAGCTGGAGACAGAAGTTGGTTCGTTATTAAAACAGTAGTGAAGAAACAAACAAATAAAAAATTAAGAGTGTTAACCTTCACGCAGAACAACAAACATCAACCTGGGGCACATCTGATAAGACAGACAGACATAAGGAAGGAAGGAAGGAAGGAAGAAGACTTCCCCAAACACCGTCAGTTCACCAGGAGGAAGGGCACAGCTGAGTGGAGATTTCCAGGTAGGGACAAGGGGTAGATCAAAGTGGGTATAAATCAGCGGATTTTGCTCCATTCCTGAGCAGCGGGGAGCAAGTGGCAGCCAGCAGGTAGCTCACGGTGAGCAGTGGCAGCTCCGGCTGGAGGCAGAGCCATGTGGCAGCCACAGACCCTGGTGGCCCCTGCCCAGGGACCCATGGGCATCCTGCCTGAGCAACGCGCCAGAACATGGACTAGCCTTTGGCCACCCCCACAGATCAGCGTGTCTGCAGGTCAGATGTTTCTCAAACAGGGATACTCCCAGCACTGGCGCATGGCTTATCACCACACTGCTGTCCCAATTAAAACCTTCCTCCATTACTGTAACAGGTGCTGACTCAAAGCAAAGAAACTCTTTACTGGGAAAGCAGGAATGGTGTTTCTGTCTGAAGAGCTGTTTTAGGGGAAATGCTCTGTAACCAACTTTGGAGGAATTGCTCACACAAGGGACAGCTCAGCTTACCCTGGACAGTCACCCATTCAGGGAGGAAGGGGAGCAGACGTTGTACGTGGTCAAGCCATGGGGCTCCATGCGCCTTACACTAAAATGACTCCAGGATTCTGAGAAACACTTTGCTATCCCCAGGTAACCGTGTCTGGAAATTAAGCATTCAAGGTCAGGCTGGACAGGGCTCTGAGCAACCTGATCTAGTGAATGATGTCCTTGCCCATGGCAGGGCGGGGTTGGACTACATGATCTTCAAAGGTCCCTTCCAATCCAAACCACTCATTCTATGAAACATCAAATTATGCTACATCAGTGCTTCGGGCTTCTGCAGTCAAAATAAAGCCATTAAAAAGTAACTAAAATACGTTTTCATTAATCCAGAGGTTTTTCTGTTGATTTGGAGGCCATTCTCAAGGACATGCCTCACACAGACCTCCAAGTCAGACCTGCCAGCCCTGCACCCTGATGTGGCTGTTGGATCAACATATCGGAAGAATTAAGAAAAACTTCATTTTTCTGAAGAAACTGAAGTTGATTTCTCATTAAGCAAAGCAGCTGCATTCAAAAACATATTACAAGCTTCTGAGGGCACTTGTTTGACTATGGACCTAATACTAAAGCTTTCTGCAAATTTTATTTACGTAACATCAAATAGAAGCCTAGTATGAAAGGAGCTAAAACGTTTGCTTTCAGACTCAGTATTCTCGCATTCCAGCCATAATTCAAGGGCTGGAGAAGCATCAGCTCCTTCCAAGCCCCACGTGTTCATCTTTGCAGGCACAAACAAGCACCTCACACCCCCACTGGCTGGTGTGTGCAGCCATGTACTCTCCTGCAGCTGAGGGGATGATACATGTCTGCAGTTTTGGGGGTGGCTCTTGACACCTGCCTAGCAGATTTGTAATTCCCACTGGAGAGCTCTGCAGGAAGACATTCACCTGAGAGACAGTGCCCTGATGCACGCTGCATTAAAATTGCTGAATGCTACTGTCTGATCAAGCCAGTACTGCCTTCACACCAGACATACCCACCGAGCACGGTCACTCAGTGCTGAAGAAGCCAACAGCACATGATTCAGAGGGGCCACGGATGCCCCCGCTGCCTGGGAACAGCAGGAGGAGCAGAGAGCACCTCACAGGAGGAAGCTCGAAGGCAGCCCAAACCAAGGCAGACGGAGATGCTGAGCCCACTGGCACACTTCCACTATAAATGGGATATTGCAATGTCCCATCTCACTGATGGTTAATGACCCATTCCTTGCCAGTCCATGACATATGCCTCACCAGAGATCATTGTTTCGGGATGGGAACTGGGCAGGGCGGCCACAGAACCCAGCTGCCAGGACTACAGGATGTGTCCACGTCAGTGTAGTCTAGACAGACACCCACAGCAAAACGGGAGCTGAGCATGATGCAAAGCAGCAGAGAAGAGGAGGTAAAGCACAGGGCTGTGTGAAAGAGAAAGAAATAGGAGACGACAAAAGTCACCTGCCACCCCGCATTTGAGGCAAGGGGTAACACCGCTGCAGGTATGCAGCCAGCATACTCAGAGATGATGGACAACACACTGATATCCTAGCCTGTGAGGGAACACAGCTTCTTCAGCCATCCCTCACCATGACAGGGTGATGGGCATTCACTTCTCACCCCAGATTAAACCATCCTGGCCATCTCCCAGCTCCGGCAGCACCATCACCTGCCCTGTCTTCAGCCTTGCAACATGCTGCTCACGTTGCATCATCTCCCCACCTTCCTCTCCTTCCCAGGCAGCTGCCCTCCACATTCCCAGACCACAGGAGCGGAGAGGGCAGCTAAAACAGGACTAGTATTTAGGAATAGCAGTAACACAGAGTTTGGTCTTTTCTGCAGACACTACAAGCAGTTTCCATGGCAGCTTCACCCACACATTCGCCCGCTTGCTGTTGAAACTCCACGCTGCACAAGTCACCCATTTTCATTTCAGTGTTTGACTGAATCCTGCCTGGCTCTGCAGTTCTTCGGTCCCATGCACCACCAGGGCCAGTAGAATCCCCTATTCAAAAAGAAAGGAGCACTCAACTAATAAAAAAACGGCATATGAAATGGGACTATTAGTCTGACTGGGGAAAAAAATTCAGTTTCAGAAGTGTTTTGTAAATAATCCCATAAGCTGTCACTGTAAAGACTTTGCATTTCCTCAGTACAGAGCATGGCAAATGATACAAGCATGATGTTTGACCAATCTGATGATGGGGTAAGCAACCACTCCTGTTTTCACACAGATATCAGAGCTCAGTTTTGATACATACTACCTAAATAAATCTTATCAGAAACGAGGTGCAACACTGATGCAGAATTACATTTCACAGCGAGGTAGGTGTAGAGTTTGTTTGCTTGGGGTAAAAGCTCATTTTTTTTCAGCCACAAATTCGCGGTTCAACTCTCCCCTGCTCCCTGATGGGAGAACTGTTGTCTCAGGAGAGTTTTGCCTCCGCCCATCCCAAACATTCAAGGCTATTGATGGCGTCAGGCTAGGGAAAAAAGAGAAGTCCAAGCACAGCCCATTTCATATTAATCTCAGACCCTTTCTCAAAGTATGACAAAAATCTGCATTCCTGCCTGGGATCAAATCAAGACTTACTGAAGGTTTCTTGGTCGGTTGGTTTTGGGGCTGGGGGGCAAGTATTCTGTCTTGTTTGGGTTTTTTGTGTGTGTGTGGCTTTTTGGTTTTTGGTGGGGTTTTTTGGTTGGTTGGTGTGCTTTGTTCTTTTGTTTTTCCAAAACAGCAAAGATGACACCCACCATCTACACCAGGAGCCAGACCACAAGCCATATGTTTCAGGCCTCACTGTTGACAGTGCCATGTGGAGGGACCCTGCACCCCCTCAATGTGGGGGCTCCACACCAGCCAGCCCAAGGAGGGATTGGGGTAGAAAGCTCCCTGTCACTAAGGGATGTGATGGTTGGAGGCGCAGCAAGAGCAGAGACACCAGCAGGCAAGAAATGCAAAGAGCTGGCAGATTTGGCCCGAGTTCAGCCATGAGGCCGCTGCAAAATCCAGTGTGGGCTCAGCCGCCTGTTTTGCACAAGGACAGGCATTACCTCGTAGCCAGCCTTACAGTTTATTTTGCCGTCTGTGCGGCAGAAAGCCAGCTCTCCAAACCACAGCTCTCCGTGAATGAAGCCTGTTCTGGCTCACTTGGAAGCGCAAGTCAATTTACAGAAGAGATTAACTTCCATCAGCAAAAAAGACAGATTCACCATATACTTTTTAATCAACTCCATCAGCCTAGTAGTTGTCCAGTTTATAAGCTAGAAGTTTAATCAGAGTTCTGATTTTATTGGAATTGCTACCTGCACCTCCCTGCCCCTCATGTAGAAGCCTAGTCTGCCCCAAACCTGCACCTGGAATCCAGTGACACAGATAAGGGAAGTCACCCAGCACACAGTCCTGTCAAGGGAAATTATACAGCTATCCTTAAAAAAATGGTGTGTCTATCAGCAAAAGTATGTTTGGAGTACATGTTCACTTTTTATTGGCAGAAAAATGACTAATATCATCCAGTCTCCTAATACCTTTTAAAAACCTTATTATATTTTTCCACATCATCATTCTGGCATCAAAAGAAATCACTCAATTATATTTACAGGGCTGAGCACGTACACAGAGAGACCTAAATATGACAATCTCCAAGAGGTGTTGCATTATACATTACAATATACATCTCTGAGCACGTACAGTGCCACCTCTCCCCATGTCACTTATCTAGAAGAAGAAACTTTGAAGTATAATAAGCTCTGCTGCTGCCAGGCTCTTCAAGTGACAGCAGGAAGGAAACAAACTACTGGCTGTAAATATTCTGCTTAGCTCCACTGTACTGGGACTTGGAAAAGAAAACATATATATATATAGGTGGTTTTAAAGCAAAGTAACTGAAACTGGTAATAAGCATTTTCCCCCAAGGGTCTGAACAGCAGCATGAAAAGCCAAGAGCTGCTGTTGTGCTTTTGATGGTGCCTGCACCGTGCTGTTCTGCTCTCCAGGTACTTCCTTCGAAGGAAAAAGCAGGTTCCAAAGTACCCGAACGTCTGTGATGGTTTATTTGGAGCAGTCAAAGCACAACAGGGTGGCTTCATCACTTACAAAATCTTCCTTGGGAGACATCCTTGTATTTCTTCACATGCCAACCAGGTTACAAGGGGCAGGGTTCCCCTTGACAAGCTTTAGCCATCTCCAAAGCAGACATTTGGGTTTAGGGTATCAATTTAACCCTCCTCTGTAACTCATAGGCAAAGACAGGCACCTCCAGGTATACATGTATCACTTTGGAAGAGAGATGGGAGGAATGATCCTCCAGAGACACCCGCCTTGCCCAGCTACTGCAGGGCTCTAGCAGACATTTATGAAAACTCCACCAGACCACTCCTCAAGACAGAAAAAAAACTGAACTGAGAGTCAGCAGAAGCCAAAACAGCTGCATGAATTTTAACCTGCCTTTCTGTGGACAGTTAAGAGAAAGATGTGAAAGTCTCTGAATGGTCTTTGAGGCTTTAGCAACTCAGAAGATTCATTTCCCTCACAAGAACAATGACTCCTCCTTACACTTGTGTTCCTCAGAAACAAGTGTTTTCTGGACAAAGCTTTGGATTTCACAACTGCCCAAGCACTGTTTCTAGCACCTTCAGAGCAAAGCATAAGTATTTTGCTTCTGCTCCTCTCCAGTCTCTTAACTGTTACGCTTTTCACTCTATTGCTTGTGTTGGTACCTTTCCTGAACTGAAAAGATACTACAGGCCAAATTCCCACTCTCATCTCTCAGAAGTTCTCATTTCCAAAATCCCAACAAACACCTACTGTTTTTCTCCTCCAGGATGTGGCACCTCCACCTCAATCAATTTTTCAGCTGCTGACTTCTGGGTGTTGTGCCTTCTTACTGCTGAGAGTGCCAGAACATCTCACTCCGCTCCTCCAGCAGACTGCATGGCCAGAAAGGTCCTGCCTGATGCACCTGTAGTCAGCATGTGCAGATATACAACGGTACAGCACCTTTGCGTTTCAAACCTGTATTAGCCAAGTTCAGGTACCAACTGTAAGACAGACTTTTAAATACCTGGTTTGATTACTTCCTTTCTATACAGCGTCCACGTGCCTTTATTTAACAGGTTGTTAAAATGGTGTTGGACAAGCTAGTCATGTCCTCTACTGTGCAACTTTTTTTTCCTATGGTGCCAATCATACATTCATTGTTAATATCTCTTAATAGCTACATGATTCGTATTGCAAATAACCTCCAAGACAACTTCTGTTCCTGCTCTAGGTAAAGCAATAAAGAGGAAGGGTTGATTTTGCTGTATATTTCTTCATGGCCTGCTCTCAGCTTTTGGAAGCTATAAGCACAGAAACTCGTCCAATGCACAGACTGTCACTGCAAAGTAAGACAAAGAATAAAAATCTTCACAATACATGTTACAGGTCACCCTGTTTTGTGAAGTTTTTGGAAGGAAAAAAAAATAGCACAGTTCCCAAGCAAAGGATGCTGCTGCATTCTATCTCACATGTCAAGTAGCATGCAACCTTGAGGGGAGTTTCATCATCAACCTAAGGATGAAAGATTATATTTTGGTTACTCGAGCCCACTAATCCCTTCTGGAATATTTTCTAAAGATACATCACATTATTTACTTTGCTAGCTGAAACTGTTTTATAAGAGGGTCACTTGAACAAAATAACCTAGTTCTACAAATTAAACAGTGCAGTTTTTCTACCTAGGTTATTTTAAGAATCTTTCACACGACGAAGGCAAGCTCTTCTTCAACTTAAAGAAACAGTTCATTTTTCAAATCACAGTAATTGCTTGCACAGTCAGTTTACTCTTGCCACATACACATCAAAATGAACTTCCTACATCAGCATTCCCAACTGCTACTACCATTACCAGTGGTCTGATTTTGTTACAGTTTATAACTTGCACTTCTTTCCCTCCCCCCCCCCCCCCCTTTCTTATTTTGCAGAACTGGTTTTGCTTACAGACTTCAGATTTCATAGGGGGGCCTTCTGTTCCTCTGCTGTCCACAGCATTATACCACCTCCCAACCTCACCGCAGAGGCAGCTTGGGGAAGAAGATCCCCTGGAAGTAGGTTCTCCGAAGCCCTGATCTCAAGCATGCTTTACCCATAAAATTAAAAGGTGATTTTGCATGGTATTTCTTCTATAGCAGTGGAAAGCAGCACTAAACCACACCCCACAAATACCCCACATGCAAAGCAAACTCACCTTTGGTTTAATCAAAACACTGAACCAACGTGGTCGACTGCAGACATGCAGAACAGCACTGTACCAATGTAGACGCTGAGTTTCTAACAGCTCCAAGTTCACCAGCTGCAGAGGTAAGTGTCCCCAAATGCCTGGTACCACCACTGCCTCTACCTCCCCGATGTCATCATCCTCTCTGCTCCATGCACTGAGCTATCTGTGCAGCATCACGGATCACTTCACCCAAACACTGCTAACTCAGGTCAGCAAATATTTTCTACAGACACACCATAATATTTACTAGCTGAACTTTCACATACCCTAGCTGCTAACTCAAGTCAGCAAAGCCCTACCACTGAAGCAGACTGTGCTACCAGCATCATTTGAGCCGAAAAAGTCAAGAGCAGAGCTCTCTCAAGCACATCAGCCAGAAAACTGAAGCAGCAATTGCCTCTGTCGCTGGGATGCCAGCAGCAAACTTCTCAGCAGGCACAACGGCAGCCAGAGATGATGTGCATCTACTCTACAACTCCGCTCTTCCCACCTACATTAAAATACCCGGCAGCACAGGACAGTCAGGCTCACACACAGCCAGGAATAACAGGTCACGGCACGCACAGCTATTTATTTTGAGAACACTTTCTCATTTGACAGAATGGGTTCCAGGAATAAATAAATGATCTGGTATGGTGGATTTTAACTGTCTGCCTGAATCAGTACCAGAGGCAATCCCTAGTTAAATAAAAAACTCATTGTTCCTTTTTTTTTTTCAGAATTCCAGAATGTCTTATCATAAACTTGCAGAAGTGGCTGACTGTCAAATAGTCACTAAATTTCAAGAAAAGCATACCTCAATCAGTAAATAGGGACAGTAGCTAACTGCAAGTCCTCAAAAACAGGATAGTAAGTAAAATCCTCATCCTTGTAATCTAAAAATTAAATGGGCAAATAAGATCTACACGGAAAGATAGAAACAAATGACAAGGATGTGGAAAATAATGAGGCAGGAGTAAACTGCGAAATCTGTACAGTTTAGAAGAGACAGCTGGGGTATTTGCCTGGAAGTCTGGAGAAAGGGAACCCGAGTCATCCCCCATCTCAGAAAAAGGTAGGACAAAGACGTGTAAGAAAATGCAAAGCTAAATACTACCATTAAGTCAATGGTAGTAAATTTAGTATTTTAGTATAGTAATTGTTTGGATTTCTCAGAAAAGGAGTCAAGACACAGCACGGTAGACATTGAGGAACAGGTTGGATGAACAGGAAAATTTAATGAGGGATCCTGCTCAGCAAAGGAGCTAGTAGCACATTTTCTCCTAGAGCAATTACTGCAACTCCTGAACACACAAAAACTGCACCTCTATGAAAACACATTTTTCTGAACTGTTTTTCACTTGAGTAAAAAAAAAAATTAAAAAAAAACACACAAAAACAAACAAAAAAACAACAAATTCAAAAATGTACCTGGAACCAAAAATTTCACAGTATTTTATTTTGTAAACTCTGAAATAAGGGACTTCTGTACCAGATATCATTCAGGGGTCTTAAGACCTTGGTGGTCTCCAGCAGACTCAGGGACCCTGGCAAGGGCAGCAGTTCCCAACCCACCACCAAGGGAAGGCAGCTCTGGCCAGCACTGTTGGGGCAAGCAGCATCCCGACGTTTCTACAAACTGCAGCGGGAAGATGGGAGCCCCAGCTCCAAATCGCTGACACCCCCAAACTGCCCATGAACCACAGGCAGTTGTCAGGAACGCTGCAACCGGTGGGTGTTTCACAGGGCAGGTGATAGCCTCCATGGTATGTTTGACCAACGCATTCAACTATGCCTTTTTCTTTCTTTCTTTTTTTTTTTCCTGTAGGTTTAAGTGACATTGCAACAACAGCACTATGGAGGGAGTGCTCAAATACCAGAACCAACCCACCCATAACGCAAACAGCCACAACTCTTCCCAAAGTCACTGAGAAATCCGAGAACCTTTCAAGTTCATTGAGATAAACGCTTAGACATATATAGTGCAGACTTTTACAACCAAGCTAATCCCCCAATGCCTCCTTTTATAGTCAGTGGAAAGAGCTTTCAGGTCACAACTTATCCGCTTTAATGTACTGCATCGAGATGAATCACCCCCCAGGAACGTCCAGCCCTCCCTGTCTGACCGTAACAGGAGCTAGGGCTGGCTACCTTGACGTAGATGACTACATTTGGCCAGATGACTGCTACCTTCAACACCATTCAGCACATGACAGGTTTGCAAGGATTTTGGCCCTAGGATAACAGATGGTAGTATAGCAGGTAACGGAAAAAACACAAAAAAAAACCAACAAAAAAACCAAGATACTGCCAAACACACTGACATAGATAGAGAGAAGATCCACCTTGGGTTACTAACTCTGAGACAGTATTGACTGGATCTGACCCCAACCAATTTTGCCCAGAACTGCTGAACTAGTTCTTCACACCACCCAGCCTCCTGGTTCTGCTGGTCAATGCCACTAGTTTCTCTACACATAGTTTGTTAAGTCAGTGGACTTGTTAGCTCATCCTTCAGGAGAGGCAGATGGACACTGCCACAGTCCCATCTGCCCTTTGGCACCACAGTGGCTTGGCCAATAAACCTCACCAGAATCAAACCAGCATCCACCAGGCACATCTCCAGCCAAAGTACATCACCCTCTCTTCCTCTTGCTCCATGCTGCACACGGTTGAGCTTTTGGCATCACTGAAAGCTGGTTTATAACTTGAAGTGTGATTTCTGAAAGGCCACTGAAGTCTCATTAACCTGTGACGGTGGATCAAAGTCAAGGAATTTGACAGATCAAAAGTGAACAAAAGGTAGCAGAAGCAGTAATGGCAACAAGAGCCCTGCCCTCCTTCACTGAAACCATATTTCTCCCTGTCTTCTTTCTCACCCGAGACTAAACAATGACCATCACACTTTTTTGCCATCCCTCTTTCACAGACCAGACCATCAACTGTGCTCAGTACCAGTTAGATTGCCACGCATCAACCCTCACTCATGTTGTCACACAACCTGAAGCAGAGACACAGAGCTCAGGCACAACACCATATGGGGATGAATCCTATCTGATTGAAATCTGGCAGTAGGGAAGGCAGGGACAAAGGTGTCAGTAAAACTACAAGTTAGAGCTGGGTAGTCCAATAACCAGTTGGAGCAGATAAGGAGTTATGGGTTTCCTCTTTTGTCTCAGGTATTTTTTTTTCTGTATAGCAAATCCTTATCTTTCCACGTGGAGTCAAGAGCACATTGTGTATGTGCAATCACACGTCACACCCACACCTGAATTGTTCAAATTAGAAGCCAAGCTGGCCTCAGGTGTCCATTACTGCTCACCCAAAACAAGGAGCGCCTTCTGAACAAGTCTCCTAACTGATGAGCACAAGCCTAACTTTACACATTTCCAGGAAAATGGCATAAATCAGGTACTAAACACCCAGCAGTCCTCCTGTTCAGGAAATGGGTCTATTTCAAATCCAGTTGGACTACTTAGAGCATGCATGCAGAGGAGCATGGTCAAGATCTGTTCCCTTCAGGTCACTCAAAATGCAAGATATTCAAAATACCTGAAAGCAAAATAACTTTCAAGACCTGTGGCAATCAATGAGCTTGCTCCTTGTTTTTGCCAGGGCCAACACTTGCAGCTATGCAGCCTGTGCAGTTACACAGTCTCCCTTCTTTGCGTTATACAGATATCCCATCTAAAAGGCATTTCGGTCGACTGCTGAAGGCAACAGAAGGCCAGAGTGCCTGACCAGAAAGGTATGTTTCTGCCTGTTCTCTCCAAGTGTTCATTGCATTTGTTTCTGCCTTGGAGATGGCAGAGAGACAAGCACCCCTGAGTGAATAGCTTCAAGAGGCAGAGCTGCCCCACTGCAGAGGGCCCTGTGTGACACCTCCCTCACTTGTGCCCACAGCTTAGAGAAGCCCGCAGAGGTGGGCAGAGGGAGGCTGAGGTCCACTGGTTCGCCTGAGAAGAGAAGGCTCCAGGGAGACATTATTGCAGCCTTTCAGTACTTAAAAGGGGCCTGTGAGAAAGATGGGAACAAACTTTTTAGAAGGGTCTATTGCAACAGGAGAAGGGGTAATGATTTTAAACTAAAACAGGGCAGATTCAGGCTAGGAAGAAATTTTTTTTACAATGAGGGTGGTGAAACACTGGCACAGGTTGCCCAGAGAGGTGGTTTCCCTGGAAACATTCAAGGCCAGGCTGGACGGGGCTCTGAGCAACCTGATCTAGTTGAAGATGTCCCTGCTCATTGCAGGGGGGTTGGACTAGATGAGCTCTGAAAGTCCCTTCCAACCCAAACTATTCTATGAGGTTGTTGCTCAAGCACAAAGGTAACGGTTGTAAGTGACTACACATGCCACGTGCAGGTGGCAAAACCACTCAGCTAAGAGACAGTTCACTCATAAAGCTGCAGCACTGTGATCGCCTCAGCTCTTCTGCCTGGATTTGCAGCCTGTGAACTCTTTAGTTCCACAACTGCCTTTTTGTTCCTAGCCTGTACAGCACCTATGACAATGATGACACCCTGCTCCAAAACTACAGCTCCTAGGAGCTGGCAACATAACTAACTAGCATTTTTGTACATAGCCACAATCCTTCTGTCCAGCTTTAGATACATATAAAATCCCTCTGGAGGTTTTTTAGGGTTTTATTCTCCCCCCCTAAGCTCTGCCCTGTCTGCCACAACATTCACACATACAAAAAAAAAAAAAAAGAAAAGAAATAAATCCATCTGTTAGTCAGGCCAGCTGCCTACAAAATGCAGACAAATGAAATGGAGATAAGTCTCTGTGCTCACCACAGGAGCAGGCTGAGGAACAGCACACAGCAGCAATTCAGAGGGTATTGGTCTGCGTGGAGTGCTGTGAACAATTTCCACATTTTCAGTAAATTCTCAGCCTCTTTTGCTATTTGAAAGAGAAGACAAAGCACAGCCCAGCAGTCAGGGCAGTGCTACCTTGGACATGGAAAGACCATCTGGGAAACAGCCCAAAGTTTCTCCTTGACACCTGGGCCTTCACCGCCCAGCAAAGCACACTCTATGGCGCTGCTCGTGTTGCACAGCAGAGATAAGCAAGAAAACAGGTTAGCTGGGAGACGTGCACGCACAAATATGAGATGCCCAGCTCTGCCCCGCCTTGCTGCTGGCTCCGGAGGCGGCAGAGCCCGGCTGGAGGCAGCAGTGCCCACCTCGGCCGGCACCGGGCACAGCATCGCTGGTAGCAGCTCTCATCCCCACACCACGCAAAGGCCCTTCCCGCCGGGCGGGCGGCCCCGGCATTTTGGGGGATCCCTCCCTCAGCAGAGGGGCCATGGGGGAGCGGCATGGAGAGGCGGGGGAGGCGAGGGATGGCTCCGGGAGGGACCGGCCGGCACCGCGGGCGTACGGAAGCGAGGGGCCAGGGAGAGAAAATGGAGGGGCGGCTGTCTTGGCGGGAGGGCAGCCCGGCCAGCCTCGGGAACCCTCCGCGCCGCCCCGCTTGCATCATGCAAAATGGACGCCCCGCGTGGGACCGGGGCCGCCGCCACCCGCCCGGCCGGCCCGACCCGCTCCGCTCCGCCCGCCGCAGCGCAGCCCCGCACTCACCCGCGCCCCGCCGAAGGGCAGCCCCGTGCCGGCGGGCTCAGGCGGGAGGCGAGGCGGCGCCACGACAGCCCCTCGCTCCCCGCCGCCGCTTTACACCTCGGGCGCGGGCCGCCTGGCCCCGCCTCACACCGCCCAATGAATGGGAGGCGGGCGGCGGGAGAGGCCGCCGCGGCCCGGCCCTTCCGGCGGCCGGGCGGGGCCCTGCGGGCGGGAGCGGCCCGGGCCGGGCAGGGCAAGGCCGGTGGCAGGTGGGGGAAAGCGCCTCAGCAGAGGGAGCGTGGGACGAGATCCAGGTTTAAGCACGTAGCCGGAGAACCGCGTGGTTGGGCATGGCCACGCGTGGCCTAGGGACAAGGACCAGGTCACCTCCTGGAGGGGCTTGTTCCTCAAAGGCAGGTGACAGGGAAACTGCTCACACCTTCAGTTCAGCTTGTGCTGAAAACCTACTTATTCTTTTCCCCTCGGACTCTGAGAATCCGAGCTGAGGGGCTGGGTTGGACTGAACGATCCAGTGAGTCACAATGCTGCGCTGACAGCTGATGAACTTCTGCAGAACATGTCCCACCAAGGGATGCCAGGATTAAAAAATCAAGACAGTTAAATTAAACAGAATTCCCTGAATATG
This sequence comes from Nesoenas mayeri, assembly GCF_963082525.1. Taxonomy (NCBI): domain Eukaryota; kingdom Metazoa; phylum Chordata; class Aves; order Columbiformes; family Columbidae; genus Nesoenas; species Nesoenas mayeri. The sequence goes on along the minus strand of NC_137541.1, from coordinate 190,672,065 downwards.
AAACAAACTGTTTCAGAACAAATATGAGGCCTTGGTACTTATTTTTAAAATGTTCTTTAAGCTTCAATGATTGTTTGCTGCTACACTTATCTATAGTCATGCTGAATAAAGCTATAGCTAAATGGAAAGTTAAATGTATTCACAAGATGTTAATGTCTACATCTTATTTTTTGCAGCCTCTCAGAGATGGCAAAAGGAACTACAAATAGCGCTATGCCAGAAACTGTTTTCTTGACCCACAATGTTGCTTCAGCATGCAATGAACTGGTTCATTCTAAAGTGGTCACAGTTGTTGATGACAAGACGGTTTGTATTTGAGTATGGCATGTCTTTTGGTCCATGTGAAAACAAGTTTGAATATTACATATTTTCTGACACTTTGGAGTTACTGTTGCTCTTCCCATTTTCTTTAGGTCAACATATGGTTCATGGCAATACTGTACAGGTCTAAAATCTCTTTACAGGAAGTAGTCTGGTGGACTTGGATTAGGTTCTTGACATTGCCTCCCATGAAGCACCATGCCCCCAACTAAGGAAATATGCTGCTGATGAAATTGCCATGGCTGCCCCCCAAACTGGGACAAACAGCAAAAAAGAGCTGTAGGTGTTGGAAGGGGAACAGCATGAGGTCTATGCCAGGCTTGGTTAAATCCCGTTTCCATAACCGTTCATAAGGTCGGCAGGGTGGGACAGCATGTGAACATGGATCTGGAAGAAACTGTCCAAAATGAAGTGGAATTCTGGAATGGAGGAGAGTGATAGTTTAGGAAAGACACTCAAATAAGCAGTGGGGAACAGCTGGCTGAGCAGCCAATTAGAAAAAGGTCTGGAGATTACAGTGTATCCCGAAAGTCCTGTGAGACTACTGCAGGATACTAATGGTGCCCCCAAAAAACCTCACAAAAACAAAACAAACAAAAAGCACACACACAAAAAACAAACAAACAAAAAAACCCACACCACAAACAAACAAGCAACCCCCCCCACACACACACACACACATTCCTGTATCTTTCTTCTAGAGCATCTTGACAGAAACGCATGCAGGATGTAGAAAGAAATTATGAAGCTGTAATCAATAGTGCTGAAACCTCAGCTGGAGTGCTGTGCTTGTTTTGACATTTAACCATAAAGGAATACACCTACTTGGGAGAATCCCGAAAAAAAGGCTGATAAGAAACACATTAATGAAAAGCTGAAGGAGTTGGTTTTGTTTTCCAGAACAAAGGCAGAAGAGTAGAACAGTCCTTCAGTGAATAAGCAGGCAAAGATATAAACAACAAAGGAATGTCTGTTATGACTGCACCATGCTCATTAGTGATTATTCACTGGAAAGGCTGGAGGACATTTTGGGGTGAGCATTCACAGAAAAACTTTGAGCGATGTTTTGCTGCCATGTTTCTGTAACAACCGCTCCACACAAGATGAACAGCTATACCTGTCGTGTTGCAGTCCACTTCTGCCTGTCACTGCCATAGAGCCCTGGTTCATCTCCTGTGGTTATTAATGGATATGGTTGCATAAATAAGGGAGCAGTGGTCTGAGACTACGGCTCCTAAAATTCTTCAGGAATAAGAAAACCTCTTTTATGCCAAACTGAGGTACCCAGGAACACCAGGTACAAATCAACAGGCAAAAAACAATGAAACAATTGCTCTGGGATTTCTTTTTGCTAGAATTACGAAATTCTGTATTTAAAAATAATTTGTTGCACCTTAATCATTCATTGCTTTTTGATTAAGCAGATAGTCAGCCTGTCCTAGTTCAGTCTAATCTGTGGAAATGAGGAAGGGCATTATTCAGTGTTCTCTTCTATCCTGGACCTCATGGCTGCAAACATCCAGCCAAAGGACAGGCTGCAGACCTTGCATGGGCTGGTCATGTCTCACAGTCAGGCTGTCTATAGGCATCCTGGATACTCATAGAAGAAGTCCTGTCTGCTGATGGGGCTGCAAAGGTCACACCTAGACTCATAGAATGACCTGAGCTGGAAGAGACCCACAAGGGTCACCAAGCCCAACTCCTGTCTGTGCATAGGACAACCCCCAAATTCACACTATGTGTCTGAGGTTGTTGTCCAAATGCTTCTTGAATATTGTCAGGCTTGGTGCCATGACTACCTGCTTAGTAGTCACACCTGAACAAAACCGAAGAGGATCTGAAGCTGTGTGCTCACAGCTTGGTGGTGGGAGGTGCCAGGTGGCAGTTTTCATGGCGTGCTTCTTTGGATTACGTGAACTTTGTGCAATACAAAAGGAACGGATGGGAAGGAAAGATGATTCATTCTGCAGGTCAGGTTCTTTGCAGATGTGGCAACATCAAGAGCTGAGCAAGTAGAATTGTTGACATCCAAGCTAGTCCGCCAAGCAGAATTCATATCCAACAGACAAGGAAAAGCCTAAAACAGGTCAGCTGAACCCTGGGAGTCCCTAGTTTATTCCCCAACACTACAGCAAGCCTGCAGCAGTGAATTTAGCAGCTGTTATTTGTGTTACAGACATCCACAATTAACTAAAATTAGTCCCATTCCAGAACTCCTTTCTGGAGTTTACTCCTGAGGCTCAGCCTTTGTCCAGCACTAGCTCCAAGGCTGGGATTTCTGACAGAAGGTCACCATGAAATAAAACAAGCTATGTGAATGAAATACCACTACCGATTGCTCCAGTACACCCGCTGTTGTTTAATTGAGAGGTGATGTTATCATTGTCTTTAGTATTTTAGCTGTGTACAATTTAGGTTCATCTAGCCTATCCTGGGGGTAGATTAAAGACCTTGAGGAACATCTGGATACAGTGGCAGTCACAGATATAAGAGATACATCTATTCTAACCTTAGGCATCTACAGTGCAGATATCTCCACATGAGCACATCATAACAGCTTCTCTTAAAATCAGTGAACAAAAGCAGGCATTTGTGGAGCACAACTCATAAATCCTAAGAAGGGCTGCCTGGACCAGAGCAATAGTCCATCTAGACCAGTGTGCTGTTTCCTGAGAATAGTCCAAGCAGATCTCTTGGGAAACTATGATAAAGCAAACACATGAAGATGCTTCCTTAAAACACTCTCTTGATCTCCAGCAATTTGCAACCAAGAGAGAAATCATATATTTGTGTGTAGTAGCCCTTGATGTCCTTCACTTTCCATTAAATTCTCCAGATTCCCCTGATCCCATGTAAAATCTTAGCATTTACAACATGCTGTGACATGAGATTCCATTGCTTTACTACAGGTAGATTCAAATACAACATCATTTTGTTTCTTTTCAACCTGCTACTTCCTAGCTTTCTTTTCCTAGCTCTGGAAAAGACAGTGAACAATTGATTCCTATTTCCATCTCTGTGTTCTACAGGCTTTTATATGTCTTTATCATAGATATTTAACAAGACCTCCCTTTCTAGTCTGGGAAGTGTAAGATGAATACTGTCTTGTCTACCACAATAGCGTGGTAGAAAAGGCAATGTGGTGGGCAGACCCAGTGTGACTAAGCAGTTGAACATTCTTGTCTAGCCAAATGTGAAGATCTAAAAGAATGTGTACCAGGGAAAACAGAGAGACTGTGGAGGTGGATCAAATTTTCAAAAGCTTTGGCTTCGCAAAGGCCAGGCACCACCTCAGTCTGGGCTCTCTCAGCATCGTGTGGGTTGGAAACCACCATGGCTACAGAAATGACAATACCTTCCCTTCCACGAACACTCACAAACCAGCCAACTGCCTTGTGCTAGAGAAAGGAGGCATGGCCAGCTCCCCAACATAAGGCAACACAACCTCCAAAGTTGTGTACTTTGTGTGTCCTGGAACTAAAATGTCAGAGCAAGAGAGGAGGGTCTGGAAGCTGTACTCGTTTCCCATGCTCAGGGGCTGAAACGCAGCTCTCCTGCTTCCAAGAGTAGTGTACCAGCTTGGATTTTCTTTTTTGCCAAATTACACCTAAGTGTGTTGGAAGAAAGCATTGGAACAAAGAAACACTGCCTTTCAAAGAGCCCAAATGCTGGTGGTATCTCTGCTCTGGATCAGGTGGTCCCTCCCAATTCCCACAGCATTTGAGTCTTACTGGGAGCTGGCAGATGCTCTCTTAGAAATATCTTTTTGATACGGTCTGGCAGCACCTCCTGCTAGCTGCCGCTCGCTTGCCACAAGGCGAGTATTTGCCATGTATGGCAGAAGCCTCTGTCCTGAGGGCTCCACAGCGCTGGTTGCAAAGAAGCTCCATTGCAGCCCACCAAGACAGTCCATGGGCTGGAGGGTGGAACTCCACCTTGGGGCCTCCCAGTCCCATCTGGGGACATATGTTATGTTTGAGGAAAGTGATGCTCAACCTGGACATTTTAGTCGCCCTTATGGTCATAATTAACAGCAGGTGGGTCTCTAAAGCAGTTTTAAAATGTACCTTATTGCAACATACAGAACAAAACAAATGAAGCCCGATGATCTGTTTATCTGTCTGTTTTCCTCCTTTTGCTTTGTTGTGGGAGTTACTTGCTCCTTTCCAAGTTATTCAGCCATACTTCTGGCAAATAAATTATTGAAGGTTAATTACAAACAGGTATTTCCATTTCAGTGGGAGGATCTTCTTTCCTGCTTTGGCCGGAGTGATACTCTCATGCTTCATCCTTTCTGATTTATTCCATTTCTTTTTTCTCTGCTTGTGCGTTGATTAATCCAGAACTAGTTCAGGGACGCAGGAATCAAAGGAGATGCGTCAGACAAAGCTGATGCAACAAAAGTGGGGCCGAGACATCACCTTGGAATCAGAAAGTGGGTTTTGAAGTCCTCTTGGCCAAATCGTATCCCTGCAATGCTGAAAACAAGATGAGGTGTGACTGCCAAGAATGGAGTGGCTCCAGACTTACGACACTGAAATGGCAAGAAGTGTGCTCCATGCATTTTCATAATTTTATTATAAAACTAAAGAGACATCTTAGAATGCGCTTGGCCAAAGCTGTGGGAGGAGGTGGTGTAACACAAGGCTTTTTGTACTCATTTACAGAGGACTTTTATCTGAAACTACCACCCTTAATCCCACCCTTTTCTCTGTAATCTTTTCTTAAAATAACCAGAGCTAACATCCTGTTACCGCTTTGGGTTAGTTGCGTTCTTAACAAAGTTGTTCTTACACCTGCTGATATGCTGGGGCTAGTTTTCTCATTCAACTTCTCCCTCTTTTTTTTGTTTCCCCATTAGGATTTAATGGGTGTAGTGGGCTTCCTTCAGAATCCTGTGTTTATTTGGAGGGAAGCAAGCCATGATTTTATTGGAAATTCTTAGATATAATTCATGTGTTTTGTGTGCACTCAAAGCGCCAGAGATGAAAACGACTTTTGTACTTTTTGCTCTTGAAAGATAATTGTTTCTGGCAAAGCCATTTAGCATTTTCCAAGCTGTGAAATGATATCACTCACAGGCAAAGCACGGAAAAAGCTGCATCCAGGCATGCCAGAGGATACTGAGAAACGCTAAGACAATTTTCTTGGGAAAACCACAGTGTCTATGACATATGTTGCCCTTTTGGCTTTGTACAATTATTAAAAGCTGAGGAATAGCTGGGATTCAAATGGACTTGCCATGTGTTGCACAACAGGTTGTTTAGTTTTCATTTTCAGGGAATTTTAATGGGTTTTTCCAGGGAAATTTGAATTGCATCTTTAAAGCCAGTAAGAAATAAATCTTCCAAAATAAAGTATTCAAGGCCTACAAACCATACAGCTATATAGTCTTCCCATAATTGACCACAGTCTTACTATTGACATCTGGTAAGCTGTGTTACGCTTAGCAGATTCATCACATCTGATAGGCACAGCAAGGAACTCCAGCTGATCATGTCCTGGACCCCATCCTTCTGTAGCTGATTGTCTATATACCTCACTCACTGGCAGGACAGGACCAGATATTTTTCCCCCTGCACCAAGTACAGCTGATTCCTGACAAGCTGTGCCCCATGGGAGAAGGACGCTCACCCCACAGAAGGACCCTCATCACCATCTGTTGCAGGACTCACCTTGTCACACTCATCTGTGTAAGGGAGACAAAGACACCTTAGAAAGGCCATGTAACCTCCCCTGGGAACACATCAGAGTCTTGATGAAAGTAGAAGTGGATAAAATACTCATTTTACCATCTGAAGAGACACCCTCTGACTCTACTGAACTCAAAGCAGCCATTGAGTGGTTTTCAATCTAAACTTCCACCTCTAATTATATGCTGGGATTTGTCCGTTCTACTTGGCCAGGCCTTCGTCTTCCTCCTAGTTAGTGGAAAACCTCCTCCTCAGGGTCAAGGAAGAATTAAATGCGATAATAACTTTTCCTAAGCAAACAAGAGAAAAAAAAAAAATTGTATGATTGATTTATTTAAACTTAGGATGCAAGGGGAGCCAAATCTGTCTGGTTTTTTTTCCATTGTAAAGAATAGTAGGGCCAGGCAAGAAGCATCCCAAAGTTCAGCCTCAGAGATAAAGCATTTCTCCAGTGAAAGTAAGCCCTAAGTTTAAAAATATTGGTTCAAGTCACCCTCAGGTTGATCTATGGGTCTTTAGTATCTCAAATAAATGTGTTAATGGGTGAATTACAGGTGAAAGGGAAATTATAGATTTTTTTTTGTTTCTTTATGTTTTAAGACCCAAATCAATTTCACCCCAGAATTATGCATAGAAAGAATTTTATGTTTGCCAAAACTGTGGTTTAGGGTGAACTAAATTATTTAACCCACATAAAGTCCTTCCAGTTCCAGTTCGCCTCCTCATATGCAGTCATACCCTGACAAATTTCAACTGAATTTAGAGAAGAAACAATTTAATTTCCTTGCTCTCAGCTCACAGGCTCCATCCAAGTCCTGTGGTTTTCCCACTTGCTCTCCACAGGTAAAACTCTCAGCTGGGAAACTAGAAGCAGGGGCAATTACCTCTCTTTTGCTCTCCTTTTCTGCGCAGGAATCTTGCACTCCTCTGAACCTAAGGATTCTGCTTGAATGGGTGGATGTGAGATGCTATGCATCCTGCTGTCTAGAGAACTCCTCCAGCAAGTCAGACAAGAGCACATTAAGTGGAGACAGATCTAAGATTATTTTAGATACAAGAAACTTCAAAGGTACTATGTAGGAGATTCCTATCAGTTTAAGAAAAAAACCCCAGTTACCCAGTTGTTAATGGCCTCTGACAGTACATGACTGAGGTCATCCAAGGTATCTTGGATATTTTAATAGGGCCTGTAGCAATAGGACAAGGGGTAATGATTTTAAACTAAAACAGGGCAGATTTAGGCTAGATATAAAGCAGAATTTTTTTACAATGAGGGTGATGAAACACTGGCACAGGTTGCCCACAGAGGTGGCAGATGCCCCATCCCTGGAGACATTCAAGGCCAGGCTTAACAGGGCTCTGAGCAACCTGATCTAGTTGAAGATGTCCCTGCTCATTGCAGGGGGGTTGAACTAGATGAGCTTTGAAGGTCCCTTCCAACTCAATCCATTCTGTCATTCTATGATTCTATCTTGGTAACATCTCAGTCATTTAGATTATCCCAATCTCAGAGGCTAGACTTGTGCTGCTAAATAAGATGGGTTGTGGTTGTGTCCTGTTCTCTCTCCTTGAGGGCAAGCTGCACAGTATAGCTTGCATCCACACAGCAAGACTCTCTTCTCCTCAAAAAAAAAGTCCAAAGCAAGGTGGCCACCTCCAGACTTCTCACTGGGAAGAGCAGTCCCATGCTGTCCCATGAACTGTGCCCAGGCATTGCCTGGGAAAGGGCTGTCAGGCACACACCGTACCTGTAGCAGGAACCAATAAACAGTGGGGACAATCACGGACTGGTGCAGCATCTGAACCCTCAACCATATTTTATTTACTAACATAAGTGTAGCCAGAGAGACTGAAGCTTTGTTACAGACCTAGAACCAGACAAGATAGAGTTTTGGAAAGCTGTCTTTGGCATTTCTTCATGAGCAGCTCAGACACCACAGAATTTGTGGTAGATCTTAGTCCTGGGAATGTAACTTTCTCTCGATTATTATAAAAAGGAGTAAGATGTGTTCAGCATTGTGAATTTTGTTCCCAGAGACAAATTAACTTCCTGGCATTACAGCCCTGCGTACCCTCTTGAATCTGGCCCTTGATCTAAGTGTAATCCAGATCTGTTTGATCTCAGCCTCCTACTCTGTACACAGCAGCCCTACTTCCTCCTTTTTAATTTTGTTTCTACTTATAAAGATACTAAACGTTTCAGCACTTATCTTCACAGATCTTTTCAAGGTCTAACTCAGCTTGACTTCTGGCACTTGCTGCTGAATTCCTACGTTTTCTGACCTTCAAAACATAGCTGCTGAGACTGACTGACCTCTTTATCCGTTCCCATAGACTGTTTACACCTTAGCGTCCTTCCTTGAGCATTCATTCATCCAGGTAACTCTGGAGAACTGCCTCATTCATTTTTCCCTTGTTTAGCATGCAAATTCCAGGAATATTTTCTACCTCCGACACAAACTCTTACACTACTTCATATGCAATCCCTGAGCTCGTCAGACTGACTAACTCAACTCACTGCTTTTATTAAATTGCTCAAAATTTTCCCTGTGAGGCAAACAAACAAAAAAAAACCAAAACAGCACAAACCCAAAACCAAAACCAAGACAAACGAACAAAGCAAACACAAGTGTGTGTTTCCGTAGTGTAGTGGTTATCACATTCGCCTAACACGCGAAAGGTCCCCGGTTCGAAACCGGGCGGAAACATCGTATTTTAGGGTCTTCATAAACGACTTGGACACAGGACTTGAGAGAATATTAAATAAGTTTGCTGATGACACAAGAGTGGGGGGAGCTGTTGACACTGCAGAGGGATATGGACAAATTGGAAAACTGGGCAATCACCAGCTGCATGAAGTTCAACAACAACAAGTACCAGATTTTGTACCTGAGACACAGCAACCATGGCTGTACATACAGACAGGGGGACGAGATGCTGGAGAGCAGCTCTGCAGAGAGGGATCTGGGGGTTCTGGTCAACGGCAAGTTGAACATGAGCCAGCAGTGTCCCTTGCAGTCAAGCAGGCCAACTGTGTCCTGGGTGCATCAAGCACAGCCTTGCCAGCCGGGCAGGAAGGTGATTTGTCCCGCTCTGCTCTGCACTGGTGCGGCCTCACCTGGAGCACTGTGTGCAGTTCTGGGCAACACAGGATAAAAAAGCTGCTATAGAGTGTCCAGAAGAGGGCTACAAACTTGGTGAATGGTTTGGAGAGGAAGCCGTATGAGGAGCAGCCAAAGTCTCTTGTTTGTTCAGCCTGGAGAAGAGGAGACTGAGGGGAGACCTCATGGCGGCTACAGCTTCCTCACAGGAGGAGGAGGAGGAGCAGATGCTGAAGTCTTCTCTTAGTGACCAATGACAGAACCTGAGGGAATGGCAGAAAGATGTGCCAGGGGTGGTTTAGACTGGACATTAGGAAAAGGTTCTTCTCCCAGAGGGTGGTGAAGCACTGGAACAGGCTCCCCAGGGAGGTGTCACAGCCCCAAGCCTGACAGTGTTCAAGAAGAGACTGGACGACACCCTCAGACACATGGTGTGAACTGTGGGGTTGTCATGTGCAGGGATAGGAGTTGGACTTGATCCTTGTGGGTCCCTTCCAACTCAGGACATTTTAGAAGTACTATTCTATATGTACTATTTGAAACAGCGAACAATATTTTTTTAATCCTTTTTTATCTTTCTTTCACGTTCAATTTTTATGTTTTCAACACTGATCCAAAATTATGTACTGCAATTGGTTCTTCTATAATATGTTCGCTACTAAAACTACATGCAAAATATATCCTCTTCTATTTGTGGGGATAAGCAACTGTAATATCACATCACTTTATTCTTGAATTTGCAGCTGGAGCATTAAACTCTTGCATATTGACAGTTCACAGCAATATTTATTCTTGATACTACAGAGACATTAGAAGTCTAGGGTTTTACAAAAGCGGCCTTTAACACCATGTTGGTTTTCCTCTTTGCCATGGTTTTCCTCTTTGCCATGGTTTTCCTCTTTGCCATGGTTTCCCAGAGGATTTTGACTCAACTAATTCAGTTTTCTTCCTGCTTTGTCACAGTTTTCTTTATCGTCTGTTATATTATCATCATTCAGTAATGATCAAGCAGACAAATCCAATGCAGGGGATCATTAGGAAAGGAAGGGAGAACGGTACAGAAAGGATTGCTTACGGCTCTGCTTTGCTCACATCTTGAGAACTGTGCACACATCTCAAAAAGAAGATACCAGAACCTGAAAGGTTCAGAGAAGGGCAGGATGAACACCAAAAATATGGAATGATTTACATGTAAGGAGTGGCTGAGTAGGCTTGACTGGTTCAGCTTCAGAAGGAGATTACTAACTTCAGAAGATATGCTAACAGAGCTGCGAAATGGCCAGTGGGAAATGGGGATCCCATGATTCAATAGAGAAGGTGTTCTCTTCCAGAACAAGAACCACAAGCTGTCAAATGACACTAAGATGGGATCAAAATTAGGAGGAAGAAGTAGCACTGGTCATGGTGCCAGGTGAGTTTGTGGAGCCCTTCAGCAAACAGCGCTGAAGATGCAAAACCTGTGCAGGGGCATGGGACAAGTGCTTGGCAGAGGGATCTGTCAGAGCTACAGACAAACTATGTCAGGCTTGGGAAAACTCCTGAACTGAAAAGAGACAGATACTGGGAGAGTACTTCCAGGGGAGTACAGCCAATACATGCTTGTATACATAAATATATATATATATACACATATACACACACACATACATATATATATACACATATATATACTTGCGCTGCTTTTACTTTTCACTGTGCATCTCACAGCCGCTGCTAGAAGCAGGGTACTTTGGAAGACAAATCCTCAGTCTGAGCCAGCACAGATATTTTTATGTGACATATTCTTCCATACTCAAATTTTGTTTCTTTGGTCCTGTGTCCTGCTAATATACATCCTTGCAACCTCTTCTGCTGCTTTTCTTTTTTTTCTCAGTCCTCGCAGTAATACAGATTTTGTTATTTCTGTCTTCCTACCTGAATTAAATAGAATCATAGAATTGTTTAGGTTGAAAAAGACCTTTAAGATTGTCAAGTCCAACTGTTAAATCCACCTCTAAACCATGTCCCTAAGAACCTCATCTAAATGCCTTTTAAACACCTTCAGGGACAGTGACTCCACCACTACCCTGGGCAGCCTGTTCCAATGCCTGACAACCCTTTGGATGAAGAATTTTTTCCTAATATCAAAACTAAACCTCCCTTGGCACAACTTGAGGCCATTTCCTCTTGTCCTATCACTTCCTACTTCGGAGAAGAGACCAACACCCTCCATGCTACAACCTCCTTTCAGGCAGTTGCAGACAGTGATCAGGTCTCCCCTCAGTCTCCTTTTCTCCAGGCTGAAGAGCCCCGGTTCCCTCAGCTGCTCCTCACCAGACCTGTGCTCCAGACCCCTCACCAGCTTTGTTGCCTTTCTCTGAACTCTCTCCAGCACCTCAATGTCTTTCTTGTAGTGAGGGACCCAAAACTGAACACAGGATTCCAGGTGTGGCCTCACCAGTGCTGAGTACAGGGGGACAATCACTGCCCTGGTCGTGCTGGTGACTGTTTCTGACACAGTCCCTCCTTGAGCAGGATCACACTTCGATGTTAGGGCTCCACATGCCTCCTCCGGGGGAGAAACTTGTGGCTTTCCTTAATTTCCACATATCCCCTGATAACCCTGTCAGCCTGTGATAAGCCAAATTCTTGCTGCCCCTCTGTGACTGGTCTATATGATTGTTTCTGGGTGTGCCACTGCGGTCTGTGAAAAAAAGCCAGGAAAGTCACAGTGCAAGCAAGGAGACTGTGACGGTGACCACTGCTGCTGGGATAGGTACAGTGCAAATTAACAGAAAGCGGTTAACCGAGTCCCGAATGGAGCCTGCGGCGATGAAGGGCGTGTTTCCTTCCCCCTTGGGCCCCTAGGGGTTGGTGAGGCGGGAAGGGCGGCAGCCCCCGCAGGCCCCGGCAGCAGCGGCCTCCCGCCGGCACGGCCGTCCTGCGGCGCCCCCGTGCGGCCCGCCCGGGCCTCTGCTGCGCGGCCTCGCTCGGGCAGCCGTGCCGGGCAGGGACCGGGGGCAGGCGCCTCCAGCCCCTACCCGGGCCCCGCGAAGGGCGGCTGCGCGGCCTCGCTCAGGCCTGTTCTAGCAGTGCGTGTTGCTGTGGCTTCGCCTTCTCGTCAGCCGTGCCGCTGGGCCAGGCCCCAGCTGTCCCCTCCGCTGAGATCCCCAGCGGTTACGGAGGGCTCCTGTGACAGCACTCACCGCTGTCCTCAAGGAGGGCAGCCCCTTGGTTCCACGGCTTGAACTCCCACTCCCAAATCTTCTGCTCCCCTTGGAGGAACCAGCCCACAAAGAGATTTGGGTACCAAAATCCCATTATTTCAGTGAGATGTTGGTACCTAAATACCTCTGTAGGTCCTCATTTCTTGCCACATTCTCCAGCCAAGGTGGAATTTCCCGTTGGGTTGATGGAGAAACTCCCCAGCAAAACCCCTACAAATTCCCCCTTACTGACATGAAAATAAAGAAAAGAGAAAATCCCACCCACTGTAGCTGCTAGGCACTTGCATTTTTTAGAGGTGGTGGTTGTATTTCTCAACCAGAAGTTATGTCACACCCATGATGCAATGCAGTAAACATGTAAGGGGAAAACCATTCCCTCCCAAAGCCTGCACTTTGGTGAGACTATGTGTTTTGGTTGGCTTAAACAGGATGCAATGAGTTTGGAAGGTGCTGGTGGGGCTAACGCAACCTTCCAAGTCTTGGCTGGGTCAGGTGCTGAGCAGGGAGACTGCCAAGTCCTGCTAACTCCACCAGTGTGGACAACACAACGGGGAACCTGCTGAATTCAAGCAGTCCCAAGGCTGGCTCTTGGTGTCATGAGAGCAGTCATCCTGGATGGACGACTTGAAGAACGGATGGACCTTGAAGAACGGTCCTGAGCATCCTTTTCCGTATTCGAAGGTTCCCAAATACGGCGTATTGTCTGCAAAAGAAATCACTATTGCAGCTTTTAATTGAACCTGCTTAATTATACCAAAGGACACATGGACTTTGAAATTTGACATAGGTCAGTCCTTCCCCCCAAAAAATTAAACACCATCTAGAAATAGCCTTTTGTTCTTCCCAGTGCTCTATGTGGAGTGGTGTGTGTCCTCCGCAGCTCATATTCTTGTCCCTTGCAACTGGACCTCACACACGTAAGCCATATATTATTTGGGCTTACAAGTTTGCAGTCTGTTCTTCTCAGTTTTTTTTCCTCTGAGTTAATTGCTCTTTCTTTGCCTGAATTCCTCTACCTAGACACTGTTGTCCTTCAGAAAACTGTCCACAGCCTGGCCCAGATCTCACAAAAGACTTGTGCCACCACCCCTACACTAAAAGGTGTCAGATGATCTTCTCTGACACCTCCAACAAACCTTCCCCCTGGGATCTAAAATCTCGTTGCTTTCTTCCTTGTTTCACCCTTCCTTCTACCACCACCATTAGCACAGAAGTGTTATGTGAAAACATGTCTCCATCACTGGGAAAGCCCATGCCTCTGGAGGCCCACCGCCTGGCCCATGGCCATGGCCTTGACCTTGAGTAGGGTTCACCGAGCCTGACAAGATCATCACTGTCCCCCAGCAAGTGCTGTCCCTGTGGCACTCACCATAGAGACACCACATTCCTGCCCAGTGTCACAGTGATCACGGATGTCCTGGGACTGCAGGGATGCAGGACATGGTCAGAGCAGTTCACGTTGGTGACCATACATAGCATGGGCAAGAGGAGGACCAGGCTCCAGTACTTTCCCGCAGTCATTTGGTGGGGTCGCAGAGAATTCCTCATAGAAGTCAAGAGTGGGTCCCACTGTCTGGGAGGAGGCTGTCCACTGGGGCACCCTTTCTCAGAGTCAGTGGATCGATTCCTGCTAACTTGAGTTCTATCAGAAATGGTAGCAGTTTTCCTCCAAAACAAGGAGAAGAGTTCGGCCTCTCATCTGCCCCTGAGGAAGGGGAAGTAGGACATGCTGCCGTGGCAGAGGGAGCATGGTGAGTAGGCAGGCCCAGGAGAGCCAGCTGGGATGCCATCATCGGCTTGGCATTGTGGGTCTGGAGTGCCACAACACGAAAATCAGAACAAGTCTGCAGTGTTGCAGGAGCATTAATAGTCACAGAGAGCTGCCTTTTGCCCTTCAAGGGAGAGAGGCTGGCCAGGAGCACTGGAGCTGTTAATTGAGTCACAGAGCAGTCATTTGTACATTTAAATGGTAGCAAGCTAAATATGTTCTGCAATCAGTCCTAGCAAAGGACACTGACAGGGACACACTCCTTTCCAAGCCTGACATCCAGCCGCTCCCGGCTGTGACACATCTCTGCAAGCACAGCTCTTTCTGCCCAGCTTTTGCCAGGCTCCCTTAAAGAGACAGCTCCCCATGCCTGTTTTTCCCAAACCAAATTGTAATAGCAAGTCACAATTGAGAAGGTCCAAATGCATAGCTTCCAGCATAAACAAACAACCTCACTGATTTAAAATGTCCTGTTCATTTCTGAGGTGTATGTGTTGGCACTTGTGTTGAAAAGTCTGCAGCCTGGACAAACCCATCTCCTGTCTCTGCACATAGCTATCTCAGCCAACCTGCTGTTGCCATTACAGCAGGAGTTCAAGTGATTTCTTTGTTTTCTCCACCTGAATAAGACTTGCATCCCATTTTGTCAGACATTTCTGCATTGTGCATCTTCCAGATGTTGCTTGAGAAAGATGTGGCTTACGTTTTTCTGTAAATCTTTCTATCTGATAGGACATGCACATTGCAGCTGTCTTCCATTATGATCACTTTGCTTTAGCCCAAGTGCTCCAGCTGGTATCAGAGCAGCTTGGTGTGTTGGCGCGATTCTTCTACTGTGTTTTCCCAGGTCTTTGTAGGAAAAAATGCAGAATGAAGGAGCTTTGTGTCAAGTTCTTACCCCAGTTGCAGTGTCAGCTTTACCAGTGCTACTCTGGGTAGCTGTTTTCTTGATATGCTCTTTAAAAGACATGTGAGGGCAGTCTCCATCCCTCCCTGCAGTAAGAGAAACAAAAGATGGTTGGCTGGCCTGATGAAACATCTGGGCTGCTGAATGCAAATTCAGTGGTAGTTGGAGAAAATAATATCTCCCAAATAGAATGCTGAATGTGAACAAACATGCTGTTTTTTTACAGACTTGCCAGAGACCTGCTGATGATAGAGTGTCAAGAATAGAAAAATATCTGACATCAAATATACCCTTAAGAGAACATTCCCTTTGCATGCAGTGAAGTCACTCCCTCCCAAAATGTTTACAGGAATCCTTTGAATCCTTTCTGTCATCAGAGGTTTTTGTATGTTCCCCAGTTCTGATCTCTCACCTCTTTCAGTCTCCTCTCTTCAGTGCCATCCTTTCTGTTGTAATACAGCAGGTAAAGTTTCCCAGATAATGAAGAGATTCAGTTTCCTGCATATACACATTCCTGAATGTAACAAATTTACATTCACTTTGGTACTTATCTGAGCTTGCATTTCATACTCTTCCTTGTTAAAGATTAGTTCATGAAGTCTACAGGGTTTACTGCATGTCTTGTGTTACCTGTGTTGTCTCTTCCAGTGTTAATAGAACTGTTTCTGCCACCATGCTGATTTAGGCATCTGTGTCCAAGTTAAAAAAAAACCCAAACAACCAGTTTGGTTTGGGGCTGGTCAGCCATGTGTGTGCTCTGGAGCTGTTGGCAACCTCTGTCAATGCTGCCAAGTGATGAAGCCACTGCAGGTGTTGCATCGCCTTCCATAAGACAAGTGTCGTCTCTGTGGTGTCTGCCACAGAGCCTGTAGCTCCTTGTGCTGTGTCTTTTCCTTGAATAGCTTCCCTCTTTCACTGGAGGTATTTTCCATTTTATTTCACAGTTGATGCCACATGGTGTTCAGTAACTATGCAGTAACTAAGACAGCTGACAGAGGCTGCTCCTTTCAGCGTTAGCTGATCATTAGCTTTTTAGCTCTGTGTAGCAGAAGCCTCTGCACAGCACCGCAGCATGCCCTGAGAAGCTCTGCCAAGAGCCTCTAAGACACTGTTATTGCTGAGGAATGCCTAATCACGAGTCTCCTCTTATTATTCTCTGTGTGTTCCTGGGATTCCTTCCCCTTTGCAGTAATACCATTTTTGCACCCTCCTGCCAGAGGGTGCTGGAGTGTGAGCTTTGATTTATTTGCTAGTGAAGAGGGGGGTTTGCTGGGATTTTTCCCAGAAAGTACTGCACTTCCTCAGGCTAGTTTGCTAAAAGCTGACTAAATGCACACTGCAAAGACCAGACCAGATGGGCAGCTTTTATTTAAACAAGAAAACACTATATGATGACAGTTGGGAAACAAACTTGGGAAGGGAATAAAAGAGTTCTCTGAACAGTCTCTGCAGGAACCCAGCTCTAACAATGCCTGCAAGGTCTGAGTGCTCCCATTGCCAGATTCTGGCTCCAGAACAATTCATTTCAAGGCTAGGGATGATTAGACTAAGTGGAAAATAAGTTTCAAGCAGTTTAGGCAAGAATGAGGCTGACAAACAACTCTCAGAGCAACTCTGTTCTATATTTGGTGGGCCAAGGACTGAAAATATATTTTCCTTAAACCTGATGAGTTTGAAAAAGCAAAATCCTAGAATGCTGATGCTGGCAACCTGAATTAATATTTCATGAAAGACAGGATTTTTTTTTCTTCTCAGTACAAAGTTGATTCCATTGAAGAGGCTTTCACAGCTCTCTGTACCCCAGCACAGTGCAGAGAATTCACCAGCAGGTTTCATGATTTAATGTTACAGAATGATTTTTATTTTTTGCTATGAGAGACATCACTGGGTGTCAGGGAGGCTGTAGCTTGACACTGATTCGATGCCAGGGAAAGCAATTACAGCAGATGCACAAGCCAAGAGCACCAAGAATCAGCAGGAGACATTGCAGGGTCCAGCTAATCCCCTAGGCAACATCAACCATGTTATTACTCGACACCAACAGTTAAAGAAATGTCAGCATTAACCTGCATCTGCAGCAGCTTTTCCAAACAAGCTAAAAGCAGCCTGCACTCACAGTAAGGCAAAACCAAACAACCTTTGTATGCAGCTGGTATAGCAGTAGCTGCCTTATTCCAACGGCTCAGGTGATAAAGGACATAAGGGCCATTAGACACACATGTGTCTCTTGGGAGAAGAGGGGATAAATCACTGGAATAGAGAGGTTTCAGACCAAGACAGGACGGTCTATTCCAACATTGCGACAGGGACAGATACTCTCGAGAAGATGTACAAATCTCTTCTGGCTCAGTACAAGCCATACCCTGTTGGCAGGAAATCATATGTACCCAAGGGCTCCCTGCAGCCAGGGTCAGTATCCAGGGTACCAGCATGGATTGAGATGGTGTCCACATGGGAAGACATCTGCTGAGTTGAAGTCTTTAAAACACTGCTGCAGAGCTATAATTTAAATGAAAAACTGGGCAGATGACTGAGGCTTAATGAGAATCCCAGCTCAGGCTGAGAAGCTAAAACCAAGCCATGGCTGGCCCATGGATCCTGCACATCTTTGGTTCCTGCAGAAGAGTTACCTCTCAGCACGCACCACTATTTAGAGCTGTAATATGATGTGTTTTATTGTCACAGGACCTAAAACAGTGATACCCACACTAACAGCCTCTTCTAGACCATGGCTTTGTTGTCCAGATGTTTCACGATCATCTGAGCAAAATGCCATGACTGTTTTAATACTGCAGACTCACCTGAACATGAGCAGATGTGGATTCACAAGAGAAAGCTCTCACTTCCATGTCTAGTGCTCCCCTGGCAAGAGCATGCTGAGGCCATCTGCAGAGCAGGTGCATCTGACAGCACCACAGAGCTGAACTCTTATCTGTGTGTGAGCAACTCATTTGAAAAATAAACAAAAAAAGGTATCATAAAATGGCTGGCACCTTCCAATCCTTGAATTGCTCTGCAGTGGCTGAAGTGCAGAAATGTGAGGGCGAACATAGAAGGAGCTGTAAGATGATAATTAGCTCTACTTAGAGCTCACCTGTTTTATGCCAGCACAAATGTGCCACTGTCATGACATGGAAGAGGAGATCTACTGGGAAGAAGGACATGGTGAGACTGGACTGGTGGCATATGCCCAGGAATGCTATCTCACAGAGAGAAAATACATTTGCAGATAAGAAAAGCAGTTCTGGCATTTAACTGGATGTTTTAACTGCTTATTGAGACTTCACCACAGGCTTCTGTGTAGCTGTCACAGCTGACCACGAGCAGTTCTTCCTGTCAGGGTGCCCCAGCTTGCTCTCACAGGGAGTGCAGTGAAACCAGATGTGTGTGACAAGGCTGTCCTGGCTCGTCCCAGGTAAGACTTTTTCCACAGCAGGTGCCCTCTCGAAGCCCATTGCCTGAAGCCAGAGGCTGACATCTGATTGCAGAACTGCCTGCTTGCTAATTAGAACTGCGTTACCAGCCACAGATCAAAAGTTGGCTGAAATCTGCTCGACAAAGCAAGCTGATGAAACATGATCAAAGGAGCTCTGCCCTTCAGGACACCAAATGAGTCTTGGCTAGGGGTGCAGACAAAAGATCGCCTGTCCTCCTGGAGAGCTGACAAAGATGTACTTTTGGTCATCCAAGAACCATGCAGGCTGAAATATTCCCAGGTCTTCACAAGGCATGTTGAAGCACTGCGGAGTCTGTAACCACATGCTGTGCTAGGGCCAGACTTTTTCTCTGAGCTGTCTCCAGATTTGCATGTCAGGTGTCTGGGAACAACAGAGGAGCCCAAACCATTCGGGCAACCAGCCCTCTCCAAATATCCTTGTCAATGAAGAGGAGCTGATCTGTTTCACCTGACCAGTCAGTTATGTCTTCTCATGTCTGACTGGTATCACACTGTTCTGAGCCAGCAACACTTGGTGGGGTTTTTCCTAATAATGATTTTAGTCATATAAAGTCGATCTTTGCAAGTCACAGTATGCCAGAAGAGAGATGACTTTTCATAAAAGCTGCAGCTTTATCCACATCACTTGGAAACCTCCCTGTTCACAGAGCATATTGAGCCAGTAATGAAGACTATGAGGGTCTGTCTAGCAGGAACTGATGGCACATATGAGGTATTATTGACTTAACATATCCTACTGTGACAGGGAAGGCTGTCCTCTCTTACCAATACATTTGTTCCAGTTTATCACAAATTTATGACGTATATATTCATAATGAATAAGAAAGTAACCAGAATAGAAAAAATATGATGATTATTTTGGAGACCGCAGGTTTCCTGAATATCAAATGGACCTATTTAGTCTTTGGCACTGGTATATACATTCAGGGACAAGTCAAAGAAAATAGCAAGATGTCATGTGTCTTATTTTCTACCTGGAAAGCATATACCCCTCTCCTTGCCTTGCCTCCTCCTGGCCACCCTCTTTGGGTCACAAGAAACAGGACAAGACCATATCATGACTCATCTGCCCTCCTCCTCCATGAGCATATGAAGGGAACAGAGTTATTTGCAGGACCTCCCTGTTCCCAGTGTGTTGATCACAGACTTGCACATCTGCCCTCGAGACTGTTCAGAACAGGGATAATCCTTGGGTAATCTCCTACCTTGCAATGGCAGTAAGTGAGAAAAAAATCCAGTACAATTGTATCTACCCATGCACCAGTTTTCACCATGAGAAGCAGAGGCACCAGTAGCCCCAGAGCCTTCCCGTGTGACGGCAGTTCTTGAAAAGCAGATGTCCTCCTTCCTTAGGTATTCACTTGCTGCAGTTTTCTTGGCAAGGATGTTTTCCCTTATGGGAATCTCTTGACAGACATGGTGTGAACAGCTTTCATGGTCATGGCTTACTTTCTTAGCCAGTGACCCTCAAAACATGAGCTTCTGTGCCCAGGAAGCTGCTTTCTGTGGTTCCCTGAAGAGTGAAGGAGGCTCATACAAGCATCTGCCTGTCCCGTATCCAAAACAGGGCTAGGGCAAGGCCGACAAACAAAAAGAAAAATTGGACTCTGTCATATTTCTTCTTCACCTGGCCAGTGACTCATTTGGCACTGCTGTCTCAGCTCAAAATTAAAACTTAGATATGATCCAATTTGCAACCCATGGAAGGAGGTATTTTCCTCTTTCTGTTCCAAGACTCTCCCACTAGACCACAAAGGGTTCAGCAAACAGAATAATGTGGTTTCTGTGCTATGTATAATGAAATTATATTCACCACAGTTCCTACTGGGAGTTTTTGAACTCCAGGTTTATTTCTTAAACAGCCACCAAAGGTTTTATTGCCAGAACAAATAATTAAAGAGAGAATGGAGAACCTTGTCTAATGGATCCAAGTAGCTCAAAGGAGATAAAATGGTAGGTTTTACTCATATAATTTTCTAGGGATTGTATCACAGAGACTTATATGATCAATTATAGGGCAAATTTATATGAAGCAAAGGTTTTTAAAAGTTACACCTGCTTAGCCATATCAGAAAATCATTGAACTGCTCAAAACTAGAAAAATCACCCATTAAAATAATTATCACTTAGAAATGCAGCATTAAAGAAAGGTAATACAATATGAGCTGTCAGCCTGTGTGATATATGTGTGATTTAGCTCTGGAGATGGATCCATTTTCCAGTTACAATGAAGCCTATGCTAGAAACCACCCTTCTTAGACAGCCGCTGATTTTACAAGAACATCCAAAAATAGCTCTATTATTTGTTATCTTTTTATAAAAAATTCTCTCCCGTAGTTCACTGGTCTCCAGGGTGGTGATTCTATACAGCCTTCAGACTACGTGTATTTTGGAGAGTCCTGCTTGGTATTTTTGGTATGTCAAAACTTGGATTCTAATTTTGAGAGCAACTTGACAACATTATGGAAGTAAATTAAGCACAATGACATGAGGAATGTCTCTGTAATAAGAACAAATATAACTGCAGTCAGGAAGTCTTTCTGCTTCAGGAATAATATTCATAACAAGAATTTGAAATAAATCAGTTGATGCCAAAGATCAGCTCATTCCCCAGCATGCAGATAAATCCAGTTCCATGAACTATGGCTGTGTCACCAGCTATGTTCTCCCTGTTCCCAGCACCTCTGCACAAGGAAGGAGAACTGCTCACAAGAGCCCAGTACTATCCTGGACCTCTCACAAGGCAACATTGATTTCAGTACGGAGTTAAGTCTGGATGGCACTAATCCCATCGATAAAGCAGTTAGTTTCAGGGAATGTTTTTCCATAGTGAAAAGCCTCAAGTCCCATTCCAAGAACTGATACATTCAATAAGGTTCACATCGTCACTTTGTCAGTGACTCATGTAAGCAGGCTTTTCAAAGCTCAGAACCAATCGCTTAGCTTCTGTTTAATTTTTTAAACCCATAAAAAAGCACTTTTTTCTTTCCTTTTTTTGTTTCTTCTCCTGAACACTCAGGTAAACATAATACTTAGCAATATTCACATACAAAATACACCTTGGCCCATTTACTCTCCTCCCATCAAAGCACGTTTCTGTTAATGGCTTCAGCACAGGACCCCATGTTTAACTACAGCTTCTGCCTTTCAGTTGTATTAATCAAGACAGAAATAAGTGTCTCAATGCATCTCCCCACCATTCACTTCATTTCTTGTCAGTCGCTGTCGCCACAGAAATAGCTGCAGAATTGTTCAGAGTTGCCCAGGGAAATTGGATACTCTCTTCCCTTTAAGTTTACTGGAAAATACTTGTCTGATCAGGTAGTTTCACACAGATATAGTTTTATGCATTTCACCCGCAGCACTGCCAAGGGGCTGTTCGGACAAAGCCTTTTGTGTGCAAAGCTGCCATTGAAACTAGTCAGCTGCTGAGGATGTGAAGACTAAGCACTCCATGAGCTCTATATGGAAACAGAAGTGAATCTCCAAGAAAAGAAGAAAAAGCTCATTTTGGACAATTCCAAAAGAAACATTCCAGTATCTTGACTCAGTTGGAAAGTAATTAAGATAATCTGGAAATCAGATTCAACGTCTAGTAGGAAAGAAAGACTCCCACTGCTAAGAGAAATAGCCTTGCAGGAGACACTGATGTATAACACATATTCTGGTGTAACAGTAAATAACTGCATTGTTACTGGGATGCTAAATTCTGTGTTAATAAACAAACCCCATATTTTAACTCATTTACAGCTCTGCTTGCTTTATTTTCTTCTTTCCTTGCTTGTCGTTGTCCCCTCATACACATTCCAGGCAGGTTTGCAGTAAATCCTTTTCATCACACTGTCACTGACATTTCAAGGATGTTTCATTTGAAATGTTAAGAAAAACAGTTTCTCACAGCCTTCCAGGAAGAAGCATCAATGACTGGCAGCATTTGAACTCATTTTGTCTTATCTCCAGCTGGACCCCAACCCTGAGAAGCAACATCTGGAAACAGGATCCCAGGGAAGCTTCTAAAGGCCCTTGCACACTTTGGGTTCACCTGTGACACCACTTCACAGCGAGAATTCACTCACAGCTGTGTGCTCTAATTTAGCACAAGCTACCTCAGGTTATTTATTGCCTGTCTCCTCCTCAGTTTTACCCTTTTGTGTGCAATTTTGTTCATCCTTGATATCCCTTGTTGCATCCTCAGCATGCAGCTCTCCCTGGTTCCTCCTCCTCTGTTGTTGCTCACACCAGAAATTTACTTAGCATATTGCATTTTAGAATCACTGCTTCTCTAAATCCTCACCCAGTATCATTCATAGTATTCCTTGAAAATTATCAGCTCAAGGCCATTTAAGGCACTGAAGGATATGGACCTCTGTTCTCGAGTTCATCATGTAAGTTGTTTGAGATAGGGACTACAGTGGAAATAGGTAAAAATATAAATGAATAGATAAAAATATTTTGTCAGAGTCTATGTGCAGTCTAAACAGGAAGAAAGAGAAAACTTGTGGCCCTTGAAGTACAAGACATATGACTAAGAGAAAAATCAAAGATGGCCCCTGGTAATGGACTGTGTGATCTGGGACTTTAAAAGGTTTGGAGAGGATGGCAGAAACAAGGTGGTAGAGCAGAGTCTAAATCTTCGTGGTCAGATAGATGGAGAAAGCTGTTGCAACTGTGCATGAGTGAAGGCCATGAAGGACAGGTGTCCTCCTGTGCACTGACCCATCGCTGGGAGTTCTCCTGAGCTTCAGCTGCAACAGTGGGTGATCGTCCATGAATTAATAGGTTTATCATAGGCTGTTTTTTCTGTTCAAGACATACCACTTGCAAAACAGAAACATGATATGGAACAGAATGAAAGACCTTATTCAGTTTTGATCTGCTGGAACAGTGGTATTTGGCAGCTGTAAAGGAGAAAAGATCAAGAAAAATATACTGTAGACTAAATAGATACCTGTGTCACTACTTAAAATTTCTCTACTTTAAAAAAAAATAAATAAATAAACACAAAACCAACCCAAATATGGGACCCAGATTTTCTTAATCTGCTCAGAAATAATTTCCCTGATCATGAGTTTTGCCTTCCCATCTTATTCCTCTTCTGTGTGAATCCTGTCCTTGTAACAGACCAGCACCAGCTGTCATTGATGTCGAAAGGGACTGAATCAAGGACTCTCATTGTTTCCTTGGTCTCCATCACTGTTTTCTTTCTTGCTTTCTTTCTTTTTTTGGTTTGAAAAAGAAAAATCACACAATCAATGATATGCCAACATGAGATTCACTTTACTACCCAACCTTTGGAATCGCAATGAAATTGTGAAATCACAGTCTTCAACAATATTTGATTGATGGCCTTTGAAGGTGGGACAGAAAAAGTCAATAAAATCTCATTTCTTCAGAATGTCTTGTCTGCTGCTTTTTCATATTTGCCCTGTGGGATATTTGGCAATTTTTCACACAGATCACATAACCAAGTTGACTTATCACATGCAGTTCTTTAAAATAACACTGGAGGAATTCAAGGATTTTACTTAACACAATATTGTGAAGAAATACATCAGAGTTCTGTTTACATTAGCTATAATTCCCTAATGACGCAGTGGGTCTGTTCAGCCAGAGCTGGCAATAAGGCTAAAGTTGCTTAGGCAATAATTAAGATCTTAATATTGGAATTTTATTTGGAGTTCTGTATGTGGAAAATCATTATTTAAGAACCTCTGTCCAGATCAATGGTGTCTTGGGTTAGACAGATGTCTCAAAAAGAGACTATGATGTGCAGGGCATTTTCTATGACACCAGCAACCGGTACTGGTGCCTCCTGTGAAGTCTGTGTTCAAGAGAGTCGTGAGCAATTCAAACCGCAATTATCCAGCATTCCCAGGCCCTGCCTGCTTCCGTGGTCAATAAAGGGAAGCAATCAAAGCACCCTAGGGAGGTACCTATAGATTATGGTTTGAATACAGGCCCTGCTTCTCAGCCAGGCTGTGTAGAGCCAACACAGGGATGTCAGAGGTCTAAACCATTCTCTCAGATGTCAATGTCATAGGAGACATCTGAGCAGGACACTTAAGGGCTCAACCATCTGTTATGTTAAGGCTTAGACCTTAATATCATTCTCTGTGGGAGCAAGTTTTTTCATCAATAACAAGCCAGGTTGCGTTTATTGCAGGTTGTTTCATTTTTACTGCCTATGTAGAGCAGGAGTCCAGTGTCACAACTCTGTCTGTGGAGGAAAACTCCCTCTGTTGACCTCCACAGCAGCTCTGCATCAGCAAGAGGTTGTGAGCCCTCAGCATCCTACTTCTGGCCCTGCTCAGTCCACATGAATCGCGCTTCCCACTACGGTGGTGCTGGATGCAACATTTCTGCAGCCAGCAAAGCAGCAATTCATGTGCCCCAGCAACCTCTGAGGGACACTGCAAAGCCCATCAGATCTCCTCTGGCTTTTCATTTGGAAGGAAGCTGCATTCTCGGGGACAACTCTCCATGGTGT
Organism: Nesoenas mayeri; assembly: GCF_963082525.1. Taxonomy (NCBI): domain Eukaryota; kingdom Metazoa; phylum Chordata; class Aves; order Columbiformes; family Columbidae; genus Nesoenas; species Nesoenas mayeri. The sequence continues at coordinate 190,647,125 of NC_137541.1, read as the reverse complement.
TGGCTCTGACCATGCAGTAACAGCAGTGGGCCAAATCCTCAGCTCTTGCCCAGTCTCTGTTCTGGGCTTATTTAAGAGATTGACTGCTCTTTAACTTAATAAATAACAAGCAAGAGACAGGCTATCAGGTGCAGCAGAAACAGTCTCTGCCCTGTCTTTGAACAACACATGAAATCAAAGCGTCCTCACCCTCGCTGAGGGCTTTCTGGTGTTATCTTAATAAAAATAATTATCCTAATTGCTCACTTTAAGTATTCCAGGTGCTGACAACAGTTGTGCCTTATAAATGGAAACATGAAATGAAAAAATAGATGATGCAACTACTCTTATAAAGAAAAACTTAATCTAAACATTTAATGCCCATCACAGCAGCAAACCACATGAGGAATGTGGCTGTAGCATCAGCATCAGCCACTACAAGTTAGATGTATTTGTTTAGCACTAAAAGCTTCATCAGTCCACAAGCCTTTTGGTCCTGCTTGTGCCCTGATTCCCCCAGAGAAAGCCCATGTCTCAGGATGAGGGCTTTCAGGGTCTACGTGCCTCCATAGCACCTGGAGCTTGGTATGATGCAAGGGGCTATCCACATCCAGTGGAGAATATCCATTCCTGTGGGTGAGACACTAACAACTTGCAAGGTCTGGTGATGTAGCTCTTTCAAATGGTAATATTATGCCTAAACCCTAACCATTCCACCTTGAGGACCACAGCAGAAGGAACAGAACATATTGCAACAGCACAGTGTGCAAGGGCTGCCCTGGCAGGGTGGTAGTGATGTCTGCAGTAAGCTGTGGTGAGGGGTAAGAATGCTGACATAGCAAAAAACTCATGTGCATCTTCTGCAATGCTAGTGTGGGGTAGCTCTGCATGTCCCACGTTTGACACAGGAGGTGGAAAGCCTCCTTTGAAGCCCTCGTCACTCTGTTCAGCCATGCTCAAGGCAAACAAAACCATGTGGAATCAGCAGAGATGGCTGCAGGTGTCTGGGGGAGCGACTCTTCCCTGTCTGGAGAGGACGCAGGTGGAGTGCGCACTTCATGCCTGATGAGAGGGGCTGAGAGGGACTGTGAGTGCTGCCCTCATACCTCAAGTGCAAGCACAGGAAGGCTGAAGAAGCTTTCTGAACTGCAAACCAGCACTGTCACAAGAGCAAAGTGACAGCAGCTTGCCATGCATGCACTTTAGCTGGCATTCACCGGATGTCCTGGTGGGCTCGGAGCAGCCACTGACCCAGCATACAGGGCCCCCATCCACTTGGGTCTGGAGCACAGTAACTTTATAAGCCGCATTAGCTGGTGAAGTGCTGGAGGCAAAAGAAGGTTTGATTTGATGAGCCAGAAGAGTTCTATCAGTCCTACAGCCCTCAATCTCCCTGGGCATTTCCATTAGGAAACAGAAATAGCCCCAGTCTTATTTATATCCATCTGAATCTTGACTAGTTGCTGTGCTGCCCGTGACCAAGTACAGTGAGTGTAGGAGAGCACCTATCTGGGGCAAACTTTATGAATTCCTAATTTTTAAGTACAGGTTTGTGTGACTTAAGCCTGTTCTTTACACTTCCCATAGTGTGTCATTGCCAAGATGATCCAGCAATGTAACAACAGAGGCTCCAATCTGAATTTTATTCATCATGAAAATTTCAGCCATCACAAATCTTCAAGAATATATCCCTTTATATAACTGACAATGCTCTGATATGAGTCAGTTTGTGAATCATAGGAGACACAACTTAAAAATCAAAGTAGACCATGCGCTATTCTTCAACAATACAGAGCTATTTTTCTGTCATAGCAAATGAATTTATTCTTTCAGTTCATTACTTGTCCCCTTCCCCCTTCCAATTTTTTTTTCCTTTTAACAGTTGCTTATTTGTCCCTGGGCGGAGGCACATCCTGCCCCAGGCCTGCATGCCAGTGCATTCCCCTCATCACTGGGTGCTGGGACTCAGTGGTGCAACCTGCATAGAATCATAGAATCACAGAATGTCAGGGATTGGAAGGGACCTCGAAAGATCATCTAGTCCAATCCCCCTGCCGGAGCAGGAACACCTAGATGAGGTTACACAGGAAGGTGTCCAGGCAGGTTTTGAATGTCTCCAGAGGAGACTCCACAACCCCCCTGGGCAGCCTGTTCCAGTGCTCTGTTACACTCACTGAGAAGTTTCTTCTCAAGTTTAAGTGGAACCTCTTGTGTTCCAGCTTAAACCCATTACCCCTTGTCCTATCATTGTTTGCCACCGAGAAGAGCCTGGCTCCATCCTCATGCCACTCACCCTTTGTATATTTATAAACATTAATAAGGTCACCCCTCAGTCTCCTCCAAACTAAAGAGACCCAGCTCCCTCAGCCTTTCCTCATAAGGGAGATGCTACACTCCCTTAATCATCTTTGTTGCCCTGCGCTGGACCCTCTCCAGCAGTTCCCTGTCCTTCTGGAACTGAGGGGCCCAAAACTGGACACAATATTCCAGGTGTGGTCTCACCAGGGCAGAGTAGAGGGGAAGGAGAACCTCTCTTGACCTACTAACCACCTCCCTTCTAATACACCCCAGGATGCCATTGGCCCTCTTGGCCACAAGGGCACAGTGCTGGCTCATGGTCATAGTCATGTGGCACCAGCAGGGCTGCTTCCAAAGGTCGTGATGCTTCTTGCTGCCATGCACACTGCAGCAGTGCCCAGAAGGGTTTGCCAGGACTGTGTAAAAATTGCATACATGATGCAAGCGTGTTTTGATAAAACACAATGTGGAGCCACAGCTGGGGCTCTTGTGCAATGGCTTTCTCACGCTAAAGGCAAGCTTTGTGCTGCAGTATTTTGCTGGAAAAGGCCCCAAACATGCCAAGGACTAGAGTATGAATGCACAGATACACTGAGGTGCACACAGGACTTGCATGTGCTGGGGATCTGAGGGCCACGAAGGACATGTCTCCCCATGGCTGCGTGCCCGGGTGCAGCCAGGGTGAGCCCACACAAACGCACATCTGGGACAGCAACCTCCTGGCCAGGGCGAGCAGCTCTGTTCCTTGTAAGAGCAGAAAGCTGATTTTCCTGGTGGTGGGTTTGGTTTTTCCATGGAAAGCAATTCTCTATGTGATGCTGAAGTGTGGAAACCAGATAGAGAAGAAAAAAAAAAAAACACTGGGGTAGGAAAAAGTTTCCCATGAAATTTTAACCAGTGCTAAATCATTTTACATTCAACACCCTCCTGGCCAAGTTTTCAAGGGATGAGCTGGCACAGTCAAGCTGGAGAGGGAGAAAGGCAGTTTTCCCACAAGTGCTTCAAGATCCATCTGTCTATCCCTTAACAAATAACCTAACTACAGAGTGGAGATAAACTGGAATAGGGGTAATCCTGTTCATTTGGTAGATATAGATGTGCAGGTAGAGAAGAATTCACTCATGGCTAGGCAGAGGACCCACATGGGCACACTCCTGACAGGGACAAGCCCAGGAGGAACCCGGCTTGATTCATGTTGCAGCTCCAGCAGGGCTTGGGTTTTCCCCTTTTGCAGATAATTTGCCCAAACCTTAGTTCAGTTTGCCTGCAAGTTTGGAGGAGGACTTCTCCCTCCTCAGTAAGGTGTCCCATCCCGGTGCTACAAGCACGCTCCCAGCCCTCATGACCATATTCGACCAAACTGCCAGCCCCATTCTGCTGTTTTCCTGGGCTGCTTTTGGTGGCAAAACACAAAGAAACGTGGGCACCTTCTCCCATGCCAGGTGAGCTCCCAGTCCCTCCTCACTCGCCTGAGCTGCTGTGGAGTTACATCGGGGAGTCCCAGAAAGCAGAGGGAAACCAGGGAGCATGCGAGTGAGAAACTAAAGCTAATGAGAGTAACTAGCGCTGTGTGGGAGCTGGAATTTCCATTTTTGTGGGGAATTCCCCGGTTTTGCAATGGGCTTTTATTCTCTGCTGGATTTAAACCAACAAGTTTTGGAATTTCCTATGAAACTAAACTTGAGAAAGACGAGCAGATACTTTGATGCCTGTCAAAGTGTTTGTTGTCATTTCAACAACTGACAGGAGTTTTATTTTTACATTAAATGAATTTCAGAACAATATGCTGCCTCACAAAAGAGCAAGCCAAGCATTTTACCATGGAAGAGTTGAAGGGATTTTATTCCTTTAGTGCAATGCTTCCCTACTTGCTTCCAGGATTTTGTTCAATCTTTTTCTTTAGATGTTCCCTTAAAAATTTGCCCTGCTAATGAAGCTAAGCAATTTTATTGCTTTTGCAACCATACGTCTACCTCCAGCACTTCTTGAATGCTTGAAAAACAGCCCTATGGAAATAAACAACAACAACGACAGCAACCTTTGGCTTTCTTGCAGGCTTTCTTGAGTGCCACCTGTCCTGGGAGGTGCTGGAGGTACAGCCCGGTGGTAGCTGGGAGGGGACTGGCACCTGCCTGAGCTCCCCTCACACCCCAGGGCCCCGCCAGGGGGAAAGAGCGTGGCACAGCCGATGTGGTGAGGGATTAAAGCAGCCGTCCAGGCTGGGATTAACTGAAAAATTGATGACTGTGGGAACAGAAACAAAACTCAGCCTCTGAGCAGCTGCCTTTGTTGGGTTGACAGCTAAATCCTGGAGAAGAGCAAGCCCTGATGGATCTATCAGTAAGACCAGCTCTGCATATGTATTTATGGCTACAGCTTTTCATCAGTAAGAAAAAAATACAAACACTTTATCCATATCCTCCTGTTTTCCATAAATCGTGATCCTGCTGTGGCGAGGCGGTCCTGCAAACCTGTCTTACTTGATGCACTGATTCCCACCCTGGTTTTGCCTTGTAGCTGTGCCCAGAAGCAAAGTTCTCCTCCAGTTTTGATGGGCACAAGAGCCACTGCAGCGCTAGCCATCCTCCCGGAGCATAAGCACTCCTTCAACAATGTAAATCAAAGCCATTACCTTCTTGGCCATATCTGTTATTTCAACTAAGTCAAACCCATCTGAATTCCTGAAAGCCAGATATCCTGATCTGCATAAGGAATGTGTTTGATCAAGAAGAGCAGTGGGGTCATTTCTTTGTAGAGCTTTCAGGTTTGTGTCTCTACTAACTGCTTCTCTTCATTTAATTATTTATTTCATATCCACCACCCCATTACTGCTACCTGAAATACACTTCAAAGCTCCAAAACATGAGCTAGGCACTTATAAATTTCAATGTAAATCTGAGTAAAGAAGAATTTTGGAAAACCATCAAAGAGCTGCATGGAAAAGCTCCCTGAACCACCCTTGCTCCCAGCAGGCAGCTCTGATGCCTCATGGTTCCTCCCTGGTAGAAAAAAAACTAATGGATGATGGTGCCCTTCCAGCACCAACCTCTTCTCCAGGCATTGCAGTGGGAGGTAGGTGCCTAGACAGAAAACTACAATTTCTGTAATTTCTATCTTTTTTTCCTAGTCCATCAGCTCAGTAAAGGGTTTTCTTTCTACCCTGCTGGTCTTGGAGTACCTTCCCGTGTCTTCAAACCATTTAGGTCAGTTTTGCTCTTCACTGTGCTCGCCCCATGCTCAGGATTCTTCTATTTCTAGTGCCTCACACTCCTCTGTGTGTTGCCATGTAGGGTATCTTTTAGGAGCCATTCCTGACACACATCCAAGTCATCACAGCTGTCTTTTTCAGCTCTTCAGTAGCAGGGCAGTTTCTTGTGTTAGCTGTTTCCCTCATCACATCATGCTTTATTTTCTCCAGCTCCAGCCCTGGCAGCCTTCTTTCCAGCTAGCTCATTTCCACGGTCCCCATCCCTGGGGTGCTGCCGTTTCTCATGCTCCAGCACCCTGACCCACTCAGTGGATCTGTCCTAGATATGCTCACTCCCAGCTTCAGCAAAATGTTGGGAGGACCCTCCAGTCCTTGTGGGGTTTCTAGGCTTGAGTTCCTCCTAGTACCATTTTCATAGCTCTTACCACTGCCATTAGTTCTTCACCAGATTTTTCAGCTTGTCCTCATTTTTCATCTCCCAGTTCAATCTTGACCTCTTTCTGTTGTTTTCCATTTGACATGATGTTTACCTGCATGCTGAGCCTCTGTCCAAACTTTCTGTTCTTTCGGTCGCACCTTGCCAGTTATTCTCTGCAGGCCTTTCTTCATCATCAGTGATACCAGGTCAACAAGAGACCTGAGCTGGGAAAACAGCAATGAATAATTGATCTGATGAGCGTAGCTCCTTTGTGTCTCATGGCTGTGTTTCCCTGGACTGTCTCCAAGTTCTAGCCCCATTTAAAAAGTCCATTAATCACCAACAGTTTCATTATTCACTTACAGGCTCCTCAACCCTGCAGAAGCGAAGCCCTTTGGATGTCCCGCCTGGGTCTCACCAAGCCCTGGCCCCACCAGCACCTGTGACTTGCACCTGGGTCCAACACTGGCAGATGAGTGACATTGCCTGTCTCGGTGCCAATACCCTCTGCTGGAAGGAGCAGGTGAGAGATTCCCCTTGGAACTGAAAATCTGTTTCACACACACGTGTGGAGGCAGCTTGGCCGGTCCCCATCACTGAGCACGGACACCAGCCAGGCTGGGCAGGGGGAGCACATGCGGCAGCTGGCTCCCATGGGGGTTTTGGGGGGACCAGGGGATAACAGGCTGTTTGTGGCATGTGGATGGGAGCCTTCACCCAGCTCCCATCACAGGCTGTCCCGGTTTTGTTAAAAACAAGTTTCTCTTTCAGTGAATTTTGCCTGTCAGCTACAGCCTTCATATTAACTGCATTTTCCTGGAGAACCAGACACATGTTTTGGTAAACCTAGAAATGGAATGCAAACTTATTGATAAGCATGGATGGACATCTCGTGAGAGGGGCAATGAGAAACCGGTGACCAAGAAACTGACCAACTGTGTATAACATTCCATTCACGTGAATACTTCATATAAAAGTGGGAGATCACGAGGATCTTGTCCCTTTTCCCTTTTCCCTTTCCTCTTTTCCCTATGGCTGACATTAGGAGAGGACCTTGCTAGTCGTCCCTGCGAACTGAGCCCTAGTGACAGACTGAATCCAGCTCCGGTTGGCTGCAGAGTCTAATCCAGGACTTTGGGTGCCGGCTCTGCAGTTGCTGAGACTTTCAAGATTGGTTTTGTATATTTTGTATTATTTTCTCTATTCTTATTAGTAGCATTAGTAAAACATTGTTAATTTTTCCAACTCTCTTCTCTCTGTCCTTCTTTCCCTCCCGATCGCCTGTCCTGAGTGGGAAGGGGGGAGAGGGAGGGGCAAAAAGGGGGAAGAGGGCGGGGAGAGGGGGTTAACAATACATCTGCCAGGGTTTTATTGTCACCCCGCAATCTTAACCCTCGACACAGGCAAACACAGACTTCTCCATAAGCAGTTGTGTGGACTACCAGGTAATTTTAAGATCTAATTTCAGCACTAGTTAAGCCAGAAGAAAAGGTTGTCAGGAAGCTGAATTGCATGGGGAGACCTCCGACTCTCAGAAATGTCAAGAATTAATCAGCGAAGCCTATGCGTGGGACACCTCTTTCCAAGTAATCCTTTTAATGAAAAATGGATATATAAACTGAGCCCAGCCCCTCCTTCGCGTGTAACCCACATCACAATTAAAAGACAGAGCAAATGCAAGCGAGAGAGCATTGCGTGCATTGCTAATGGGTTGTCTTTGTTCTCTGCAGGGATGGGATTGTTTCCCTATTCGCTTCCAGCACTGCCTTTGCACAGTGGGCTGCAACGATGATTAACAGGAGGAAGAAACCCACTGACCCAAACCTAAGTCCATTACAGTAAATGGACGCTGCCCATTGATTTTGCTGTGTCCTTCCTCCCACAGCCTGGTGAGATCCGACATCCCTACAGCTGGTCTGCAGTGCTGCTGCCGCTTGGGAACTGCTTGGGTTGGAAAGGTGGGAAGGTGGGAAGAGGAGGGTCTGTCTGGGAGACCCCCCCTGCAAGACCACGGGAAGCTCAGATCAACCCCCTTTGTGTCCCCATCTCCACCAACACTGTCCTGTGCCATGGGCTTTGGGTCCACCACATCATGACATTGCTTCTTATGAAACTAAGGGTATGTACAGTTGCCTCAAATTACTTTCAAAAGTCATCATAGTGATGGGCACTAGTGTAAGAGGCCATGAAGGCCCCAGGAGGGGGATGCAGCTGGGTACCTAAACCCCCTGCATGTGGTAGGGTTCATCCCGGGAGTCTGCCTCACATCTCACTGATTCTGAAAGGCTTGGGAGGGGAAAAAGGCTCCTGAAATGCAAGTCCTGGCAAAGGAAGGCTGCTCCTCTGAACGGCCCTGATGTTCGGTCACATTATGCAACCAGATTCATGCAAAGCTGGCCTCATCTGTTGGAGTTAAAAGGTCTTTCAGGGTTGCAAACCTGTATTTTTTTGCATAGCCTCATCTGGTTCATAGGGAGTGACCACCTACAACCTGGTCATCTTTTTGCCCTTGAAAAGCCTCCCCTACGTGTTGTCACAGTGGAGCCTGGAGGTCCCATTGATGTCAACTGGCACAAAAGCCGCCACTCCAGACAAATGTAAGATGTATGCAGCTCCTTTCTTGCAGTGTCATTACAAGGCCCGGACAGACAACAAACCACAAGGGTGGGTTTGCCTGGATATTCACAAGTGAGAACAGGCATGACTCTAAAAATTGAGGTAAAGAAGACCAACAGGCAACAGACACAAATACTAAGCAACAGCTGAAGAAACCCTTGAAATACACTGAATGCCATCCTGGGGCTGTTTTTTCTCTCCAGATGAAAATAGCTTGCAAGAGTCTAAATATTGGCTAGATGTTTGGATACAGCAAAATGGCATCTATAAGTCAGAGAAGGTTACTTTTCACATGGGATCTGTTAAAAATGTTATAATAACAGTTTAGAGAAAGTCACCATTACACCATGGGCTTTTGGAGCACAGCCTGCAGCAGAGTTTTATCTCCATAAAATCAGCAATACGTGGCAAAGCAAGCCCTGGTAATATCTAAATGTGCTTCTCCCTGCAGCCTCACTGTGAGGCTTATGATGCTTGGAAACAAAATATGCAGCATGTTTGAATTTATGAGATTTGGAATTATTTGGGGGTAAAAATCTCACAAAGATTTTTCTTAAAACAAGTCTATGTGTTTAAAGGGTCAGAAAGACAGAAAAAGGGATAAGTGGGGCAGGAGTTATTGTAAGCTATTTAAAATACCATTTTCAAAATGAGAAAACCCTTCTTCACTGCACTCCACCATCCTCCTACCACATGAAGCCCATGAACCTTGGGGTTCCCTGAGTTCAGAGACTCCCTCCACGGGGCAAAAAGGACCATTTGCTTCCCTGTTCTGTGCCAAGTGGTGCCCTAGCCTCTATCTGCCATGCTTGGCACTCACTGGCAATATAAATCAGGGTTTCCCAAGCTGCAGTTGTAGCCTGCACAATAGGAGTTAAATGAATGAACATGTGGCCTCCTAAAGGCAGGCAGGTCCCCGAGGCTGGGGCAGGCGGGGAGGGAGGCGAAGCGCCTGGTCCCTGGGACCTCACACAAAATGTGAATGCGTTGCCCTGATTTGACCACGGGGAAATAATGGGGAAATAATGGTGCCCTCTGGGCCAGCCCTGGGCAGCTGCTCCCCCACCTCCGCCTTTCCAGCTGCCCAGCCTGAGCTCTGCTTTGCAGTAGCTGGTTTTCCTGGGGATGGCAGAGGGAGCAAAGCCTGATTTCATACCAAGTTGGGCCCAAAATCTTCACCCTTCAGTTGCTCATCTCCTTATATCATAACTCATGTCCTGTTTCCCTCCTCTGTCCCCGGCTGGCTCCTACCCAGTAACTCCAGTGGGAGATGGGCCATCTCCATGCGCTGGTGTCACACCCTCCAGTTCCCTGCTTTGGCCATTGGTGGATCAAACCAGCAACAAATAACCTCGCTCATGTTCCTGCCACTCACTTACTTCCACTTCAGGTCTCCATCCATCTCACCCACACAGCTGTCACTCTTTGCGTCACCTGTAAGAGCTTCTCACCACTGGGACCATCACCTGCCTGTCAGGCTGAGTTAGGGTTGATCAATGGCATCAGAAGCCATTGAGAGCAGGCAGACCCAGCTGGCTGCCTGAGCAGTGAGACAGATGGACAGACAGCTAGCTGAGTTTACGTGCCTCACTCCTTCAAAAATCTAGGCTAAAATTAAGTTTCCATGCTATGACAGCAACGGTTTCTATGATGATGTGAAAAGGTTGCTCTGGGGCTCACTGCACATCTTGGACAACTAAGAGGAAAAGGTCAAACAATACATACATGTGGCAATAAAAATCTCCCAATAACACAGATTTTCTTATTTCTGTGGCTGACAAATAAATCCACCCAAAGTACAGAAGCAGGGCCACACAAAATAAGGCTGGAAAAGACTTTAAACATAAATCTGGTCTCGCGCTCCTCAGCTGGCACCCTCTGCCCCCACCCAGCCCTGGGGTGGGGGATCTCAGAGGAGGGGGGATGCTGGCTATGCATCTGCCCGCTCTCCACACTTCTGGTGTTATGGAGACCCTCCCAGAGACCTCCTCACCACCAGAAGGACCTTCACTCATGCAGTGCTGAGTTCCAGCCCACCCACTGCCCGACCATGCTCAGCTTCCTCGAAAAAACAGTCAGTTAAGCTTTATGTAGCTCATCCTCCCTTGCAGGAAAAGCTATGCATCACCTGAGTCACAGACAAACCGTGCTCTGTCCTTTTTATCCATCTTACTGAGGAGGGAAGGACACAAGTTGCCTGGAGCAGTAAGGCTGAGGTGCAGGACTTGCCCCCATGCACAACCACATCCTTTCAAAGGGATGGCATTGCTGCCTGCCAGGCTTGTGGTGGCCCATGGCACGTCTGTGGGATGTGTTTGACTTTGGGGAAAGAGCAGAGCAATTGTTCTCTTGCTGTGTTCATTTCTGCTCCATCTGGCAGCAGTCACAGCAAAATTACACCAACAACATGCAGGTGGTCCCCAGCCCAGAGACCCTATATCTGCCTACAGCTGAAGTTTTCTGCTTTCTTCCTTCCCACTCTGCTTGTGAGACCAGAGGGGGACACCCCAGGGTACTCTTCAAACAGTTCACCTGCAACCCCACACAGCGAACACGAGCCAGGGTCCAAGGGCTGCAACACCTCTGCTATGAAGACAGGCTGAGTTGGGGTTGTTCAGCTTGGAGAAGAGAAGGCTCCAGGGAGACCTTATTATGGCCTTTCAGTACTTAGAAAGAGCCCACAAGAAAGATGGGGACAGGCTTTTTAGCAGGCCCTGTTTTGTGATAGGACAAGGGGTAACGGTTTTAAACTAAAAGAGAAGAGATTCATACTAGACATGAGGAAGAAATTTTTTACAATGAGGGTAGTGAAACACTGGAACGGGTTTCCCAGAGAGGTGGCAGATGCCCCATCCCTGGAGACATTCAAGGCCAGGCTGGATGGGGCTCTGAGCAACCTGATCTAGTTGAAGATGTTGCTACTCATTGCAGGGGGGTTGGACTAGATGAGCTTTGAAGCTCCCTTCCAACCCAAACTATTCAGTGATTCTATGACCCCCTCTACCCTGAGGACAGCCCATTGGAAACCAAACCTCCCAGTTCTCCTTGGAGGAAGGCACAGGAGGTTTTTCTCACGTGATGGCAGCCTTTTAGACCTATGGCAGTAAAAGAGATCAAAAAGTAAATCAAAAAATACCCTTAAGAGACATGAACTGAGACCAGCATCTCCTGTGTCCAGCCACAGGGTTAGTAGGCCAGCAGGTGCAAGAGGACGCTGGAGGCTGTGCTGGGGCAGCAGCAGTCAGGGAAGGGGCCAGAAGCCCCTCTGAACATCGCTTGGGACCCCTTATCTTCAGCAAAGCCTTTCCGGAAGCCCAAACGCTTTCTTCTCTTCAGAGCTCAGCTGCAGCTCTGCACCGCTGCACACGTAAAAGTCTCAATAAAATGTGCTTTAAAAATAGATGAGCAAAACCCAGGGGCTGCTCCTCAGGGAGGGAAGCGGCCACTCTTCAGTGCTCCTCTGCTTTACTGCAGCCAACATACTCAGCACTGCCGGTGGCGTTTGCAACCGCACACTTTTGTTTCTCATCACAGTTTGCTGGTATGGACATCAAGACTTTACGCAGAGAAGCAGAGATCGATTACCTGCAGTCGTCACATCCAGCCATGCCCATCTCTGCAGGCAGAGTGTGAGCATCCAACATACCCTCCAAATTGGAGCCATTTCTGCCAGCATTAAATAGGCAATGAAATAATTTTTTGCATGTTAGTAAGATAAGGTGCTGGGACGGATTTCCTCCCCATATTCTCCCTCTTCTTCATGGTTTGTAGGAGGTGAAACACATGCTGCATCCCAACACCCATGTGCTGTCTTTGGGGCACTCTCCATGGCAGCGACGTGCCCAGCTGCCGGGGCCAGGGAAGTGCACACTGATGGGCTTTCTGTGTTTGTGAAATAACAAAATAACGCACGGCCTCTGCCAGGACCTCTGGTCTGTTCCTGGTGAAAAACAGGGACATCAGAAAATGGAAAAGTCTCAGATGAATGGCAGGGATAAAATGGGAAATTTCCTGGTGTTCAAGCAGAAGCTGCAGTCAAGGGATTTTGCTTTTCAGCCAGAATTTCACATGGCTGCCACCATCCTCCTGGCTTCCCCTTTGACATGAATCTCAGTCGACATCTCACTCCTGTAATTAGGTAATTATGTCAATTATGAGGGTGAGGGAAAATTTTCAAGCTTGTATGTGCTAGCACAGCCTCCTGGAGCCAAACTCTCACCACACGGCCAACACCTATGGCTCGGGAAACCTTCTGCATCAAGAATGAAATTCACCCCTAGGAGGGATGTGCCAGGACAAACCTTCCCATGCATACGTGGTCAGCAGTCAGGGAAAGGTCAGGGCTGAGATACAGATGTGCGGTTGCCCACTCACCCCCTGCCCCTGATCTGGAGGTGCCTCTGGGTCTGTCCGTGCCCACTGATACTTGGGGCTGCTGTGGTGGGAAGCTGCTGCCTTGGTCCCTGAAACACTATGATGTGGCTCTGCTGCACAAACTGCTGTGAAACCGATGCATTTCACAGAATCACAGAATGGCTGGGGTTGGAAGGGACCTCTGGAGATCATCTAGTCCAACCCATCCACTAAAGCAAGTTCACCCAGAGTAGATTGCACAGGAATGTGTCCAGGAGGGTTTTGAACATCTCCAGAGAAGGAGACTCCACAAGCCCTCTGGGCAGCCTGTTCCAGGGCTCTGGCACCCTCAGGTAAAGAAGTTTCTCTTCATGTTCAGATGGAACCTCCTGTGCTTCAGTCTGCAGCCATTGCCTCTCATGCTATTGTTGGGCACCACTGAAAGGAGTTTGGCCCCATCCTCTTGACACCCACCTTTGAGATATTTATAAACATTGATGAGATCCCCTCTCAGCCTTCTCTTCTCCAGGCTGAACAGACCCAGCTCTCTCAGTTTCCCCTCATAAGAAAGATTCTCCAGGCCCCTGGTCATCTTTGTAGCCCACCACTGGACTCCCTCCAGTAATTCCTTGTCCTTCTTAAACTAGGGAGCCCAGAACTGGACACAGCACTCCAGATGCGGCCTCACCAGGGCAGAGTAGAGGAGGACGATAACCTCCCTCGACCTGCTGGTCACACTCTTCTTAATGTACCCCAGGATACCGTTGGCCTTCTTGGCCACAAGGGCACATTGCTGGCTCACAACCAACCTGTTGCCCACCAGGGCTTTCTTCTCCATCTCGTTCCAAGCAGGCAAGTGAGTCATTTGCCCCTCTGAAAGCCACAGTGTGTTCCACGTGCCCATGAGCGATCCGGACCCCACTCCGCACCCCTGCTGCAGAACCTGGGAGCAGCAACGCAGCAAGCACAGCCCTGCAAGGGGCCAGGGCTGCGGGCAGAGAGCTGAGGGGACAGTGGTGTCCCCTGGCATGGGGCATATGTCCAGAGAGAAATGTGTGGAGCTCAGGAGGGTTTTCCACAGGGGCTCCATGAATATTATATCAAGGTATAATCTAAAGTCATCAGATGGCTCAAAAAACAGCTATGTAGTAGCTAAAACTTGCTGGAGGGGGTAAAAGCATCTTCAGTGACCTCCGCTCCCTGCTGCAGGAAGGTGCAGCGCTAAATAGGGGAGCAGCAAGGCTGTGGGGCAGAGCCAAGGGCATTCCATCCCAGAGCACTGGGCAGGAGGGGGATCCAGCGTTGCCCCAGCCTTGACCCTCCAAAGTAAACCTTGGATTTCCACTGCATGGGCTTGTAGTGAAGCCTAACAGCACTTTGGGTCATTTGTAGAGAAGGTTTTATTTATTCATCAGGAATTGTGTTCTTGTCATGTCCCCCTTGCATAGGGATGGAGCAGTAGAATGAATTGCAGCTTCCAGAGACAGGACTTTGCTGTGACAGAAGAGGGAAATGCCTTTGAACCAGCAAACTGAGCTGGGGCAGGGGAATTTGACACTTTCTTGCAAGGTGCCCAGCTCAGTAGGGAAACCAATGAGCTCAGCAGTCTGCAGGAAGAGTGATGAAGCAACTGCAGATAAATGATCTCAGAGGGACAGGAAGGAAAGTATTGATTTAAGGGCTCGGAGACCACTTTCTTGCAGAGGATGCACAGGAAAGTAAGGGCGGTTTAGCTGGAGCTGTACAATTTCTTTGAAGCTGCAAGATACCTGCCAGAGGAAAAAGATGGCCCGGATAGGAAACGAACCACCTCATACTTTTGTCTCATTACCCACGTATTTTTTTTTTGGCAGAATCATTTGAATTGGAGACACTACTAAGCACAACGGAGAAAATAAATTGTCCTTTTTCAGACTGGCCTTTCTTGCATTTATCTTAATATGGATTGCCTGCCTTGCTCCTATCTAGAAGGTAAAAGCTTTTAAGTATGCAGTGGCCCTTACCACCTGTCACACAAAGCTCCCATCATCCAAGGCAGGGCTGGAGAGAGGCTGGGAGGGACTTCAGGAGGTCTCTAGTCCAACCTGCTGCTCAGAACAAGGTCAGCTGTGAGATCTGGCCAGGTTACCAGGGGTCCAGATGGGTCCTGAAAACTTCTGAGGACAAAGAAACAGGACAGCTTCCCTGGACAACCCACTCTGAGGCCTGGCCACCCTTGTGGTGGACATTTGGTTACATGGCAAAAGGGCATTTTCAGCCCAGCTTCTCCCAGCCAGGCAGCCCCCGAGCCTGTGCTGTTGCAGGGGGACGGGGCTTTGCATTTGTCCCTGTTGAATTTCATGAGGTTCCTGCTGACCCGTTCCTCCTGGCTCCCTAGATCTCTCTGAAAGGCAGCATATTGATGGGTCCCCTCAGTTTGGTGTCACCTGTCAACTGGACAAGTACACTCTGTTGCCTCCTCCAGGTCATTGATAAAGATGTTGAACAGAACAGGTCCCACAATAGCCCTGTGGTACCCCACTTGTTACTGGGCTCCAGGTAGAGCACAACCCATTAACCTTCACCCCATGAGCCTGATCATCCAACCAGGCTTTTACTTTTACCTATCTGGTTGGCCACCCATCCAGACCAGAATGTCCTAACAATCATATGCAGGAGTGGTCACTCCATGATTTTCCCTGGGACCAAAGAGCGGGGTGACCAGCCTGTAGTTTCTGGATTATACTTTTGTCTGTTTACACTTTTTTCTCATCAAGATGGGTGCAACTCTTGCTTTTCTCCTAGTGTTGGGAACCTCACACAATCTCCATGACCTTTCAAAGATCAGCACAGTTGTCATCTAGAAACTGTACTTATGGACTCACGGTGTTACACTCAGGTGAGCATGGTGGCAAATCTTCCAAATCTCTTACCTTGTGCTCTTCAGACCTAACAACAACAGAGAGTAGGAAGTGGATGGTACATTTTCAGAGCTGATCTCTATTAAAGGGAGCATGTTTCAAAGCAAAATATTAATAGACTTTCCAAAAAGGAAGACCATGCATGACTTTGGACTTTGCACCTGCTGAAGGAAATCAGGGTGTAGATTTGAATGGCTGCCACTACTAACTGTTTCCCTCCCCTCCACAAATGTTGTTTTCTCTTCTGTAATTATTTATAGTTGTGCTAACAACAGTCTTCCTGAAATCAATAGCTTTCTTTTGAAGACATTGAACATGACAAAGCTTTAAGTTTTGGGTTTGGTTTGGTTTTGTTTTTAATAAAATGTAACATCACCACTGTCACCTAGACAGATAAACCTGTCCCCAGATCCCTCTGTGGCTGCATTTGCACCATAAGTAGAGTGAAAGAGCAACCCATCAAGAGAAAGACAACTCTCCCCTTCCTTTGGGGAGGTCCTCAAAGGAAAACTATGGGAGGGGAAGACTGACCTAGCGTGGCTGTTGACTTACTTGGACATCCAGAGGGATCCCCATCACAGAGGGACTTGGCTCGAGTCTCAAAAAGGACTGAAATCTCCTGAATTCAGAAGAGGGGCAAACTCATTCAGTGGGAAACTTCCATCACAGCTCTCATCACATTTGGTATGGGCTAGATGCAAAAAAATATGACTGGAGTCAACAGAAAACTTTCCGTGAGCTACTGTGGGACTCAGATGGGGCCACGTTTCTCAGTACCTTTTTCTTTTTGCTGCTCCTATCTATCAGCAATTCTTGGAGACCAGCCAAGTCTGCTTCCTGTGCTCCTCATTTATCAGCATACTCCTAAAAATCAATAGTCTTGCGCTGGCTACTTCTGTTAGTGCATTATCATTTCCTGCAACAAGGGTAGCTTGACAAAATGAAATTTCAGATAATTAGAGTTTGTAAAACAGCTGCATTGACATGGGGTCTCCAGCACTCTGTAAACCATTTAGTACAATTTTTTCTGGAGGATACTCCAAAGGGTCTTGGGTCCATGATCGACCCTTTTGCAGTTGCTACCCTTGTGGGATATTCGGTCAGGATGCTCCATGCCGCATCCATTAATAGGAATCACTTTTGATTTTAATGACGCGGGAGTCCTCTAGATTCAATGGGCTGGGAGCCCTTTGCATCGCTGTCAGCACAAAGGCACTGAAAGGCTCCATCCACATGCAAATTGCACATCTGCCAGCGCTGAAATCTCCTTCATGGCACATGTGGTCCTTCACACAAATGACAATCAGCCTTTCTGATTTCCTAAGTATTTGCAGCATAGCACATGCCTGCTCAAAGAAAGCACGCAAGTGCTAAGTGGTTCCCAACTAAGGCAGCCCGGTCACAACTTGTAGCTTTAAAAGGAAAGAGAGGAAATTGTACGGCGATTTCCACCTTGCTAATAAATCCCAGGGTAGTCTGGGCTGAGGAGGACTGAGCAAAATCTATCAGGCAGCCATAGCGCTCAAACAGTTCATCAGGTCCCTTTGGTCCGACAGATTTGACAGAGCAATTTACACAACAGCATCACGTCACACATGAGCTTCATGTATTTATATAAGGCAGATCCTCAGCTATTAAGACAGGTGCAGAAAAAAACACTAAAAGACCAACACAGGAGAGCAAAAATCAGTGCAACCTCCTTTCCTATCTTCTCTTTTCCTAGCAGGGACATCATGTCAGCTTAGACTTGTATTCACATGCTGGTAGGAAAACCTCTCTTGCTCTCTTCTCATAGCACGTGAATAATGTCCTGAAGCTTGGCATAACCAAAATACAAAAGGCCTAAAAGAGATGATGCACTGGAAGAGGAAACCAAGAGTAAGGCTGTGAGATGGCTGCTAGTGAGAGCAGACAACAGCCCTCCAGTTTGGTCCCCAGCATTCCAACATGCTCATTTACACCAGCCCAAACTCAGTCATCATGTGATGTACCTGCACATTGGCCCACCTTTCTTTCTACAATCAAAAGCATTTTATGCATTGGCTTGGAGTACAGCAGCCTCATTTCCCATTCCCCGTGTGACTGGTGGGATGTGGTGCTGTGCTGTGATTGCTTCGTAATGACCGCATTAGAGCTAGCAGCTATTACTCCGCACACAACTGCATCCTAAAAGATGCATACATCATGTGAAGAAAGAAGATTGATTCCTGCTGCTGCAGCCTGGCTAAACAAATACAGTGTATTTCCTACATTTATAAAAAAAAAAAAAAAAGAAGACGATATAAATATAGTGGCACAGGATCCATGCAGAGAAGATACAAAATGGAGAAATTATTGTAGTGTCTTCCTAAAGAAGTTCAGAGACCTGCCCATTTGTAATTTTGTGATAGCACCTGAAACGCTGGCAGCCACATCTGGTGTCTGATCCGGACTCAAAGGAGCAGGTGAGGGTCACCACCCTGGCCCTGACCAGCAGGGCCAGAGGGAACAGTGGTGGAGCAGCCAGGAGGAGACACGGCTCCTCTTCCAGGCATGGCAGGATTGATGGTGCAGCATTACCAAGAGTTTATGACAGACAGAAAGGTGATTTTTCTTGTTGATGAAGTGAACTCCGTACTTAAAAGAG
Source organism: Nesoenas mayeri (assembly GCF_963082525.1). Taxonomy (NCBI): domain Eukaryota; kingdom Metazoa; phylum Chordata; class Aves; order Columbiformes; family Columbidae; genus Nesoenas; species Nesoenas mayeri. The sequence goes on along the minus strand of NC_137541.1, from coordinate 190,628,727 downwards.
GTGTAAACAAGGGACACCACATGGGAAGAAGTACATTTTTGTTGAATCAGGTTCAAACACTGGGGCTGGATTTTGAGTCTAGAGATGAATAATAGCATCTATTTTGTGCTTCTGCACTTTTAGTATCTCATACAGATTTTTTTTTTCTGGTTTTCAGTATAAAAATACTGTGTTCATGCCAAAACTAGGACAAAAAGTCAAGCTACTTTTACAGTACTGTAAAGCTTAATAAAAGTGCCTGCTTTGGTATTTATCATTTGGTGAGACCTTACTTGCACATTGAAGAAAATGACAGTGAGCACAAATACCCTCACTCAGGAATGGCAGGAGGTATAGGAAGGAAAGTTCTGATCTGCAGGTGCTGTGAGCACGTCATCAAGAGCTGGCAAAAACATCAGATGAAAAGCCACAGCCTCTGCTCCCCACAGAAGTCACTTCTGCTTTTCCTTATAAAACCAGCTCTCCTGCCTTGGAGCATTTCTTCAAACAAAGCTGTTTTCACGCATAGAAATTGTACTTCCATAAAGAAATAAGCTCAAGAACTGCAGTTGCGAAGGACTATCAGATGCCGAAATTCAGCACCTGTACCCAGGAATCAATCTGGCCTCAATATGACAATCTGCAAAATCCCAGAGTGCTGGGAGCAGCATTATTTACAACAAGCCTTTCGTTGCTGATGCTGATGCCCAGACACTGCGGTACCCTGCTTTCTTCCCCAGCCGAATTGCATTCAGCATTTTTTCCTCCCCCTCCATTAACCATGCTACCTTTTGCCTTGGAAACCAGCACCTCTGACTGCAGCTCTGCTCCAGGGCAGCTAAATATATGATCTTCCTGTTGTTCCACAAGTACTCCGTTTTAGTTTTGGCTGAAAAACCTTTCGACATATTTGGCCAAACCGTGCAATTAGGGATTCATGCACCTCTAATTTAAACATCCTTACACAGATGGCTGCACCGCGCAGCTGCTGAGCCCCTGGCTCCCTCCTGCCCACGCCGGTGCCAGCACGGCTGGGGCTGCCCGATGCTGCCCTGCGTGGGGCTGGGGGCACTGGAGGGCCATGAAATCTCATGGTCTTCTTACTCAGCAGATAATAAGCTTCAGTCTGTGATTTTGCAAATCCCACTAGTTTTCTTTGAGGAAAGGTCTGGCAAGTCGGGGAGTGTTCATAGCTACTGGAGTCCCCTACGTTTGCATGCCCTAAATGTTTTACAGGGAGGTCACCTTCTGTCTCCCCCTCTCTCACACATGTCTCAGGCATTAAGGACTGCAATGTCCCAGAGGTGCAGAAACTGAATCACTCACATTTAAATACCTCTCAGCAGCTGAAAAGGTAAGTTGTGCATTAGATGCCAATTATGTTGTACTCTCAGAAGCTTCATTATCTCGAGGCTCTTGTGTTTGCTCTGACTCACCGTCATCAAAATGATTTTTGCTTCCATTTTGCCGCCTGAGAAAGGAGAGGTGTCTCTCCAGGTTTTGGAATCAGCCTGCGGGGATCAGAGGAACCCTTCAGGTTTTCCCTGGCAGCAGCTACGTTTCACCCTAAGGAAAATGCAAGGAATCTCTATGTTTACTTTCTGTTGGCCAACTCTTCCCTCTTGGAGCACGGGGGAATACCTAAACCTATACTCCAGGCAACTATTTCCAGCAGAACTGTTAGATTATAAAAAGGGAGTCAAATAACCCTTCACACCAGTTCCCCTTTCCAGGAAATGGGGTGAAAGTTTTTTGCTAAATCAAAGGGGAGTTAGAGACTCACATACCACTACATCGAGCCAACATCTCTACGACGTTTCCTTACACAGCCCCTGAACTTGTGCATGCAAGCCTTGCCACGGCACAAACGTACACCGCTGACAAGGCAGCCCTCCTCAAAGGCAGGTTTGGCACACAGCAGATAGCAAGTCACCACACCTTCCAGATGCCTTGATTTCCAGAGGTAACAAGAGGCTTCTCAGTGCCTGGCCGCAGCCTCTGGGGCTCAACCATTAATTTTCAGTTGATTAAAACAGCCAAGCACAGAAGCACTGACACAATATTTAACATGAACGAAAGCCTCCTCAAAGCTTTTAAGCACCAGGCAGAAGAAACTATGTCTTTATAGAGTGAGACAACCCCTGTCAGCCCCACCAGCCCTTCATTCCTCACCTGGACAAAGCCCAAGGGGAGCCAATGGCTTCACTGTGCGGCAGCAGCTGCTGGGCCAGTGAGGCAAATGAAAGCCACAGGCTCACACCTGGTCCCTTGTGAGACTCTCAGGAAGCCCAAGTCTCCCTATCCCACTGGTGGCAGCACACCTCCACAGGGACCTCATGGGAGCATTTTGCCTTGGAGGAGCAACCAGCTCAGGTGTGAGTGATGGTCTTGGGCCTAATGGGAAGGCAATGTGGCTGGTCCTCAGTAGACAGGCTGAGCCATGCAGCACTGTGGTAAATAGGGTCAGTTTCTGAACCAGGGGCTGGAAGATGAGCAGTTGTGCAACCAGGTGAAGCTGGCAGCAGTGATCAGCAGTGACCGCACTTCCCCAGTAGCTCTCCAAGGACAGGGCTGGCTCAGGACTCCCAGCCCTGCAATTACCTCCCAGCCACCCAACAGCCAGCTCACTATTATTCTCATCATCACAATCCTCAAGATGATAAAATTGCATTGGCAACCCACAGGCAAGTCCTTCCCAGGAGAGCTCAGGCTGCTGGAGCCTGGGCTGGGGGTCCCAGCCCTGCCCCACTGTGACAAGGAGCTCCAGCAGCTGCGAAGAGAACCGCAGTCAGGTCTCAAACCACCTCCCCATGCTCTCTTTCCCTGTCTGTTTCCCATGCTGCCAGGGGCAGCCCCGTGCCAGCGTGGTGCTCGCCTCAGCAGGAGGGCAGCACTAATGGTACTCATGACCCACAGAATCACAGAATGGTTGGGGTTGGAAGGGACCTCTGGAGATCATCTAGTCCAACCCGCCTGCTAAAACAGTTTCACCAGAGCAGATCACACAGGAATGTATCCAGGCGGGTTTTTAATGTCTCCAGAGAAGACTCCACAGCCTCTTTGGGCAGCCTGTTCCAGTGCTCTGTCAGCCTCAAAGTAGTTTCTCCTCATGTTTAGATGGAACCTCCTATGCTTCAGGTCTGTGCCTGTTGCCCCTCATCCTGTCATTGGGCACCACTCGAGCAGACCCACATCTCCTCTCATGATTAGACTTGGAAGAGCACCCCTGGGGTTACGGCCTTCCTGCTGCAGGAGGGACAGTAGCTCTTAACAGTTCGATCACCAGCAAGGTTCTTTGCTGCAACACTGTCTTGCCTAACTTGAAAGAAGATGCAGCTGAACTGGCCACAGTGTCATGAATGGTGGGGCCTGCCCTTAGCTTGGAAGCTCAAAATGTGTTTCTCTCCTGCAGGCAGTTCAGACCACCCACCACCAACCATGGCCATGGAGGAGTCCTGTGCACAGCTCAGCAGAGTGTGCTGCAGAAGCACACCTCATCTGCATTGGTGACATCTTTTTCCAGTCCTTGCCATGGACTCAGCTCAGTAGAGTAGGTGTCCAGTGGTGATCACTGCTGTCTGCAGGCAGCAGCACCAGGATGGGAGAAAATCTGAACAACAGGAAGCTTGAAGACTTTGGAAATGAAGCCAGAGATGGTCATTGCTCAGAGGACATGAAAAATAGAGTCTGAGGCAGCCTCCATATCTGTTTGTTGAGAGAAGATCTTTCCTGGGATGCTGGCAATCAGGGTGACCAGGAACCAAACAATGTGGCCAACATCGCTTAGTTAACACAACAGTGCAAGAGAAGATTATTGCATTCCAAAAGAATACCCACCGAATTTACATCACTGAAGGGCAGAACACTCAGTGGCTGGTAGAGCTGCCTGGATTTGGCTGAGTTCCCTTGCCTGGGCACTTGCTGATTTGCCACGTTGACATTTCCTTCCACTGAAGACTGACGTGCTTTTCATCTGTCACCATTTACTTCAGGGTGAAAATAAACCATGGCCGATGCTCCCTGTTAACCCTTTGGCCTCCCTGCTAAGGAAAGGTAATAGGAGGAAAAGGGAGAGGACATTATCTCACACTGGTGTGTGCAGTCGCAGAGCTGACTTTTCACTCGGTGACGCCGCGGGGTGCGAGGTCCCTACCAGCTCCGCTGCCTGCTCCAGCAGAGCCGTCACCTCAGCAGCACCGGGGATCAACAACCTGCATTCAGGGACACGTGTGAGTTGCAGAAATTAAAGAACTGAGACTCAGTCTTCCTTTCATTTAGCCACCACAGGTAACAGACAGATGCACGTAACAGACACCAATACGTATTTCTCTGTCTGGGTCTGGAAGTGCAGTATCATCCATCCAGCACAGCTGGCTTTCAGTGTCACGGATTTTTTATTTTATTTTTTTTTTAATCTAACCTCTACAGGTAATTCTGCTCTGTTATTCTGCCCCATAACGACTGGCACAATATCCCAACTTCCTTTTTTGCCTGGAAACAACTGAAAGCCTCATGAAGTGACCAGATACCACCCCCTTTTGCTCTCATTCACAGCCACGTCACCCTGGTGAGGGGAGTTGCCCATTTGTGGGCAGGGGTCACCTCTTCCCCACAGCTGCTCTTTGTGGCACGGACAGCTGCTGGTAGGTGAGTTTTGACCAGCCGTTTGATGGTTGATCCTACAGGAGGTGCCTAAAATTTCTCCAATTATATCTTCCAGACCTTTAGTTCAAATAATAGATGGAAGACAGCACAAAAACAAAATTGTTCTGTTTCATCCTATTACCTTGCTTCCATTATAAAAAAAGAAGTAGCTGAAGAGTGTTTTCTGGTAGAAGATTCAAAACATTTACTACCTATAAATTCAGCATTCTCCGAATTGATAAAGCAGGGTGCTTTCATCTTGCACCACTCAAGAGGCATCAACTTCTGTACTCAGGATCCGCAGCAGGTTCGTACAGATAAACTCTCAGCAGGGTACACGATGTGCTTGTCCTGGTCCTGCGCAGCCTGGGGCTCCTGTTGGGCAATTGCTTGTACTCAGCGGAGCTGGTATGTGCCAGAAGTGCTTTCCCTCCAAGAGCTGGGCTCTTCATCGAATGTTATAGGAACGTCTGAAGGACAAAAATTACTACCTTGTTGAGAAAAAGTTTGGCATCACTGCTTATTATAATTCTGGAAGTCTATCAGTTTTCATGGTTACAATGATCCATTTTCCTTTTAAACATTGCTCAGCTTTTCTCCTCAAATTACTTCTGGTGGAAGTAAGTGAGTGCCATTGATTTAATGAAAAACTTTTCTATTGGATTTGAATTTGTCACCTCTGCTTTAAAGACAAATGTAAAAACTGGGCCAATAAAGCTACAAGACAAAAATAGAAGTTCTCCATCCATTTTGTCTGTGTTAGTCATAACTGTGGCTATTTTTATCTTCCATTCTCTTCAATCTCTCTATAATATTTCTGTGGTCTCATTTTTGTTAGCATTTGCCGAACCCTAAGGAACTTGCAACACGAAGTGTTTGCCCATGATGCCCAGAACTCAGTCTCAGACCAATCCAGGTAATTTTTAAAGCTCAGACTTGTGTGGGTACTTTGCTTTCTCTGTCTACATCCTCCTTTACATTCAAAACTGAACTTCATTTGTTACTGTGATCCATTGCATGAGCTTGATTAAGGTACCACTAAATCTTCCTTATTTTTTGTGAACTTGACTTTAATAACTTTCATTATTTTGTATTTCACTGTCATTCCTTTTCCAGATTAATTTAAAAAACAAAACAAAATAAAAAAACCCACAACAACTTACCAATTAGGAAAAAAAAAAGCATAAGTCAATCATAACAATTGGAAATACTCAAAGCATAAAGATAGTTTTGTAATTTTACAGTCTAGTATAATAAATTGATAAGCAAATTAGCTATTATATTGTAAACTTCATCACAGGTATGTACATATGGCACAGAAGGACAAGTATGCTACTACTGTACAAGAATTTTTAAACTATTATAATGAATTATTACTGTCAGCCTCTTGACCAACAAAGGCCTTTTACTGTGCTCTGGAAATAACTTTGATATGGACAAATGATGGCCAAGATAGATGCTTCCTAAATACTCTAAGTACTTCAGAAGAAATAAAGGGGGTAGGAACTCTCTTTTAAGAATCTTAACAGATCTTGGCATTTCTTCTGATTTAAGCACAGAAGTCCCATCAGTTTCAATGGTGCAACTGCTCTTAATGGTTTCGATGCCAATTTACGCAGGACCAGCTTAAACTTACCCCTTTAATTAGCATTAAGTTAGTGATAGAGTTTTAGATGGAGAAGTACATCCATCTTCCTATTTGCTTCTTGAAGTAAGATTTGTATAACACATCTTAGAGCACAGACAGAACCACAAAATACACCAGCTTTTCTTCCCGAAGAGAAACAGCAGAAACTCCTCACTTTTGGCCACCCCAGGAACAGCTGCTTCCCTCCTTACCCCTGTGGGAGGAAAGAAGCTTTTACAGAGCGCTGTACATTTCTCTTCTGAACTCAATCACTCTTTCTCCAGTTGCAAACGCCGTGTACTAAGGAAAGGTATCCAGAGACTGCAGAGATCAGCACTGGGTTAACCTCAGTGCAGCACCTTAGCAAAGCCTTTACCATGACAGTGGCCGTATGTTCTTCTTCCAGCAACTGAGCTAATCTCAAAGACTGTTTCACCCGTCATTTTTTTGCTATCATTTAAGAAAATAAAAGTTAGAGTACTTTCATTGCTACCAGATATCAATCCTCACATGTGAATATCAATTTACAATTGATAACACACACAGCAGTATGGAAGACAGATGTGGTCCCTTCATATTTCAGAATATGTAGGGCTCCAATTCATCATCCCCTTCCCTTCCTTCATGATACCTATTAACTCATCCATAGGGAAAATATCATTTCTATCTAACAATGAAAAATCAAATGTCAAACTCCTCAATGTATTATCAGACCATCCAACAGCCTCCTGCAAAGAGCTGGCTTTAATCTTTGTGGGCTGCAAGAATCTTCTTGACTCCAATCAGAAGAGAAGCACTGCATTAACTTTAGCAAGGCACAGGAATCTGGGATTAAGAGCTACTGCTTTTGTTTTGGCAAGTATACAACCCACAATACAAAACATCCAAGGAGAAAAATCACAAATCCTTTAGGAATTCTGCCCCACAGTTTTCCACCAGCCTCACACCACAATAGAAATGCTCTGCAATGGGCAGACTTCTGACAATTTACAGGAAAATTAAGGCAACCGTTCTATCTGCTTTCTGCAGGAGTTATTTTGGCAAGTTCACACCTTAAATACCAAGCAGTGTTTAGGGATTTGCTTGGACACGTGCATATATGCATCTTACTCATCTCAAAAGGGAACTCCACATACTTTGCTATCCAAGCTTGCCAAATATTTTAACAAGAAGCTACTGGATTTTCATGTATTTAAACTGTACTAAGTACGTAGCTACTTGTTCAAACCAAGATTACATTTCAGACATTCATTTCTCAAAAATCAATGCATCTGAAAGACTGTTTAGCTAAGATAACACGTCCCAACTCAGCCCCTTTCCTTTTCTGCTGTTGTCATAGCCATTTCCCATTTGAACCTGTGTCACTTAGGCAGTCAACATTTTGGAAATGGGAAGCTTCATGACAACATGCTTCTAGTAGCTTTCTCAAGCTGATGTTTATTAAATGTTTATTTAAAAAAAAAAGAGGAGGTTTGTGTCCCTGTAGTTAGTTACTTAGAGACCGCACTGCAGAGTACAAGGAACCCCTCCCCGCCAAGATTCATTTGGGCAATGAGCACACAATAATGCTCTCACCTGCGCTCCCAGCACCCTCAGAGGTACGTGCGTGCTCCCCGCTGTAAGGAAATGAAGACGACAAAAGCTTTATGGTAGGAGCAGACAACTCCTGTGCGTACAGCAGGGTGTGACAGGGCAACGCATCTGCGACTGCCTGTGCTCGCACTCTCTTCCCACAGAAAACACCCCTCTAGGTCACTTCTTTTGACGTAAAAGGGAAACAAAAGTGAAGTGATAAGTTCTATTAGCACTTTTCAGCAGGTTTTGCGACCCTCTTTTTTTTTAATAAATAAAATGTTGTCCTTACTTAGTTTCCAGATTAAGAACTATTATTAAAAGTAGTCACGGACTCAATTACCACCCTGAAAATACCACCAAAATGCACTACAATATTCTTTTATTTAGTTTACAGAAGAGTCTATCAGTACAGGTTGCAGAAAGAAAATGTTTAGTGCTATTTACAATTTTTTTTAAAACTCTGCTCTATACAAATTTAATTCGGATCAGTATGAACAATATTTTTGTAAATCTACTGCATATAAAGCATTTCATCAAAGCAGTAACAATGAATAAAATAACCTCATTACATTTGAATGATGCCAATCATTCGAAAAAAACGATTACACAGAACATCTGTAAGAGTTGTGGACACTTAAGTACAGAACACAATGTCAACCTGTGACTCATTTTTAAAGGCTAAAGCTATTTATATGGAATATTGTTCTATTATACTACACGCCAATTTATATTTCACTTCTATAGTTATGTATTTTATAAGATTTTTATTAAATATATTCTACACATATTTGTAATTTCACCCAGGAAGAATTCCTCCCAGTGAAAAAATATAAAATCTTTTATATTTTTTATTTATTTTTATTTTTTACAGGTTTAGATGAAACTAGCTCATGCTTTAGTGCTGTGCAAATTTCTTTAGCATATCAACGTTTAAATTATTGATATGAAATAAAAGAATGGCATCCTTTTTAATTATGTATGCCTTCAAAAATCAGCTTCTGATTTTAATACCATTGCAAGCACTAATACCAAATGCAGATTACATAAAGAAACAAAACTAGTACTATGGCAGAGGTTTTTCTTTTTGCTTTTTAAACTTCAGTAATTCTTTTGAAGTCTCTAATGAGTAAGCCTGACACTGGACACTAAGGTACAGATGAGAAAATGTCTGAAAAACACCAATTGCCAATATTCAAATACATAAAATTGATTAGTAAATGATGTTTGCTAACACTTATGCACAATAATAAAAGCCTATGAACTACAGGAAATTACCCCTCCCATATTAAGGCTAGGAAATGCACTCTCTGCACTTGTTTGTGCTGTCGGAATAAGCACTCAACTAACATATGTGATCAGAGTGCACGCAATAACAAAAAAAAGAGTCAGTTTCATCAGCCCTCTACAGAGTGCTTTTAAATTACAGGCACATAGTTTTTTGTTTGTTGCAGGGAAAATATATATAGTTAGACTTGGTTTAGTTAGTATTCTGTGCCAGTTCGGCCACCAAGGTTGACTTAGGTAGAAAGGACTTAACAGTTTTTCCTTTGATTTGGCCATAAGTGAGATTTGTTTTAATTACAGACATACTGGTGTTCAGTGTTGCATTATAAGCTGTAGGTTATTACTAGGTCTCTCAAATATTGTTAGAGATAGTTGATGAGAAATATACTGTCAACCATACTTAGTGCAAATTGCCTCTACAAAGTTTGATTGGTTAGATCCAGTTAATGGAGATTTTTGTGGTAGCAAAATGATTCCTGCTATGGAAAAGAACACATTAATTTTTCTGGAGATTGAATTATTTCAAGAACTGATGTACTGTAAGATTATTCAATAAACAGTAAGCAGGAATTACAAAAACATAAACAATGAAAGTGTTCATAGATTTCTCTCTTAAAAAAACCCCAAACTAATGAGACAGTGTTCGTGTAATATTTCAGTTCCATGGATTTACAGACAGGCTCTTCCTACAGGTGTCCGAAGCAAGGCAGGGCCCCTTCTATTCCAGCAGCATGAAAGACAAAGACTATATTACATCACACTTAGCAGGTAAAGCTAACAGGGTTTACAGGATTACACAGCAATTGCTTTCTCCAGTTTTTTCACGGTTCCTTTGACCTGTGGAGCAAGAAGAAAGTTTTGCTTATGTGCCATTTCTAAAGTAATTAGGTTGGTATGTGTTCGAGTATGCTTGATACAGGTACATTTTTAAAAATTATTTTTGGTTTAAAAATTATGGCTTTATTATTATTATACACATGCATACATAACTGAAAAATGAATCATGAGTAGTTTTTGACAATAAAAACGAAAGATTTTAAGGTTTGAGGAAATGTCTGCATTCTATAAAAATGGTAAAGCACAAAATTAATTTCTTAGTTTTCTATAAAAAGAGATGTAAAACGCATTCCATTACTTGCTTCACAAAAGACCTCAAGGACTTTTCTCTACTATGAAATACTCAGAAAGCCTACAAGAGATCTGACTGCTTTGCCATGCACTTGAGTAAGAAACACCTCCAGCACACAACGTACCTTGAGAGTTTGGCTCTGGCAATGTCTCTCTAGCCACCAAATGCATGACTGTTGTTTTGCCAAAAGGAAGTTTTAATGCTGCAAAAGGAGAAAGGGAGATTTATTAATACATTACAGCAGCCTTCTTTCTCTAAAACACCCAATTGAAACCAACTATAATTGGATTAGCATCTATTCAAAAGTTCACACTGTTAGATTTGAACTGCTTACTAAATAGATCTATAAAGGTGTTTCTGGCTAAAGTTTTGTAGATCAAGGTATTGGGACCTGATAACTATCACTTAAAACACTGTATTCTTAGAGACATGATATTCCTGTTAGGAAACTTAGCTTTCCTCTTTTGAGTAAAAGTGGGCATACATGCCAAGACTCAGATGCTAAGAACTCTTTATTGTTAACGATGCAAAAAAGTGGTTAATTCAGCCACAAAATTGTTACTCCCAAGACATCAAAACAGAGGTGCTACTTGAGAACAGATTTTCTTAAGACACACTTTGATCTATGGTACAGGTTTTCCGAAATACAAAATGTCTGCATCTTCTCTTTTAATATTAATCTGTAACATCAGCTCTATGTGAAAAGTATCAAATTTAAAACCTAATAAGATAAGGTAGTTCTCACAATGTTGCCTTTGTGAGTTTTAGCAATGCAATTCATTCTGCTTGTTTCTGAAACTAAAATAATCACTTTCACATTCTGATTTCAGTGTACCAACACAATGCTGAATATATGGTTTGAGTATCGCAGCATAACACCAAATTTTCTAGTCTTCTTCAAATGAAAGTATTCTCTGTGTTTGTTATATTTATCAGATTCTCATTACCAGATTCAATATTCTGAACCTTGACTTATTCGAGTTATTTTTACAAGTTCTTTACATAACTTTGTTTCCTCTCTCCAGCTCCTAAGATTAAGCATCTTTCTTGATTATTTTTCTGAGAAATGTAAGGTAAAGATATTCTAAGTTTAGTCCTCTCCCCTTACAGCGGAAAAAAGTTAGTGAAAAATGTAACAAGAATTTAACCCTAAATACACAAAAAATTCTGACTTGAGTAGAATTTGTCCTCTCAAATTGCATTTACATCTTCTATTTTCACATGCAGTGCACCATAGCATTTTAAACGAATAAATGAATAATGAATGTCCACTAAAACTGAACGTAACTGAAGATGAAAATGCCTATTTTATCACTACAGCATAGATTCAAAATTCAGGAATAAAAAAAATTAAAAACAAACAACAAACACACTAGTATTTGCTTACTAGATGCATTCCATACAAGCCTAGCTACAACACTGCTATTAAATCATGTTCATTGCCCATGTATTCCTTTGAAAAAACGTAAGTTATGATTAAAACACAGGGGTAAGCATATGGAGGGATACACAGATCCACAAGCCTCTTTGGAGGAGCTGTACTTTGGGAAAGACCATCTCCACAGACAGTCAGATCTGAACGTTGCTTAGCTTACTTGAAGCACTGCCTGTGCCTGCCACTAGAAGCTATTGATAACTTGCAGTCTGAAAAGGATTAAGTATTTTTGGTACTTGACTCTGTGACACAACTGAAAACTCCGCTAAGAGCATGACAGCAGTCTTTTAAACTCACTGAAAAGGGATTGCCTTCATGACATAAACTCCTAAGAAGCCAGTAGAGAAAGAGCAAAACATTGCAAACTAATCACATTAGGGACATCTTTCATAATATCAAGACACTTGAGGAGACTTGATTAGTGAGCTGTGAAGATTAATTATTTACAGTTATCAAGTAAAAGTATGCTAATATTTCAATTAAATTATTTCAGCTAGTAGTTTGCATAGTTCACACAAGTTATTAGCAATTTCCAGCTTCTTGCTTGGAGCACCTTGTCGGAGCCTGAGCACCCAAACCCATGCCCACTCATCCTTTCGTGCTCTTGTCTTTGTTCTTTCACCCCTTTCTCTCAGTTAAACTAAACTTTCCTTCCTTTCCCACCTGTTTAATTCCACTTTTATTCTAGATTTTTTTATTGTCAGAATTTACTTCTGTATGGCACAAGGTGGTTTGGCTACCCTTCCCCCTCCCCAATAAATAAGTAAAACATTGCCAACTACCATTATCTAACAAGTGTCACAGTTTAAGGCAAGGCAGCAATAAAGAACAAAAACCAGAAAACTGTCGATTATGTGTTACCTCCCTATGTAATATTTTTTCAAATGCAAACTGCAGACCAAATATTTAGCTAAAGGATGAAATTTCCTGCTGGAAGCTGAACAGAGCCTGCCTTGCCAGACACCACCCAGCCCTTTCCGCGGGCAGGACACAACACCACGCTCTGGCGTGAGCACTGTGGGCGAGAGCGGCACAAGCAGCTTTCCAGAGGGGTCTGCTTCTCTCTACTACTTTCCAATGCCATCAGCTCTACTGTTCTTACAGTGACAGTCCATTCAGAGAAGCTGGCAAAAGAGATGGTTCCTTTAAAATAAGATTTTAAACCCAAAAGCCAGCTTTTTTTTCCTATCAATTTGTCATTTTTTGATGCTGCTTAGTTTAAAAGAATCTCAAATTCATATGACACTACATAGACATGTAAAGTTACAACTAGAACATTACAATGTCATTTTAAATGTGAACAAAAATGGGCTCCCATTAAAAAGAAAACACCAAACTGTTTCCTTGGAAACTTTTCTTTCACTAGTTGATAAAGCGACTTTCAGCACACAGTAGGTCCAAATTCCAGTCAATATTTCCTAATCACCTAAAGCAAATAAAACCCTAAAGGTCATAACTCAGTTATAGAAAGCTGCAGATTATAAGAGTCTAAGAAACTAAATATTGTATTTAGTAAGAAATTCTGCACCCTATCTTTTAAAGATAACTAGTTCACTTAGGGTTACTTATAACGAACACCACAAACTAAAGCAACACTCTTTTCAGGCTGCTTCACGAACTGCTGTTCCTCTTTCAGCTATAATCTTACTCCAAATAACTTCATTAGTACTGAAGTAAGCCAACGTTTGGGGGATATTTTTTTTTTTCTTAAAATAATACAGCAACAAAGAGATCTCTGAAAACCACTAATATACATGTAGTATTCTTAGGGTAAAATCATGATGATTAAATTGCAACAGAATGAACTAAAATGTCCTGAACCCAAGTAAGTGTTCAAAATCCACAGACCTGAGTTAACGCAAGAGACAACAGCATACAGCTAATATTTTTCAGCTTAACTCGTTAAACAATGCATTAAATATATTAAACAAATACTCAAAGTTGTTTTGGATTTAGACAAATGTTACTGAAGGGTACAAGCACTGGTGGTCAAGAGTAACACCTAGAGATGAATGGCAAAGAAAATCCCATTTAGCTATCCTTGCCCGGAAAATGTAAGGTAAGACTAGCATCTCTATAATTGCAGAGCTGATCCAAAGACTTAACATTTTTCTTTCAGCTCTACTGCAACTGCTACTATCTGCATGCATTGGCACCTGGTAAACAGACAAATTAAAGAGTAAATAAAAATATCAGTGTTCTCCCAGCTGAATTGACAATGATCTTCTCTGTATATATAACAGCATTAAAAATTGATTTATATGGAGAGTAAATCTGTTCTAAAAGTACATCACTAGCCAACATCAGTAATGGTAGAAAGCGAATCAATGGCTATATCATCCCAGTCACTTCTTGGAGGAAAGACCACCATAAGTAGTCCAGAAATAATATTTTCAAAAAGAAACTTCAAAAACATTTCATTTGTGATTTTGTTCTATATTCTCCTCTTTGTATTGCAGTCAAGTACCAAATGCACCAACAATCTGAACATACAGAGAAAGTAGAAGTATTAATTTATTTTTAAACTGGCACAGAGAAGAGTGTCATTTGATTTCATCACTGCTATAGCTGATATTCACACTGCCAACTTTTATCTACAAAAGGATAGATTATTGTAATAAATTTGTGCCACGTCTCTATCAAAGATACCCATCAAAATGTGTAATTGCGGGGAAAAACTTGCCACAAGGGGGCATAGTTGAATTGCATTTTCTTAGCATATGAAGTGAAGCCATTTACTTTTGTTTTCACATAACTATGCAATTGTATCCCTGGGAGAGCACTGGACAGCAAGAATGCTTCCCCTCATTCTCATTCATAGAGTGTCTTCCTTCATTGCACTAAGATTTAAAGTGTTGTTTAACCCATTATCATAACCTGTAGCAAAAATTTTAAAATACTTAAGACATTTATGAAGAAGCTTACCCTGCCAGTGCAATGTAAGAGAGGCAGAGCAATATATTCCATTTAGACAGACAACAAATAACAGTATTACTCTTTCTTTATGCAACAGACTTGACTTACCAGGTGGTACCTCCAAAAAGTTTAGCAACTAGTGGTTGGAAGATGGAAAAATAAATAAAATAAAATACACAATAAAATGCAGTGTCACTCTGTGCAGAGGAAAAAATAGTATATAGCAAGCCATACTGCTATCTTGAGTAGTAAAGTAGTATTTACCACACTATAAATAAATATCCCCTTTGCCTGGTTATAATATGGATAATGGAAATTATTTTCATACCTCCTAGTGTCACATTGCCATGAAGAAACCTCCCTTGATAAATAAGCCGCAAGATATTTGGACTGCTGACTTGTTCTTCTTCCCAATCTGAAGTGAGAGAATTTTCACAGTTATGTTGTAATAAAAACATCTTTTGTTATTTATCTCATCTTTACCCAGGAAAAAAACTGAGAACAGGACTCTTCTGCTTGAAACACTGAAGAGAGAGCATAGGCTGAAGATAGAGAAAGATGATTCAAGATGATACTCCTGAAATGTATTCTTAAATTTATTATTTAACACTGGGCATTGAAAAACACCATTTTATGCCTGCAAGTACAAATATTACTAACTTCACAGATTTAATGAGATATTTAGCACATATACAAATCCTACAGAAAACATTTCATAACTGTGAGTTGCTTCCAGAGACTTAATATCCACTTGGCTAGAACTGCCTTTGTTTCTTCCCATTCAGAAGATTCTCAAGCTGAACTCCTCCTCACCAGTTAATTGTCCAACTGGAGCTGTTCCCCAGCGATGCAAAACAGCCACACACACAGCCAGGGCACATGTGATGGATCATTTGAAAGATGATTCTCAGCCCACAGCACTGAGGAGGCTCTGCAGGCTGCCCAGCGGCGGCAGGGACAGCCAAATCCAAACAGTGACATGTCCGGAGTGGACAGTGACCTGAGCAGCCCAAAACCGAGGGCTCTCACAGGGGAGACATGGACGGGTACATGGCAAAGAACTTCTCAAAGGACAATCTGTGGATTTTTTTGTCTGGCAAACAGTGATTTGGGAACAGCAAGCATGCATTTTCCTATAATGCTTAAGTTGTCATAAACCATTTATAAGCTTAATGTTCTTTTCCTACTCTTTACTGTACCCTTTCACAACGTGAACAACAAATAAATCTGTGCATTGCTTTCCGAATAAATATCATAAAACCTTGAAATGCTGAATTTAAATGGGTTCTCTAGGAATACAGTGTCATCTGTTTCTTAGCTGACCAGATATCTGGCAACAGCTGTTCACAAATGTTCTCTCTTTCTGCCTTTGTAGTGTTTATATACCAAAATGAATATTCAGCAAGGGATCAGAAACCAAACTGTTCACTGAGAACATATAATTAACATACAGGCGCAGTGGCAACTGGCACCACAAAAGGAGAAGAACTGAAAAGCGGAGAAAGGGAAGCCTTTAAAACAAAAGCCACGGTGGTGGAGGGCGTATGGAAAGGCATCTGGTGCGAAACAGTGAGCCGGCAGAGACGGCAGCAGGAGCTGTGGCAGCCCCGGAGTTGTGCAGAACTGGCAGCAACAACAGAGGCTGCAAGATCCTGGGAGCTGCATGCGCCCAGTTTATAAGATTAAATCAAATTAGGCAAGCAACGTTGCTTGACTTTCAAGCATTTCCACTCAGGGTCTGATTCAATTGTCTTGCAATTCAAGCACAGGCCCTCTTTGCTGTGCTATGCTGTGAAGTGGGCTAAGTTAAGGATCAGAATTATCACACTGCTAGGGCAAGTGATTTTTTGGAAGATACCAATTTATTTACTCCATACAGTCTGAACTCCACTATACTATGGCTGTACAGAGGAGAAGTTCAGCCACTTTACAGTCCATAATGACATAAAACAGCAATCAAAAGAAGACCGACTACATTTTGGTACAGGTATTTTCCATGGTTAAGCTGCCAGTTTATTCATACTTTTAATTTTTGTTTCTTGGCTGGCAGCCTGAAACACTTCTTTCTGACATGATTTCAAATTTTGATTTCCTCTGATGACTAAGTAAACCAAGAAGAAAATATTTACCTACAACTTCTTCTTAAAAAAAAAAAGTTCAGCAGATAATTGCTGGACAAGAAAAAAGTTAGTATTATTTAGAAGCAAATGAGAGGGGAAGAGAGCACGTAGCCTACCTAGATTATATACATTAATATAAATTTTTCACTTTCCTCTACAAGTCAAGAGATCTTTAATTAGCAACTGTATTGGCAAAAGAGGGAAGGAGAGGTTTGCCTTAATCCTGCCAGCATGTGAGTGAAGATACTTCAAAATTTTTCCCTGCAAGAACACAACAAGTAAAAGTGGTGGTAAAAGCAACCATTTCATATAATGTTTATTTCAAGGAGTCTTTAGTTCTCATCGAGTTTTCTTAGTCCTGTGGCAAAGAGCCGCACTTTCAGTCTGAACACCTAGTGGGCTAATTGTGAAAACCTATATACTATTCTGTAGTAGATTTTTCTTCAGTCTTTTACTTTGACACTATTCTTCTTTGCACAAGCAATTAAATACCCATCCAGATTTAGAGCACTCACTCAGGACAGCAGGTATTTGAACCGAGGCTTATGTGTCTGGTTTTACTTTCCTTTAAAAAACAGACTTTAAAGTCTGGTTTTCCTCCCAACTCTAAACTCAGAAACTGCAACTTCCAAGCTCTTCACAAGACTCTGAACATGCAACCACATGTTCAGGAATAAACTTGAGTAAGAAAAACACAGTTCAGCATTTACTAATACAGATAGAAGTAAACAAAGAACATTTGGTCATTACGACGATGTTGTAGACACACATTAAAATACGTACAGTAGCTACACAGATGCTACATCAACCAGTTTCCTTAGTTTAAAAGTGTTTTACATCTATATCTAACATTTGAGAGCACTAAAAACCTCCTTCATTACATATTTTACTAAATACATAATGCTGCATAATACATAATGCAAAACAAACAGCAAACAAGTCCCCTGAAACTCTGTTCTTCCTGACCTCAAAGACCAGTACAAGGCCTAAAATATGCATTATCAACACTAACATTTTGGCATGAGTTATCATCCACCATACCTCTTTGAAAAGGGTACCACAGAAACAGTGTCACATTTTAGTTTGTGTGAATAGCAGACTCTTTTAACATTATAACAGCAACCCAAATGAAGTCCTGTACCAAAAAAAGATTTTTCATCGTATGCAATGCTATGTCTGTGCTTTGGCTATTTTCCCATGAAATCACAGTCGGGGAGAACAGAAGAGCTTTGTTTTTGTGGAACTAAACAGAGGGCTGGAGCACCTCTCCTATGAAGACAGGTTGAGAGTTGGGGTTGTTCAGCCTGGAGAAGAGAAGGCTCAAGGAAGACCTTTTAGCAGCTTTCCAGTACCTAAAGGAAGCCTACAGGAAAGCTGGAGAGGGACTTTTTACGAGGTCATGTAGTGATAGGACATGGGGTAACGGCTTTAAATTGAAAAAGTGTAGATTTAGATCAGCTATAAGGAAGAAATTCTTCCCCATGAAGGTGGTGAGGCACTGGAACAGGCTGCCCAGATAAGTTGTGCATGTCCTGTCCCTGGAAGTGTTCAGGACCAGGGTGGATGGGGATTTGAGCAACTTGGTCTAGTGGAAGGTATCCCTGCCCATCACAGGGGGGATGGAACTAAATGATCTTTAAGGTCCCTTCCAATCCAAACCATTCTGTGATTCTATGAACTATTCACATATGTGAATACACACCTTAAGTTTTCAGTTCCATTTCGATTCCGTTTTCTAAAGCTACTTTTCTTGCAGAACACCAAATATATTCACATAAACAACCTCAGTCTTCAACGTTTCTTAAAATGGTGTGGTGTTGTTTTGTTGTTGGTGGGCTTTTTTGGTTTGTTTTCTTTATATTTGTTTATATTTGTTTGGAAAAAAATAACTATTACAGATTCTTTCCAAAATAAGGCAGTAAAGAGAGAAGTACTTCACACTCAATTTCACTAATGCATTCCTGTGACATGCTACATTTTACATTAGCTGTCCTCACATAAGAGGTTTTATATAGAATCATAGAATGTCCTGAGTGGGAAGGGATCTACAAGGATCATCAAGGCCAACTTCTGTTCCTGCACAACAACCCCACAGTTCATACCATGTGTCTGAGGGTGCTGTCCAGTCTCTTCTTGAACACTGTCAGGCTTGGGGCTGTGACACCTCCCTGGGGAGCCTGTTCCAGTGCTCCACCACCCTCTGGGGGAAGAACCATTTCCTAATGTCTAACCTAAACCTCCCTTGCCATTCCCTCAGGTTCTGTCATTGGTCACCAGAGAGAAGAGATCAGCACCTGCCCCTCCTCCTCCTCCTCTTGTGAGGAAGCTGTAGCCACCATGAGGTCTCCCCTCACTCTCCTCCAAGCTGAACAAACAGGGGACTTTAGCTGATCCTCATAGAGCTTCCTCTCCAAACTCTTCACCAACTTCATAGCCCTCTTCTGGACACTCTCTAGCAGCTTAATATAATTTTTATCCTATGTCACCCAGACCTGCACACAGAGCTCCAGGTGAGCCCACACCAGTGCAGAGCAGAGTGGGACAATCACCTCCCTGCCCGGCTGGCAATGCTGTGCTGGATACACCCAGGACACGGTTGGCCCTCTTGGCTGCCAGGGACACTGTTGGCCCGTGTTCAACTTGCCATTGACCAGAACCCCCAGATCCCTCTCTGCAGAGCTGCTCTACAGCATTTCATCTCCCAGTCTGTATGCACAGCCAGGGTTGCTGTGTCCCAGGTGCAAAATCCAGCACTTGCGCATGTTGAACTTCATGCAGTTGGTGATTGCCCAGTTCTCCGATTTGTTCAGATCACTCTGCAGGGTCTCTCTGCCCTTGAGAGTGTTGACAGCTCCTCCCAATTTTGTGTCATCAGCAAACTTACTTAATATTCCCTCAAGTCTGAGTCTAAGCCATTTATAAAGACATAGAGGAGCGCTGGCCCTAAGACGTATCCCTTGCGCAACCTGCTAGTGACCGGTCACCAGCTATAACCCCACTTACTAGAACTAGAACTACAAGATGAGCCTGGCCCATCAGCCAGTTGCACCCACTGCATTATGTGTTTATCCAGCTGCATCCTGGACATCTTGTCCAGGAAGATACTGTGAGAAACAGTATCGAAGGCTTTACTGAAATCCAAAAAGATCACATTGACAGGCTTCCCTTGGTCAACTAAGTGGGTAACCTTGTCGTAGAAAGAAATTAAGTTGGTCAAGCAGGACTGTCCCTTCACATGAACCCAAGCTGGCTGGCACCAATGACAATCGCCAACATTTCCTCATACTTACTAGTTTCTCTAACAAGATTGATCAAGAAAGGTGTTTAAAGATAGGAGGAAAGAAGTACTACAGTTTGGGGAAGCAAATTTCAGAAATAAAGTGGAAAATAATCCAGACATCTAAAAATGTGCCCAACCGAAGAAAGAAGGAAAAAGAAGGCAAGAAGGCAATTGTATTTCCATATAAATCTGTGCCTGGGTACACAACAAACATACTTAATTTGAATGTTGAGAACAGACATCAGTTTATTGACACTTTAGTCTGAAAATACAAGGAAACTTCTAGCTCGCCAGTTAAAAAGCCAAAGCCACACAGCTACTCACCCATCGGCCAGTTGTCATACACATGTTTTGCGATATCTGCAGCAGAGTCATTTGGAGAAAACAGAAATTCTTTCGTTTTCCCGCTTACCAAGATGAGGCGCAAATTTATCTATAAAAAAAAAAAAAATTAAAATGCAGTATTAGGAAAGTATCCACAAAAGACTAAAATTATTTTTTTTTTCAAGTTCCTAAAAAGTTGCCATTAGTTTTCAGAGAAAATTAATCCAAGGTGATTTGAGAAAACAGTTTAAGATGGTGTTAAAAATAGGGTCAAAGAGGTAAAAAAAAAAAAAAAAAAAAAAATTGTTTCTTTACATATAAGCTACAAAGATCAAATTCTACCAGCTGGCATTTTTTATGATAAAGATTAGAATGTTCTGATA
Source organism: Nesoenas mayeri (assembly GCF_963082525.1). NCBI lineage: Eukaryota > Metazoa > Chordata > Aves > Columbiformes > Columbidae > Nesoenas > Nesoenas mayeri. The sequence continues at coordinate 190,608,031 of NC_137541.1, read as the reverse complement.
GATAGCAACTGAATCAACTGTGCCATTAAAAAAAAGCTTTCAGTGGGGTATAAAAGAATTCCAGCCAAGACACACTGGCAATGTATCTTCTTTGAATGAAGAGAAAAAGATAAATTTGAAAAAGTAACCCAAACAGCACTAAAAATAGTAAAATCTGCACGTGAATATCCTGTGAGCCTCAGCAAAAGCCTCAGCACGTTTCCTCCAGTATATTTGTCAGTCCTGATCTCACCCACTTCATCTCCTACAAAACACCAGCAGTCAGACAGCATTCCTCCTCAGTCCCAGCTGCCACAGAACTTAAAACCATCTGCCACTCCTCTGAACCCAAAACTTTATTTCACCACTGTTTTTCTCGACAAGCAAAGTCACTGAGATCCACATACAATATAGTAATACACCACATCACAGTTTTTCTACCATAGATTTTCTTCATCTAACCATCAGCATCTTCAGCTATAATTTTCCTCTTCTATTTGCAAGTTACTGAATGTAATTACTTTTCCATATAGCATTACAATAACCTGCACAAAGAGCTCACTATAACATTACTTGCAATGCAAAAGAGATTATATTTTGGTTCCTAAAGCAACTGCTAGCAGGGCCACAAAATGTATTTTAGTAGCTATCACTTACTAATGCCCATGGCAAGTGGGATTCTAGCTGCTTTTGCATTTTGGCCTACAAGTCTAAACTGCATCATCTTTTAGCAACACTTTAGCATACTAACTGCTTGGACACTTTTTTCCAAATCATACTCTCAAACAGTTGCTCTCATTTTAATTTAAGTTGTAAGAAAGCTTTCCTTATTGGAATTCAGTAAACTCTTTCCTAGATTAAATACAAATGGAAAAAATTACAGTGAGTTTTCAGGTTTCCAAGACTTCTTCAGGGTCAAAAATCTCAGCATATCATCTCCACTGAACATGACAGCCCTGCCTCAGTTACCCACTCCTCACTTATTTCAAGTGCTCTCCAGACAGATTGTCTAATCTCTCTTGAATGCTTTGACTTGATTTCATTTCAGCTATCTTTAAGCATCTAATGAAGGTATCTAAACTAAAATCTGTATCATCCTGCACACTTAACGTCACTGAAGAAAATGACCCCTCCAAAAAGCAATCCAGTCTCTATTTCAAACTGTAGCAAGCATAAAAAGAGTTAGCATAAAAGAGCTACTCCCTGACCCTTGCTAACACCCTTCAGAAAATACAAGTTCTGCTGTTACCCCAGGGGAGAAGCCAAATGGCTGCTGCCTCTGAGAAAGCACCACAGCCACTGTAAGGCTATCACTGCATACCAGGAAAGCATAAATAACAAGTTAAAGAAGCTACAGGAATGCTGTTCAGTCAAAGACAATTATTCAGAAAATTCAGAACACACCTGGCTAGAAACATTAAAATTCCACTTTAATATTTCCAGAACAATTAAGGACTTGTTTTCACCAATCTCACCAAGATTTAGCAGAAAAAGCAGACAAAGTTCCACTAATCCTGTTTACTCCAAAAATCTGACTGCTCAGATCAATTACAACTTCAAAACATTATGCCTAAATTCAGCAATACCCAGATTATGTCTACTTACTGTTTTGCTTATATTATTTAAAATATTTTCTCCCCCTTTTAGCTGTCTCTACCTGTGTATGTATAGACAACACTTACATATACAGTTTCTTTAGCTGGACTACCCAAGCTCTGGCTGGACAAGCTCTTTTTGGCACTTTTTCTGGTGAGCTATCCCTTTCCCCATTCATCGTAGGAGCCCATCTCTGCAAGTTTCAGTTTCTTTTCTTTTCTCCTCAAATCAGATGACCGTTTCTGAAGCATACTAAATGATGTCTCACCAGATGTTTGTATAACACCACCAGTAATTTCCTCTGTCTACTGGAAACATCTGTGACTGTGTCCGAAAAGCACATACATCTTCTTTGTAAATGCACCACGCTGTTTGCTCAGTTATTTCATACCTTTCTCGACTTGGATTCTTTCAATTACAAGTTACATGCTTGGATGCTGAATATTTTGGCTGTAATGCCCCAAAGTACAAAGGTCTAAATTTCATCCCACTCCTACTACTCCACCCCTCCCAGGGAAAGGAGCCTAGGTAGAAAGAAGTATTCTGCACCACAAAGATGTGTCAAGCCTCCCCCCTTGTCTAAGGCCCATGACCTGTGAGATCCTCAAAAAAATTCTGTGTAAAACTTTTTCTTCATTACGCTAAGAGCATTTGCCAAACTTCATGTCATCAACAAATTCTAGCAGCAAGATCCCTTTACACATACCTTTGTCGTTAAATGATTGAGGAAGCACAAGACTGATCTGACAACTGATCCATAAGAATACCAATAATGAGCTCTCTCTGACCTGGTGTCCCCCCCCCCCCCCAGCTATGTTCCTTATGTTAGGCCCTCACAGACACTCACAATTTCTCTATTAAATCCTAATTTGTCCTATTTAACCAAGAGTTTACAACATAGTTACAACCTCAGTTACTATACACAGATGAAACTACAGAAGTGTCTAGGTAGAAAAGCAGTTATTTTCATCAAAAGTCAGCTTGCCACACTCCAGCTTTCAGAGGCGTGGTGCGCTGCACTCCATTACACTTTCTCTGTACCTCATTATCTTTAATTATCCTTTAAGCATTAATGCATCTCATTACAACACCAACACACTGCCAAAAATTTAGGAGGTTTAGACTGCGTCACAAACTGTTAATTGTACTCGGGAATAGGCTGCCTGTTTAAAAAACAAATCAACCAACCCAGCCCAAACAGTCGGCAGCGGTGCCTGCTGTGAGCTTCTCCCCAGCAGCCCACCTGCCTCTCCCTCGCATTCCCCACCACCATTCCCTCTGCCTGGCTTCTGAGACTCCCCCCTTCACTTGTTCCCTCTGGCCAAGCAGTCCCCCAACTCTGATTTTATGCAGGTTTATCCAAGGACTTTTTGTTCATCCATCTGTAGTTTATCTGTGGTGGGTATTATCTGTTTTGACGATCGTAACACTTTCCTGGGCAGGAGACATAACACCGAAGCATCAGCTCCCTAGACCTGTCTGATTCGGATCCAACAAAGAGATGATTAAAAAAAAACCTCAGAAGACTCCTCCTGCCCAGCACTTAAAAATATGACTAGGGGACAGCATTAATATAGAACTGAAGTTATTCTTCAGTTAGCATAGCATTAAGGAGGCACATTTCTTTTTATTTTCACTACTGAGTTTTGAGATTAGCAGGCACATTAAAGCAAATACAGAAAGAAGAAGCATATTACAGAGAAATAGCCAAAACTAACGAACTAATTTGGCTTCCTGGAAAATTTGATTACGTCATACTTCTACAGTTGATACGCAATGTAAAACTCAATGTAAGCAACAGCAGGAAAAACTTGAAAAATGTTAATTCCTTCCTTAACCCCCTCCCAAGATAGGTAACTTAGTAGTGCTGAAGTTTTTTGTTCCTGAATAACATTTCTTATCATCTTACTTTCAAATATAAAAAGCATATCAAGATAACCTAAAAATTGTACAGGATATACTAAAGTATGTGTAAGATGTGGAAAGAATACTTTCATTTAAATAAAAAACCCTAAGATCACCAAATATCAGCAGAAGCCCAAAATAAATCCTTAAATCAGTCAAGCAGATGTTGCATCAAGTGCGAGGAAATAGCTGCTCTAATGAAAGGCTAAGGTATTTTCTTATTTATAGCACAGCATGCCACTGACTCACTTAGTTCACATGTTTATATATATGTGCATATATATGATATATATATATATTTCTATTTATCTATCTTAATCTTGACTTGAAGGAATCTTAGTCTTGAGTTGCACATCACACAGCCTCAAAGGGTCTGAAGCAAAGAATCCCAAAACTTGCCTTTAAATCTAGAGTCTAATCTCATTTCCCTCAGGAGCTCTGGGAAATTTAACAGCTTGCAACTGCTGCACTAATTATTCTGCAAGCCTGAGAATTGCACTTCAAACAAACTACAGGGGATGGAAAACAATCCTTTCTGGCACAATGACACTGAAGAAAGTCTGATTCTAAAAAAAAAAAAAAAAAAAAAAAAAAAGTATACACACATTTACTCAAAGGAAAGTGCAGAAAAAAAAAATCTCGGTTAGGTAGAGAAGGTTTGATACAAAAGCAGCAAATTCTATTTTTTCAAGTTACGAAATTATTCTTAGTGGTCTTAGTTCTCCCGTATCCTATTTCCTATGTTAAAAGTTAGCAAGGAAGTTGTATCTGTATCCCTTGTATACTTAAAGCCCCTCCATCTATTCTTGCCTAGAGTCTTCATCCTGAGCAACCTTCTCGATTCTCATGGCCCTGACAAGTTTGCTCTTCCACAGTGGGCATAAAAATGACCACCTTGGGTTTTGTTTTTCAGGCTACCCAAGGTAATTCCTGTCTTTTACTACAGCAAACTGATGAGGATCATACCCTCACACTTCTGCATTATAGCACCAACTGCAACATCACCGATGAAAGCAGTCAAGAAGAGCCATAGTATCAGAAGTAGGATTAAATAAAATTTGTGTACTACACCATCTCTGCACAGTTATACAACAGCACATTCTGTCTGTGATCTCAAGCATGAAAACCTCGCTTGCCCTCCCTGCCCCCTACAGCCAACACCAATTTCATAATTACAGCTCCAGTAGCTACCCCAGTTGCATCACATACACAATAATCTCAATGTAGATTATATATGGTAAACCAAAAAAACAAGAGAAAAACTAAACAAACCCATAGATTATATATATGTATGTGCAAAGGTTGTAGTAATAACTGTGATTACAACTTTTGTGTCATGTATATGCAGAATATATTGATTTTTTTTTTCATTACAGGCATCTCCAACAGTGTTTGTTCCTTCTTTAAGGTGTAACTACAAAGTGTCTTAGTGCTACAGTGCTTCTAATTTCACAGCTAAAGTTGAATAAATGGGAAGTCACTTAAACATCAAGAAATGAGAGATTTACAACCTACACCATGTTTCTTGATGTTTAAATGACTTCCCATCTATTCAGTTAAATAAGATTTTTTTTTTTTTAATCAATTTTAAGCTCCAGTAACAGCCTAAGATTACTCCCATCTTACAATTACAATGCAGAGGAGGAAAAGTGTCGCATCATCACATGCTATGCAACCCCAAGTTTGAACTGCTTTTCTTCAGCTGTCTAAAATACATCCACAAGACTAATTTTTTCCTTTTCTTAATAGATGTGAAATTCAATTAAAAACTAACTGGAACAGAAAGTGATCAGATAAGAGCAGAAATACAGACTGAAGTTTCACTTCTCAAAATACAATACATTTAAATCTTCCTAGTTTATAATTGTAAGAAATGTTTGTTCTCCAAAGATGCACCAGAGTTTCCTAATGACTCTCAGCCAAAGAGAAACCTTACAGGACCATGCAAACACATTTTACTGATTGAATTCTCCACCAGATTCACATGAAAGGTTGAACCAAGCCTGAACAACAGCCTAAGTGAAACAGCAGCATTCTACAGGCCAAGTCATCAGGGACCTGCAGGTTCTAGACTCCAGTTCACTCCTGAAGTAGGTATATAATTTCATGTCATGCCTTCTGGAAATGTATCCATGTGAATATAACAAAGAACTTCAGTATTTACACTCCCTGGAAGGCTGCTCTAGAACATGACTGTCTTACTGAATGGAGCTTTCTTCTAATTCCCAGCGTAAGTGTATTCTTGAAAAGGTTACATCCACTGATGCCACATCTACTTTGTGCTTTAGTTATAACAGGCTTTTTCTCCTCTTGGGGTTTTGGTGGCTTTCTTCTACATCCACACATAAGGACATACATTTCAAAAATAAACAAGCAAAGGTTTTCCTCATTAATATGCTGGCCTTTGGTGTGATCACTGTCTTCACAGCTCCAAAGCACATCAAAAGAGGTTAAGGGAACTGGGCTTGGTGGGCATCTATTAGCAGCCTTCCTATGCCCATACAAGGACCTCTTTACTGAGGTTCAAGACAGAAGAAAAACAAACAATAGTCATTAATAGAAACTAGAGGCTTTGAACTGTGATATTTTGCTGGTTTGACTGAAAATGAGTTAATTTTCTTCATGCAGTTAGAAACATTTCTTCTAGCACAGTCATTATTTGGACTTAGTTTGAGAACAAGAGATAACACCCCAGAACAGAGTTGATGTTTTTAATTGGTCTAAGAACTAAGGACACTTTGAGTGCTCTGCCCACAGGTGTGAGGCATCAAGGAAGCGGGGCAGAGATGGGGCAGAGCTTGGCTGACATCCAGACTGATCAATGAGAGTATTCCATCCCATTAGCATCATGCTAATTCTTTAAAAGGTGGTGGGGGGTGTTGGTGTATATTCTGCTCTTAAGCATTCTCACTCTGGCTCTTGGGCACTTTCTCTTGTGCACGTTTTTAATTTTTCTTCACTCTTTTTTGCTGCAGCCGGGGGCGTTTTGGTTTGGGACATTTAGTTCGGCCTTTTGCTGTTTTGCAGAGGCCTCTGAGCCTTCCTGCCTTTTCCCTCTTTTTTTTCCTCTCTCTGTTTGAGACCAGGGTGCACCTTCCTGTGACTGGCTGCTTAGTGTGGACAGAGTGCGTGAGGAATGGCCTTGGATATCTTTCATTTCTATTTTATATATATATTTACTAGTAGTGTATTAGTATTTTGTTACTTTATTAAACTGTGTTTCTCTCAATCCAAATTTCTCCCTTCCCTTTTGATTCTCTCCCCTATTGGGGCGTGGGGGGTGTGGAATGCGCAAGCAGCTATCGTGGTTGTATTGCTAGCTCAGGTTAAACCATGACATATATGAAGAAAGGTTTTTACCCTGAGAACATCAAAGCAGTGTAAGAGTTCACGCAGAGATGCTCTGGAAGTTCTGTCCTTGGGGGTTTTCAAGACCCTACAGACAAAGTTCCAAGCAACCTGGTCCAAATTTAGTGGTGACTCTGCTTGCAGCAGGAGGTTGGGCTAGAGAACTTCTCAAGGTCCTTTCCAAAGTGAATGGCTTTTGATTAATTTGTCTTAAGTATGCATGATTAGAATTATACATAGTATTTCAGGAATTTATAAAATTATACTAGAACTTCCTTAGACTGTCTGCAAATGCCTCTCCATTTTCCATACAACCATCACAACTGTCTCACATTTGTAATGCAGTAATCTTACAATGCTCTTCTCTAGCCCAGTCAGTTCCATGACATAAGCCTTCAAGCTTGCATTACAAAGTATTGTTTTTACCCACTCATGATGTACAGAATACTTTTATACTAATGCAATTAATTTTGTTCCTATTAATTCAGCCTTTGAGATCATCCCATCTTTTCCATACACCATGATGATCTGTACTATCAGTACCTCCAAATTTTCATCATCAAGGAACTAACAATATTCTGATTTTCCTTGTGTCAGTGGTATAAATTAAAACATCAGAAAGATAGCTGGTCACAAAATGAATCTTTAAAGAATTCCACTAAGCATAACTGTCACCCTGACACTTCCACACTGAGCACTGTATCTTACCATCTTCTCTACCCAAGCCACACACCCTATCAAACCCTTCCCAGGCCAACATCAACTGCTCACTGAAGTCCAGACAGATCATGCCTCTTCTGTAGTTCCCTCATCTGAAAAACACTCTCCTTCCAAATAAAGCTGGCTAATGAATCCATCATAATTTCACTTGGGTAAATATATTTTGTGAATTTTATTGCATTGTTTCTTCTCTGCTGCTTCTCAATATCCTTCTTGATGCAATTGTTCATCTGTCAAATTCACAGTTTCTCCACATTTTTTCACTCATTTGGCATGCAGACTATTTTATGACTTCAATGTCTTCAACCTGAAGAAATACCAAGCATGCAAATTCTTCAGATAGGCTCCTCTTGCTAACTCAGTCCACTTTATTTAATCAGCATCTGCCCCTTTGAAATCCAAAGAATTTATGTACACTCTTACTTTGTTGATTCTTTCATTTGATTTTAACTGTATCAGCTTGTGATCATTGGATCCAATGTCATTTTCCCAAGCAGCCTTCTGAAGATTTACGGAGTTTTTGGTAATTTAAGAGACGCATCTAGAACAACAATATTAGCTCCTTCTTGGTCAAGAAACTAGCCAGTAGAGGAACTGAGACACAGATGCATAAGGTAAGAAAGTGAGCAGGAAGTATGAATTTGTAGCCCGACAATGCAAACATTCTCATGAGAGAGATCCTTGATTCTGGACTCTTGTTCAAGAGTCACTTGGTAAAATAAATAAATAAAACTACAGTTCTTATGAATCACATTTCTAGACACCTATTTTCACCAGACACTTTATAGGAAATATAGGTGACTAAACTGTACTTCCTCAACTGAACATCTGAAATTTACATTTGGCAACACTCAGAACTGCTGCCTTTAGCTTTCGATGCACAAAGGGGCTTTGTTCTACCCTTACAATACCTTGCACCTACAATTAATTTACTTCATATCTGGAAATAAAAGGAGCATGGGACATGAGAGGTAACATAAATTGTCAACAAGATGAAACACAGCTCTGAAGCTTCATTGCCAACAGACCCGCATCACTCATTCAAAGCCATGCCACTTGTGGAAGTTGGGCGATCCCAATGTGACACCATGGAAGTGTGACAGCACCTCACATCAATCACCCTGTTCAAGATTAAGGTGAACTCCACAGCCACTTCCAATGACATACACGTCTATAGATTACTACAAACAGAAACAAATATATTTTTATTTGCAACTATTTTCCTTCAAACAACAAATGGCTGACAGCTTTGCACTGATTAAAAACTAAGCAAATTTCAGAGAAGTTTGAAGTGAAAGAGAGAGAAGACCAAAACAACACATAACCAAATTTTATTTAGAGGAGGAAAAAGCAATATCCTATAAGCATTTAATTCGGTAGCTAAGATAGAGCTAGCTGTTTCTATGGAAACCAGGACATTCTTGAACTTAAAACCCTAGTGCTCAGTCACACTTTAGCCACTCCCTCACTTCAGTTCAAATAATACAACAGCAATATGTTCTTCATGATCCTCCTATGAGTTCCAGGCTTATCTTTTAAAAAGAAATATCCAGGAAACATTGTTCTTCGAATTAAATTAATACAGATACTATCATAAATAACTAGAGGAATACAATAGATTCCAGTGGAGTTCACATAGTTTCCTTTACTATTCTGACTATTAGCATTCCTGGGACAAAGCTAGTTTTGCTTTTTTGGTTTTTTGGAGGGAGGTGAGCTAAACAAAACACACGAAAGTATCTAGTTAAGAATTTTTACCAAAAATTAGCCTTAAAAAAAAAAAAAAAAAACAAACAAAAAAAAAGAGTAAAACCAGAAGAATAACCTTTTCTTGAAACATTCTGATCATGTCAGTAGAAGACTTTTCAATAATTCGATCAAATCAGAGCCACAAATGACTACCCAGGAATAACTCCTCTCCCAGCAGTATGAGATAACATAGGCACTCCATTACCTGAAATAATGCAAGTATTCGAGTATCTGATCTTCTCAGCTCACATGGCACTTTGTCTACTGTATCGCAGGTGCATGCTTCAATTGCAGGGTACAGAATTAACCTACCCAGTTAATGGCCCCAAGTGAATCCATTCTGACAGGAAAGACTCAGAGAAAGACCTGCTGTAATTACTCACGAGCCAGGAACAGGGCAGTTTCACCCTGCACACACAAAATAAGTTTCACTTATGATAGAATTGTTTAAGTCCATCATAATTTCAATGTGTAAATTACAACACACAAAAGACCATGTTTTGGAAGTGAGCTTTAATACAATGAGGTAACAAAAATGGGAGAAAGGTAACCACATGGTATTCATGCTCACTATTTGCAAAGTTCATCCTTTCAACCCAGTGTTAAAGTAAGTGTGTTTTTTTTTCCACTTTGAAATAATGTGACTAGAATACGAAAGAGAGAAACTGATATGCCCAGTTAACATGAAAACTTGGTAGAGATCTCTTTAGCTATCAGTATGCCATGCTAAACCAGTCATTTCAAAACACTAGAGTGGAAATAATAATAAACGTGCATCAAATGATGATGCACACATGAGAAGATCATGCTGTCAGATTGAACTGCTTGGGTCTGGTAAGCATGGTCACAACAAGGTGGTTTGATAACTCTGGTGTTTTAGAGCTTCTGCTCTCAGCAGGGACTCCCAGTGAAAGTGGAACTGGTCCATCCTGGAGTGACAGATCCTGGAGGCCCTGGCCTTCAGCACATGGAGTTAGTGGAGAAGCAGCAACAAACAGGCTGTTGCGTGACTTCTTCAAAACATACAACACTATCAGAGAAGAACATTCCAGGTTTTCTTTCTGAAGTGGGAAACTGTGCGAGTAGGAGAGAGAAAAAGGTGTCTTTTTCTATTTTTTCAATCTCTGTCTCCCTAAAAATATCCTCTAGTGACACATCTCAACATTGGACTCCAGAATTTAGAAGTGAAATCAGCACGCACCATCTGTCTTACTGTCCCGTTATCTCTTTTCAAGAGCTGCCCCTGGTTAAGCCCATCACCTTGTCATGTCAGCTGGTATTTAAAGCTTAGAAGTTCACTAGACAAATGTGAATAATGATAATGCCAGGCACTCAAATTTGGATCAAATTCTGATATAACCCAACATTTGGTTTTATTCTATAGAGTAGTTGTGTAATATTTTAAAATATTATTTAGGACAGTTTGATGCTATCTTTAAAAAGAGATATGTAAGACCATAAAGTTTATGAATGCTTGTTTTGTGAAATGCCTAACACCTCCGATCTGAAAATGAATACTACTGCTGCTGCTAACAAAGAAGAAAATCCAATTCCAAGGAACTGGTTCCATACATAGCTGCTTTTTCCAAGCCCAAAGAGCAGACAGATACCTTCCACCCTTTCTTAATCGCCAGTCAATTATTTTTTCCTATCTTTAACCAATTTTGTGAGACTCAATTTGATTTAACCATCTTCCTCGAAGTTTCAGATGCAGCTGTTCACTTACTACAAAGAATAAAGAGAAACTAATAATGGGCAAGGAAGAGCATATTGAATGCTCTATTTGTGCACTGTAAGAAAACAGAGGCAGAAAACTATTGTTTCCTACTGCATAATGAAAATTTCAAAAATCAGGTACTATGTACTAGACTTGGAGGGATTACAATTTTTATAACCAGAATAGGTCAGTGAGACCATAGACAAAGACAAAAGTAATATTTCAGTTACAGCCTGGATGAAAACAAACATCAGCTTCAGTTTGAAATGAAGTTCAGCAAAGAAAAAAAACAAAAACACCACCACCACCAAAACAACAAAACCCAAACCAAAACAACAACAAAAAAACCCCAACAAAACAAACAAACAAATCATTAAAAATACAGAAAAAATAAAGACATTTCAAGGGATTTGCTGTTAACTAGAGGCAATCAAAACAATGACAACTGCGGGCAGAACATGGTCATGGATATCATCTAGTTCTACATACTAATTCTCAGGAGAGACAAGTGAAGCTCTTCCCATTCAACTTCATTACTTCTGAGAATAATGCCCACTCACCTGAATTCAATATCAGAAAGACAGACTGACAAAAATAATATTCAAAGGAGGTAGGCAGGGCCATTTAATCAGCAAGAGATAAGTTTTAAGACCTCCTACAATACCTCACTGATTTTTGCACTAGATGCTGGAGTAAGCATGGTTGTGTATAGAGAACCCTCCTAGAGATTAAGAGATAATTATTAAGTTATTTGTTTCTTAGTTTTGTGGTGTTTGTTGTAAGGGTGTTTTTGTTTGTTGGTTGTTCTTTTTGTTGTTGTTTTGTTCCTTTCCCCCTCCCCCACTTCACTGGGTTTGTTTGGTGGTTTTGTTTCTGAATTGAGTTTTAAAAAGTGATTTCTCACTTTAAGTTATATAAACATAATAAACCTGTATTGAGCTCTCTGTATTCCTGAGTCAATCTTCATTGCAGAAGTCCAATTACTGTTCCCTCTGCTCCCACTTTCTACCACATGAGACAGGAAAGGCCATTATAGATCATTTCAAAGCTAGTGTATATATTCAATTTTCAGGTCTCACCAAAAATACATAAGTAACCAGTCAATTTTGAAAATTCCTTGGATAAATCTTTAAATAAGGAAAGAAAAAAAAGCATATCCATTTTCTTGGAAATTAAAGATCCACCCCTTAGTTCCTCATGAGAAAAAGATCCATGAGATGACAGTTTTCCTCAGAAACAAATTAATCTCCAATGGAAAGCCTATTTTTAAAATGCACTACTCCTCAGGCCCCCAAAAAGGGACAGTGACAATCAAGTACAAAAATAGTCTGATTTAGAGCAGAAGAGAAATAATGGAAAAGCAAGGAAATGACCTTCTAAATCAAATTTTTCTATTCTCTTCTCTCTTGCAATAACTTTTGCATTGTATGGTTTTAATGCAGGCTTACTGTTTGGTACGCTAAAAGCACACTGCAACTAAGTACAACATTAAAGCTAATATAAATCTAGATGCAGATAGAAACATTCTAGGAAAAAAAAAAAAGTCACTCTCTAAAGACAAATAAAGTGTGACATGGTCCCCTGAAAGTCCCCTCGTATCAGCTCTAAGCTATGATTTACAACATTGTGTGAATTAAAAAAAAAAACCAACAAACAACTTCCCTAAGATTTTTCAGGACCGACATCCCAATGGAAATGGCAGCAATAGGTGGTAAATTTGCAGCTTCCCACTTGGGAGTAATTTTGAGATGCTGCTGACAGGCCTTGTGTGATTCTGCATCTTGGTCAGCACACAAGTGCTAAATTTTTCAAGCCTTAAGAGAGAATATCAAAAACAAAGCAAGTCTTAAATATTTTTTAAAACATGAAGGAGACAGAGTTTCACCTTGACTTATGAGATATATTTTTGTTTACTTGTGTGGAAATACCATAAAATTAATTTTTTATTATTAGGTATTGATTCCCAGCTTCTCTGTGCTTTCTGTGTATCATGGCAGCCAGCCAAAGTTTCACTATTCCAAAGCACCACTGAGCTGTGATAATTAAGAGGCAAGAGACAGAGCAATATATATTTTTGTCTCTGATAAAAAAGACCATTTACATTTTAATAAAAACTGATGTTTCAATGACCATAGGTCTCATTTACTCTAGCAAAAGCACGCAACTTGAATATGAATGAGAACACAACCTCTTTTAATTGTTTTCCTTCTAAAATAGCCCAGAGAAAACACTGAATTATGTGATAAGAGATCAAGGATTGTGATGCCAGTTTATTCAGAATACAACTCTTCAAGAGCAAACAGCTTGACCTTAACATATGTCCGTACTTGTCAGAACAAAATAATGAACACTCTTCCATTTTTTTCCTTCCTCAATGAGTTAATGTTCAACAGAAATATAAGATGTGTTTATATAAAGTTTACATGTTTTTGTTCTATTTAAACATTATGGCACTAATTCATCCAGAAGCTAAGCCTGCTGAAGTCAACTGACTGAAGTTAATTGAGTGATATCACAAATAAGGTCTGATCCAGTTACTGATTGTGCTCTGCATTCATTGTTGAACACTAAAAGGCCTGGCTTATCCACCTTTCTGTTCTGAATGCCAGTCAAGTGCTTGTGTTCTTCCAACTGCCTGGCAGTCTAATAATAATTCCTATCCTTGTTCCATCATGAAGAACACAAGTGCATCCAGACTGTCTACTAATGACTAAAAGAGTTAGAGCTGCCCTTTCATTTTGGCAGCCTCATTCTCTGGTATTGTTAAGCCTTCTACAGAGTCAGAAACATACAATTTACCTGTTGTTAGCTTACTGCTCGACCTCTTTGGATGATCTAGTTCCTGATGCAGTATCCTTGTACATTTACTACACAGTAAGTACTTGCCCCCATGGTAGTCTAGCATTTCCAAAGCAGACTGCATCTGCCTGGCAAGGTACCACTAAGTTGTGGTAGGTTCTACATTGACCTTTTTCATCCATGAAAAGATCTTTCCTCAAAGGAAATTAGATTTTAGTGAGGAGGGGAAAAAAAAAAAAAAGAAAAAAGTTTTTTAGGGATCATGCATTCAATATCTTTTTCCTTTCTTCATTTGTCTTGTATGCCCAGTTTATACAAAAAACATCAAATTACATAAAAAGCTTCATTACAGCCCTCCAGAAAAATCTATCTACAAACAAATATATATAAAAAGCACAAAATTAAGATCCTATTGATATTCAGGCATCTTCCAAGTATAAATATCAACTAAATATCTCACTAAACCCTGAGCAGAAGGAGAGAATAGTGATGCCTTCTTGAAGGCATTATAGTCTTTTAATCGGTAGCGATTATAAGCAATACCAGTCATGGCTCTCAGTTCTTAGTGCATCAACAACCACATTATAACAAGCCATCTGCTCTGTGTCAAAGTAGTGAGGAAGGTTGGCTTCTGTGAATCTGGGGCAACATGTATTCTAGCTTGCATCTTAATTACTGTTTGCTAAACACTATGTATAGACAACTACGGAGGTATATTATTGAGAGCTCCCCCAAGCATCTATGATTCTTACCTTTAAAACAAAAAAAAAAATATTAGTTCCCTGAACTAATTTGTTCAAATCTATATACATAGGCAACATGAGAATAAGTCATTTAACAGGCTCTTCTCCTCATATGTTGTGACTTTTGATAGAATGAAATAATTTTAGACTTAAGTCACATTCCGAATCCCAAACTTCACTGTCCTTATGTTTTTAGCACATGTGGTCAGTACAGGTAGCACATACTACTCACCAACTCCACACGTCTGAGTTCACCAAGACATGGTGATGACCTGTGTCTCTTCCCCTTTGTTTCTCATGCACTCAGATTGTTAGCTTTTTAGGACAGCTGTTTGTTTTGCTTTATATATAATACTTCCAGGCCACAGCTTATTTTCAGAGCAGATGTTTTAAAGCTAGGAGTGTTTCATTAATAGTTCCACAAATTCTATAACAGGTTTTAAAGACTCTCTCACCCCCTCTTTTCATTAAGGCAAAAGACATGACAGTCTTGACAGATAGCATCAATGACTGACCATATTATGAAAAATCTCACTGGTACCACTGGTTATGACTAATTACAGTTAATGGAGAATTATTTCCCAGACAATTACTAAACTTTTATAATTATCTCAACTGAAGCATTACTTTGATGTTACAAGAAGCGGCAAATACCCTCTCACAAAAACAAACAATCCAGGTCGTCTTTCTTATTGGGACTCAACATGCTCAGCTCAGAGTTGTGGATAGATATTCATGTTGGCTACAATGACAAAAAAGCAACAAAAAAACCCCACCACCAAAAACTAAAACCAAACCAAACCAACCAAAAAAAACCACACACAAAAATCCCAACATCTTTTCATCACAGGAAAGAAGAATACCATATCTTTGCATTTGCTGTCATGACACGATAAAAGGTAAAGCAACGATGTTTTTTGGAGAGAAGAGCGTAAGAACAGAATTGAGCAAGTTCTTTTACTGGAGACACAACATCCAAACGTCCATTAGTATGAATCTTTTTTGGGGAAATACGTATGTATGCATCAACTGAGTGACAATTCTGTGCATACAAGCTGATGTTAACAGAGATATACTTCAAAGTTTCTAGTTAACAGTCAACTGATTTTCTGGCTAATTACTAAGTCACAATTACAGCACAGTAGCAGACTTGTAGATACAACTTTCTTACAAAGGGTCTAGCTTATACTCACAAGACAGTATAGAAGATACAGCTGCTCTATCGGAAGAGAATGAAAGTCCACATAGTCAGAACTATTTAATTCTTCCCAATAGTTTGGGAGACAAATCATTATACAAAGCTGAAAGAAGGATCTAGCGTTTAGAAAGAAAAGTGCATTTGTCATACAAAGCATCTATCAAGAAAACAATTGTCTTAAGCTAACCACGGCTTGGACGACTATTCAGCTGAGAATCAATCTGCATCAACCTGCGACTAGCGATACTGTCACTTCGTGGTGCCAACACAACTGTGGCATCATCTGCTTTTCATATTCACATTCTCACTAAGAAATTAGTTTTCAAAGAACATAATGAACTCTCATGTGCATATAACTATTCCATTGCTTACTCCAACAGGCAAAGCTGTTTACTTACAATAAACAGCCTATCAAATTATACAAAATAAGTGTCACATGAACAGTGTGTAGTGTTTACACTACAAATCAAGGCACTGAGTAGCTCGGTAAGTGTGCACTGTGGCAGATACTGTACAGGATCTAAACACCAACATATTACAGGAAAGTTCAGTCTTATGTTGGAAATACATTTGTTAGTATCAGCTAATTGACAGGAGAGTACCACCTGGGACAGTTCAGTCATTATTTACTCTGATGTAAGTGATGCTCAAAAAAAGTATATATTTTTTTTAATTTAACACTTCATTAAGAAACTTGAAACCACTACAAAGCAACTAAACACAGAAGCCCAGAGAATGACAAAGGAAACTGGTAGAAGTGGAACAAAATGGCAGGCCATAAAAACTTGTAAAACCTGGAAACTGTCTCCCCTGGGAAAACAAAACAAAAAACCCCACACACTACCACACACACACAAAGAACAAACCAAACAAAAACCTAAAGCAAAACAACAACGGCAAAAAAAACCCAAAAACCCACAACACAAATCCCAAACCCAACCCCAGTTCCAGACTGCAAGGAACACAGGAAAACATCAGCAAGGGAAACAGAACAGTAGTAAAAGGAAGAAAATCAAGTACAATGGTGATGAACACGGCATGGAATGAGATTGACGGCCGTCAGCCACAATCTTTGTAAAGCTACATGAAGCCATTGAGGCTCTAGGTTGTGAAAAGTAACTGGCCATAAATATTAATGGCCAAGTAGTTAAAAATAAATAAAAACAAGGTACTGACCCTCTGGGCCTCTCAAGTTGCAAACCTTTCACAGAAATACCACTTAAATATACATAACATGCTATGACCCACATAAGAGCTTGCCCAAAGTACCTCTGAGCCAAAAGTTTTGAAACTTTTAATCAAATATTGGAGATTATTCACTTTTTTGGCAAGAACTAGTTTCATATTTTAAAAACTGAAGCACAGGAAACTGTAACAGACAGTAAGCAAAACCTCTCTCTTCAAAACCCATGGTATTTCAAACATTTCCAATCCATGCCTCAAAGGTAGCATTAAAAAGTTTAATTAGCTTTTCATGCAAGCACCGAACCAGCTGATCATATTCACCATCCTCCCCAAGTGCGTCAGTAAAATCATCAGGGTACTATTTGCTCTCTGAAGAAGAGACCATTATTGCAATTACCTGCTAACACTCAAGTCTCAAAAGCCTTGGTGTCATGTTCTTAAAACAACATAGGAAAGATCACACATATGCTCATGCTAAGCAGCCCAGTCTTGCACCCATCCAATATATATAACAGATTAACATAACAGAACAATCTTCAACAGAATAAATATCAAACAAGAATAAGCCTCCATAAGGATATTTTATAAAAATCAGTGCAAAAGAAGGGCAAATGATCTGAAACTTCAAAACAGAGATCAAACACAAGTGCATGTAAGAAAATTATTAAGTAGTGAAAAAGTGACTAGAGTGTTGTTAAGAACCACTGCGTGTTCTATGTATTATCTGGGATACGTATGTTGAAGTAACGTGGTTGCATTATAATGAAAAATAATTCACATTCAATGCCACTACAAGAAATTAAGATATATTACCAGTTTATTAATAGTGTGATTCTACATACAATATTAATAATTCATGCTTTCACAAAAAGAAAACCAGTACAGTATTGTATCCAATCTTACATTCTAGAATGCTTGTCAGCTCACAAGTGTAAACTTCTCTTATACTTCCTTTGCAGCTCCAATACTATGGGCATTTTGTAAATGACACCTCTACCTTTCCCCATTAACACCTCTGCTAAAAAACCAAAGAACAAATGTCCATATATGAGCAAACACTTCTGTAATTATTACAGTATTACTTCTCAGTATTACAATGACCTGTGGAAGAACACTAACTTGTAGAGGGATCTCCACACAGTGTACTGCAATGCACAGCAAAACTACCCTATGTAATTGGTTATTATATTACAGTGTAAGAATCTCCAAGTCAACCCAACTAGATCTACCCTACTTTGAGAAGTTTCCAAAATTTTCAATTTGGTTACATCTAACTATTAATGCACAATTTAAAATTAAGGAAAAAGAAGATAAAAAGAGTTCTCCTCTGTCATTTTGCAACATTGGGGTGAAGTTATAAAGCAACAAAATGGGGAGGGGGGGAAGATCCAAAGTTGTTTAAAAGTTTTCTTGTCTCTTGTGATTAAAGTGAAGGAATAAAAAAATACTATCAAAGATCAGTCCAAGCATCTAACATAGCTGGAGTCCTATTTTGACACAATCCTATTCTGGATATCTCAGGGAAAGGACTAAAATCTTTATGCAGAGTCTTATTTCCATGGTGCCATAACTGAAGGATATTTTCCTCCTAGCAATTACTGTTCTTGGCTTGAAAATAAACAGCCTTGTTTGACATAAATCATGACAACCATTTTCACAATGATTCCTATTAAATTACATCGTTTGCCTTGTTAAAACACACTAGTAAATTCTACTGAATACTTACCTCACACAACCTTTATGATCTTTGTATCTTACAATTCATCTGCCTCTCTGTCCAAAGACAATTTTACATAACTATCAACTCCTACAGCACCTTCCTGTTCTTTTTCTTACCTCGAACAAAGGTTAAGCATAGTTTTCATGTTTAAAAAAGTAGTAATTCAGCATGTGGTCCACTCAAGTTTGGTCTATTTTGAAAGACTGTATTTAATCAAGAAAAAGTAATTTTACCCAGAAAACAGCACTTTTAATTTTTACTCTTGCATGCACCCGAATTTCACATTTTTCCTTGAATTTAAGGGCTAATAACAATTCATAGCTCCTCAGAACACATTATTTTCTAAGTTAATGTTTAATAGTAAACATAATTCACAATGTGATATTTTCACTTATAAAGTTGAAGTCAAATTCAACCGCACTAAGTCTAAGTTGCACAGGGAGGTTTGAAAAAACACAACTTTGATCTTTCTTTAAATACTAATAATCATTAACATAAACCACATGCACATACACAGAAAACACGTTTCTTCAGAACTCTGCAAACTGCAACACAAAACTAAATGTTTCTTGCCTACTAATTATTTCTTTTGTGGTTTGGTAACAGCGCTCGCATAGAAGGACAGTACTTGTGGTAAGCTAAATGAGTAGAGGGAGATAAATCAAAAGAATATTTCACCCCACTTCTCTGCTTCACAAGCTACATTCAGACACTCCTCAATTAAAGACTTCCAAACTTTCCAAAGGAAAATGCAATGGTAATAAATACTCCCTTGTTTGTTTTGTTGTTCCTGTTTGTTTCATTGATGAGGGAAGTATAACTGACATTGCAAACCACAAGAGACAAAGTCATAGTGATTATTTTTTTTTCCCTTCTCTTGATCAACTAAGCTGTCCTCTGAGTGTCCAACTAGCACTGATTCAATAGAAATAGATTGCAAGAGAGGACTCTGCATCATTTCTTATGTGCTTGAGGGTGGAGAACCTGGGAGTTTGACCTGCAGTTACCCAGGCTGTTGCTTCTGCTGCCTTGTAGCAATAGATTGAAACCAAATAGGTTCTCCTAAAGAGTTGTTACTGCTCTATAGAAAAACATTAAACAGAAAAGCAGAGAGAAATATTAATAATGACAAGCCACTAAATGGACCTCCTTCCATCCCCTCCTGTGTCTCCAAAAACAAACACATGCTGTCATATGATTTTTCTCCTGCACAGAAACCAGTGCAGATAGAAACACTAAGAAATACTTATAGGGGGAAAAAAAACCCTATCCTATAAGCAAAGCAGGAAGAGTAACAGTTGAAAGCATAGGTTCATGACAACAGACCAAAGACATAAGACCCAACCTAAGAAAGCCTTCCATTTCCATTTTGAAATCTATGCTGTACCTGCACACACTCTGAATAGTTTTAGTTAGACATACTGTCCGTGGCAATGGGTGTAGAAGTACTACTTTAAGTACATGCTCTTAGTCTAACCTAAGAAAAAAAAAAAAGAGCAAACATTTTTCACTAGTGCCTTCCACTTTCAGTTATTCCAACAGTACTTCAACAATTTTAATATATTTTTATGCTAGCTTCTTTTATTTTTTTAACACTCACCGTGATCTAGCATAAAATTGTATTACTAATCAAAATGTTTTTCCCTTTGCACACGTTCAAGAATGAAAGCAATACAAAAACACAAACAAAATCAGAACAAATATTTAATCTATTGAAATAACACTGATTGCTTCTCTTGCCATAAAAGCAAGCATTAAGTGTTCATGAACTATAAATAAACAGTATCTTTTAATAGATTAGATCATTTTATGTACAATAAAGGGTTAGTAGAGTTGTTTCGGTTTTCATACACTCACAATTATTTTAATTGCTCTCGAAACCATTAGATTACATTTTTGATGTATAAAACTGCAGGTTGCACATGCACCTCAAATGAGTTCCAGAAAAACATTCTTACAGAAAGACAGACCTGCATTCACTGCATTAATAATACATACAGTGTTAGAAGATGGTTAAAACACTGACCAAGGTTTTTATAGAAGCCTTCTGCCACTGATCACCCAACATTCTGAGACTTCCACCTCTGAGTACCGGTTCTCACTTAAGACAGGGCTTGCGCTGTTTGTCTAAAAGTAGAGCCAGAATTAAATGGCCACTTCTGTGATAAGTGAAGGGAAAAGGAAAAAGGAGAAGCACTTCTAGGTATTTTTTTAAAAAGCAACTTTTAAAAGTTCAAAACAACTGTATCAAGATAAATGGAAATAAGTTTAGAGGTCCAGTGGTAAGGCTTAAGTGATGTACTGTATGTTCAACATTAACTGATGATCTATACATAGCCACCTTCTAACACAAGAGAAGAAAACTCATCTCTTTACAATTATCTTGGCAACCATATTAGAACACGCTATTTACTCCTTCCTGAAAGAATTAGACTTAAAGGGAAGCTTCACAACAAGTCATCCTTTGCAGATATCATTTTAGCTGACAGCTTTCTGGTAATTAATTCATTGGCCAACATTACTGTCTGTAGATAAGGTTTATTTTCTACTTCAATTCACAATGAATTAGATACAACTACACAAATAAGTAAATACAACTGAAGAAACCAGCCATCCACAGCAATACAGGTGAGTATAAAACACTGGAGAAATTGTTATATGTGCATAGCGTATCATATTCAGCTTCCCTCATGGACCACCCTACACAATTTAACTTTACTTTTTCTAGGTGGGTAAGTTCTTGCTCCTTGGGGGAAAAACAAACAAACAAAACAAAAAACACCAGTGCACAAATCACTAGAAAAGACATATCATATCACCCTGCCTGTTTGACTGTGACTTGTCAGGAAGCCAAAAACCAATTTATTTCCAGAAAGTGAACAAGAACTGCAATAAAACACTCTGACTGTTTAATCCCTTGTCTCCTCTGAACTGCTACGATTCTGTGTGCTCTTTGCCCTCTCTGACTCTTACAACACTTCAGCTTCCTATCAATTTTCCTATCTATTTTCCTAACATGTCCCCCTTTAAGCAGCATTTTCATCTTACCAGCACCCAGTCCAAGCTGACTCCTTTGTGTTCACACATTTACCTGACATCGAGCCACTTTCCCTCGATTTAGTCTCCTACATATCTGACAATTCATTTCATCTGCAGGTAGCTCAGTCTCAGCACAAGCCAAAGTATGTTTATATTTTACCTTCAAATTCTTGTCCTACTTGTACCTACTCCTATTGTCCCATTTTTCTTACTGCTGTGAGTAGCTGCTGACCAGGACTTCCATCATTCAGGTGTACCTTACAATTTTCAGATTGTCTGTCTATGTTTATAAGGGGAAAAAAATAATATTCAAGGCACAGTCCACCTTTCCCTTACTTATCTGTGTCACAGTATTGCCTAGAAATCAAAGTCTAACATATTTAACTGTGACCAGAATAAAGACAATGTCCCTTATAACTCAAGGTTGGCAAGGAAATAAAAATTTAAAAAAATAAAAATAAAAAAAGAAACCCCAACAAAAACGTACAGACAAACTACAAAGACAGCACTGCTGACTATTATTATGGCCAGTGGTCTTAGAACAGCACCTACACACTGTCAAAATTCTTGCAGAAATTTGTACAAGAAATTCAAACGGGAAAAAAAGTTGAAAAGTTACTTTTGCAGCAGACATATACAATATTCTTCCTGAACAGAATGGGCAGCATGAGATAAAGGTCAAGAGGTACTCACTGGATCATTAAGTGCCTGTGCAGGAGCAGTTGCCATTGAGAGCCAAACCACCCAGCAGAAAACAGAAGTGGATGATAACCAATCTATTTTTCATGAACTGGGGTTGAAACAGTGAACAGATATATTAAGAATGCAAACATTACATTTATATCTTTGCAGATCATTCTGGAAGCATATAAAAGGAATCAGAGAAAAGAATGCCACAGTAACCAAAGAAAGACATGAGAAGAACCTAGAGAATTCTAGCTGTAGAAACAAGTAAAAACAATGTAAATTACTTAGAGTTGCTATGAAACAATAATCTGAAAGATTTAGATAAAGATCTCTTTAAAGCCTTTCAATCACACCCCTTCACAAATGGCATGCAGATTATAGGACCAAGTGATGATCAGAAGGCTGATACTGCCCACATAACCAGAACAGAGGTAAAGCGAGTGGCTTCAAGCCCAGTTCTGCTTGAGCTAAACAAAGACATGTCAGAGGGACAGAAATTTTAGCTGGACAAGGTGCCAAGCCTGGACTAGAGGTTTTCATACAAATGTGGCAGCAGATGGTTCTGTCTGTGAACAAGGAAATGTTTGGTAAAGTCACAGCAGGAAGACACGGAGCAGAGACGGCTGCACAAACGTAACTGAGCAGAGTACCAAGGACAGAGTGTTGTGAAATCTCTACAAGAAAGCCTGGAGTAAAAGAGAGCTAAAGGACTCATTTAAAGAGGATACATTAAAGACACTGCAGAAAAATGCAAGAGAAAATAATGGTTATAGCATTCCTGAAGGACAGACTACCTCAAATCCATTATCACTCAAAAGCTGTAATTTATTTCCATGCCTGGTCCCAAATCTACAACCAATAGTGAAATATATACATTTATCTCATTTAGATGTTAGCAACAAGTGTGTTATTTAATGAATGTTGGACACAGATAGATGATGTAGTTGAAGGTGACATTTCTCTCCAAGATTTATAGGCATTAGAGCGGGCACAGAAGAAAGAACATGATGGTTTAAGTCTTCTTTAGTTGTTATTAGCAGGAAAAAAACTATTCAAAATGACACCTAATAAAACAAAGTTGCAATTCCATCTTCAAGAAAGCAAGGCAGCACTTCTGTTAACACAGCAGAAGACATTCTCTGAAGTATAAGTTAAGATGTTTCAAGGGAGAGATTAAACATGTTCTGAGCCTTTCAAGATTTTCAAAAAGCTAAGAATTTGGAGGGGAAAAAAAAAAAAAAAGGAAAAAGAAAAAAAAGAAAAATGTCCAAGGAGAAGCAACTACATGTGGAATACAACAACAACAAAAAAGACAGAATCCCTGTCAAGGTGGCTTTCCAGAAATAAAATATGTCAAACCATCTGGATACAAGAGGCAGGTCTTCCAGGTTCAATCTTAACATAAAACAATTAACTATAATCCTCTCTTCTATTTCTGTATTTGTATTCCTTATATCATTTATGTTTTCTACTTGAAATATTATAAATAGAGCATGTTTTTAAATTTTACCTTAACCTAGATTTATTTAAGATTATTTCAAGGTAATTTATTAATAACAAAGCAGTCATTCAACCTAAAGATTTGGCCAATTTATTGAAGCATCTTTACCTCCCAGCATATTCCAGTGGCTATCCAATAAAGATAAAATATATGCCATCAGAAGCTGCACAGAGTGGTTTGGTTCACCAAGAAACAGGAAAAGAAGGAAGGTCTTCTACTGTTTGGAGCAGGAGACTTCTCTAGCAAGCAAGGAGATGGAGGAAAGTAAACCTAAACACTCAAGATGTGCAGTCAAGACTTATGAATGAGTCAAAAAAGTTTCATACAGATGAATGCAAAAGCAAAGAAACATAATGTCATCAGTTTCTCTTACAGTATGCCCACCCCGCCTTAATTGGAAACCTTTCCTGTTCCCATTCATGACCACTGTCCTTCATTCTCTCACCTTTTTACATTAGTAAATAGCCTGGCTCCATCTTTTAGATAACCTCCTTGTAAGTACTCAGAGCATGGTGTTAGGTCTGCCCGAAGCTGGCTCTTCTCCAGGGTGAAGAAGTCCCATTCCCTCAGCCTCTACGCACAGGAGAAGTGCTCCAGCCCAGACCATCTCAGTGGCCTCTGCTGAACATGCTGCAGCTGATCAGTATATTTCCTCTTCCAGTGTGGTACAGGAAAGAAACACTCAAAGCTGGACATTGGTGGAGTCTACCGAGTGCCAAGCAAATGGGAACCATCACTTTTCCCAGCTCCCTGGTTTACGTTCCTCGTGATACCAGACAGGATGCTGTTAGCCTTTGCTCCTGCCAAGACATACTGACAGCTCACATCTGGCCAACTGCGTCCTCCAGCCAGGCAGACAAATAGATCAAGAGCACCTGCAGTTTGGTGTTTGCAAACCTAACGAGTCTGTCCCCTGCACCAGGGGAGGTTTAGACTGGACATTAGGAAAAATTTATTCCCAGAAAGGGTTATTAGACATTGGAACAGGCTGCCCAGGGAAGTGGCTGAGTTGCCATCCCTGGAGGTGTTTAAAAGACACGTAGATGAGGTTATTAGGGACATGGTTTAGATGTGGACTTGGCAGTGTTAGGTGAATGGTTGGATTTGATGATCTTAAAGGTCTTTTCCAACCAAAATGATTCTATGATCAAGATATTAAACAATGTAGATCCTACAACAGACCCCTGCAGGTCTGCTAGTAACAAACCTGCAGGTAGGAAACCACCCATTAAGCACAATCTCTTGAGCATAATGATCCAACCACAAGTTCCCTGTTTAACCAAGCCAGTCTACTGGCTCATCTACTCATTTTCCCAACTACTGGGATGGCCTGTCCCTGTGCTTAGAGGAGCTGGAATTTGTACAAAGCCCTGAAGAAGCAAGCTCAGAAAAGGGGGCTTCAGCTGTTTGGCAAGCAGCACAGCACAGTTTCCGGGTTGCAGTGTAAGATGCTGTAGTCTACAGTATTTCCACCATTATCTAATAAAAAAAAAAAAAAAAACAAACCCTGTTTCTTCTCCTACCATATGGCTGTCTACATTAAACCTGAATTAACATAGCTTTTCCCACAACCAGAGCAGGGATTTTACAACTTTTAGGCCAGACAGAAGTCTGAAGAAGGCATGTCTTATCAGAATGCTGTCAGTTATTAGTATATAAACCTACTTAACAATTATTCTTATTTTACTTTTAGTCCTCCCTTGGCACTGAGAATTAAATGTAAATTTAATAAAACAACCCTTGGATCTGTTTAGAAAGACAAACATATTGCAGGGAATAAATATCTGTTCAGAAAGTAATTCGGGATTTGAAGGTATATTTGTGCCTTTTTATTATTTCTTCCTGTACCTACTAAGATTATGAAAAGGTCATTTTTAAAAATTCATTAAAACAGCATGAACTTTTCATGGCCTATATTTGAAAGGAGAAAAAGTGTCATTTTCATTAAAATTAAGATCTTCCCAATCTTCACTTCCCTAGAATACTACCCAAAGCCTTTACTGAGTCTACTAAGCTTTATAGGTGGTTTGGGTGCTTTCTTATATTATAAATTTATTTCCAGTATTGAAATTCTTTTTCTTTGAGTGGCAGCATGGATTTTTTTTTTCCTGTAAAACTGCAAGGATCAAAAAACTCATCAGGTATGAGCAGTCATTCATGTTCCCTTGATAAGAAAATACTATAAACGTGCTTTTCTTCTCTGACTGTTTACACTTGGTATTAGATTGAAATAGCAAAATGGACACACATAGGCAGTCATGAAGTGGAGAACATTATCTAAAATACTGTCACATCATCTAAAAATACTACCTGGCAATTTCACAACAAACTGTGAGGATGACACTGCTTGATAAAAAGCAAATGCAGGTATTGTTCATTTTATGTGACATCCATATGGGAGGAGCACAGGTCTCAGTGGCCTTGCAGGATTAAACTAAGAATGTTAGCTGTGTTTTATCCCACTTCAGAAAACTGAAGGGCTTTTCGTAAATAAAACCAGGTGAAGAGATATTAAAATAAGTGTTTGTCCTATACAAACAGCAAGGTATAGCAACAGTGTGGACATCCAAGTGGAGCATTCACACATCAAGTGTTTGCCCAGCCAGGGATAAGAGCACTAACTGATGCTCCTTTCCACTTCTATAACAAAAGCAAAGAGTGAGATTCTGTTCCAGATTTTCCTCCTTTCCAACAATTAGTACCAAATTCCACCAGGATGCGTATTTCAGAGGTAAGACTCTCTCTTGCAACATCTGTTTTCAAAAATTTATGAAACACATGTAATGTAGCATTTTAGAGAACAACTTAGAACACAATTGGCACTTTTTTCCCCATTGCTTTTAGTATTGCTGACACCATTCAGATTAAATAACACATTTTGATAGTGTCTTTTTCCCCTTTTTCTATTTGTTTCTTTGAATAGCCTGAATGCTTAGAATAAAGTTAAAAACAAAACAAAAAAACAGTATATGAGTGAACAAAACACAGGTTACTACACATGCAAGGATCAAAAGGTTAACTTCTGATCCAAAAAGATGGAAGGCAGAACATAACATTATGCATACACCTTTAAAGTACTTGATCCTGCTACAAACAACAACAAATAGAATACACATTTCCTTGTTTATTGTTTTTGCTTTACAAAAACCTTATCAACTGCTCCCCTCCAAAGCTTCCCACATTCAAGAGCCCGTTTTGCATCTGAGGAGAATTCTTTTCTTTTTTCCTATTTAGGTACTTATTTTTATTGAAGTGTCATGCTTTTTTGAAGTCACTCAACCCCCAAAATAAATTTGCTTTCTCTTTCCTACTCTCACCTAAATAACTGAGATGGACGATTTTCTTTGGTATTTCATCTAAGCCCATTTTTCAATAAAAATCTACAGTCACAACCATTTCCACTATGGATGAGGGTAAACACCCTAATGAAGAAAAATCAGGAATGCAGAATGGTAAATTATTTTGAAAAAACATCAGTGTCATCTCTTCAAACTCCTATGCACAGGCAAACTCCCTACCTGCTACAAATTTCAAATCAATCACTTACAGACTTTAAAATACAAGGAATTCTGATGCAGTTTGGTTGCAAACTCTTATTCAGAGAGCTAAAGTATCTCACAGCATTTCGTACCATCTTGATGGTGACAAGCTGCAGCAAGGGAAATTCTCTCTGTTTATGCAGATAAACCCTCTTGGTGATCTGAGTTTAAGCTCTGGCCCAGACACCTCTGCTTAAGCTCTGGCCTTGAAAGGCAGCAGAATTGGCATCTTTGGACACAGTCAGAACTCAGGTGGACAAGGCTTGAGCAACATGATTTAAGTTTGAGGTTAGCCCTGCTTTGAGCCACGATCAGAGCGACCTTTGCTTTGGGCTACACAACCTTCACAGGTCTCATCTAACCTTAAGACTCTATGATCTATAAATATGGATCTTCTCACTTTTTAATTTCATCTGTATTAAACACATTGCCTATATCAAGGCACTGCTAAACTGAGTAGGGCTTTGAAGACCATGATCATCAGCAGCTCCACCGACAGGTTTAAGCCTAACTGACAAGTTCTGGAAATTTGACTCACAAATGAGACTCTAAGAGTTAAAAAGGAAAAAAAAAAAAAAAAAAATCTTTTCTTCTACCATAACAATTGATACTATTATCTCATTACTACAACTGATAGCTGAGGGGCTAAAAAAAAAATAAAAATATTACGGGAATAGGCAAACACTTTCAATGCCTCCCACATAGACACACATTACATTTTTATTAAAATGCATGTCCTCTGTCAGGCCAAATTTTTTTTATTGCTACAGATTTCTCACTGTTCTTCTGATTTATTTCCCTCCACATACAAAGCAGCACCAGTAGGGAGATTAATGTCTGATAACTATGGCACCAGGAATGTGAGAAAGGAGTGAATAAATATTGCATCAAACAGGTATTAAAATGAAAGAAATTTATTTTCTCAGTTCTCTTTGTGGTTATTCAATTCCATCTGAACTTTACAACAGCAATAACTATTTAAAATTAAGACTATTTAGGTATTCATGTGCCTTTTACTATTAATATTCAATTCACAATATTAATAAAAAAAATAAAAGAAAAAGAAAAAAAAGAGTGCTTCTGTTTTGCCTGACAAGCAACTAATCCTTTAAGCTATGTTCATTGTTATGATCCTATTTGGAGATTGGTATTGTCTCAGCACATTGGTGGTTACATAAATGAAAGCACGCTTGGATCTCTAACATTGAGCTAGCTTGTCTTCTCATAAAAAGAGTGCATTTTCTGTTACACCTGAACTTGTGTGAATGCAGGCTACCAATGAAAGGGATGCCCCCACTTTCTCCCCTTTGCTGGGGTCAGACCTAGTGAACCCAACATCATCAGATGAGTGATTTTAAGCTGTACATATGGAAAAGCTTTGGGGGAATTTCTGGTAGATTACTTCTCCATAAAATCACTCAGTGACCAATTCCTCTTTCAGCTGCATGACCACTGACCATATCCTGCTATAAGGACATGGGGGAAACATGGCCAGTGGAGAGCAAACACTACATGGCTAGTCATGTACAGACATAATGACTAAACAGGAAAGTAGAGGGACAAATGTAGTTGGCAAAGCAGAGCTTACAACAAAATTTTGTCCAGTGGTTCATCAAAACATTTGAATGAAGGCATTTAGTGCTTGGTTTGGCTGTTCACTTGCAAGGAACAGAGATAAGTGGACTGTCTTGCGATCACCTTATATACGCTGGTTTTAGCTACAAAGCTTCCAATGAGACTTTGAAGACAAAGGCTGGGGCAAAGGAGATTTTAAAAGCATTGATTTGAGGTCCTTGATCTCCCTAGAATAAGCCTCCAATGAGCTGGGCCAATAAAGTTAAGCCAAAGCAAACTATGTACAAACAGCAGAGACTGGATGCAATTAATTCTCAAGTTCAGTTTATCCAACTGGCAGACATATAAGAAAAGCAAGCATTTCAAATGTTCTGATACCGTAGCTTGATTAGTAGCACAGATGTCCTCCATACAATAGCAACAAATTCTTGTTCTCATTTCAAATGCATATCTACACTCCAGAGAGACAGCAAAATGCTGCTCCATCAAGCTGCACCAAAACAGAGTGCTGCTGTTCTGAGAAGATCAGAAAACTAAGCTGGACAGGACAAGAATATACTGGGGTGTATTCATACACAACATGGAATTCAGAGGTTTCATGTTTTTAAGTGGTACAGACGCCTCTGGCCAACTCTGTGATGAAGGATAAACAAATAAGGATTTCCACATGAAGTGAAGCCAAATCCTTTCCCAACCCAACAGTCTCAACCTGACAGAAGAGAGTGAGCCAACAAAAGGAGCTTTGCCATTCTAAGAGTGAGTGATCAGACACAGCCCACAATGTATTTCATGGAAATCCAAATCAGAAAATGCAGTGTATTGTCTCAGGTAGCTTCTTCAACTGAGTTCTGCTAGATTCTACCTGGTCATTATTTTACAATTAAAAAAAAAGAAAAATTAAAGCTCCTGGCGAAGTCAGAAAATTAATTTATAAAACTACATTTTAGAGTTAAAGCCAGATCTAAATTGCAGTCAGCAAAGAGCTAGTTTCTAATTCTAAATGATTTTCTGCAATTTATTATTTTTTTTCCTGAACACAGGTTGCTTTGCTGCAAACTGAACAGCAGAATAGAATAATTAACTGACCTGCAATAATTTTCTTTACAGACTTTTGTAAACACTTAATTTTTTCCCTGTCTTATCAGCCCTTATGTACACTGTAATTAAGCATAACAACAAAACAACAATAAAATCTGCCAGGTCACCCTGACACAATTATTGAATAGGTTTTATTTATCACGAAGACAACATTTTAAAAAGGAAAATTATTTCAGTAAACTCTACTGGTCTGTATTACTGCCCTGAAACACTTACCTAAAATAAAGTTACAAAAAGTTATATCATCTCACAGGGTCAGATAAAGAAAGGAGAGTGCCAGACAGATTAACTAAATGCCATTCGGGTTAGATGCCGATAGGATTAGAACGGACTTTGGTTGCCACTAGCAAATACACGCACATGGCTCGCAGAGGGCTGGGTGAGAGGCACATGTCTTGTCCCGTGGAGCAGGTCCAGACCGAAGTGGGAGAACATGAAAGCACAGACTACAGGAAAGGAGCAGGGGAAAGGTTTCAAATACATTCCTCAGCCAGAGACTAAATATAAGGAAGTGTCAGACAAGCTAAAGGAGTCTCACATCAAAATAAAAAAGCTTTTCTGTCAACTCACAGAAAGCCTACTGTGTTATTCTTAAATGCACGCCTCCATCCAGGCAACAGTGCAGAATAGACAGCTGGCTAAACCCATCCAGAAAAAAAAAAAAAATAAGCTTCTGGAGTATTTAACAGATGGTGGCATAGGTTATGAAATTGGTATTTTCTTCAGTCTCCAAATATAATTTTTTAACCCGAGATACAATAATTAAATAGCCTTTGAATATTTCCCAAATGAAACAAAACTAAGCATTTATTGTAGTACACGCACTTACGTTTAGAACAAAAACCATGTTTCTATAGATTATATCCTATTCCATGTTTCTGCTGAGAAAAAAAATTCCACGGTCCGAAAAATGACAAGTTTCAGGATTACTTTCTTGTACCTCAAGTAAAAAGGTTAGAAGCATGCCAAGCAAAAAAACTGAGGGCATATCTGAATATTATATTGCTTGTTAGGAAAAAACCCACAAACAAAAAATTTCCCCTCATTCATATATCCACTAAGCTGCCTTCTATGTATATACTCCTTTGGCATGTAATGCCATGCCACCACACACAATTTTCACAAAAAAAATTCCATCATCTTTGGTTTATATCACAGGGTTTGGGGGGGAAAGGAGATTTTTTTGTTTCGAACAAGTATAATTCCCTTCTATTACTTTATAAATCAAAGTCTTAACCTTTTCACACAGTTGAAGGAAAAGTGAAGGTATCTTCTCAGAAAACCTTGTTTTATTTTAGAGATTTTTCTTAAACTTGCAAATAAACATTTGGCAGACCAGTGAACTCTTAACCAGAAGTTTAGTGACGCAAAAATCAAGCTCAGTGTGGGGTCAAGCTACTATTAAAATAGCACAGCCTCATAATTCACCAATTTAAAAGCAAACCAAAACACAAAACATAACCACTTAAGTGCAATTCTCCATTCTATTTTTTAAAATCTATAATACTCATAAATCTTAATAAATTTGCTCATTTACAGAGACTTGATCATTCCTGAAAAAGAAATGTGAACATTATTAAACTTAGAAAATCCAAATACATATCATTACAGATTACGCAGTCAGTTCTCCCTTCCTATATAACATCCTGATGCTACAAATGTGCATATTTACACTTCAGAGCCAGCATGAGTTACGTAGGTTGACCTTCTCTCCAATACATTACATTGAGTGAAGAATTCTCTTCCCACAAAAATGAAAACCCAAATTTTAACATTGAATAGAATATTTTGCACATTCTATTCATAGATATGTAAGTAATAACTTTAAGATAATTTATTAATCATCAGTCTTCAAAAAGAAGGAAAGAGAATTAAACAAATACATACACGTGCACAGATTTGGCAACATAATGCTTTCCAAAGCATGGAAATCCAGAACTAGGTCACAGCTTTATCCTACAGATCATTTTCAGCTTAGTTTGAACAATAAAAGTCTTTTGAATAAACTGCCTGCATTCAACAATCCTGACACGCTCATCCGCAAATAGAAGCTGTATTATAAAGTCTAACAGACCATGTATCCACAGTAGAAAATGGATGGAGTTAAACAAATATACTTGTGGGCTGTTCTTTGCTTCTTTATACTTAAAAATGATTTAAAAAAAAAAAAACTGAATCTTTGGGTCAACTGTTATTTCCAGTGTTCCCAGTTTGTCAATTATGCTTTGTAAATTTTTGATTGATCCATCACTAAAGAAATCTAGCCATCCAAAAGAGGACTCCTAGAAGCACAAATGCAAATATTAGTTTTGTCAAAAGAATGAAGACTACATTTAGATATATATCTACTTACAGTTACCATCTAAAGATTCCTCTATAAGAAATTCCTCAAAATATGAAATGTTTAAGCAAAATAAGATGGAGCCTTTAAGTATACAGAGACAAAATACATTAGTTTTAAGATAATAATCAAATAGCTTGGATATTGTTTCCTCTTAAAAATACTACAACAATTTATGCTGGAAAGGTTTCACTTGGGATCACTAGACTTAACTTTAAAAAACAATACAACAAACAAATTTTTTTAAAAAACACACACAGAACCGTGACACACACAAAACTTATGTTTCAGAACTTGAATTAAGCCAAAACAAAAGTGCTAATATGAAACACAGCATGAAGTCTTCATTCAATCTGTAAATCAACCCTTAGCAACACAGAGGTATCAAAAGCTGCATTCCAAAATATAAATGTATAATATATTTATCAAATTACAGGTATGAAATGTAATAGAATAGAATCACAGAATGGTTTGGGTTGGAAGGGACCTTCAAAGGTCATCTGGTCTAAACCCCTGCAATGAGCAGGGACATCTTCAACTAGATCAGGTTGCTCAGAGTCCTGTCCAGCCTGGTCTTGAATGTCTCCAGGGATGGGGCACCTACCACGTCTCTGGGAAACCTGCTCCTGTATTTTACCACTCTCATTGTAAAAAAATTCTTCCACACGTCTAACCTGCACCTCCCCTTTTTTAATTTAAAACTATTACCATTATCACAACAGGCTAAACATACTCCATTATACAATGGAAACCTTGCTAGGGTAATGATAAACTTTCCTGCATTCATATCTTATATAATGCCAAAGAATCTTCATTATTTAATTACATAAGCATAAATTTTCAACCCGCTCATATTCATGCCTGCTGTGAGGATATGAAATATCTTGCAAACATTTCAGGCCAAATGTCAAGAGAGGCCTGTCAAGCTTCAAGTAGTATGCCTCTTTCTTTTAATCCAATATTAAAAAGAAATAAACAAACAAAACTCAAACAAACAAACAAAAACCCAAACAAAAACACACACAGAACAAAAAAATAAAACACAAACAAAAAACCCAAAACACATATGACTTTGTTTCTTTGCAAGACTCCATTATAAAAAATTCAGTATCATTAAAATAGCATAGCACTTGTATAGACAATATTCTTTCTCTCCTGCTCCACAAGTATGATTACACACTGAAACAAAAACACACTGGGTTTCTGCTGTGATGTTTAGAATACACCATTCAAGTCCAATTTTCTACAATTAATTAGAGAGAGGAGAGATAATGCACCTTCAAGGACTTCAGACAAATTTCAAAATTAACGCAGTTGTGTTGAAATTTTCACTTGTTTGGTAACTTAAATTACTCTTATATTTACTATGATAATGTGTATAAACTTCCATTTTGTTCTTTTTAACAAGTTGTGTGCAATAGCTTAGATTGGAACATGCTTGGCAAAGATTTGGAATTACACTGTACTTACTTCACCGTAACATGCAGTAGTACACCTAAAACCATTCAAATTTCCATATAGTTGTAATTGGGAGAAGATCTGCTATGCTAAAAGAAAGGTATTTTGAATGCAGAAATATTTTCTTTCTACTGCAGTATTCACAACCATGGATGTAAAAGTTTTCAGTAGGAAATAACGAAGCCGGCAGAACTGTGATTTACTGTAAATTAAAATGTTTAATGATTTTGAAGCACTATTTAATGAATCTAAGATAGGAAAAGACAACCTACCAAAACCCAATACGAAAGCACTGCAAATGAGGTTTTGCAAAGTCCCAACAGCTCAAAGGAATTACCAAAACATATACATCTAGTACAATTTTTAGGTGTGATGAAGTACTTCTCCCATACAGCACAGCTGCTGTTCCCAAAGGGCTCAGGTCTCTCCCCACCTGTGTGTCATTGCTGCATGCTCCCTCTGGCCACCCTGGACACAGGGGCATGTGCAAAATGGCACTGAACGCCACATTTAGGCAATTGAATCAAGTCTTCGAAGCCTTATTGCTTTAGAGTCTGTATCTGGTAATGCAAGATTTACTTTTGCCAGAAGATGAGATAACGTTTACACAGACACATCTCCATAGTTTTTCCACCTGGGAAAGCAACACACGCTGCCTTTCTACCTCCATTCAGCACCAGTAATGAAAATACAAATATTAAGGGATGGAGTTGGACATGTTTGTCTCTGGCAGGCAGAGGAAAGGTGAGAATGTCCTTCATCGGAAATCTGTTATCATCTGACACATTAAAAGCTTCATTAAATTGAATTTAATCATTAACAGTACAAAACCTGTGCATGGTAAGAGAAAATTATGATGACTCCCTGACTGTTCCTTGTTACCCATCATGCCTGTACAGCAATTTATTGTCCATAAATAAGCCTGAAGGCTTTGACACTCCCAAGTTCAGTGCCTGTACCTTTGTCACTAGATGGTTGTGTAATCACGACTTGGCTTCTCCCTGCACTCCTTGCAGCTGCTACCACCACCCACCCTACAAACCGCTACAGCAGTCCAAAGTGCCTACAAAAGAAAGTGAATGCCATTTTTCCCAGCAACCCAGCAAGAACTGTTTTGAAACAATTCAAAAGACTTCTTTCCCCTATCTCAACAGCTCCACAGATACTCTAGGCTTAGCCAATATGGGTTCCAATGGAGCACCACAAAACAACTGTTGGCTTTACCCCAAAGTTAAAGACAGGACAAAAATACAAGATGACGATATTTTAAGATTCTGAATAAGTGATTTTTGTATAGGAAATGTCAAACTGCCACACCAAATAGCTATGGTTCTTCCTAAAAACTGTATGCCATTTTTTTTGGAACATGTTACAATCTGATTTTACAGAAAAACATATTACATGATACAAAAGACTACAGAAAATGCTGTGGTTATTCCAATATAGTTCTCTGTCTCCCATGTCCTGCAAAACAATGTCTAGTAAAAGGAAAAAAAGTCTTCAAAACTGTATTAATAGAGGCACTAACTATACCAGTTTTCTTTCCCTCTGGTCTTCATTTTGATATGCTAAGAAGTACAAGAAAAACCCAAAAGTTTCTCTATTTTTTTCAGCATAGAACTAAGGGGAACAAAATGACCTCCTAACCACAAGTTCATGATAAATAAAATTCATAACCTAGGACATTATTTAAGCATCAAAGTCAGGACTGCTACACAGCAGCAGAATAAACTATAAAAGGCAGGAAACTATTTACCTACACCACACCTTATCTGGCATTAGTCAGCACTCTGAATTATGTATTCACTTTCGTGCTTGCCTTTTTTTTTTTTTAAGCTGAGTTTGAAATTTACTTAGCAGCACATGTGCAGATAAAGATACTGACTGATAATCATTCTGTGCTCTGCAGATAGGGCTAGCTGTCTTTCCAATATTTCATTTCATTAAAAAAAACCAACCAAACAAACAAACAAATAAATAAAAAAAAAACAAAAAACACCACACACCAAAAACCCCACAGAACTTGAGGGAGATAATTTAAGGATACAACTAAGTCCACACATCCTTGAACATCAGAAAGTCCTGTGGATTTGTTGTCTTCTCCTGAAATTACTTAAGATTTAAACTGATAGCATGCTATTTGAAAAGTAGGAACATAATAATTGACAGGCATTATTAAGGCAAGACTTGATAATAAAGTGCTCAGAATTTCAGTTTCTTTAAAAGATCAACAAAAACACTTCAGCAAAATCATGTGATTCTCAGTCAATAATAAGAGTTAAAAGAAATACTAACATAGCCCTACAACAAAGCTGGTACAAAAACACAGCTTCCCCAAAACTCACTTCTTACAGCTTGTTAACAAATATGGTTACAATCTTTCTCCAAATGTTGTTCTTGAGACCATCTATCAATGTATAAACTTCATTGACTTTTGCATCATTTTAGTTAACTCACTGACCTTAAGTATTCTGCAATAAAACCTTCACATCAGCAAAGAGCACACGAGCTTGAGCTTAACTGCAATGCTGGTACAGTCATGGAACACGACTATTCTGAACAACCATAACTGACAGGCACTGAAGATGCACCAGAGCAGAGTTGGTCAGAGAAATTTCAACAAAATTTGACTAAAAAAATACACCACCAACACACACACACACACACACACAAAAACCCACACATGCCACACACCACAAGAAAGTCTTGATCTTGTTTTCATTTTGTTTCTGACTGCGGTTCAAACTGTAAGATTTCATTGCCTGCAGCTCTACTGCAGTTACCTAGTATAAGGAGTATATTGAAGTGAAATTTCATTCCACAATATCCACAGTTTTTGATAAATAATAACCTCTTCTCTCACAGATCATCCAAAAAATAAATGGATTTTTATTAAGTACTTATTAAGGAGACTAGTATCACAGGAAGGCTCCAGATAAATTAAAACTTATCTTCCAAGAAACGTTTGAGCAGTAGAGGAAGGTAATGCTCTGAATTCAGTCACTGAACAACAAGGGGGTGCTGAATAAAGAGCTGGTAAAAAGCACATAGTTCTGGAAGAAGAGACAATTATGCTTTTATACCACAGGATGGATAAATATTGTTAAATAGTCTTGATCCTAGTATTTATGATGGGTTTTGTGCTTCATTTTACAAGTGGAAGAGTTCCCTCTTCAAGTGAGTTTTCCATGTACAACATAAATAGCTCTATGGTACCTATTATGTTGGTGCAATAGGAATTGTGGTTCTTGCATTGTTGAAATTCGATGTTTGATACTGGAATACATTCTTAAATGTAGTTATGCTATACATAATTTGATTGCACTTCTCTCGCTTTATGGTTTTTTGCTACTGACATTACTTGCTGTTTATGGGTTTTTTTAGAGTGTGGAAATGATGTTACACAAAAGCAAATTTCAGCAACTTTCTTATTCGAGTTCAAAATGGGTCATAAAGCAACATAAACAACTCACAACATCAACAATGCATTTGGCCCAGGAACCACGAATGAACGTACAGTGCAGTGGTGGTTCCAGAAGTTTCACAAAGGAGACAAGAGCCTTGAAGAAAAGCAGTGCAGTGGCTGTCCATCGGAAGTTAAAAATGACCAACTGAGACCAACCATCGAAGCTGATCCTCTTACAACCGCAGGAGAAGTTGCTGAAGAACTCAATGTTAACCATTCTACAGTCATTTGGCATTTGAAGCAAATTGGAAAGGTGAAAAAGCTGGATAAGCAGGTGCCTCATGAGCTGATCAAAAAATCAAAAAAAACCATCCTTTTGAAGTGTCATCTTCTCTTATTCTACACAACAACAAGGAACAATTTCTCAATTGGATTGTGACGTGCAATGAAAAGTGAATTGTATATGACAACCAGTGATCACTAGTTCAGTGGCTGGACCAAAAAGAACCTCCAGAGTACCTCCCAAAGAAAAACTTGCATCAGAAAAAGGTCATGGTCATTGTTTGGTAGTCTGCTGCTGGTCTGATCCACTACAGCTCTCTGAATCCTGGTGAAACCATTACATCTGAGAAGTGTGCTCAGCAAATCAATAAGATGCACCTGCAGTTGGCATCAGTCAACAGAAAGGGCCCAATTCTGTTCCATGACAACACTTGACTGCATGTCATGCAACCAACACTTCAAAAATTGAATAAATTGGGCTACAAAGTTTTGCCTCATCTGCCATATTCACCTGACCTCTCACCAACTGACTACCACTTCCTCAAGCATCTTGACAACTTTTTGCAGAGAAAACGCTTCCACAACCAACAGGATGCAGAAAATGTGTTCCAAGTGTTCATCAAATCCCAAAGCACAGACTTTTATGCCACGAGAATAAACTTACTTTTCATTGGCAAAAATATGTTGACTGTAGTTGTTCCTATTTTGCTTAATAAAGTTATGCCTGAGCCTAGTTATAATGATTTAAAATTCACGGTCTGAAACTGCAGTTACTTTTGCACCAACCTAATACATCATTCTCAGAGTGGCCAAAAAAATACAAGACAAACTGTATTTGCTCAAAAGCCACAAATCTGTATTGAAAAATACAACCTCATCTTAGAAGTGCCAGGCAGTTTATAGAAAGATTTTACACTCTTCAGAGTCAGTTCAGGGAAAGCTATAGCTGCAGCTTTGGAGTCCACCCCCACCAAAACTTCATAGATTCCCCATTAAAGCCTTTCCAAGGCCTACTTACCTCCTGCAGTAAGCGCAATGAGCACACGCACCAGCATTACCAAGTGCCAGCATCAGCACGCCAGAACAATAAATATTCTGCACCTGCAGTGTCACCCTCCCTGGGGATTCCCCTGGCTATCCCCAAAGCGGAAGAAACGGGCACAGAGGGACCATTTTCTTTCCCATAAAAAGTGGCATGTAGGAAAAAGTTAATGAGTCACATCACCCTGGCTGAGGTGAGTGATGGTAGTTCATTGCAAACCCACATGCTTCAACTCTCCTTTTTAAAAGCAATCTGAAAGAATAGAATTTTTGACATTCTTGCTAGTGAAAAAGCACTACAGCCCATCACTGGACCCCTCTGCTACTCTGTTCCAAGCACCTACACTCTTCTTCAGAAACACCTGCACCAGGGCTCTCTTCTTAGTGAGAAGAAACAATTAAAAGGAACCTTCTTCAAGCTAAAATAATTTTGCAAATACCCACAGCCACCTTCACTGGAGCCCTCATCACAACCTCGCTTGCAGTTTACCTGGCATTCCACACACTACAGTCAATATTTTAAACCTCCAAATAATTTTAAACATACATAATTTGGAAAAAAATTACCATTTCCAGATTTACATGAAATCCTCATTTGTATGAAGCTACACTGGCCAGAGGCAATAAGCAGACAGAAATCAAACACAGTTGCAGTTTCTCTTTAATAAGAGCTCCTAGTCATCTTGCTATTAGTTATGAAAATGAGACCTTCTAGACAAAGTCAAATTTCTCACTAACAAGCTGTTCTCTTAGTGCTAGATCTGACATATTGTACCTTAAAATCCCAGTCTTGCACCTAGACAACTAGAAATACTCAATAGCTTTTTTGGGAGAGAGATAAAAGCTTCTCTACCTTTGTACTTGGGTTTGAAGTGAACTAGCGTAGAGCTGACAGTCATATTAAATACTTACCACATCTTCTAATTATAAAGGTGGTCTTTAAAATAGCTTTTCTTGGAAATAAATAGCATGAAGAATACACATTGCAGCACATTTTGGTACAAAATCTTTGAATATTTAAGTCAAACAACCTCTAAACATTTTTATGGTCAAAGGTAACATACTGGACAAGCCCCACCTTACAAACATGGAGTTCCTGATAGGAGATAGTGAAACTAGAATGACTCTCAGACAGGGGTGTCAAACTCATTTTCACCAGGGGCCACATCAGCCTCAAGGCTGCCTTCAACAGGCTAAATGTAATTTTAGGACTGTATAAATGTAGTAGTTACACACTCTAAGAAATATTACCATGACCTCTGTATAAAAGAGAGCAAGGCATCTCCTCAGGTGTTCACATGAACAGCTAAACCACCTACTCCAGTGTCCCAACCACACTGACCAGCAAAAGGCCAATGTCAGGCAGGGATTTACCTGCAGTTCTACTCAGGCTGAGCAGCTACCGGGGGGCAGCTACATCATGCACATGATGCCACACCACTGTCAGTCCTGTTTTATATAGGACATCACAGTCCAACAGTTAAAATCCAGAAAATTAACACAAGTGAAAGTCCACATAGACAGAGCACACAATTCTAATGAAAGAGCAGCTTTTTAATAATTCTTATAAACATACAATAACACATCCTCATTATCACTCATTTGCTCTAATAATGATATTGGAATTTACTAATTTTGTGTGCTATTTAATGTTGATTTCATTATTACTGAATCATATGGAGTTGGTGAATGGGGACTTACTCCCCTCACTTAAAATCTTTTAATAATGCTTTCTCAGAGTTTGGGGTTTGTTGCCAAAATAGCTACACATGTATACAAAGTATAAATCAGTAAAACATGCAAGTCAAAGTTTGTTTCCATCACAGATGGATAACCAAGGTTCAGAAGTGAGAGCTAAGCTTTCACTATCATACCTCACAGCTGTTACAATGTGTAACTCATTTGCACAGATTAAAAGTATATTCATTCACAGGCAAAATTACATATCCAGATTTGATATGCCCTAAGCGACATGTTATGCTTCAAGTACAACAGAACACTATTCCAAAAATGAAGTTTATTTTGATGTTCATGTTACTGCCCATACAAATATGAATTCTATAATTAAAATAAAATATATATAAAATACTGCAACCAGGTATTTCAGGCTTTAAGAACATAAAAAAAAGCTTCTAGTCAGTCGATTATACTATATAAAAGCATATCTGAAAATGTTACAGTCATCTTAAAAAAATACTGAAAAGGATCACTATTATAGAATTATTTTATAGTAATTTATAACAACTTTCCTGAAGCTTACCAACATATGCCACATATATGCACATGTAGATTGGCACTAATCTACCTTTAAGAAGATGATGATTGTAAATACACACCCTCAGCTGCAAAAGGCTTTTGACTAACACTGTACTTCACTATCAGTATTCCATTATTTCTCTATAATAAAAACATATGTCAGATTCAAGAGACAGACTAAGTAGTACCATCTAGAATATACGTTAAGTATTAGAAACAGATTACAGGGATGTAGATCTCTGCCAGACCACAAAGCATTAACATACTGTAACTCTGCTGAAGAGATATCAACCAATGCTACAGTTTACGACTTGGAAGTACTATTCTTTTTTAGATTAAACATATTGTTCTTTTCAATCTCTGAAAGAAAAACACATTTAGTTTTCTTGTGTTTATTTTTAAATTGGTACTACACTTTTATCAAGTACTTCAGAAAATTTATGAAACAGTGCAACACATAATGAAGATCACAGAAAAGCTTCCAGAAGAGCTCAGGACCATCCTCTAAATATGGTGTGGGGTTTGTTTTTGTTTGTTTTTTGGTTTTTTTGTTTGTTTGTTTGTTTGGGGTTTTTTTAAGAAAAAGCGGAGAGAGAAGCTTTCATTCTAATCCAAACTGCCAATAGATTCACAGATTAAAATCCAGATCCCCAGCTGCAGCTGAAGAGTACTCCAGGATAAGACCACCTTAGTTCCTCAACAGTGGTTCAAGGGATTGACATAAATCAGATGAGCCTGAACGGCAATCTGTGCCAGCTCTCAAGAGAAACTGAAACCATCAAAGTAGATAGACACCAAGAAACACATTTCCAGATTGCATCTCGACACTGTTGAATATGAAGTATCATTTTGGTACCTACATCCCACTAAGGCATAGATTCAGTTTTTGGTAGAAGAATAAACCTGCCAAACTCCAAGGCAGAATCTCCTGGTTTTACTTGGTTAATTTATATGTGACACATAGAAACAAGCAAGAAACTGCTTGAGTTTGTCTCCATAACAACACAAATAATGGAATAAATTTTCAGCAAAACTTCGTCACAAACTTTCCATTTAACTCTAAACTGAATCTCTCAAATAATTTTAACTGAAAAAAAAAAAAAAAAAACCAAACAAAACAAAACAAATGTATTCCTGTCACTGGCAAGCTATTTTCAAATTTCTTTACATAAAGTAGAAAAAACTACAAGACGCTAATGGCAGTATTGCAATTGCATAATCTGCCAAATCTTCATTTTACACAAAGTCTCTATTTGTGGAAAATAAACACTGCATTTTAAAATCAGATTTCAATATACTTGCAGAGCCTTAATACAAATTGAGATATTGCCTTCACTGTGGATGGTTTACAAGCAGCAACAAATATATTCTTTGTCAAGGAGCTAAACACAATCCCACCTAGTGACCACAAAACGCACAGAATTTCCACAAATACGTAACGTTCACGTATTTCTGCAGAACCATAATTTTGAGGCCCAGCAGAACTACAAATAAGAAGCTCTGAACTTTAAGTATTGCTCTCAAAAATAAACAGACTTCCTAAGTAATTTTCTCTACATTCTTTGAAAACCTGTTAGCAACTTTTCTCCCCCTGCAAATTTATTTTTGGATACAAAGAAAAACATAGTATTGAAGTGCATAATTCTATTTGCAGAACCTCAACTGGTGTCTCAGCAACCTTTTAAAAAAAAATTCTTGCAGGGTGTTGATTGTTCATTTTTTTCTTCCCTCAGTATTTCCTTCCTATCATTGCTTGCAACACTTAGTGGTACATCTGTGAATTTCAGTTTGTCTGGAGGTATACCAAGCAAAAAATATTCCAGTCATTGCTTTAAGATGTTCTGCAACATATGTCTAACAAAAACTGTCAAAAACTAAAGATTGTCATTCTACCAGAATTTACAAGGTAACTTTAAGAATAACTGAATTTCAAAAGGCAAACCTCTAAATTATGTTAAAAACTGATGAAGAGCTGGGGTCTCAAAGTTCTGATTTGACATGAGATCAATGACATTAAAATTTCTCATTGACTTCCTGCTGATTTTCAACAGCTTCTAAAATGAAAGCACTGCACTCAGTCATATCCCATTAATAATTACGGTGAGCTAAAGTTTATGCGTGCAAAATTGTGGCAGAGAAGGCTTGCTGCTTCAGTAGGCTCAATTAATTGCTGCGAAAACAGACTTAACATGGAAAAGAGTACTGATCTGCAGCTCTGGCTTTCACCACAGTTACAATGAAAAATAACCAAGTCAGTGGATCCAATACTGTACAACGACTGAAAATAAGCTGTACTATCTCTTTTACATAAAACCACAATAATGATTAGTCACATTCCAGATATTTCTGGATTCCTGAAAGCTAGAGTAGCACTCACAGGCTGCGTCAGAACTGAGCTCTCCATTCTGCTCAGTATTGCATAAGCACATACAGACACCATCAAAAGTTTACATTCTGGCTTCTAGTGAGAAACAAAGCTGACAGACCAGAAACATGAAACAAGTAAATTCCACTTAGGCATATACCATGACCATGGCTTTCAACATTCACAGAAGTTGTACTTAGGGAAAACTCTCACTTAAATAGAAAAGCATGCCCTTAGTCATTCTGTTTACAGTACCATAAAAGTATTGCTTACCAAGTCTGCTGCAAGGACTGCATTCAGACAGGCTAATTTCCTACTACAGCCTTAAGCAAAGACAAGGAAGAAAGTTATGGGCCTTGAACGATCTAAAATTTAAGTTTAAATACGCATGGACAGCAGTCACAGACTCCAAGGTGAAATACAGATTACTGGTACCTGAAGTTGTCCTTAATTCCACATCAGAGTTGCACGACTTGTCCCCATCCAGGCCCTGACCGAGCTGTCCAGTTCCACAGATGATGTCTGGCAATTTTTTAACATGAAGAATTCAATGATCCTGCTGTAGCATTTTGCTACACTCAGATACTCAACATTTTTTTGCCTCTGAGCCCTGCTGGAACCTGCCAGCAGCTACTGCTGGCTTCCCAGCATTCCCAAAAAGGGAGGAGTTAAACGTCCTTCAGTACACATCCCCTCCAGTATTTCAAAGAGTTAGA
The DNA here is from genome assembly GCF_963082525.1 of Nesoenas mayeri. Lineage (NCBI taxonomy): Eukaryota > Metazoa > Chordata > Aves > Columbiformes > Columbidae > Nesoenas > Nesoenas mayeri. The sequence goes on along the minus strand of NC_137541.1, from coordinate 190,564,068 downwards.
CAACAAAGTAGAGAGAAACTAATTCAGGTAACAACAACAACAAGGGTGGGTGGCAGGAAGGAAGAAGCAGTTTACACTGCCAGCCTACACTTCATCTGAAATACAGTGGTGCACCAGTGCCCAGCATAAATATCAATCATTACCTCATCCACAGGTTACAGCTCTTCATCCCTGAAGAAAATGAGATGAAGGACATGCAAACATAATTTCAGAGTATGTTTCATGTGTTAGGATGCTGTGGAATTTCCACTACAGTGTCATACATAAAAACACTAGTCATCACTAAGAATTTTCTTTCTGGGTGTTAGATAAATAGGTAAGACATTTTTTAATCTGTGGAAGACAAAATGTGGGTGGGGGAAATGGTAAACACAAATCATTCTGAAGTATACCCAAATATATACATTCAACATAAGCTTTGAGAAGTTTATCCCTGGTCATGGCTGCAGATAACAGAGAAAGAGGTTCTTCATCTCGTTACAAGAAACACTGCAATATGCTACAAAGGCTAGCACAATATATTATGAGGCAGGAAGAAGCTGCTTCAAGCTCCTCTTTTTGATACAGATCCCACCAATTCTATCTCCAAAAGAAAGGGAAAAAATCCAAAACAAAACACCAAGAACGGCAAAGGATAGGATACTCTTGTTTGTTACAATCAGCAAACAATAGGAGGGAGGGAACCAAAGAAGCAGAAGACAAAATATCCACACAGAAAAACCTGACATACTATTTTTATCTGAGAATGTAACGATTTAGAACTCCCAACAAGGGGGTACAAAAAACCAGAAAAATAAATAGATCTTTATTATTAAACTTAAGGGACTAACCTGTGACTCTATGCACAAAGGCTACCAGAACACAATGATTTTCAAAACCAGGAAAAAGGAAGACAAAAGGAAAAGTAGTTAAAATAGAATAACAGAGATGCATTAATTCCTGCATTTTGTTGAAAAATTTAAAATGCTGTGAGTGAACAAAGTATTTTCTTTCTATGTTCCAAGCATATTATAATGATACTGCGCTTATTAAGTGAAGGAAAATCCTTAAATTCCTTCTTAAATGAAGGAATTGTTGAAACTGAATGATGGACAACAAAACTCAGCTGCCATACAACCAGCTTTTAGTCCCTCCTGCCTGAACCTTACTTCTGGATGCCAAGATTCCCCTACTGATATAGCACCAGTTACATGTCTATCCTTTTCCCCAGTTAGCCTCCATTGATATGCATCTAAAAGGAAGTCCTTATATATATATGAAGCTATTCATCACCACTCTATACTAAATTTCCTAAAAAGGAACATGGATACACACATTCCCACTGAAGATGCTGACACTACCAAGGCACCAACTGAATAAGGTTTCTATTTGTTATTCTTCTTCCACCTATTGCTCCCTTCTAGCATTGTCCGTAAGAGTTTTAGACCACATAATGTATCCTCTAGCGTGTCCACAAATGTCGTGCACCAAGCACTCAGTTTCATGAAAAATAATTTCTTTCATACTGCCTATATCTCTTAAGTATAGTTGTACACAATAAAATGGAAAACCTTTAACTGTTTGATAGATTTTTGTTCTGTTGTTTATCAAATGACCAAAAAAAAACAAAAAGGCCCACCATGGGCCAAGAGTATCACCCTCAGTTACTACTCAGACAGAAAAAGAACTTGATATCCTAGAGGGCATCCAAAGAACTACCCTGGAAGAAAGTGCTGGCAGAGCCTTCTTGTGCCTACACAAAACACACAGATACAGGAAACAGTGGACACTGTAATACTTTTCAGTCATACAGCCCCCTTGCTGTGAACTTCTAAGATCCCTGAAGAATTATATCTGTAAGGAGAATTATCACGGGCACACAGAATACAGAGACACAGCTTCCCAGACACTAGTGACAACTCCACGGAAATAAAGGGGATTATTCAATTGAATAATAACTTCTGGACTGAGCATAGGTTTTTCGTAGCTTGTTTTAAAATAGTCAACTCCAGTGTCTACACAAATGCCAAACTACTTTCATGTAGTCCACTCAAAAAAAGTGTGATTAACTTCACAAGTCCATAAATCACCTAATGTGTCTTTATTATTACAAAAGAAATACAACTTGCAAACAGCCCTGCTGTTATCCACAGCCAAACTCTAGTTGCTACTAAATGGCAAAACTGATATATTACCTAATGAAATTATTTAACATATTCAGAGATGCCCTGTTGCCACTACAATCACTAGAACTTATGTGAAAAATTAAACAAAATTAGGCACTAGATATACGGTAGTCTTCAAGCACTGCCCCATACATGTCTAATCCTAATTAAGTTAATGAAACTACTCAAGTAGAGAGGTCAATATCAGCAGGTTTCTTTACAGCAGTGGAGTTTTAACCTATAAGTAGCACACATTGCTAAGGAATAACACACCACAAACGTACAATACCTGGCATGCGGTGCATCACTACCCAATTTACTAGTGGAATGCAAATGATAAATTACTGTGTTAATTATTTTAGAAGTGATGCTAAGATCGTTAGCTGGTAAAATATGCTGTAGTTCTCAAAAGAAGTCAATGAAATGTCACAGAAAGGGAGACTGGATTAAATCATCTCTACATGCAAAAACAAAGCTGAAGATTTGATAATTTACTATGAGTTTATGTATAGCAGATCCTTCCCAAAGGTGGGACAGGAAGACAAATTAACACATTTTTTTTAAAGTAGCAATTATAATAGTTTTATTATTATTATTATTATGAGAGGACTAGTTCATGAATCCGACATAAACAGTTGAAACAATTGTTATAACACTTAAGCAATTCATAGCAGAATTACAAACTGTGATCGAGTCTTTGTAACATGACACTATCACATTGATGCCAGCTCCTACAGAAATGGGAAATAATTTTTTGTAAAGGCAAATTATACAGGGGGTGGATAAGAGAAACACAAACTGCAAAATCCTACACTAAATAAAAACAAGGTGACAGCCTGTTAAGTGCTCCTCTCTAAAGATCAATGAAATAATAGTCCCATTTTCCTTCCTGAACAAGCTCCTTTGAAATAAGGAGGATGGTGACAAAAGGAGACCCAAAATGAGTTTCCATGTGTTTTTTTTACAAAGTGATATTTATTAGCTGTATTTAATAACATGAATTTCTATAACACATTTCAAACTTTCAGAGAGAAACTGCAGCTGATAATGCAACAAAATGATCCTGAGACAGACCAGAATATGTCAATTTACTCAGTTAAATTCTACTGACATTGGTAACATCTTCACTCAAATGTTTGTGTAATGACTCAGTATTTAAGCATCACTACATATAACAAGCTTCTTCCTGATTTGAAGAAACACAGCATCACTAGACCTAGCTATGCCTGTCAGTGGTATCCTCATTACATCATAACAGATGGAAACAGGTTTCATAGAAACAAAAGAATATTTTACCAATCTTAAAATTTGTATATTTTGTATAAAATGTCAAATGTTAAACTTTACAAGCATGGTGGCAAGATCATGATTGCCAGGTGGGCAGTACCTAGGAGCAGTGTGGAGGTGGCAGAGCGCTCAGCCCAGGGTGACAGGGAAGAGGAGCTCTTCATGTCACCGTCAAGTGAGTCCTCCGGGCAATTTAACAAGCAGCACTCAGAGATTTGCATCTAACCCTCCAGAGCTAAGGCAAGGATTTCTGTGATATAATGCCAGACAGACACATGCAAGCAAGAAGGGGGTTGAGAGTACTCTAACACCCAGAGAGACCCTAAAAAGAAATATATGAAAACTGATAGCTGAAAGGATTTAGTCAGAAGCAATAGTCTCCTCATCACTCTTCTCTTCCAAGGGGCAAAATTTATTTGTAGTATGTGAGAAAATCAGAGGAGGGGGAGTGGAATGGAATAAAAAAAGAAAGGCGAGCTTAACACCGTGTTTGATTATCCACTACCTTGTTTCTGCTTTTTTTGGCAGAATTCACTCATTTTGACTGCAGTACAAAAGCTGTGAAGGAAACACTGAAAGTAAGCAACTAAAGGATGTTATTATTTCAATAGCCCACTTGTCATACATATGCACCATTAATCATATATCGATGGCTGAAACAAGGGCTACTGGGTTTTATTGTTACCACTACGAGGGCAGGTTTTACTTAGCAAACAGAACTTCATCCCGAACAAAAAAAAAAAAAAAAAAAAAGAGGCATGGCCAAGTCTGCTGCTTTTAAGGAAAAAAAGTACCTTTAAATGTGAAGTCAGGGGGAGATACGTGAAAATATTCCACCATAAGAAATAATAACCAACATATCAAACTGCAGACACAACTCTTTTTCTTTTCCCCCCTAATTAAGTGATTTATGGAAATATATACAAACGGAGAAAGTCGTGCTGAACAAAAGATTACCTAGCAGACTTGATTCACCCTCTTTCCTCATGCTCTGCTATACCTTCCTATTTCAAATGTACCGAGCCGAGTATCAAACACAGGCTGAAGTACCGTCTGCCATAAGAAGTACTAGGAGTGCCCTTGAAAAATGTCCAGATTGCAGCTAGTGCACAAAGGACCTCGCCATGTAAATAAGTGCATGAGAATTTCTCTCTCGCTCTTGACCCACAGCAAGTGATTAACTTCCCATCAACATAGGAAGACAAAGCGTCGGTAAGAAACAAGCGGAGTTTGAGAAGAAAATGAAGAAGGATCAGACTAAATTTCATCTGGTTTAGAAAGAAAAAAATAAGAGAGAAATGGCTCAAGTAAATAATTCTGAATGCTCTCTTCGTATTTATCTTCCTCCCCAAAAATGCTCGGCAGAGCTGAACAACAGTGCTACACACACTAAGCAAAAGCAGTCCGATATTAACTGCCATAGGTAAGAGAAAGCAGATATCCTTTGCCTTGCTACTCAGAAGGCGACGCTGCAGATCTCCCACTCCGCTACCAGAAAGCAAAGCGGAACCAGCATCTGCGGCGGGGGGGTAGTATTAACTGGGAACTTTTTGTTCCTTAAATATGTAACCGATATCCTTTTTCTTTTCCCCCACACTCCTCTTCTTTCCATCTTCTCTGCCCAAACAGGCCGAAATAAACGTTATTCCATAAAAATACTATTAAATAAGGTGTGTAAGACTTACCATATCAGCTGGAACGCTGCTGGACATCTTGATGTTACCCTAATGGCTTAAAATCAACTTTAAAAAAAAAAAAAAAGCAGCAACAACAGCCCGCTGGAGACCTTCAAGAAGCAAAACCGGTGTCAATTTTGGAGGCAGCAACTTCCACGTCCCCTACGAACAAGAGGTGCCCGATGCGCAGCGAGGCAGGCGGCCGGCTGAGGAGGAGAAATATCCAGGGGCAAGCGGTGCCAGGGCTGTGCCGAGGAGCCAGCAGGAGACCAGAGATGGCAGCAGATCCCTGTCAGCAGCGGCAGAAGCAGCAGCACCAGCGGTGCCAGGTAGACCAGGCAGGACTACACCGCCACATGAGCTGCGAGCGGGCTTTTTCCTCCCTCTCTCCTCTTCCTCCTCTCCAAGCCTTGACAAATGACGACGGGATGATTCACGGGATAATGGTGCGTCCAAGTCACCTCCTCAGCCGGCGCAGGCGACCCGGGCGCGCAGGCAGGCAGGACCTCGCTCCTGCCCCTCGGCGGCGGGGCAGAGAGGCGAAAGGGCCGGGGTGGGCCCGGGGCCGCTGGGCAGGACGCCGGGCTTCGGCACTCCCTAGGCAGTGTGCGACATTCAACAGGGTCTGGCGGGGAGACGGGCCGGGGAGGGCTGCCTGAGGGGCGGCCGGAGGGGAAAGCCCTCCCCCGCGGCGCTCCGGCGGCGACGGCACTCGGCGGGGGCCGGGAGGCGTTCAACGGCGGCCGCCTCCCGCAGCCTCAGGTCTCCGCGCGCATCGCCACCGCCTCCTCAGCCCGCCCTTCCTCCCTCCCCCGCCTCGTCCTCTGGCGGCTCCGGGCGCCCTCGGCGGCGCGGCAGGTACGTCCCCCCCTCCCCCGCGAGCCGCGCTGGCCGCGCTGCCTCGCCCCGCTGCGAGCCGGGGGTGCCGTTCCTCAGCGCGATCCTCGCCCGCAGCCGCCCCCTGTCATCTTCCGCTCAAACCAACATGGCGTCTGCCGAGCCGAGAAAGGGGACACGGCAGGAGAGACGGACCCCCTCCTCCTCCGGCCCCCTCCCGCCGCGTCACGTGCCGCCGCCGCGCGCCGCACCACGGGGCTTGTAGGCAGCCGAGGGGAGATGGGCGGAGCCAGCCTGGCCCCGCCCCATCGAGGCCCCGCCCCTCAGCAACCGTTGCCAAGGCGGGGAAGCGACCGCCGGCGCTGCGGGGCCGCGCGTCACCCCGGGGCCCCTCGGCCCGGCCCGGCCTGCCCCGCTGGGGCTGCCCCCGGTCCCCGCCCCGCGCTCCCCGTGCGGTGCCGGCGGGCAGAGGGCGGGGGCGCAGCGTGGGGTCCCCGGGGCACCGCCGGGGCCTCGGCGCAGCGTCCCCGCCTCCGCAGCAGAGACCGCCCCGCCCCCCCCCCCCGCCACCTGGGCAAATCCCGCACAAATCGTTTTCTCAAGGGCGGCTATAGGTTCCTCAGGGCGTTTGGGGTTCCCCTTGCAACCCTTTCTCCATGGATCCCGTTCCCAGCTTGTGAGCCTGTGCTGTACTCTTGGATTGCTTAAAAAAAAAAAATCAGGACATTTTCATATTTTATTGTTTTTTCACCCCACGTCCACAAGTCTGAGCCTGCGTGGCATTTCTTTGTATTTCTCATTCCTTACGTTGTTTTTTAGAGTTTGAAATATCAACTTTTTAATTTTTATTATTGTTATTATTATTTACAAACGGTGTAGTTCTATTAGTGAAAAAAGCTCCTGTAAGATTAATGAGGAAAATGATGACTTCAGACTTGGAAGCATCTGGAGGACGGGCACTTAGCATGTAAAATGCCCCTTCAGAAGCCTTCCCACTCCCTGAAGAGCTTTGCAGATTTGTGTTTGCTATGGATCCACATTATCTGAAAATGTGTTGTAATGGGATTTTTATTCCTTATTCCAGGCATTCAACAAAGAAAGGCTGTGGCTGATGAAAAACGCATCCCACCTCGAAGACACAAAAAACCCCTACACTAGGTGCAGAGCTATTGCAGAAATGAGTAGGCCTTTTGAGAGGGGTGTGGAGAGACACGTTCATATGCCAGTACTGTAAAACTGTCCAAGAAAAAAAGTCAAGAAAATCAAATAGATGGAGCTTGTGACAGATGCAGCCTCAGTCCTTCGGGGTGAGATCTCATGTAAAACCACAGGAAATTAAGACAGAGTTGTTCCCTTTAACACAAAAAGTTCAAGGCTGCCTTTCCTCTTTAGGGCTTCGTGCAGCAAAGGCAACCCCTGGTAAGACACGATCCCTTGCAGGGGTTATAATTCTTTTCTTTATACTCTGCTCCAAAGTATCACAAAGCTACCCACTTCAGAAGACAGAATTGACAGCAAGGAGCCCTGTCAGATACCTGGGAGAAGAGCTGAGGGCCAGCAGAGGTGCTTGTGTGAGGATCCTGTGCTGTCACACGTTGTGTGACTTTGGGCACGTCACTCCCTCATCAGCCTAGTTTGCTTAGACAGTACATTTTTTGGGAGGCAGTGACTGGGGAATCTCTCACAGGCGAAGAGGTTGAGAGGGGACTGTTTGGTCCCAGGAAGAAAGGTCTTGGAGGGGTCTCATCAGTGCCTGGTAGGACAGAATGAAGAAGAGGGGGCCAGGCTCTTCTCAGTGGTGCCCACTGACAGAACAAGGCAATGGGAATAAAAACCAGTAAATTCAATCTGAACATAAGAAAATACTTTATTTTTTTCACTGTAAGGGTGACAACGCTAGGACAAGTTGCTCAGAGATGTTGTGGAGCCTGTCTGTTGAGAAACTCAAAACTCAACTGGACATGGTCATAGACATGCACTGGCTGATCCTGCTTGAGCAGTGGATTGGACTAGCTGACCTCCAGAGGTCCCTTCCAACCCAAATGATGCTGTGACTGTGACTCTCCCCTGATAAACGTTTTTATGATATCTTATATCATTATCACCGATCTCAGGTCTTCTAGTCACCAATGGGGTAAAAAAAGCTGATGTTTTTGGAAGTAATGGCAAATTGCTGAAGCGTTATTTACTTTTTCTCCAATTGGGTATCCTCGAGGGACAGAAAAATTGCAAGGGTTCCTCATTCTTTTTTTTTTTTTTTTTTTTTTTACTTTCATAAAGCATCTAAATAATAATAATAATGCTCATGGATGAGGGTCCAAGGGATGAGCCCTGAAGGATGTCTCTCCATCTCAAACAATACGCATTCCTGGACACAAATGACTTTCTGGTTAAATCAGTGACAGACTGAAGAATTATAAATAGATCTTGCTGAATAGTTTTTACTTCAAACGTTATTAATGTGGGCTTTTTCCTGAAAAACAAACAAACAAACAAACAAACAAACCAAAAAAGACCAAAAAAAGCCACTTACATACAACAGCTCAAGTTTAAACAGGCTCTTGAGATCTTCTCCAACGCCATTCTTCAGAGCAACCCTTGGCTCCACGCGTACAGCAGCACTGTACAGGTGCCTCAGGGTGATCTCAGGGTAATTTAGGAGGTGCTCTGCCCATGCCCTTCCCTCTAGCACTCTTGTGATGGGGCAAGAGAAAGGCACCCTGTCTGCTTTTCAAGTGGTGCAGCTCACAGTTGTCTTCTCATGTAAACCAAAATTGGTGGCCACTCAAAATTATGTCCTTGGCCACGCTGTGACAGCTGAGGTACATGGCCCTTCTCTCCTCAGGGTAGGCAGCGGGGCTTTGTAATTATTTACAGCTCGCAGGGAGAATTGCCAAAGGTTGTATGGAAATACCCTTCAACTGAGCGTCAAGAAGTCCATGTGCCCGAGCAAGTCAGGCAAGTGGGGACACTGACAAGCACAGATAGACTGGATGAGGGGTCAGCAAGGCAAGCAGGCAGCAGCAGGGCACATCTGCTGCATTGGACATGACTCCAATGACTTAAATTGTTTAGATGGACGAGCTCATCTGTGGTGCATAAAGATAAGCACATACCTAGGATGTAGCCGTAAGAAAGGATACAGAAGATAAAGAGCCTAAACCAGCGTGATTCTATGGGTTTTGCTTTTTTGCTTCCAGTTTAACAGTTTGTTAAAAGGAAGGATCATGCATTTGGTGTTGATGACTCAGTGAGTGAGCTCCAGGAGGGCTCAGGGGACTGTCCTTGCTGCTTCATGTACGCACTCAGGTTGGTCAAGTTTTCTGCTGAGTGTTGTATAAACAAGGATGAGCTTCTGTCTTTGACATGGAGCTGTGGTGTCCAAGAGATGGCATGAAGAATTAGCTTTTTTATTCTTCTTAATAATATTTGAATCTACAGTTATGACTGCAGACCAAAATCCACTGTCCTAGGTGCAGCACGTACAAGGACATATCAGAATTCCTGTCCTGAAAGCTTCACAGAACCAAGTTTACTCTATGGTTGACATATCATAGTTGCTTGATATTTTTCCCCCTGCTCTCAGCTATGATGACACAACACAAACGAATGGAAGATCCAGCACCACTGGTACGTACTGGAGGTCATTTTAGGATGGCTGTCTGCTGGGCAAGTGAATAAAAAGAGGTGCTGCACAGTGATCCTGGTGGAGTTTGTACTGCATATGATGAAAGAGATAAGTCCCACTTTGTGTGGAGATGAGGTCATGTCTTTGAAATGCAGTGTGGTCAAATATAAAGCAGAGAAAGATTTTTTTCTCTTTGGCATGTATAAAGAAAGGCTGTTATGATAGTATTCATTTCACATTTGCACAGAGAGGAAATTAGAGTTGTGGTCAGCAGAAGTCGGCTGGAACAAGGGACCCTGCAAAAGTATAACTGCAGGCTGCGACTGGGATCAGCTTGCACCTAAACCCTGAGCAAGTGCTACAGGCATACACATCTGAAAACAAATCTTTCCTACATCCAAGGATCAAGCGAAAAGGGAAGTGCAATTTGAGAGAAGTGCTAGCAACATGGAGAGCTAAAAAGCTATTCTGCTTTGGGGACCTAATACTCTACTCACATACATAAATCTTATTTCCATTAAGTCTCCCTTGCAGAACTGTCATGTGAATTTAGCTGTTCAGGTACAAAATAATTCATCATCATTACTTTGGCAATTTATGGGGGAAAATCGTGAAGTAGACAACTGATATTTTGCTCCTAATTTGAAAAATATGGCATGGCATGAGTAAATAAGTAAAAGTTTCCCACACTGTATTCTCTTTGAGAAGAATTGTGCCAGATATCTATGGGTAGTTTGGGCTGTGGTTTTAGTGTTTCATTGCCATCAGTACCAGTTGAAACCTGACTCTGTACCAAGGTGTGCTTAATAGGAATAAAAGGTCTGTTATTCTAAATCAGATTAGTAGTCCAGCCAATGCGATATCCTGTCTCCAGCAGTGGCCAGCATCAAATGCTTCAGAGAAAGACACACAAACCCCCATGGTGGACAGTCTTCTAATTTGCCAAGTTTCCACTGCTGCCAAGGCTGCCAGAGAGGCTGGTTTATGCCCTGAAGCACAGAACTTCAAGTCCTTTATAGCCTTAATGGCAGAATAACCCATCAGTAACATGAAGGACCAATCGCCATTTTTCAAAAGAGCAGAGCTCTCTCTCAACGGCTGTTATTGCTGGGGTTGGAGACCACATCGACCCTGCTCGCCAAGACTGGTATTAGAAGCTTTCAGTCCCTAACTGTGCTCCGGCATTTTCCCTTTGAGACAGGCTGCAAACAGGCGCAACCTCAGGAGAAGGAACACACCAACGTGAAATTTCTTTTAAGGCAAGAACATCCCCTGCTTCTGATTTCTCTCCAGGTTTTCAGAGTATCCTGCAAAGGTGAAAGGCTCCTGAGACAAAGGGTTTAGTTCTCCTGGGTTTGGCTGTGGGACAGATCAGAATTCTTTCCCTCTTTGGCAGACACAGAGGCAAGATATCCAGGGCAGCAAGGAACACACTGGGCTAGTCAACAGGATACTTTTAATACCTTTGTAGAAACATGTGGCCATTTTTTTTTAACTCTTACAGAGCCAAGTTTGCATTTAACTTTGTGTGACTCAGGTTGCTTGAATTCAGGCCCCTTGCAAGGGAGCGTTTAGGTGAAAAGCTGCACTGGAAATGAAGGCTGGATCCTGCAGTGTGCTTGCTGCCCGCCGTCTGCTCCCATGCACTGTCAGTTTCTAGTGCTGAGATCTGGAAAAACCTCTGATTTTGTGTTTTCAGATATGTTTTTGTACTAAACTGGTTCCTTTTCCTCTGGAAGAACATTGATTTTTGTCTGTTTGCTGCTTCTATGACAAGGCAAATGCAGCATGTGGGTCCTACCAGCTTCGTTGATACCAGTGGACTTCTGGGAACAGCATTTAGCAGTCCTCACCTGCCTCAGGGCCAGCAGGAAGGCAATAAAACAACCTCTGAGGCTTTGTAGACTTCATAATACACACCACCGGCCATAATAATGGTTTGTTTATTTATTTACTTTTTAAGTTACTCATCAGACCAATCTTACTGGAAAATAAAAATGCAGAGCTATTTAAAAGAACTCACATTGTTCCCTTGAATGCTCCAATATAAGGTTTTTTTTTCCTCCCTTCACATTTGCAATACCTCTGTACAAATGCAAGTCTATAGGAAACAACCAAGTGATCCAGAGTGCCAGAGGTTATTCCTGGCCTTCTTGACGCAACTAAACCGGGCAGGAACCGCGCTCTGCCAATCTCACGGGCGTAGCAGAGATATGACATAGGGGTATTACAGTTACTGATGTCATAAATTATGTCAGGGAACTCCTAAGAGCAAGGCTGAAGATTGATAGAGGAGGGTGCAAAGGTACAAGACTAACACGAATGAGAAGAAGAAATCCCTGGGCCTGTTTTTAGCGAGTGCTCAAATCACCAGTGTTCTGATGTGGCTTAACTATCTAGGAATTAGCAGATACATTTGTCCAGTCTGTAAACAAAAATAACCCTAAAGTAATTGGAAAAAGTTATTTATTTTATAATAGATAAGAAACAGGAAGGAGAAGTTTTAGGAGAGAAACATCCATCCTGGATCAGCTTCCTCACAAGGAGGAACTAAGGGAAACATCAAAATAATTCTTGAACTCTGAACTTGAGACCTGAATTTAGCAAAGGATTTACAAAGCACAGCAGTAAAATACTCTTTAGTATCAGGAAATCAAATATGTAGCAATTCGAAAGTCCTGTGCAACTAGTCATATGGGTTGTGGTGGCAAAAATGACTGAAATTTGCCAGAGAAGGGGGAAGCTGAAGATCCCCCAAACTGCCAAGTTAGATTAAATGATAGCTCTGCAGAAAAAGTAACAGGAATCTGTGACTGTGGGGAATGGCTGTTGCAAAACTCAACGTTGCAAAATAAATTGTCTAGAAAATAACTAAAGAAAAATACATAGTTAATATTCAAGAGAGGAAGGAAGGAAAATGGCTTTGTAAAACTGTTAAACACAAGAGCTAAAGCTGGAATTGCTTGTTGATGCTACCGGAGTCCCAGCCTTCATTTGTGCCTTGCAGGAGCCGCTGCAGCCCCTGACAGAGTGAACTCCTTTAGCTGCGCAGAGCAGACTCAGCGGGACCCTGGAGTCCTGGCTGCCTTTTATCAGCCCCCTGTCCTGCTGACTACATCAGAATCTTTTTTACATTATGAGCCGGCTAGGTTCATTTTTATATATATATGTGTTTACTGTAAGGGTCTCCAGTGGTAACCTAAACATTCATGAGCTCTCATTATAGCTCAAATTTAGTATTTATAAAATTAGTGCTAAAAATACTGAATTGAAGTAAGAAATTGTTCTTGCTCATTTGATTTTCATGTCTGTTATCTACACTATAACTCTTCAGGTTTTTGTAATTTAAAGATCTTCACATGTCTATAATTTAAGACTGATAGTTATATGCATATGCATGTGTATATATGCACAAATATATGTTTATATAGGTTCTAAACCTATATGCTCACATACATATTCATTCTCTGAACATTTTTTAAATTAACTGTAGCACTCAGATAGATTACACTCAAATTTAATTGTATGCTACTTGAATGGAAACAAAAACCCGTCTCAGAATTTGGACTGAGGAAATAATTGTTGTTTACATACATTATGTCAATGCAATATAACATTTAGTCTGCCTTATTTTCTATCATTCATTAGTCTCCATGAGCCAGTGTCTAGAAATGCTATTTTTAATTGGCTGAAGATATTGCCTGACCTCTGGTAACTGGTTACTGTTGTTGGGCAGACTATCCATGAATGGTGGGTGGCTCTTTGTTTAAACATAACGGCACAATAATCTCATGTCATCTATAGGATATGGAGACACCACAGTTTTGTATTTCTTTTACTTTCTTACTATATATGTGAGGCACAATCAACAAAGACTTCCTGAGGATGAATGTTGTCAGTATATGAAACACTGAATAACTGCTTTTTGTTTTACTGAATGGTCCTCTTTCTTTCAGATTTAAAGGGGAAAAACCAGAAAAAAAATAGCTCTGGGGAATGAAGTCTTGCATACAGGATTTATTTATTTATTTATTTATTTATTTTTAAACAGGGAAGCTTTTGGCTGCATTGAGATCTTATATTAATTTTATATGAATTTGACTCCATTGATGTAATCTGAATTATTCCTGGTTTACAATAAGCTGAGAGAAGGACTGGGCAAATTAATAAGAGTCTGAATTCCATGTTACTTCCAAGCTCACAGTCACTTGGGTCCTGAATGCTGCCAGTGTTGAGACTGATTTTTTTCTCTATTTTCACTTCTGCTCATCATAACTATAAAACCCAAGAGGATCTGATTTAATTCTAGCCTCCCTTTCTCCTTCCAGTCCCAAGGCCTATGTGGATAGTAATAGGTGCTTGTGTAGTATAGGCGATTACTCCCAAAATAGCCAGCACTGAAATTCATCTAATTGGTTTACTGTCAGCAAGAGTCTTGCTAAAGACAGCAACAGAGCAATGGAGTCTGAAAGACTGAGTGGACAGGTTTTGCCATGTTTAAGTTTGTTCCACATATGTGTAGTTGCCGTTAAAGATCTTTATTAGTTTTTATTAATTTAAGTTGTATTAATTTATTAAAACAATTTTAGATACAAATTAAATGAAGGGAGAATTTGTCAGACATCAGTCTCACTGCTCACGTTGTGTCTGTCATTGGCAATGGGCTGGTGTCTTGGGTGCCAGCTGCAGGCACAATAAATGAATGAGAAACAATAGTGTCAATGTTTGTCCATGTGCAAAAACTTATGGCACATTTTCAGATTCCCTTTATCAGACACTAAGGGTGGGATTCAACTCATCTAAATTTACTCCTCAAAAAATATTTGACATCTTATCTAAGCTACTTGTCCGTCCTCCATCTGTAATCAGTGGAGCAAGGTACATCCACCACCTTGGCCTCTTACATGAGGCACTTTTACTTCACTCTATTGACTATTAAAAAAACCTGCACAAAGCCTATTCAGACTAGATGCTTAATTTTTATACATCTGAAGATAAACATGGTGAATCTCTCTGCAATCTCTTTCACTTCTCCCCACCAACATGGTGTTTTCAGTTCCACACACCACTTAGCTGGAAAGGTAACCATGATTTGTTGCTAAGGGATGTTCCACACCAACCCACCCCGACCCTGGCATTGTTCATGCTCCGGAGTGCTTAGATCCCACACCAGGGATGCTGCAAACATCTGTGCAGGACCTTCAGCATGAAAGTGGTACCGCTGTGGCTGGAGTCAGTGGGCACAGGCTGAGTGAATTGCTTAACAGCAAGCAGAACTGGTTACGTACTTAAGCAGGTGCATAAACTTTGACAGGATCAAGGCTCAAATAATAATCACCTCGAGGCAAGAAAATGTTCTTCTTTTGTTTCCTTTGCAGCACAAAACTCGCTATTGTCACTTAATTAACACGGTTTTCAAGCTGATGAATGATGAAGTAATTTTGGAAGCGTTACAATCATGGCATCACTTAAAACACCTCAGTGCTCTCCTGAGAGAGGCGAGCAGGTTGTAGGCTGGCTGTTCCACTAAGTGAGGCTGCTCAGTGATCACAGCGTGTGCTCTGGCGTCTGCTCTGTCAAGTCCTTGGGGTGCAGCTTGGCTGCTAGTAAACTGGATGGGCAGAGTCCTACTGCCCAGCTGAGCATTGCATGAGGTCTGAAAACCTTTCATTTTTCCAGAAGGATCCTTATATAGGACACTGAGGACACAATGAGGGAACTGATGGTTAAAGGCTTGTTGAAGGAAAATGAGAAGAGGATGTGAAAGCTTGGAGAAAACATGCATAGATTTCTTTTTCTTCATAGCTTTAATATGTATGTATGTAATATGTATCCTTTCTAGTTCACTGTTGCAGACTTCTTTGTAAATGCAGCAAGAGTTAGTTTAAGCAGAGACTGGTTACACGGAATATTACAGAGTATTTTCAAGAGTATTAAAAATGCTACCGAACAAAGATCTTGTTCAATTTCCATGCCCTTTCTGTGACAAATGACTGCAGTAAAAGTGAACTCTCGCTTTTCCTTATTTATTAAAACACCTTTTCCCTTTGTATGAAAAACTAATTTTCCTGTGATTTAGAAAGTGCATAAGTGGCAGTTGAAAAAGCGGAAGAAAGCTATACATTAGAGTGGAGCAACAGGGCAAGTACTGGAAAACAAAAAGCTATTCAGTATTTTTTTTGCCTAAAAGAATGAAAACTGTCGTCAGACTGAATTGTTCTATTCCTGATTACTGTGTGTAGCATGATGAAACAAAAAATGCATTTCTATTTTAGCTTTTGCAGGCAACATATGCCCAAAAACCTTTTGATAAAGAACTGATTTTCAAAGCAGCACATTTCTGTAGGCAGTCAGTGATCCAGCAGAGCTCTCATGCTGCTTTGACTTTTCCAGCTCCCAAGAGTATCAGACCTTTACAATTCTTTCTAGGATCTCAACAAATTTAATAATAGAGGCAAACTTCTCTGTAGATTGATTTTGGATTTACAAGGCTCCTGGCTGCTTGCTTGCATAGATGTAACCAACAGGCAGAATCTACACATCAGTTGTGAAAAAACCCCTTATTTAGACAAAATAGATTTTACGCGTCAGCCTCTCCACAACTGAGACTGGCAATGAATGTATCACTCTTGGCCATAAAATTTCTTCAGGAAGGAACTGGTCTTAAATAAGTCAGTTTAAATAAGATCAGCAAACCAATCTCCAGTAATACCATCTGGTGACTCTTAATCACATCCGAGCCTAGAATGTTGCATATATGAGTCAGGTTAAAAAAGACATGAGAAAAACAGTGTAAGCGTGGAAACGCAGGAGTATTAAGTTAGAGTAACTCTCAGCCTGCAGGAAGGAGAAGAGCAATAAAGAGGAATACATAGCTAAGCAATTCATAAACTCAGGGACTAAGGTAATACATTCTTGTAAAAACGCAGACATTTGCTAACACTACCGTCCCCGTTCTGATGTCTGGTTTTGGCTTAGTTCTTATGTACTGCCGAGGTACCAATACAAGTACAGAGTTGAAAGATTAGCGCAGAGCTGAGCATCATGTGTTTACCATAGTCTCACCAGCACGGAACGGTCACTTCCCTGCCCGGTGAGCTGTGGCAGCAGTGTGTGCTCTCCTGAAATTGCACAAGAACCCATGAGAGTGACCATTGTATTCTCTGTATTTTCTAAACCACTGGCTATATTTTGTAGAATTTGAGTTTTTATATATGAAGTGGTAAGCTTTTTTCTTTTCCATGTTTGTTTTTCCTTTTCTGCAGTTGAAACCTTAAATAAACAACAGTCTGTAGTAACTTGTATCAAGAGCAACAAAGAGGAAGGGTGGGCAACACTGGACGCTGTACTGGTTTGAAGAAACACATAGTTTGAACATTTTGCTTATAAGTTCTTTTGCAGAGCGCTTGTTTTTTGCTGCTGGCATGCACTGTTAGATTCAGTTTCACTTCACTGATTGCAATGCCATTCCCTCTCAGTAAAGAGCATCTGAGTGATGCATCGCAGGATCACTGTATCAGAGAATGCTGACAAATAAATGAATGTGCTGATTTCTTCAGCATTTAAGCCTTTCATTCAATCCTCTAATCTAAAGACAGGTACTTTCTTAAAATGGATTCGCATGCTAGTGAATACAAATAAGCACTTAAAATGTTGTTAGACACAAGTTCTCTATAGACTCAGAAATTATTAGAAAAAATTAAAAAGGTGAGAGTGATTTTCCCATTTCAAAAATATTTTCATGTTAGTTTAACAGGATTTGATGTGATGTTTTACAAGTTTATGAACAAGTATCTGAATAGTTTGGGCAGCATGTGCTTAATCTTGTCCTGAATATTTTGTTGGCATTAAGCAGCTAGAGGAGTGTGCATCTGTCTCTTCATCGCCAACGTCCGTTCTCATACTCTTTCTTTCCTTCTTCTGGAAAAGTATTTTAGCACATGCTTAATCCCAGGAACATCACTAATCCCAGGCTGTTTGTGTGTGGAAATGAAGCACATCCTGCAGTATTTTGTTGGTCTGTGCTGAGACTATGGGGGATCCGTCCCCTTGTGGGAAAGTCTGTACTGTGTGTGCTGTGGCATGGGGCTGACTCCCGCTGGCCAAGGCTGGGGAGAAGACATCCGCTCCTTGTGGGCATGAGGCAGCCCTCGAGTCATGAACACCATGACCTTGGAGATCAGGCTTGAAGCACCTGCTGTGGCAACTAAATTCAGGAGATCAGTGAGCTGTTCAGGTGGTCTGGACTAAATGTCAGGATCAGGTGGTTGGCTTAAGTCCACCTTAGATGTTTCAGCATAGTTTCTGTTTGTGAGGTCTGCAGTGTGGCAGGTCTGGGTGCAGCCCTGGCTTCTCTCTCTCATTTCCAGACCAAGTCTTGGCTTCATAGCTGTGGAGAACAGGGACTCTGAATCACTCCTTGCCCTTCTCTCTCACGGTAGATGACCAGATCTGTCGGAAGGCCCCTGGGTGCAGTCTCTTCCCACTGGGGACCTTGTCTCACTGTCAGGGAATTTGTGTAAGGCGGAGCAATGTGTGATGGATGCTCTTGTCATGTATTGATCAGAAAATTCCTCCTGAAAGAGTCTGGACATCAACTTCTGCTGGGGAACAGCAGCTTTTGGAGAAGCCAAAGATAAGTACTGATCTGATAGATGAACACAGAAAAAATATATATCAAAATACATATTTGTAAAAGTATATGTGTGTGTGTGCATGAGTAAAGTCGATTGTTTCTTATTCCCTGAATCCTCTGCCTGTGAGTGCTATTATGTGGTGCCTGGCCCTCTATGCATTTTGGGTTGATGTAAAAGTAATTGGTATGTTTGGTGGGATCTAGTGAAGAACATTTGGGGTGTTTTAGTTAAGAGTCCAAAGCAATCTGGGGCCCCAGAGAAGTTTTACGTGTACTCTCACTCATATGGAATCAGATATATATGTGCAAATAAAGAGGGGAAGGATACAGTTACTTTTATGATTGGTTCAGCTTGACAAGGTATGGCAATAGAGACTTTCTTTGTCGTTGTACAAGATGGATTTGTTGTTCTTCAAGCACTTTTGTGAGCAAATTAATGTATTAAATTAGGTCCTATAGAGACTTGTTGGCAATTTTAAACACATGACATAATGAAGCTTGTTTCCAACTCTGCAGGGATAGCTCCTTTTGTTAATCTACCAAATTAAGTATTGGGTAGGCTTGTTCCATTCACAAATGGGAGAGGAGACACCAAGAGGCCTATTCTTTTACCCTCCTGCTCTCAGCTCTGAGATCACCCTCCCTTCCCCAAGGGGGAATCAGAATTCTGTTTTCTGAGCAGTCAGTACTGACCCAAGTATCTGCCTCAAATCAAGCACTTCCCTTATAAAATAATGACGTACATTTGAAACAAAACAAAACAAAACAAGCCAGAAGAAAGCTCAATCTGTTAATTTCTTAACAGGTTTCACATTTGTTGAAGGCATGCTGGTCAAAAAAAATGACCCCAACAACAAAATCTCATGGAGATTATCAGTTCCCCAATTATCAGATATCAGTTCCCCAATTCAGAAAGAAGTCTTCTACAGCAGCTTTGAACTCTTAGGAGTGGATTCCCCTCAAAGCTGTGTGAGAGGTTGGTGTTTACCTTAAGATTCAAATGAGGTACATAGAAGAGCAAGAGCAGAGGGCAAGTCATCCCATCTCTACTGGCAGCTGTCTTCAGAGAGGTGAACTGTATTTCGGCAATCCATCTGTCCTCTGACCAGACAGGCAGCCAACATGGCTATCTTGGATTAGATGCCTGACTCCTGAAAAGATAAATTTAGGTGATAGGAATCCCAACCTTAATTTTTTAATCTGAAGACAAACTGAGTGGCCTGGGGTCCCCCAACAGAGTCTATTGTTCCTTTTACAAAAAAACCCAAGCACTTCATATTGTGCCAGATCAATTTCAAAAAGTGGTTGTCTCTTCAGCTGAAATGTGGTACCTTAGTATTACTGCTGCCAGGGCATTCCTGCTCTGTTGATGTGAAAAGAGAGAAAAAAAAGCCCACTAGCTGCATGCTGAGCAGTAAGGAACCTCAGGCTGAGAACAAGAGTACTCAAGTGATTTTGGCCAGAACATCTGAATAAAACAACCTGGATAATATTAGAACAACAAAACACTTCACTCTCTTAGAACAACAAACCACTTTTACGCATAGTAGCAAAGCAATCCTTGCTACAGCACAGTGATACCTCAACAAGGCATCCATGCCCAACCTTCCCAGCATTAGCCACTGGAAATGCCCTCACTACCAATGTGCTTTTACTTGTACATTATGAAAATAATGATCTCAGCTATACACAGAGAAGTCAGTGGTAAGGCAATGGTACAGAGCCCTGGGCAGCTTGTGTATCCCATATAGCAAAAGCTGGCAGGAGCTAAAATACTCTGCTTGAAAATAAGGACAGTAATAAACACTCAAAAGCCACTTCTGGAACCAGTGTATTTACTGCTCCTCACTTTGAAACCAGAAAGTGCTTGTGCTTTTTAAAAATCTGAACACACACAAAGCAGAAAATGTAATCACTTCATTTTGTAATGAGACCCAGGCGCCGGAACCTGTGAGGATTTTCCCCCCGATGTTGAACTCCACATTTCACACCCAGAGAAGCCACATGCTGGCCTGGGCTCCCAGCACCACCCCTGAATGCCTTCCGGCTTGGAGAGGAGAAAACCTTCTCTGGTTACCTTCAGGCTTGTCCTTGGAGTGCAGGAGGAGAGGGAAAGGACAAAGCTGTCTTGGCACCAGGAAAAAGCACAATGCCTGAGCCCCTTGCTAGACAGTGAATGCATAGCACTACAGCTGATGCTGGGATTTCCATTTGCCAAAATGTAAGTGCCTGAAAAACCATTCCTCTCCCTGGAGACACCAGCAGAAGGTCCGTTGCTGTTCCTACGCTCCTTCAGGAATGCTCTATAAAACAGAGAAGGCAGCAGCGGTCAGAGCAAATATTACCAGTCCCACTCTCTGCTGCATGCTACTGCTCTGCTCTGGCTTTTAAAGCACAATGAAAATTGTCTGTCCCTACTGGTGGATGCAACAAAAGTCATGAATTTGATGGAGGGTAAAGAACAAAAAAATAGCAGTATCCAGATACAGATCCCTGCAGGCTCAATGCTTGCTAGAGACGTGACTGTGAGTAGCTGTTCTCTCTGGTTATGCCCAAAGCACATAAAGTTCTCTTCTGTGAAAACACCACTGTTTTGTTTGATTTGTTGACAGCTGGCTCAAAGCATGATTATCTCTATCTGGATGGACTTACTGGTGTGCGAGTCTTCACACCTCCAGCCAGGAGCCCAAATACCCTCATCTTTCCCCTAATCCCTTTGAACACATCAGTGGCAGAGAGGAGAGAAACAACTACTTTCAGAAGAAGAATTGGGCTAAACCCAAAGGTGAATGCCGGTTTAGTGTGGGCAGTATTTCACACAGAGTGCGGAAGAAAATGATCCTAAAGGCCTACAAAATTCCTGTGGCAGTAATCTCAGCTGCGGGAAGCACCCATGTGTTTTGGAGTGACTCCCTGCCTTTGTCAGAGCTGGACCTCACTGAGAAAAACAAATTACTTTTTTACTCCAGGAGCAACCTGTCCCGATACCAACATCTTCACAGAGAAACGGTCCTCACTTGGCTTTTATCTTTGCATGTGGTATGTCTTGTGCACAGAGGCAAAGGATACAGCCACAAGGCAGAAGAATGCCAACGTAGTGAGATGCTGCATGAGAGCACCCAACGTGGGGTTGCTTCATTACCCATGCAAAGGAGGTGCCAGGCTGTCCTGGCTGCCAGAGCCAGGAAGGGTATCCAGGGCAAGACGGTAGAGAATGTCCAGGCTGAAGCAAGGGTAAACATAAGCTTCAGCCATGCAAACACAGGCAACAAACTCTGAGCTCTTTGCTCAAAGTCATTCCCCCTCCTTCAGCATCACCAGCTCCTTCCGTGTCACTGTGTGCCTTGTTTGCAATGAGGAGGAAGGGAAGCTGGTGGAGGTGATTTCCTTACACTTCTGGAACCTTTCTAGCCTGAACAAAAGAGTTATTACTTCTGACATTGGATTCCTGTGTCTGATGAAACCCTGACTTCTCTAACTTGAATAAGTAGTTTAATTCACAGTAGAGCTAATTTCAGTTGGTGGTGTTGAACTGTTGTCATCGCGGCATCGTTCAACACAGGATAGGAAGGTAACCAGGAAAAACTGAAATTGATAATGCTTTCGTATGGCCTTTCTAGAAGAGTGTGAATAAAAAAAAAGCTGTTACTGCAAAGGAAATATTGCAATGTCTGTATGGAAAGGATTCATGCTGCCATTTGCTCTCTGGTTCATTATATTCGCTTTCCACCACCAATACCTCTTTACCATAAGACAGTAACTTTTCAGAAACCTCTTTTCCATTGATGTTTCACCTCTATTTCATTGGCTCAGGCAACTTGCAGTGAACTGGATAACATTTAGTCAAAGGAAATATCAAACATTCTTTTCTTCGACAGAAAACTTAAAAGCAAACCAACAAAAACCTATACGAAATATATATAATTATATATTTCGTATAGGTTTTTGTTGGTTTGCTTTTAATATTAATACTAATGTATTATCATATGTTCTTCATGTTGTTGGGCAACTAAATGACAAGGATCATAAAAGAAGACATTATATAAATCCCGTGGGAACATATGGCATTTTTTTTCCTTTCCGAGATTGCAGGCTAAACCTGTGCAATCCCATTAATGAAATGAGCCTTGTTGTTTGAGCAGTAGCACTTAATGGCAGTTGTCAGTCATCACTAGGTGCCACACTCAAGGCACATCTTGATGTATCTGTGACAGACAGATTAGATATTGTCTGGAGAGGGTTATGCGGGAGCTGTAAGAAAGCCCTAGCTGAGAGGAAATGAGGATTAAGAAAAAGAGCGAGGAAATCAGACACAGCTTTTCCAGCCCCTGCTCTCTGGAGCAGATGATCCTTCTGCTCAGGTATGAGCTGTGTGTGTCTGAAGCTAATGCCTGAATGGGAGTTGGCTGCCGCCGTGATTTAACTTCAGTCACCTGGAGACACAAATCACAGCTTTGTTGTGCTCAGACCTGGGCAGATGGAAACTGTCTCTTCCCCCCCAATAGTTTTCAGTTTAATAGGTTTTCCTTCCCATTCTTTATACTCTTTTACACTGAGGGCAAATGTAATCAGCACAGCTATGCTGCCTGAGGCAGAAAGAGACCAAAATCATTTGGCATTTGTGATTTCCATCACCAGAAGTGAGAGGCAGCAGAGGGATGCTGGGATGCTGCTGCCTGGTCCTTGTGCCCTGGCAGGAACCTGTTTGGTGCCAGTAGAAATCAGGGGCTGGTGCAGGACCCTGCTCCCACCACTGGGCTCCTGCTGTCAGAGACCCTGAAAGCGTCCCTGTGGCTCCCAGTGCAGGTGTGCTACAGGGAGTGCCTCCCAAATAGCTCTTTGCCTCACTTGTCCTTGTAAATTGGCTGCGTGGAAACTGAAGAGATGCAGGGCTTAGCTCAGGAGTCTACACACAGGCTGCTCTCACAAAGACATGCTCTATATCTGTGCATGACCACAGACTGAGCCCGTCAACCAGAGAAAAGGCTTTTCATGCATTTCTAGTAATAGCCTCAAGGTCATTCTGCATAGGTAGAGGCAGCAGGGGATAGGATTTGGAGCCTCTGCTGCAGAAGTCCTTCATCTTTTTTCAGGCAAGGGTCAAACGAGACTGGAGAGAGAGAAAGACAAATGGGACACCAGCCCCAGGAGACCTGAGACAGGAGGCCAGCAGAGGCTTGCGGAGACAGCAGGTCATAGCACAGGTAACACTGCTCACATAAAGTTCAGTAATAAAACAGCCATGCTATGGGGCCCATAAAACTGCTCCCTGCTGCCTTGCTAGGATGGCAATGATGATAAATGACACTGGCTCCACTCTGCAGGATGCCCGACCCCAGGATCACTGCCTGCTCCCAGGTACCGCTGACACCTCCCAGCAAACAGGAGGCCCCAGGGGGCTGCAGCCAGCATCTGCCACAGCGAGCTGCTCCCCCGGGACCAGCCCTCTGCTTACAGCAGCTTTCTTCTCCTGTGAAGTCAAGACACTCCAGGAAGATTCATAAAGTGCAAACACACCCAACTTAATACCTTCACTCTTGACCTTCATGTCCAGAAAAGCAGATATGAACAGACACGCTACAGAACATTAAAAATGATGTAAAAGGAAAGTAAATAAATGACTTAGGATTGTGGAGGAAACAAGAGAAAATGCAAGGTTTTAAGTTAATTAGCCCTTGAACCGTCAGGCCCAATTACTTCCAGCAGGGTCTGACATTTCGAAGATTAATTAGGGAGTTAGCTGTCATGTCTCACA
This sequence comes from Nesoenas mayeri, assembly GCF_963082525.1. Lineage (NCBI taxonomy): Eukaryota > Metazoa > Chordata > Aves > Columbiformes > Columbidae > Nesoenas > Nesoenas mayeri. The sequence continues at coordinate 190,540,106 of NC_137541.1, read as the reverse complement.
AAGGACCATCATTACGCCAGAGGAGATCTACCTGCACTCTGCACACAATGTCTTGAAATTTTGCAATGTGAAATTGTATCCAAAAGCTAATTGGGGACCTTCAGTAAAAGCTTTCTGATTATTATATTCATTTTGAGGAATGCACCGTATTTATATGCTGAAATACAACTGTCTGCTTTGAAAAAAATGTTTAACTCATTGGATGATGATTTTAAACACTGGTAGTTCCCAGGCAAAAGGCCTTTATATTTCTCTGCTTCTTTTGCAACACTCTTGTTACATCTAGTATAGATTATACTATACTGCTGTACCAGTATATATCAATTATTCCGCACGTTTGCTCCCAAACAGATCTGTGTGTATCACTATGTACCTATCCCTGAAATCAGCCTCCCAAAATGTTTTTGAGCAGCAGAAATGCAGCTTCCCCAATGTGGGTCAGAAGCGTGCCGCTGCAGCAGCAAAAGCAAGCCCTGTCCTGGGCTGGACTGGCAAGGGCACGGTGGGCAGAGCAGAGGATGGGATTTCTGCACTCTTCTCTGCAGTTCATGGCCCTTGTCCAGTCTGATGTCCCCAGGTCTAGACACACACTGGAACATGGGAAAGGGTTCAGCAGGAGGGGCTGCCATGGTGCTTAGCAAGTTGGAAAATACAATCTAAGGCCCTGCTTTCAGGCAAAGGTCACATCAGCAAAATTCCAGAAGCTGCTTCCAGCCTGACCTTTTCTAGGATGATAAAATTTTTAACCCTTTGCTCTTCTCCAGGACAAACCATCTCTCTGCAGGCCTGGAGGAAGAGGCAATGCACTGAGTTTTCTGCTCCGAGGAGCAGGTCTCTCTGCAGCAGTGAACTAGAACTGTACCTGTGAGCTTGTCCGTGTTGTACCATTAAAAATGTTGTTGTAAGCACCTTAGCAGATAAAAAACTCTCCCTGCCTCGGAACAACAGAAGTGTAAAGCGCCAACATAGTGAATCATGGAAAGGGTCTGTTGGAAAAATGGAAGAAAAAAAGGAAAAGGAAATTAAATCCTGTGAAATCCTGTTTTAGACACAAAATGGTTTCTGGCTTACAGCCATCTGGATATTTTTAACATGTCCATCAATATAGTCTCTGTGCACAGCAACTGACTGATCTGTGACTCTATATTTGTGTTTCTGTCTCTCCTCCCATGACCAAAGGGTGTGCTTGAAAGAATAATTTGGTCAGAACTAGTTTTATTTTTCTTCATAATCAGGGGATACTTATTACATAAAAGCTAAGCTGTGGAGAGGTGGGACCCTTGGGAGGTGGTTTTTTTTGTGGTCCTTTTGATGTTCATTTTGGGGGAGGGTGTCCATGGCCATGACAGAGCTGTGCACAGTGGCCAACCAACCTCCTGCACCAGCACCCTCAGCCCTGGCACAGAGAGCTCCAGAGCTGCCGGTGAACATGCTGCCCAACCCTTTCCACCAAGATAGGAGTCAACGATAAGCTATCTGATCTCACCCAGCTGAGGTACATGCCTGCAAGCCCGTGTAGCTGCTCTCCTATCAGTGCTGTAACTACCTGTTCCCACATGCATGCAGTGCCTGGAGCGGGGCTGGCCAAGCCTTTGTGATCCCACCAGGGTCCCAAAGCCTTCACGCAACCACGAGCCACCAGAGATGTCTGGAGAGTCTTGTGTGCGTGTGTGTGCACACAAGTGTGCTGGAGAATCCCCGAGAGTGAGTGTCAGGAGCTCCCCCAGGTCCCTTGGGTCAGGCTGACTCTGCCTGATCTGGCATCTAGCTGGAAACAAGGTCCCTCATCCGATACTGCAGGCATTGATCCTTTCTGTGATTATCTTAACATACAAAGGGATAAGACAGCAGAAGAAATAGTTATTCCCAATTCAAAGGCAAGGTCCTGAGGAGGTTAAGGCTAGGACCCATCCTAGCCATCTTCAGCCTTCTCAAAATTTGGTAGCAAAAGCCAAGGCAAGAACCTCTCTTTTAAAAGAACCTTCTTTTTAGTAGGTTCCTCCAGAGATGACTTCATCTCATCCCAAAGCAGGTGAGACAATTCACCCACCACCAGCTGCAGGGAGAACCTATACAACCACCCCCAGGGAGGCCTGTGGTATTTGTGGGGCCTGGCCCCAGAGCTCTTGCTTTCTTCTCTGAGTGACCTGTTCAAGGTCACACAGAGTTGGCAACCAGACCAGGAAATTACGTGCCCCAACCACAAGCCTCTTTTTTTTTTTCTCTCATGCTTTCCTAACCGTTTTCAAGCCTACCAGGAACAGATCAGCAAAAAGAAAATTCCTGAGATTCCAAATGCCTTCTAATCTTCTGTGCTATCAATGCCATAGTCATAAAATACCCACTGGAGCCAACCCAAGGCTGGTTTTCCATTTCATCTTTCAAGATCTTTTTTGAAGCCAAGAGAAAAACTAGTTCCTCTGCAGACAACAGTTAATCATTAATGGTATGTGCAAAACATTACATACTTGACCCTTTGACGTTGTGGAAGAAGAGTGTCAGTGGAGATGACAGGATTTATTGGCTTATGCTTCTGGACAAACCTGCCTCACTGTGGGAAGGGAAGATATGAAATCTTTATCACCTGAGCTTAGTAAGAATGTTGCATTTGAAAGAGAGTAATTGGGTACTTTAAGGCTGCTAGCTTGTAGCCACTTCAGTAATTCTGCGTAATAAATGCAAAGTCATTGATGCTTTATTCTTGATGTCCAGAATCTAACAGGAAAGTGCTTAGTCAGGCTTATTTTGCTGACTCACTTACTTTGCTTTTGGAGGCACAGACTGTCTTCCCTGGGCAGCACTTTGCTCAGGCAGGGCTTCTGTGGTGCAGGTTGAAATGTAGGAGCTGACAGACAAGCAGGCTGTGATCAGCATCCAGCATTGTCCTCCGTCACCTCATAGGCACTTAGAGATGCTCCAGGAGAGATGTGTTGCTGGGTCCACTTGGAGCCTGATCCAAGGCACTGAGTACTCTCAGCTTCTCAGGTTTGGAGGATGTGAGGATGCTTGGCATATTGTACAGCCAGCCCTTTCTTGTCTGGGAATAAACAGGACAGCATTCCTTCAACAGATTTTGCACAAACAGACCTTTCAGAGAAAATCATATTTTATAAGTTTATTTTCTAAATTTACCCATCAAGTGCTTTGCAGGTCTGGGCTAACCTATGCTTAAAAAAAGCATAGGTTTTTTCCCTAGGCAGGGTGGTACAAGTGGCAATGCTGCCTGGTCCTCTCCCCGTCTCCCTCCCAGGGCCTGCCTCAGCACCAGGGGCACCTCTTGCTGCTTGGCCTGTGCACCTTACATTGCACAGCCTTTGATTTCACTAGTGGTGTTATTATCTTAAACACTGGGGTGTGCGGACGTGGCACTGCGTGGGTGTTCTGCTGGCAGGCTGAGGAGTGGGATGTGTGGGTGGGAGCCAAAGCACAGCCAGCTGTGTCATGGGTCATCCCGATGGGAATGACTAACCCCTTGGGAAGCAAAGGTCCTTACACATGCCATCTCACGACACGAGAGGGTACACTGTGTGGCTGGGTTTAGGGTGGAAATGCGGGAATGCTGGGCAGGAGAAGGGTGTCCCTGCTCAGGCAGCTCCACAGGCACTGTGAGGACCTGTCTCCCATTTCTTCTTCTGCCACGGGCTCTCTGTGAGCCATTAATATACAGTTTTACATCGGTTGCAGCTGAGTTCCTGGTTGATCCCAGAAGCAGGAGCTGAAAATTACAATTCTCCTGCCCCAGTGGATCTGCTGCCCACTCAGGCTCTTCTTCTGCCTTTTATGTCTGGCTGTCTTAGCAGAAGGGAGCAATTTCAACAGCCACATAGTCCCTTCCAGGGTGACTTGCACTTTACAGGACACATCCAAGCAGATTGGTATGTCTTTGAGGTGCCTTCAAGAGCTGTAAACCTTATTATTCCTGCACAGCTGCACCAGCCGCGCTGGGAAGGGAAGTGAAGGGAAGGTGGGCAGCACATCTGTGCCAGGGTCCCTCCTGTCCTATGGGCACAATAGGCACACCTTCTCCAGAATCCCAAAGACCATGGAAACCACACAGTGTACCTTCTGACCACCAGATCATTTTGGCTGGAGGCAGCCAGTGCTACCTAGGACTTCAATGTGCATCTGCCTGTGCATGACTTGCTCAAATGGACACAAGAAGTCAGGGTCAAAGCTGGGACTGAAGGTACACCTGCCTGCACTCTCATCTTGCCCCCGGAGGGCTTGGTTGTACCTCTTTCCTAAATGCTTTGGTCAGACTATGTTGTTAAAAACAGGGACGAGTTGGAAGAGGTGGGCTTGGGGTGGTAAATACAGTAATCCCAGAGTTAGGGAAGGTTTGACCCTGTTCAGTTTGCAATGCACCTTAGCATCTACAATCTTCCCAAAAACCACGCAATGCGCTGTGAGCTGTAACTGGTGGGCAAGGCACACTCTGGCACAGTAAACCTGTTGCAGCTTCTTATTTGGAGCAAGCAGTTCTGAAAGAGCTATTAGATGGGAAAGTGCATGCAGAAAATCTCCTGCAGCCAAGCTGCCAGCCCTCCAGCAAGACTAGAAACTCTTGGGAGGGTTATACATAGGCCCCTTTCTACGGAGGATGATGAAAAAATCCATGGCCACTCTTCCAGACTTCTTGGAAATGATTTTCACCTCGAAGGAGTGCTTTGGGCTGAACTTCACAGAGCTAAATGAGGGGGAGGGAGCGAGTGGGATGGCAGGGCCAGTGGAAGAGACAGCACCAAGCAGGTGGTGGTCACAATGTCACTGTACTCTCCCACTGGGTCATAAATCACGTGTGTGTAACAGTGAAGTTCTGGAGCACAAGGCATCACCATTGGAGTGCAGCATGGGATGGAGAGCAGGTGCCCACCAAGTGACTCCCATACACTGTGCCAGCTGCCTGAACCCTCACAGCAGGGTAGTGGGTGCCGCTGCCCACCACCCTGCTACTTTTCACAGGGATGTTGGGAGAGCTGAGTATCCTGAGTTCCTGGAGCTCTGGGAGTTGAGTGCCTGGCTCTGCCCTTGCTAGCACCCTCCTGGGACCAGGGTGGCACAGTGAAAAGGCAAAAGAGATGCTTCATGCCTGGGCAGAGACTGGTTGATCTCAAGAGGAAGCATAAAAAATAATTTCTGGTTTAAAATATCCTCAAACAATTTCTTACTGTCTTTTCTGAGTGGGTATGACTTTGATTAATGACAAGAGGCTCTTGCCTGGCAAGTGGAATAGCTGCTCAAAACAGCAAGAGGGAGTGTGTCCGGCCAAGACAGCTTTCGCCAGGGCAGCCAGGCCACAGCCTGTCCGCTCAGTGAAGGCAACCACTTCAGCTTTCTGTGAAACATCAGCATCTCAGCTCTGACATCTGCAAAGAGCTGTGTTGAGGACTGGAAGGTGACAACAGCCAGGCTGCCCCAGCACACTGCATGCAGTACTGGAGCTGGGCGGGCAGGTCAGCAGCTCTGGAAACCACTATTAATATAGCTGGCTGTTAATTTTGATGGAAAGATGCCTTGCATAAAGTCACAAGATAGAAAATTAAGGCAGAAGGGGGGCCATAAACGGTTTAATTGCTTGCATAACTCATCTGAGGAAGCTCCAAAGAAGAACTTGCTGTTCTTGGCCATTTGCCCCAGGGCTGTGTGCAGCCAGGGAAAGAAGAAGTGAAAGGAAGAATCTCCAGCTTGGGTACCAGAGGGAAGCATGGTGTTGCTAGAAGAAGTCGAAGCTTAAGTCTGCAGTAACCAGGCCAAAAAGGTATGCAGTATATAAAAGCCCCAAAGCAGCCCTGCCTAACTGTACATGCAACAGGAACATGTGGTGCCAAGGGGATCTGAGTTCATTGCTCAATTTCTCCTCTAACCTGGACAAGTCCCTTTACCTCTGTCTGACTGTGCTTTGTGTTGGTCTGCTCAGATTTCAAAATCTCCTGACTCTCCCCACGCATTTGACACAGTGCCTAGGACTGCTGTAGTCCCACTAATAAAAATCTAGTGGCGAGACTTTTTGCAATGTCCATCAGCCCTGACTGAGCAAGGAAAGCCCCTTATAACCTCCCACTCCTTGAAATGTTTTGTTTTGTACAGTTCTTGCTCTTAAGTAACTCCTCATTGCAACACCAGAGACCTGGGAAATCTGACTCTGAACACAGGAGCTCCAGAAACTTAATGCCTCGAATCCTGACGACCCACTTCATTGTGTCTTGGAGGTCAGACCATGTTTCTTTGCTAGAGGAAAGGTGGCTGTTGAAAAAAATCAGCTCTCAGTTATTATGTAGTTCCCACTAATTTAATTCCTCAGTGTTTTATTGGTTACTTTCTCCTCTGTCATCCTCCCCTTAGTTTGTCTAAATGAATGTCTGAAAGGACTCTTACTCCCGTTTGATTAATGTTAGTTCTCTCTGCTTATCAGCTGTCCTCATCTCTCCCAGTTTCTGAACAGTTCTGAATTCATTTAAAAGGAAATACAGTATTTTACTCAGTTTATAAATATATCTAGTGGTACTGTATAGAATCACTCTGGATGCAAATAATGACTTTTACATCACTTTTTTTTAACATGTGTTCAATCCTTCTTCAGAACCCTGACTGTGACTGAAGAAATGATCCTGCCTCCAGCACTCTTGGGCTGTACAACACTTATGTGAGTGTACATGGACAAAAAATGCACGAGGCAGTTTGTGGATTGGTGAAGCATCTCTGCTGGTGCCCTGTAAAAGGTGTACACCAGGCCCTGGTGTACAATGCACTGTATGTACAAGAGGCATTGGCTGTCATGGAACCTGGAGGCTTCATCCACCTGGGCAGAGCCTGGTGGGCTCTGGCCAACTAGCTCCTGCAGCTCCAGCGGGCTCTTTCCTGGCAGAGCCCCTGCCTGTCTCCCTGCAGATGCTGCCATGCTCCCTACAGAACAGAGCAGCCAAACCCCAGCACTGCTGTACAGGCTGACAAATAAATAAATCCTGTCATGCAAACTAGGTGGAGGATGTGGAAAAACCCTGTCATAGCCAGTCTCCCTGGGACTCTTTTCTTCCTAGCCCAGCCATCACTCCATGGATGTCAGTGATGCTATCCAGGCTCTGAGCAACCCCTCATGAGTGCAAAGAGGAACAAACATTTGGATTCCTCCAGATTAAAAAAATTTAAGTGGAGATGAACAGAGTGGAGATGAACAGAGCTGAACTGATGTGAACATACCATTCTTGCTACTGCTAACTAGGGAATAAATGGGGTTACTGCAGTCTCCTCCAACAGCTGTATCTGGGGTGCTAGAAGTCCTAGGGCCTGGATTTGACTGTAGGCTACCAGATCTGTTTATACTAGTTGTCAGGATAAAACCAGATTTAAATTGAGGAAAGATCTTGTGAGTGGGCAGGAGGCTCCTCTTCGTGGGAGGCTGCTAGCTGGGAGGTGGCCACCAGCCCCAGGCAGAGGCTACTTGGGCACGGGGTGGTCTCTGGGGGTAGCCCTTGCTGCACCATCTGCTGCCACTTCTTTGCTCTCTCCCTCGGCACTTTCATGGGCTGCACACCTCACTGAGGTTTGCCATATGCAATGCCTCTCATCGCTGCTTCTTTTGGGCTTAGTCCCATTTGCTCCTGCTTGTTAGTGAGACCAGTGTGGCTTCGTGTCACAAACCAGCCAGCCCTGGCTGTGCTATATTATTTTCACTCAAGAGACTCATTTCTGACTTGGAGTAGAGACGTGACTGGAGTACAATTCCCAGGGCTAATCCTTCTGGATTTTTCCCTCTCCATGATAAGGAGATCAGTTGATTTTATTGTCTGACAGACATTACAGGCATGATCAGTGTCAAGATCTGGTTTCAGCCAGCAGCTTATCTTGGGGATCCCTGCGGGCTGCCAACCCCAGGACAATGGCCGGTTGTTCAGTGCCATAAGCAGACATTGCTCCACTCCACAACCCCCTCATTGGAGAGGTCATGGCCATAATGCACCAGCCTCTGCCCAGCAGCAACCACCATGTACCAGCAGCTCCAGACTGAAGCTCACCAAAGGGTTCCCAGCCTTCGCAACTGCCCTGAGAAGCTCAGATACTTCACAGGACATCACACCCTGATGGTGAGAGATCTTTCCCTCTGCAGCCTGAATTGTTGTGGAGACAGGTAATAGGTTATTTTTCTGGTGCCAGTGTTTACCTTAAATAGGCCTTCCTCCTCTCTCAGGCATTTGCAGACAGCAATGACAGCTCCTCTTGGCTTTTCTTTGGGTACACCACAAACTTCAAGTTTCTCCTTACAACATCCTCCATTTCCTTGGTCAACTGGTTTGCCCAGTACTGCTTCTTTGTGGGGCACTTTGCTTTTGCAACTAACAAGAGTGTTTGTGTAGCACTAGAGCACTGCCTGGATCTGCTCAGGCATTCGGAGATGCTGTGCTGTATCTGTCTTCCTTGCATGGTTTTTCTCATGGGCAGGGCCTCGTAATCCTGTAACTTGATTGTTATTATTGGCAAATGGGTCCCTGTGCAGGCCTTCAGGTGAGACACTGACAATCAGAGCTACTAACCCTAAAATGTTCATCTTTCCAGGACAAGGAAATAGATCCTTCCTCATTTCCAAAGTCTTTCCCTACACTTCTCCTAAAAATATGTGAAAAAGGATTTTTTTTGCCTGATTTGTCTCCTCTTGGAAATAAATCAAGATGTATTCTACATCTTCTCCAGCATAAGCTCTGTTAAGTTATTCTAGGTTTTTATTTTGGTATCAATATGGACATGCTTATCTCCAGGTCTGGTGCCATTTTCTCCCCCTAGCTTAGTTCAATCTGCACTGTATGTGGTGATCATCTTGAGAAAGGGTTGAAGCATAATGTAGGTTTCTGGTGAGTCTCTTAAATCATTTTGTCCCCAGTGTCCCACGAGGAATCAGGTCAGCCTTAAACCAAGGGAGGACATCTATGGCACCAGCAACCCAGTCTGCTAGGAAGAAGCTCCAGGACCAACAAAAGCAGTTGTTAACTTTAGCGTTGGGTATAGTGTGAAGGAGAACTCATCTAATGGAAACCCACTTCAACAACCTTATCTGCTGAGAAGGAGGCAAAATAACCTACCTTTTATACTATCGGGGATTTTTTCTTTTAATTACTAGAAAAAAACATGATTGAAGTTGCGAAGTGTCTTGGAATGAGTGGGAGAACATCGGATGGAGTCAGAAAAAACTCATTGTTTGAGAGAATTGTTCCAGAATAAGCTCATGAGAGGAGAGGAAAAGGAGGTTAAAAAGGATCAGTGGCTGTGGTAGGGGTTTTTGTTGGTTTTCTTTGTTGTTGTTGTTGTTGCTGTTTTTTGTTTGTTTGGATTTTTTTGTTTGTTTAGTTTTTTGTTTTGTTTTGTTTTGTTTTGTTTTGGTTTTTTGTTGGTTTGGTTTGGTTTGGTTTGGTTTGGTTTGGTTTGGTTTGGTTTGATTTGGTTTGGTTTGTTTCCTTCCTGGTAAGATCTGCACCTCATCCCCAGTAGCTAAATTATAAGGGAATTGTGTGAGACCCTCTACAGTTTCTGCTTCTCATACCTTTCACGATGGGAGCTTTTGGGAGAGTTTCACTTAGTGCTAGGTGAGTCCAGCACCACCAGTGATCACTGGAACCAGGGCAGGGGGTCTTCTCAGGGTGAAGGTGGAGCAGACAGAAACGCTTTGGTCAGGACGTGCCTGGCAGGCCGAAGAAAGCATCTCTGTTGTTATCTTTGCAGACCAAGATGTTTGTGGAACTGTGGATCTCGTATCTGGGAACTCAAATTCAGTAAAATAAGGAGACAGTTTCTTATATTCAGCCAAAGTACCTGTTTCAGGACATCATGGAGGCACATGTTTTTCTTTTTTGAGTAATAGTCAAGAACTGGTTTTGGTGTAATTCTTCTGGAATAGCTGCATCTGCAAATTTTCACATATGGGCAAGTCCTTGCACTGTTGTAATTCTGTATTACACCATTAAGCAGAAGAGAATAAAACTAGATTCCACTATCAGTTTAATCAGGATGAGGGTCTGGTTTGTTGACAAGTGTCTTTGCTCAACACATTTTAAGGCTACTGGATTTGGTGCAGAGCTCTCCTGCAAAGATCAGGCACCTTGACCCCTCTCAACATGAGCATCTGAAAATAGAGCAACCTAAGCTGGGATTCACCTCATGCAGCATCATCCCTCATCTATAAGCTATTCTGTGTCTGCCTATGCTGAGCAGAGAAAAATGGGTTTGGGAAGAGTGTTGACTCAGTGACTAGGCACTGAACCTGGCTGCACAAGAAAACCAAACATTTGGCTGAGGCTTAAGCTTTAGCTTTCACATGGTGTAAGTTGAAGGAACCCAAAACCAACCACAGAAGTCATGCCTGAAAATCATGACTGTGGGTTTTAACCCAGGTGCCACTGCTGTGACCACCAGAGGCTCTATGGGAAGCATATGGACTCTTGGACAATGGGCCTAAGGAAAAAGAAACATGATGAAAAACTGAACATAACTGGCCTTTTCCTGGTTAAGTAGCCATGCTGATTACCCCAGCGTGGCGCTGTTGGTCTATTGGTATTTTAATTGGAGGGTCCCATGAGCATGTTGCACTTAGTGTATATTAAACACCCCAGCCAGGAATGCAGGCAACGTAGACAGGAACACTCAAAGATGAAGTGCCTTTTAATGCGTTTTCCTGTTTAAACAAAACCATGTACTCACTAAACACAGCTAAGGAAAGAGGCAACAGCCCTTGGCAAGCAAGCCTATCTGCAGCGCACTCTCTGCGAGTGTTTACTCAATGGGTTTGAAAAGTGTACCAAGTATATTGACATTACAATGCTGTGCTCATCATGTGTCGTGCAAAGCAAGAAAGAGGGCTGGAAATCTAATCACTGCCCCCAGAGTTACTGTAATGCAGGACATTGTGATTTCTTTGCAAATAGCTGATGCGCAGAGGAACTGGATTAATTTCCAGGCAAATTTAGAATGAAATTAGTTTCTGCCACCAATTAAAGATCCAATCACAAAGCAAGCCCAGGTGAAAGTACTTAGAGAGGTGACAAGGACCTTGCATGGTGGCTTGCAAGCCCTGACTGTGTGTGGAGAGACATCACTACCTGGAAGAGACACTGTTGTTGATATGTAGCCCCCAAAACAGCATCGGGATGTCATTGGAGATCCAAAGGTCTGCCGAAGGCAGGACAGACACCCCACTCCCTCCCTTCCTGCATGGAGGCTTAAGAGTCTCCTCTAGCACACTCATATCATTCTGCTTTTGGGACAGATCTAGGTAAAGGCAGGACTGCCAACCACCAACATCTGGCCGCTTCCTTTGTATGATGAAGTTGAGATAAAATCCTGCTATTTAAAAAAGATCGTGTACACGGCATTCTCTTTATTTTGCTCTTTGGTGATGGCGCATGATCTCACTCTTCCCCTGAAACCACAAAGCCAAAAGTTGAAGTGAAACTGAGATGCTCAGCTGGCCTCTGAGTGTGGGATCTGTGTGGAGGCACAGCAAAACTAAGAGCTGAGAGGCACAGGGACCTTCTGAACTCCAACCCATTGTGACAACCTGCTTTTCTAACAAGTCAATGCAAAACTCCCAATTCCTTTGGGTACAGGTGGTCTGGGATTTCTCCGCAGCCCTGCATCCCTCCACAGCAATGTGTGTGACCTCCCAGTGCCCCAACACTGGGCAGGAGCCTGGGGTGAGATCCCTGGAGAAGGGAAGATTGTGGCTTTGCTCATGAAAGACAGAGAAAACAGACAGTAGCTGCAGATGGAGCCAGCAAGGCCGTAAGGGAAAGCAAACACCCTGAGGACATCACTGTGGTGTCTGAGCTCCCGTAGCATGGCCGCATGGACACTCTGCACCTCTTCCATGCTAAGAGGGAACGAAGATGCTTCACCTCCCCTGGATGCCACTTCATGTCCCATGCTGGCCAACCCTAGACACTCTCCTGGTTGCCCCCAAAATATTCATCCTGCTTGTAAACATATAGGCTTTAAAACCATTGTGGTTAGGCACCTTTCACAAGCTTTTTGGAGCTTTTTGGATCTTCAGGATTGGATGTTTCAAGCTTTGCTCCCCCACATGCAGGAGAGAGAAGAAACTGGAGCAGAAAGTTGCAGTGCTGCTAAAGCTGCATGACTGCAGTGTCTTGGTCCTTAACAAAAGTTCCAGACACCGGAACTCAAGATGAAATAATTCAGATTGACAATACTGTATTAAAAGCACTAAATACGTTTTCACTCTTATTATTCTATTATGTTCCTTTCTCTGTGACTTGTACTTGTGATGATGAATCCTGCTGCTTAGGTACAGAACCGGGCTTCGAAGCCAGGACTTGAACTAGGTTTTAGAGTTTTTTTTTTTTCCTTTGGACAGAACTCTGCCTGTTTGGTTTGTCTCTTCCCACATTGAAAAGAAATAGTCTTAAACCAGGAAAGCTCTGTTTTTCCCTCAGTTCTTTTTCAATTCCAGTTTGTTTTGGCTCAGTGCCTCTTTATGCCATCCAAAATATCACCCAGAATTCAAAGAACAGAAAAAGAGAAAACCATTCAATTAAAAAATGACATAAAATAAAAAGCTCTTTGGAGGGCAGATGTCAGAGCTGGGCAGCGTTCTCACCCTCTGGCTCTTAGGAGTTTGTTAACCTTAAGGATTATTAACACAAAATTCATTTCCTGTTCTTATATAGATTTCATCTGCAATTTGTTGGGGGTTGGGTTGGTTTTTTTCCCATTCTGAAAATGATTTCTTTTGTCTGTGTACACTAAGAAATTCCCATTGTATCTCCCAAGGAAAAGTAATATCTCTATTAAAAGAAAAGCCATGGTGCTTACGCAGTCCCTGCCATGCACCAGGGTGGAGGGACTCCTCCTCTGGATGCTGTGCTCCATCCAGCATGAGGACTCCCTGGCTGCTCTGGAGCACATTATTTTTGCTAAACCTGATAAAATGTCTGTTTAAGGGATCAGTATGCATATAGGCATTTTTCCAAAGCTGCTTCCTTCAGCACAGAGCAAATTAAATTCAGCGTCAGCCCCAGGTCTGCTTCCCTCAGGGCCCTTTGAAAACCCCAGCTTTTATGTCATGCCTCAGACTTGCAGCAGTTTACTGTAAAACTTAACAAGCTTAATTTGCTTGGTTTTCTTTCTTTTTTTTTCCCCAGACCTAATTTGTCTTGGAGCACAGAGTCTTCACCATATCCCAAAAGAGTCTGTTTTGAGCAAAAATGTAGCAACATGATATGTACAGACACAACTCCTTTAAGTTGTCCTTCCATAAGGTCTGCTAAAAATCATGCACGTTTAGTAAAATGAGGTAGGGAAAAATTCATCACGAGTTGGCCTGGTAGAGATTTCAGTGGGATTTGAGCAGGGGATGGTGGGTAATAAAAGTTTAGGTGTGGGGTCATGGTTTTGGTCATGTTAGGGTAACCATTGAGAGCTGGGGTAAGAGGAACTTGCACATCTCCAGTCAAAATCACCCCATGAGCAAAGAGGGGGAGAAAGGATATAAACCCCAAGCACCACTGGGGCCACCACAGCAGAGGTGGGAGCAGGCAGGGGTTTGGAGATGAGCATCTCCTCACACTGAGCTTGTGGCTCCATTTGTACTGGGGTGCACGAGAAGTTTATGAATATAATTCCAGGGAGGATCTGTCTGAAGTGTCATCATGGGTAATTTTCCTAATTAGGGGAAGTTCATTTAAACATGGAGATGTGCCAGAACTAATCTCTGTGTCTGGTTACCACTCTGCCTGGGAAATGCCAGTGTCTCTGGGCTTGAATGCTGATGCAAACTGAGCAGCCATCTGTCGTGGGACCGCACCAGCCAGACACAGAAGGTCGGAGAGGAGGGGAGAAGGTGTGAGGAGCAGGCTAGCACGTTCCCTTCCTTTGGCTCTGAGCACACAGATACTGATGTGGAAACACCCACCCGCTCCCTCAGAAGAATGAAAATATAAGGGGGTCTGAGCTGTTTTCCTGGCTCTAAACCACCATTGAAATGAGGGAAATGCAGGGCTGCAGCATCACTCCAGCTCCTTGTTCTGGAGGAGGACATGGAGGAATTGAATCAGGCTCCTGTGTGCTAGGTGAGGAGGAGGAGGGCTGAGGCTGAAGGGAGAGGCGGATGGCCTCACCACCAGTGCCTTTTCCAGCTGAAACACCTGACCTCTGATGGAAATACTGAATCAATTTGAATTGCCGAGAAAAACACTGTTTAGTAGCAAAAGTGAGGAGCTCAGGTGAAGGGCTGCTTTAATTTCAGAGAGCTGAAAGGCCTCCCAGAGAAAGCCCAAGGTGCAGTACAGAGGAAGCCAGAAACAATTACAGAGACAGGGGCTGCAGATAAAGGCATGAGATACCACCAGCTCTCAGGTATCGCAGCCACAGAGCTCCATCCTCTCGCAGATCAATAAAAAAGATGAGAAAAAGAAAAGAAGAGAGGAAAAAAACCATGTTCCCTAGTGAATAATTCCTGAAGCACCAGCTCTTGGCTATATTACCCGGTACCAGCCCTCTCTGAACTTGGTCCCCTTCCCTTCACTTCCAATCAGTAGCTATTGACTCAAGCTTCATTTTCTGTTATTTCAAGTTATTTTTATTGCAATAGCGTGAGGTGGCAGGACTGCTGCTGTGCTGTGCAGTGAGGGGCAGCCTGCGAGCAGAGGACGTTAGGGACCATGGTGACGAAGAGGCTGAGTGCCCCCATTTCACAGATGCTGACCGCAATTCACATGCAGACAAAAAAGTCTAGGAAAGGACAAGAAGCTGATGCCAGGGTTCCCCATGACAATCCTTTTGCATTTTTGCTTCCCCAGCCAGGGCAAACGTTTATTTTCTCTCTTCCCCCCTCATCAGTATCACTCCTAGTAGGAGTCTTTAAATCCTTTAAAGCTTTTAAAAGCCTTTGCACTTCAATTTTGGATTTGAGATCTATGTAAGTATGTATATATATAGGTATGTGTGGGTGTAGGCATGTACCTTAAGGAACTCCTAAACTAAAACGCTTGTCAAGTTTATGTGCTGAGTAAGTATTTCGCTCCACCACCCTCAATGTGGTTCTCCTCCCCAGGGCTGATCCTGCACCCGGCATGGTGATGCACAGCACCCTGTGCAGGCTGCTGGCCCCCTGGGCTCTGCCCAGGACCAATGGTGCATTTCCACTGTGCATGCCTTGTGGCTAGGCCGGGGTCTCCACCAGGTTGTTTCAGAGACACCAGTGTCCTCTTTGTGCTTGAGGGAAAAAATAGCAAATACAGAGTCACAAGACTGCACAGGCAAAGCAAGCCCCAGCTCAGATCCAAGAAGGCCATGAGGGACCACTGTGTGGCCTGGAGCAGCCAGTTGCAGCAGGAAGCTGCAATGTCTACCACCTCACCGATTTACCAGACCTGGGACTCTTCAACACCTCACCCTCAGACATTGTGTGTCCTGCCCTGCTGCAGCTGCCCTAAGGGAAACCCTCACCCCCAAAGCGCTGGCCATACATCAGGGGACACCCTTTGTGGCTTCATCAAGGGAAAATCATGCCTAACTAATCTAGTGTCTTCTGTGATGGAATGACACATATTATTGGCTTTCTGGGCTGCAAGCACACATTGCTGGCTCATGTTGAGCTTCTCACAAATGAACACCCCCAAGTCCTTCTCCTCAGGGCTGCTCTCAACCCGTTCTCCACCCAACCTATACTTGTGCTTGGGATTGCCCACATGCAGAACCTTTTGTACATGGCCTTGTGGAATTTCTTGAGGTTTGCACGGGCCCGCCTCTCAAGCCTGTCCAGGTCCCTCTGGGTTCCATCTCAACCCTCAGGTATATCGATTGCACCACTCAGCTTGGTGTTACCAGCAAACTTGCTGAGTGTATGCTGGGCTGTATCAAAAGCACTGTGGCCAGCAGGTCAAGGGAGGTGATTCTGGCTGTCTGGTGAGACCCTGCCTGCAGTCCTGCATCCAGCTCTGAGGTCCCCAGTACAAGAAATACATGGCCCTGTTAAAGTGGGTCCAGAGGAGGCCATGAAAATGGTCAGAGTGTTGGAACACCTCTCTTATGAGGAAAGGCTGAGAGAGTTGTGGTTGTTCAGCCTGGAGAAGAGAAGGCTTGGGGGAGACCTTAGGGCAGCTTTTCAATATATAAAGTGGGCCTATAACAAAGATGGAATGAGACATTTTACCAGGGGCAGGACAAGGGCTAATGATTTTAAACGGAGAGTAGGTTTAGAATGAACATAAAGAAGAAATTCTTTACAATGAGGGTGGTGAGACATGGGAATGGGTAGTCCTGAGAAGCTGTGGATGAGCATACCAGGCAAGAGCAAGGGTTGAGGCACAAGGACCTGGAGAGGCTCTTCTGTGCCACGGAGAGCCGTCCCGGCAGTGCTGGGGAGCCTGAGCTGTGACACACACCCATGGCTGCCCTGGCCCCTACTTTTAGCTTTGTTAGGGGAATTTTGCTAATTTTATGGACTGTCAAGACTGATGTTTCTCTGACCATTTGTCAGAAGTGTCACAGCAAAAGTAGTACCATTAAAAATGTATTGTACATGTGACTTGAAACTTGAAGCCATTATGTGGGCTCTAAAATTTATACCTTAGCAGTGTGAGATGGTTTTATAAAGGAGCTCCATTGCAGATTCCCATTTTCATTTCTTCATGCAGCCAGCGCTGAATAATTACAAGCTCTTTTCTGACAAGCTCTTTGTTTACACCCGCTCTCATTCATCCCCAAAAATCACCAAGTGAGTTTTCCAACATCCCATTAGTCACCTAAGAATACAATTCACACTGATATTCATTATTTTCAGTTTAAGAAAGATCTGTGGCATGTGGTAACAAAAGCTTGGTTAAAAATCCTTTGTTTCCCAAGGAACATTCCATCCTCCTAATAATACTTGTTAACAATCTTTATCATCACCCCAAAAAAAAGCTTTTTATCAGCTGGGCACACTCACCATACTCAGGGTCAGGTCACAGACACAAAATGAACAGCAGGAAGCCATAGTCTGTGCACTCATGACTTTCTCAAGATTCTGTATACACACCCAAGAAAAATCAGAGATTTTTATTCCGAAGGATGGGCTCAACCATAGACATCACGCTTCCAGGACCTCTGGAGAGACATGACCCCCCCATCAGCTCCCTTGGTGAGCAGGCAGGGAAAGCCAGGCAGGCACCCTTCACCCTGCACGGGTGCTTCTCTCCTGTCTTGGGCTGTGCTCGCCTCGAAAGCCCTGTGACTCCTTCAGCGCCTGCATTTGACTATTCTTACATATGACTGCTTTTAAATTATTAACGTGCCTAGCACCCGGTCCTGTGGCTTTGTCTGAAGCCTTTTCCTTTGATCTCCATTGCCTTTGAAACTCTGCCTGGGTGCACAGGCAAGCCACGCTGCTTTTCCTACAAACCACCACCCTGCGGGATGGTATTTCTCTCACTGAAAGAGGTGCAAAAGGTCCTATAAACCCTCTGAAACTCAGGCCACAAACTAATGTGTTGTTCTGATGCTTGTTTTTTGGGATTTTTTTTGGGTTTTTTTGTTTGGTTTGGTTTTTTCAAGAGCCTGGACAGCTGCCTGTGTCTCCCAAGGTGTGGAGCATCTCCTGAAGTCACCAGCAGCAGGTGAGGGCTTCAGCATGTCCTCAGAGGCCCACAGCACCTCACAGGATTAGATCCACCTGTTACTAACCTAGGTTTATATCCTTCAAGTGCCATGCAAAAAAGCTTGAGCATCACTGCTGCAGATATTTCAGTGTATTGAAAAAATGACCACACTGTGCCAGATCAGCAGCTGGGTTGCCCAGAAAGCTGTTTGAGAAGTAGTGTCTCCTGTCAGAGTGTCAGAAAATGGATGTGCCATAGCAATCTTACCCATAGTGTGTGCTTGAACCCTTCAACCCAAAGTCATTTAAAAATATTATGAGGCTGGAGTTTAAAGCCAGGCTTTGGCATGTGGTATAGACTGATGATTGCTCCCCACCTTGACCTTAAATTCTGGAACGTGTCAGAGAACAAAACACAGGCACAGGAAAACGTCAGCCATGACTCTCAGCAAATGAAGTGGACCGGCTGATTACCTGTTGATGAGCAATTTAATTTGAAAACAATTATATGCTCTGGAAGTCTGGCTCTCTGGGAGGTAATTACCCAAATTTCCACCCTCTGATGAGGCCCCACCTCCCCAGCATGCTGGGTGAACATGATGCAGGCACAAGCTCTGGTGCCCATGAGCATCCTACCTGCTGGCAGACACCAGTCTGCCCCAATAGAAGTCCTGACTGCTGCACAGGGAGGAGGGCAGCCCTAGGTACAAGACACAATGAGGAGCCATGCTGCTCATCTCACGCCATGGGACTTTTGAAATAGCAGTTAATAGAGAATATCTTAAGAACGCTTTTAATTCAGAATAAAACTAGTTTTCAGATATGGACTGAATTTGATGATGTGGTTTGATTTGAGGGGAAGCCAGGAGATGGGCAGGGAACTAACACCCCCTGACATTAATGTGAGCTGGCTGGGCCCCCAAGCTATCACAATTATATTTACTGAAGACTTTATCTTTCGTGTCCAGTTTATATTTAGGCCTGGATGTGCAAGGCTTTCCCATGCTGCTGGGCATTCACTCATTTCCTCTGACATTCATGGCAGCACTCACATGAGGAAAGGTGAGCAGAGGGACGCTTCTAGGTTCTTGTGTGAGAAAATGCGAAGTTTTAAGAAAGGCAAAAGGCTTCCTTGTCCAGGATGTTTCAGCTGTAGCTCACATTGCAACAGCCACCAGGTTTGATCAGGGCTCCACTTTGGGAGGACGTCATGCAACCACAGGGAAAGATAACTCTGGCTGTGGCAGGAAGCTCCAATTCTTTAAACTCCTAACACTTCAACACTTTCTCCAATGATTCTGTTATGGTCTTTGGTAAAATCTTTGAACAGTTATTTCTTCGCTGTATAATTATTTGTGCCCTCATCTTGCTCTTTCAAAGCAAAAGGAGCAAGCATATTGTGAACACAAACGAAGCGAGAGTAATACTAGCGTGATTGCCTAAAAATCAGTAGCACTAGGGCATGCACCGTGAGCCAAGCTGTTGGTATTTCTGAAAGTGAATGAGGTCTTATATTACTTTTATCCAGGATATACAGGAGGAAATCAAATTCATATACTTAGAGATCTTATCATAGCATGCTGTAAAATGCAAACAGTATTTGCCATGAAATATCTGTCAGAGCTTTGTGGACACAAAATGGATCATTAATTAGGAAGGAATATTTCTGCTGTTACAAGACAACGTATATTGAGGGTGGAGATATGGCGCATAGTAAAACTGGGGTCTGATCTTACTTCCACCTTGGTTTGACAGCAGCAGTATAAGGTCTCAGCTGAGCAGAAGCCTTCTCCAGCTTCTGTCCATCACCAGTTCTGGAACAGGTCTGTTCCCTGAGCATTATCCTCATCTGTCAGCACACAAATGGCTACTTGCAGCGTCAACATCCAAAACCACCACTTGACAGCCAAGATTTCCCAGTCTGGCTCCTCAGAAAAGAAGGTCTAGCTGTGCAGTTTCCTTTACTTAATGCAAAAAGAAAGAAAGAGTGGGAGAGAGACAATTATCAGTCAGATTTACATGTCCTAGATTTCTATGGCAACTGTACGCAGTGCAACAATGACACTGGCTCAGCCAGGCACCCTCTTAACAGCATCCACCTCAAACCAGGAGCCTGCAAATAGGGCTGGAAATCTGCCCGGCCACCCTGAGAGTGAGGCACAGGAATTAGAGGGCCGGCACAGAACCCCCCTGGGGCATTTTGATGCCTTTACGAGAGGGCGGTCAGGCACGAGTCATGATGTGCAGCGCACAGCACATGACAGCAAGGCAGCCACATGCCCCATCAGGTGAACAAGCATGTGTTGTCAGAAGGTGTTCAAGTGACTTAGCGAGCAGCGAGAGCCTGCAGAACGAGAGGCTGACCCTGCTTTCTGTGGGCTGGTAATGCTTTGAGGGGCAGGAGGGGAAGAGAAGGCTTGTGACCTTCACCACCTCCCAGGCTTGCTCCTCTTGTGCTTGAAGGGGCAGCAGCCCGGACTTCGAGGCAAAAGCATACAGGTCTAACTCTGCCTGTCCTGATGGCTGGACTATTTTTTTCTACTCAGGTCTTAGGAGATCCTCAACTTGGATGGGAACTAAACTTGTTTAATAACTCCAAAGAATATTTCTCCATACCTTATGCTGTAGCTGAATATCTTTGCTAGATTATGTCCCCTTCGTTCTTTCTCATTTTTCAAGTGATCCTTTTAGTCTTATTCTAAGCAAATACAGATTTTAGGCTTCTTGAGAAATCAAATATTTAAGGAACTCTATCAGTGATGGCATTTTCCTTCCCAGCTCTGTGACTAACACATTATTGGTCATCTAGAGCTCCGCGAAGTAGTGGGGTGAGGGCTGCCCACCCGTGGGCCCACATCAGCTAGAGCGTACGCAGCACGTTGATATCCATCCACTCGATATCCATGAGGCTGTATCTGGGATGTTGTGTCCAATCTTGGGCTCCCCATTATGAGAGAGATGTGGCTATATTGGGAGAAGGGGAGGTCTGAGTGGGGGGTCCTAATGCTGTCTTTGAGGGGAATGTAGTGCAAGTCATCCATTGCCTAAAGGGGGTTACAGGGAAGACAGAGGCAGGCTCTTTCCAGAAATGCAGACTGAAATGACTAGAGCAATGGCCACAAGCTGCAAGAAGGGAAGTTCTGGTTCAATATATGGAAAGTATTTCACCATAAGGGTGGTCAAACACTGGCACAGGTTGCCCGGAGATAAGGTGGGATCTCCATCCCTGGGGAAAATCAGAATCAAAGGCCTGAGGTCTAGCTTTGAAGCTAGAATTTCCCACTGAAATTACTCTGTGACTTTGCAGTTCTATTATTAACATAGAAAATTACGAGAGAAGTAAAAAAGAGAGTAGATGTTTTGTTTCTGTTTAAATTCCAATGGCAAGAAAAGATAAAGCAGCAGTCTTGAGCACAGCTCTGACATGATTCAGTCTGATGAGTCTGCTGCTGGTTGTGCCTGAGAATAACAAAAACTGTAAAATATAGCTGAATATTGTTTATTCTAAAACCAACGCAAGATTTTCCCTTTTTATTTTTCCTTATGAGTTTTCAAATTCACACAGAATGCTTTTGCCCTGCTGCCTGCACACATGTCAAATACAGTTTTCGTTTTGCTGTGTGAAAGCAGAGATCTGGAACTACCTGGTCTAAGGCTGATAATGGTCGCTCGTTATGGCAGGGTGGCCATTTTATTTGCTTCTGCTCTGGAACTGAAATAAAGCCTTCTTTTGATTTTCACACTTGATCTTGGGTATTCTTGAGAACTACAGGCTTACCGCTACAAATGTATGTGCAGATAAAAGGCCGGGCACCTGCCCTCGGGTGAGGGCTTTTTGCTGAGTGAGCTGAGGGGGCTGCCTCCTGCAAAGAAGCTGTTTTATTCCTGCTGCTTTGCTACAAACTCCCCCAGTGCTTTTATGTGCCCAAGGTCCTCGGGCTGCCTTCACAGGGTGGAAACTCCTCTCACAGCAGCCTTTATACTCCTTTGATTTCTTGAAATCTCTCAGGGATATGATTCAGATTCAAGTTTCCTTCTCTCCCAAAAGGTTATTGGCCCCTAATTTCTCTAGGAGGTAGTGTTTCTGGCTGCTCTTGTTTCTTTGGAAACCCCAGGGTTTCTCCAGCAGAGCATATGTCTTCTCACAGAGATAAGATACTCTCCCCAGGGTGGGCAATCCCAGCCTGAGACTCTGTCATCATTAAACTCAGCAAAATCACCCATTCGGGCACATCTGACCCAGGTTAGACACAGTCATATACATGAGTGTGTTTGTGTCAAACTAGCAAACTAGCCAAGGAGGTGGCACAGGGTTGCACCAGCCGCAGCGAGACAGACGGTCTGTGATGTGACACAGAGTTAACCTGGGAGCTTTCAAAAAACAGGTTCCCACAAGTGGAGCGTGTTTATTCTAGATAAGCTTTTTGTATCGGGGGGCTATGGCATTTCGAGTGCATTGGAAGAAGTCCTAGAGCTCCACTCATTCCCCTGCCAAGCACAACCCCCCTTTCTGTCCCACTGATCAGTGATTCTCCTAACACCACATGCCCCAGCAGCCACACCAAAGAGGTAGGTGTAGGCATGGCATAAATACTGCAGGTCCATGCTGCCTTGTGAATGAGGCAGCTCTGGGAGCCGTTGGATGTTTAAGGTAGTGAAGAGCCCGGGATGACTGAACCCCAGCACCACCTCCCAGAAGATCCCACAACATGGATCTCTACAAATGCTGCAGACAGCCAGATGGCATGGTGAACCCCGCTGCCCCGTGCCACAAGCACTTCACACAGAGCCTCTGGGATGGCAGTCACCATCAAACAGCCCAGAGACCACCTGAGGTAGCAGCTGAAGCCATGGACACTCAGATACACTCCTCTTAGCTCCTACAGCCCCTGCAAAAACCTGAATCGGTCTTGTGGAGGTTTCCCTTGGCTGGTCTCCTCTGCCAGGGACTTTCCTCCACCTCTCAAAAGCAGCGCTCAGCTCCTGCAAACTCTTGTGTGACTTTGGACACCAAACCTCCTGAAGGGTAGCAGAGAAAGGTAAGGAGCCTGGAAGTCTCTGCTGTGTGACACCAGCAAGCCAAAACAGTGGGTCTAAGGACCACAGTGTAAGAGGGGATAATTCACAGCTGCTAAGATGAATCTTCCATGGCTTGCCTGCAACTAAGCCTTCAGGTATGGCACTTCTCTGTCACAGGAAAGGAGTCACTCTCTTGCACAGCTGTGAATGGTGATGAGATATTAGGAAGGAAGAGAACCATCACAGTGACAAGCTGTGTTCATGTGATGTACTGCAGCGCAGATCAAGATAAGGCAAAAATAGTATCATGATTGTCTGGACAGGTCAGAGGATGATCATGAATTTGAAGGGGTGGTTTTCAAGGCAATTAGAAAGGTAGCTCTGCAACACCCATGCCCTGTTACTGTGCCGTACAGGTGGTGCCAGCTCTCGTAGCTCGTCACAGAGTGTCCCCACCAAGCTCAGGGACAAGGGCTGTCACAGGGTGTTAGGGGGTGCATCATGTTGTCCATGCCAGGCAGGGTGCTCTGGAAGGGACACTGGAGCACCAGGGACCTGCTGAGGTGACACCTGCCCAAGGAACGGGGCAGAAAACATTGTGTGCTGAAACGATTGCAGCACGTCGGGCAGGGCGGGCGCCCCATGAGTCATGGCAGGACTGGGAGTGAAAGGTTCCTGCTCCTCACCTGACAGCCGTGGCTGGGCACAGCTGGCAGAAGACACACACGGCACTGCCACCTCCAGCTCCAAGACCTTGGCAGCTCCTCTGTAACAGTATCTGGTTGCAAAGGGGTTACCTCTGAGGTGACCTGGTCCTGGGCTCTTTGGACTGGTGGGGGTTTGTCTCCAGCCTCTGTGCTGAGAGGATGTGCTTTGAAAAGGACACCATTCCCACACACTGCCTTTCTTTCTCTTTTACTATTTTTACCCCTCTCAAATGGAGAACAAAGCCAGCACCAAGGGAACGCAACCCACATCTCTCCGAAGTGATACACTGGGGAGAAACCCGAGAGGGATCCACGCATTGCATGGGAGACATATATTTATAGAGAGAGACACAGCCCTGGGAGGTTTCTCTGGCTGGTAGCCCCCAGATCAAGGTGACCATCTTTGGTGGTCCTGCTCCCACCAGCTGCAGCCTGGGCTGCTGGCAGAACCTCTGGCAGGGCTGCTGGAATGAGGCCAGGAGATCTGATTTCACAAGGCACGAGATGTGCATTCACACCCAGCTTAGCCCTGCCATCATCAAGCCTTTACCCATATCCTCTGAGATGCTGCATCCTTTATAATCAAGAGGCCAGAGCAAGCCCTTGGCCCTGGGTCTCACCTGTGTGCTACAGGAGGTCTATTGAGCCCAGATGGCCGGCTGCTCTCCAAAATCCTATTGCACAGAAAAGCCACTCAGCCCATCTGCTTGGGATGTTTGAGAATTGCCTCAGCATCTTGGGAGACTTCACTGATCATTAGGCAGGTAATGAGGAGTGAATCTGCCCACCTTTCCCCCCTGCACCTGCCTTGCACACAATATGCTCAGGGAACCAACGCTGTATTTCCATCTTTTACTTGCTTGTTTCAGACATGTACATGGAGTCATTATGGCACACAGGAAAACAGCAATAAGAAGTGTACATAGCAGAACTGCCATCTACTTTTTTTTGACTGCAGAGTTGCCTTTTACACTGGGCATTACGAAGGTTGCTCACCACCTTATTTCAAAAGGTAAAGTGAGTGGAAGAGCCCAAATGACTCATCAACCCGCAGAAAGCTGTGCTGCTGCTCCTCCCTCCTCCTCTCCAGAGGCACTGGGTCCCTTTGGGCACCATGCTGCTGAGGCCATTTCTACCAGGGCCGTTGGACCTCAGCAAAACACCAGCATGTAAGGAAAAATCCCAAGTGCAACCAGAGAAGTGCACATGAGAGGGTGTGTTTGTGTGTGTGTGCACACAGGCACATGTGTACAACTATGAGGGACTTGTTTGTGCAGCAGAACAGGCAATAACCTGGGTATGCAGCTCCCGTCCAGAGATCAGCTTCTCGAGCATATGGCTTTCGCAGAATCATTCTCTCTTTGGTCAGCAAAAGGCAGAGATTAGGAAAAAGGCAAACCTGTATCTGCAGGGCCACAGCTGCCCTTGTCCCTGTACCCCAAAGTGATGACAATGTGAGGGGCTTGCCCAGACTCACACAGGAGCCGGTGGCAGGAAAAATTCCGATTTACAGAGTCCAGCATTGTGCTTTGTGCTGAGAGAAGTTTAAGTTGAAATTTTCCTTCACCAGCTCCCATATGCAGATCAAAGGGCAGGGTTTTTTGGATCAAAGATGCTTTAAAAGGGGAGAGGCAGTTATTTCTGCCCCCTTCTCTCCCTGCTCCAAGATGAAGGATCACGCTAGGCTGGCTGGCAGCCAGGCTGGGAAGATGGCTTCCCCCAGAGGAAGTTTCTAACACATGACTTGTGTCTGCGGGCATGGGAGGAACAAGTGATAGCATCAGCTGAGATAAGAGGGGAGAAGCCGGGAGAAGCCCGGAGGTCGGAAGAAGAGGCAGCTGAGCAAAACCTGGCTCCAAGGGCCTAAAGCATCACAACAGACACACCATGGATTATATTGGAATAAACACACACATGCTGCTCCCAGTGCTGAAATGCTTTCCTGCATCCTTCCCAGAGCAGTGTCGGGGTGACTCCAGTCCTCCATGGCAGCGGGGCTGTGCCAGGGCTGCTCCATGTGCATCTGCCGGTCAAATGCACAATACAAATCCCTTGTGGTGCTGCCGTGGCGTACAGAATGGCCTCCTCCAGTAAATAAACCAGCAAAGCCTCCTGCAGGACGAGTCACTTTATCTCTGCCTTGCCCCAAGCTGGCAGGAGTAAATATGACCCAAGGCAGTGAGGTTTTAGCAGCCTGACAAGGTTCTGTGCTCAGATAAGCAGACTGGGAGCAATGTTAGGAGCTGCTGCTGTGCAGCTGAGAGGGTTACAGAAAGGAAGGTAAATTTAGGTCCACACCGAGTACTTCCATCTGAAAGATTTATTGCTCTGCCTGGTAGCTGTGCCCACAGAGAGAAATGAGACGCTATCACTGGAGACATGACTGCTCGCTTTAAGCATAAGCTGGGCCCAGCTCATCCTTTCTGGGTTGTTCCAGATTTGCCTGAGGAACCTGTCAGAGAGAAAAAAAAAAAAAAAAAAAAAAAAGAAAGAAAAAAGAAGGAAAAAACCCCACAATATTTTTCTGTCACACGCACCTGCTGAGGAAATTCTTTTCCCCACCTAATTTGGGTGCTCAGTTTGGGATGCAAAACTGGGTGGGATGAGCGCTCTGCTCATGCCCTTGGTGGCCGCTGCCGCTGATACCTCTGTCCTGGTGCCCCCCTGCACAGGAGGATGCACCCCACGGCACCCGGCACCGTATTCTGCACATCCAGCCTGCTTCCCTGTGGGTGTGCACATGTGTGAGCATCCGTTCCTGCCTCTCTGCTCCTCTTTGGAGTAATTTCTTACCTTATTAACCAATCTCAGCCACGTGTGGCAGCAGGGCAAAGAATACCCAGGTAATCAGGTTTATACAAGTTCAGTAAAAAAAGGCTCCCAGGTAAGGCAGGATGCCCTCTGCACTGGGGAAAGCTGCACAAAAAGCTGGTGTCAGTGTGACATCAGGAAACCCAGGTGAGCAGATTAATATCATGGGGGAAACTGTGTGATGACTCAAACACTCATAGAAAGCCTGTTTTTCCCTGATAAATTTGCTGAGAACTGGAAATCCCTGTGCATGCTGTGTTCCCAGTCTGTTTCCAGGTCAGGAATTAAGCCAACTTTGCAGGCAAGGCCACAGGGACACCAGGGAGCTGTCAGCCCAGCCGATGATTTAATAAACCAAACACCACAAGAAGGGCCAGGCCCGGGCTGGGCACTCCGGCCGCCCTCACGGCAGCACAGCGTCACCTCGGCTTCGTGCTGACCCCAGCTCACATGCAGCCGTATGCCTGAGCCGCAGCAGCAGATGGAGCATCTTGCCACCCTGCTGACTGGCTTGTCGAGGGCTGGAGGGGCACGGGTCCAACAGGAGCGGTTTTATTTCCTGAACTGAAGAGGTTTTTCTCCTTTTGGAAAAGGACTATCAGCTTTTTCTGACCTTCTTCCAAGGGACAGATGTTTTTGCTCTTTCGCTCATTCACTGCTAAGGCTTCAGGCAATAGCTACCGCTATTTCTTTCAAGTTTTGGATTCAGTTCCACAGCAGCGGTCCCTGGCTGAGCTAGCCTGTTTAATTAGTTATTAAAATGGAAGCACTTTTTTTTCATCACATCTCCTACCACTCTGGAACAGGTCCACTAATAGTAGACACAACTCAGAGAAGCATCTATTACTCTGCCTTGAATAGACTAAACAGTTTTGTCAAGTCAATCTTTCTCCTTTGGATTTGCCAAGCATCTGACTCCTTCACCTTTGGGAGGGTATGGCTGCCAAAAGCAGAGCAGCCAGGCTGGGCATGGTCCTCCATCACCCCAATGGCAGTGTTCTCACCCAGCATTACAAGCGGATATAGGGCTGCTCCATCTCATTGGGGTGATGGCTGGCTCTGAAAGCCTGATTAAGTGCCAGAGGTGTCTCGTGGCAGGATTTCCTGTTTACATTACCCTACACCTCGTTATTAGCATCACACCTCTGCCAAATGTGCATCCTCACACTGTAGCTCTGTGGGATGGGGCGGGAGGGGGTGGTTTGGGCAGGTGAGGCAGGAAAGCACTGGTGGTGATGGCTCCAGGCTGGGTGGAGAAAGAGGAGGAATAATGTGGGAGCAGGTGCACCACAATATTTGGGGACAACTCCCCACATTCCTCCTCTCCAGAAAGATCTTGGGTGGAGACAGGAGCCCACCACACATCTAATGCAGGGTTTGTTTTGGCACAAGGTGTCCAGGAGACAGGCATCAGACAGGCAGGACAGGGGAAACCACATATGAACTCCAGCTCTGCTGTCAGCTCTATCAGCTTGCTCTGCTTGCTAAGAATGATTTTGGCTCCTGCTATAGAGCATATATCTTAACAGAGTGATGTCAGTGACATAGGTAGATAGTGGAAGTGCCCAGGTTGCCTTCCTCAGATGTTTTTTGTCCTTCCATGTGTTTTACCCTTCCAGCATGCTTCTCTCCCAGGAGGAAGGTGCGTCAGGCTCTGTCCCATTCATGGAGCCTCAGCAGGGCTGGGTCATCCTGGTCCTACCATGCACTGCTCCACTGTGTCCCAGATCAAACTAAACAACGACTTACGAGTTGGCTTGGCAGCAAGGAATCAACCCTGGGTGCCTGACAGAAACAAATCAGCATTTCACTGCGGGATGCAAGTGTTGCAGATGCTCCAAGGCAGCATGAGGTAAGCCAAAACAGACAACAGGGTGAATATTTTGGTTTCTTGGCTTTGTGGCAGGCTAGTAATTAGCCTGGCCTTCGCATTGGACTAGTGAGATGTCTCTAGACAACGTGACCCACACTCCTGCATCCCCCTCTCAGGATGTATGGGACAGTGCTTCATCCCAGCACAGCTTTAAGCCTCCCTCCTTTAGAGGAAAAGTGATGATTTCTGAGTCCTCAGCATCTATCTAACATTGTTCCCTTCCCTGGCGAGAGGTATTTCCTCGGCTGGGTTTTTCTCCTGGCAGACAAAAGATGGAGGGACACAGCTATGTGGCACCTTCAACTACCCAGTGTTCCCACCATGCATGGTGGGTAGTAGCTGAAACCTGGGATGTTAGGATTAACTTTTCCAAGGCCCTTGGGAAAAGCTGAAGATTTACTGCTGAAAAAGGTAAAGCTATCAAAAGAGAGATTTTCTTGTCAGACATGAGTGTTTTGCCACCACAAAGCAAATAAGAAATGCCTTGGGGCTACACCGAGCACTTAAGATCGCCCAGTTTTTGATATTTACATGTGTGGCTGAGGGGAGGGATGGCTGCACCCGCTCTGCCACTGCGTGTGACCTGCCACACCTCCCTGGGAGACAAATTTGCTGCTTGTCTGATCTGAAGTAAAACTGCGTCCCCACTAAATGGCTTAACTAGTGCCTCTAGGAGAGAGGTGGAAAGCAGGGCACAACACCTCACCATTGCCACAACCATTACCCATTGGAAGTGGCATCATTTCACCAGGTGACGGAGCTGTGGACTATGCTAAAGTGATGGTGGGGCTCAGTACCTGCATAAACTAAAATTTCAGGGCTGACTGTTAAGCACACCCCCGAAGCTGCAAAGGCAGATGGGGTAAAGGTGGCATCCAGACTCTCACTCCTTAAAATGCTCATGGCCACAGTGCCAGTGGGTATGCACCTCTGTGGATGCTGGGGTGATCCCCTGGTCCTGAGCGGTGGGACGTTTTACTTGGCCCAGCATCAGCCCACCCTGATGCCAGCATCACTGCTACATCCCAGGGCTGAGCGCTGCCACTGGCCTGGCTGGCACTGAAGGTCTCTAACCCTGATAGGTTTGGGTTGTGCCTCTCTGGGTGCTGCTCATGGCCCCTGGGTCTCCTCCTCAGGCTATGCCAGCAAAACCCACCCCCAGCCCAAGCTTTGGGGCTGGAGCTGCTATCACAGGTGGGCAGGACATGTGGGGGACACCCTAAAGAGTGTTGGGGTGGTCAGGGTGAGGTATCTCCATCCCCCACCCTGACCAAGGTGCCATTACATCCCAGATTACTACAGCATGTGGTGCATGTGCTTTCTCAGCTGCCTTGGCAGCGTGCAGGGATGAGGTCTGAGCCCTGCGCCAGGTTGCACACCCTGGCATACAGCACGTGCCCAGGCAGGGCAGGTCACAAAAGCTGAGGTGGGAGGATGATTCCTCATTCACTTTGAGCTTCCAGCTTGGGCAGGGTCTCTGCTTCTCATTACCTGCGAGCTGGGCTGAAGCCTCACCAGTCCAGCTACACCATGGCAGTACTGCCAGAGACCTCCCATGCTGGAGGTGGCTGCAGGCAGCTCCATGGGCAGACAGACAGACAAACAGACCGACAGACTGCTGCTGTGCTGCAGAGCCAACCTCAAGATGTTCCCTGCCAGGCAGCCCTGTAGTTGCCTGTGTTTTACCATTACCCTTTGATTGTGCCAGTGAGGTCCGTGTGTAGCAACACGCTAAGCTCACCCCCTGTTTCCAGGCCAGACAGAGACCAGTGAGGGTGCAATACACCAGGCACCTACTGCAAGAGCCTTTCTGACTCCCTTAGGAAGGGACTAAATGGCTGTGGCAGCAGAAAAAGAGCTATCAGAGACCTGTGACCATGCTGTATGGAGCACCAGGCTCTGGTCTCCCTGCTCACTGCAAGCCCAGAGCTGCCCACAGCTCCCTGCTAACGAGGGCTCTGCTGAACCTGCCACCAGCCCTGGTCCCTGCACTGCATGGGTGGCCTCAGCTCATCCACAGTGGCATTCC
The DNA here is from genome assembly GCF_963082525.1 of Nesoenas mayeri. Classification (NCBI taxonomy): domain Eukaryota; kingdom Metazoa; phylum Chordata; class Aves; order Columbiformes; family Columbidae; genus Nesoenas; species Nesoenas mayeri. The sequence continues at coordinate 190,510,089 of NC_137541.1, read as the reverse complement.
CTGCTGCAGGGAGCTCTGAGGAAAGCTGCTCAGGGAAGATGATGCTCAGGTGTGTCTGGAACTGAGCCCCAACACCGGTCTTGGCCAACCTCACGTGGTGGGACGGCGGCAGTCCAACAAGCAGTGGCAGTGACAGCTCCACTCTGCTGCTGGGGCTCTGTGTTGCTCACTGCCACACTCTTTTTAACAGATTGCATCTATCTCCTCAAAATGAAGCCTTGGCAGGACACAGCAGGCTTCAATTGGCATGCTTCACCACAGAGGAAGTGGAGCTGTGTCCACTACAAGCATTCTCCTGCTAAATTGATGGTTTGCTGAGGTGTGCCATGAAATCACCACCATGGCAGAGCTGGAGATGGGGAAAGTGCTGCAGTGTTTCTCCTTGCTTTGGGAGGACTGATGAAGGTCAGTGTTGTTGCTTGGATGGTGAGGGTCACTTATAGTCCTTCCCCCTTAGCAGCCATACTTTTGAAGAACATTTTGAAGGGTTAGGTGTCCCTATAAGGGGTACTTATTTGCAGTTTTTGCAGTTTAAGATTTGAGGGAAAGCTGGATTTAGATGGTGCTGTGCAAACAGAAAATAAAAAGTAATCAAAGTACTCAGAAAAACTGATAAGTCAGCATTTTAAACCACTATTTTCATCCTTCAGAACATGTTTCTACCAGCATGGTATATGATATAGCAAATAGCTTGTCTAAGGTACACAAACACAATATATTATTGCTCTTGCTTAGCTGTACTTCAGCAGCATCCAAGTAAAGTTGCCTGTGCAGCTTTCACTTAACCTGTAGATTAGGAAAATTAAGTACATGGTCACATACTAGAGATCAGCTGGGACCCATGCTCCCATCTGTGACAGGAAAGATGACACTCCATTAACATGTTGGGGCTGTGCACAGGAAAGGGTCCTGCCTGCGGGATCCCTGCCTGCATAATGCAGTTGGGAAGGAAAAAAGGGGACTGAAAGGGGAGGAGGGACAGTGACTTGCTAAAGTGACCAGGAGCTGATGGCCCTGCCCAAGAACAGGGCTCTGGCCCTGCTGAACTTGTGAGGTTTCTAAGTGATGCTACCAGCCCATCAACCCAAAGGCGAACTGACCTCCCCATCTCCCAGACACCCAGAGAGCAGTGAGAGAGAGATGCATGGTTTTGAGGACTGGGCACGCACAGCTGCACCAAAACATGCTCTGCACACTGGGCATACCCTGTCCTGAGCATCCGAGATGAGACAGGCAGGCTGACCCCAGCTCCCCTGCTGCAAAACCGAGAAGGGAGGCTTGCTCACACCTGCAAGGGGACAGAGGGGACAGCATTGCTAGTGACCGCAGGTTGCTGCCACAACGACAGCATCGCAGGAGCACCTGCAAGGAAATTAATCACTATAAAGCCTGTGCAGGGGTCACCTGGGTCCAAACAACCAAGCCACACACTCAAGGTGGATGGTAAAGGCAGAAGGAGGCTAAGCAAAGGAGGTGAAGGTCCCAGACACAGAGTGATGGCTGGTGTAGGAGAGGATGCCAGGCTAGAGCTGGGACCTGAGCTGATCATCACCACCAGCCACGCTCAGCAGCACCACACCGGGAAGCTTGCTTCTCCTCTCCTGCCTCCTCCCGAAAACCCTCACCCAGCCCTGCGAACAAAGTGGTGTGTCACAGTCAATTACAGACTGTCAACCCATGTCAACCCGAGGTGAGTGAGAATTGAGGCTCCACTGACACCTAGCATTTTTCTCATTTTTGACAGTCTGACTAATTTCAGACTAATTTGGTGTCTTCTTGTGTTCTGTCGTTTAGGGTTGGTTTTTATCATTATTACTATAATTAGATTTATGCATGTTTCTGTTTGATTAAACATCAAACAGTAAATACTCATATGCAGTAGTCACAGCAAGAAGAAACCCAGGGGTTTGCTCTCCTGTGTCTAGCTGGCCTTGGAGCAAACAGCACTTGACTCAGAACCTTCACCTTAAAGGAATGCATGAAATCTGGAAATGAAAACCAGAGGCCTTTGGGTAAAGCCAGAAAACACAATTGGCTCTTTGGCTCCACTACAGCAATCAGGCATCTTCCTCTCTTTACTCACCTGCTGTTTGTTGCTTAACAGTTGTGTAAACATGTGACACATGAATATGGTCTAGAATATTTATGCAACCTTTTAGGATGCTTGAAATTGTCTTCAGATGCAGTAAGATACATGAGCACCACCACCAGCAATATTCAGTAAGGCACCTGCAGCATCACTTGACAACGGCCAAAAATTGTCTTTTGGGGTAAGTTAGAATTCTTCATCCTGCATAACAGATCCAGTCCATTTCAGATGGTGCCACCTCAATTTGGGAAGTTATTAGTATCTCTTAGCTGTGCTGCAACAATTCACTGTGATCACATTCATCAGATCCATTTAAATGGAAATATTTTCTGGTGCAAGCAGGTAAGCCAAGGGCACACGTGTAGGTTAGTGCCACTGGGTTTAAGGTGGTGGTGATGACATTTTGGTGATGAGTGACCACATCTGGCTTATCAAGCAACAGCAGAGAAAGGAGGTGAAAGGGCACAAGGGTGAAACGCCAAAGTCCCCTCCATGTGAAAGCCCCTGGTCCTGGGGAGCACACACACCTACCCCTGCAGTCGGGAGTCGTGCGCCCGAGTCATGAGCTGAGCCAGGTGGGCCAGGGGGGCCGGGGTAACAAGAGGGCAGATGTAACAAGGGACGGCACGACAGAAGGAAGTAATTAAAGATGGAGGAGGCACCTCATCATGATTGCTGCCGGGGTGGAAATCATTCTGGGAGATGGCACACACCCATGAGCTGTCCCAGCCTCAAGCAGCTGGGTCCCTTAGCACTGTTTCATTTTTTGATTTGTTCACATTTCTTCAAACCATTGGGAATGAGAGAACTGGACCTGAAGACCTCAGCTCACTTCTTTAAGGACCTGCAAGTGGGGTCTCCCACACGGAGCATCCTAGACCAGGGCAGGTGGTGGCTGTCACCATCAGAAGGCATTGCAAGAGAAGGAGCATTTCGGGGTGCCTGGCTGCTTGTGAGAGGATGGGGTGGCTCTGAGGCCTGGCTGATGAGGGCAAACTGGCTTAGCCAGGTGGGGACAGCTCTGGCTTGGCACCATTTCAAATCTTACAGAACCATTCCCTGGAGGAGATGTGTCTTGTTCTGCTCTGTGACCGGAGACATGACTTCCCTGTTCCCCCAGAGCAGAGGGGAGGGTCTCCAGACCTGAGATCCACAGGAGCTATTTTGGTTGATTAAACAGGGGCCACACGGTTTAATTTTTTTTATGCTTTTGTTCTGAGACACGTTTCTTCCCTGGCCGCTGGCCCAGCACATCCCATGGCTGTTTTGTCTCCAGGACCGTCAGGCATTTCCTCAGCGTTTGACCCAGCCAAGCACTTAGCGCACATGCTAAATCTGAAGCACATCAATAGGCTTACTCAAACCATGAAGTGCCTGGATCAGGGCCTGTTTGCACACAAGCACAGCCTTCTTCCGTGGCTGTCACAGGAAAGGCATCATTTTGCACCCCTTATTAGTTGAACATCAATTTGTAGCCTAGCAGGAAGAGACAAAGAGGAACATCTCATGCCAGCTGCCCCAAGGAGGAATTTTAATCAAATGTGCCCATTTTGGACTGGTGTGACAGCTCAGGGGCGAAGAGAAACCCACTTCATGTTGCAGTGTGTGGTCACTGCTTGAAGGGCTTGGAGAGGACCACTCGTGATCATTCGTGCACACATGCAGGCAGCAAATGTAGGAACTCACCTATAAGAAAATATGCAAAGACATTCAACCCAGGAGCTTTTCATCACCCCGGTCAGACCAGTTGCTGCCTGACTAACAGGAGGCTAAGCCTATATTTAATGCAATTTATATAAATCAAGAGAGATCCCATGAAAGACAAGTAACCAACCTAATTGCTCTAGGGACAAATTCCATCTGACACATACATCTGATAACATCAATTACCTCCCAAATAGACTGATTCAAATGCTGTGGGTGTTTTTAAACGTGATAAACATTATGGGAGGAGTCTGGGGCTGAGGCTGAAAACACACTGGCAAAGGCATGGACCTTTAAGGGACAACATCCATCAGAGACCATGCACTCATGGCAACAGAGTCCCCAGGCTGGCCTGTTCACATCTCCCTGCACACCGCAGGCCAGAAAGAGTTTCCAGCATCTTATAATAAACTTCAGACCTCTAGTAAAAAACAAATTCAAAGCTACACTATGCTAAAGCACACTGCTGTGTCAAAACCTCCTGCAACAGTGGGGCACATGTTGAATAAAAAATGCTTAAGACTGTGTGGACCCCTCTCCTCAAAAGGCTTCTTGAACAAACCCATCCTGCTCTCCGGCTGGGTGCTCAGGTGAGGCAGGGTCTCTCCAGTCAGCAGGTCAGCTGGAGGCCACGCACTACCAGAGGAGAAGTGGATGACACGACATCCATTACTATTCATCACCACTTACAGAGCAAATATCTATGCTACTCCGCTGCCAGACCAGCACCTCTGCACCCTCACATGCCTCCCAGGAATGGTGGCTTCCTTGGGGGAGCTCTGCAAACTGCAGGAGAAGAGGGTCCAGGTGAGTTCAGCCGACTAGAGCAGCAGGTCTCAGCACCCCATGGTCTCAGGAGACTTTGTGCTCCTGTTACTCAAGCCCATATTGCTCGTGTTGCTTCATGGTACTGAGCTTTCATGGCTGTGCCATGCAGGCACTTCTCCATCTGATGGCAGCCACTTCAATCTCCTCCCTGTGCCAAGGAGAGCATCCCCACTCTTGCAGGCACAGGATGGCTTGTGCCCAGCCCATGGTGAGGTGGCCTGGCCTCTGAGAGCTGGACCAGGCTTGGGGCCCCACACTGTGTCCCCAGGGTCATTAGGTGTAATTGTTGTTTTCCTGTGGTTTTCCACTTCAGAGGGTCTGAAATAATAAGAGGGCTGTGCCATAGCCTGCCACCAGTGGTGCCTTCTCACAGTAATGGGTGCCAAGGGTATGTTTTCCATGCCTTGGGGTGCATTGAAGGGGCTTGGGGGGGGGCATCCGAGGGCAGAGCTGCAAGAAAACAGCACTGGAGGACCATCAGGCTCGAGATGGCACAGCTAAGTGCAGGCTGTTTGCAGCAGGCTCCAGAGGCAAATTTCCTATAAATCAGCTGGGTGAAACTGGGGCCACTGGGATGTTAGCCCTCATTTTGGTATGCATTTTAGGGCTCAGAGCAACTTCCAGTCTCTGTGCACCTTTGCAGCAGCTGTCCCATCCCAGTGAGTGTCTCAGTCCTGGGAGGAAAAAGGAGGTGTGAAAGGGGGGGAGGAGAAGCTGGGCAGGAGTTCAGAGAAGCTACTTGCAAAATAAGAAAGAATGAGGCATGATGAAAGTGAAAAGTAAATAAAGTCACTGGAAAGCAGTAACCACAGGACTCTTAAAGAAATCTTGTAAATCTTGGAAAGAAAGAGGACAGAGTCACTCCTATGGCAGAAAGGAAGCCTGAGGACTACAAAAGCTCTTTGCATGTCTATGAGAAGTCGATACCAAAGCAAATGCATCACTGTTCCTACTCCTGCACTCAGAAACACTGTAGAAAAACACCTCACTGCAAGGAACAGCTGTAACTGAGGGACAGACAGACTGGGAAGGACCTGCTGTCTCCAGCTTTTCCTAGGAGCTGAAGATCAGTCAGTCACAGGTGAAACACGGGAACAGAGGGAGAAGCATACGGAGCTAACTGGCCCCGATTTGAAAGAACTAAAAATAAATCCTGGGGGAAGACCTCAGCGAGCAGCACATCTCCTGGGGACGCTGACTCAGGCAGAAGTGGCACGTTGCAAATGAATGGGGAGGCAAGACTGTCCTGAGCAGAAATCTCATTACAGCTACTTAGCTATTCCTGCTAACCTGCCTCCTATTTACTGCCCCGAGGGCTTAAGCAAAGAACGTTAAGAATGAAATCAAGAAAGTAGAAATGTAGGCTGAATGTCTGTAAAAATCTCCCTGACGCAGTGGGATGAGCAGAGTGTGTCTGCAGAGATCTTTGCCATCACTATGAGCTGAGATGGAGCAGGAGCAGGTGCCGCCCTGCAGCAGCGGCTCCTCCAGCCCCAGCCGAAACAACCTGGGGATGCTTCCCTCCTGTCAGGCACCTACAGGCTCCTGGTCCCCAGTGGATGGGAGACCATGAGCCCCTCAAAGCACCCTGTGGGCAAGGATGTTCCTGCCAGCTGAGTTACCCTCCAGGCTGGGTCAGTTCACCACTTGCCACTCACCCTTGCTAAGGGTGGGGAGCACCCTGCACATCTCAGGGCTCAGGGTAGAGTTTCCTTGGGAAGCATGGAACACCTCTCTGCCCTGCATCCCACTGCCTGGCAGAGGATGCATGATGGCTTGCAAGTCCCTGAGCAAAAGGATGAGCCTGGAACACTTTTTTTACTGCTGTAGCCCCTCAGCTGCTCCCACAGCCCTCAAAAGCATTGAGGCTCATGCAGGAGCAGCCGTGGTGTAGCGGTGAAACTTAAGCATGTGCTTGTCCAGCCAGCAGTTTATCATCTCTCACCCAACTCTTCTTCTGACCCTCTTCAAAAACAGAAAATTAGAAAATAAAAAAACCACTGGGGATCAGCCCTGCTAATGGAAGCAAAGCCTTCTCCACTTTCCCATCCCCACTGCTGTCCTCTGGGGCAGCGATACCTGCACCGAAACCCTCGGTGCTGGCACTCAGGCTGGTGGTGCAATTAGAGGCTGGAATGTGCTGTCTCTCCTGTAATTCGCTGCATTGGCACAGGCATCCATGTTGGTAATTATGCACATAGTGGGATTCACAGCATTAAATGTAGCCGCTAGTGTGAGCAAAGAGCCAAAAGAGTAAGGCTTTGCAAGAGCTCGGCTGAGTGAGAAATTTGGCACATGTAGAAAACTTCACACAATGTGTATTGGTGCCTCCCTATGGACAGCTGGTGGGAAATGACGGCAAATATCGACTTTTATAAACAAGAGTTGGGTAACAAATGCATAAATAATAGCATCTTTGTTCTGTTTTCCATCACTTCTGCTATTGCAGTGTTGCCATGCAGGCAGAACCGGTGTCAGAGAGTTACAGGTATCTCTGGGACGGGAAGTGCATCTGGGACAAGGACTGTTCCACAGCTCACACTAACAGAGCAGCAGCTGCTGCCAGGTTTAGGTTGCTATACAGTGCCATGAAGTGTTAACTTCTGGGTAATTCCAGGCCAAAGGAGGTTGAATCCCTGTTAGGTCTGAAGAGGGGAGCAAATCTCCAGCTCTCATGTGGACAGTCCTGCGTTCAAGCTTTTAAGCAGATGTTTGACTTCAATCACGGCTACAGGTTCCTGTAATAGCAAAAACATGGGACCTGTGGTTCACAATCATGGCAAGATCCCATGCAGGCTGCCACAGGCCACCAGCCCCAGATGTTATCAAGAGTTCATGGAGGTTCACCAGACAGGAGAAGGCAATAACTTCTTCTCAGAAGCATGTTGGACTGAAGACCTGTTTCCAGCAGTGAAGGATGCGATACATGTCTCTTCTCTCCAGACCTGGGCCTAGGGCCCCAGGTTTCCCCTGCCAGGGATCTCCTACAGGTGCTCCCACTAACACACAGGGTGAAATGGCTGCAAAGCACCGAGATTGTGGAGATCCTGGCTCTGCAGCATCTCACAAAATCCTCAGGGTTGGGACATCCTGGCCTCAAAGTCCAGGAGCTGTATGGGGAATGTTATTCTCTTCCAGACTCTGTGCTCACTTGCTGTCTGATCTTGGGCAAAACTGTAATCTTTTCGCTATTGTAGACTCAGAATAATACTTAATTTCTCCAGAAAAAAAAAAAAAAATAAAATTCCCTGAACAGCATCCTGCTAACACAACATAGTGCACTGATTTACAAAAGGGTGAGAACCTCATTTTTATCTCCTACTTGAATTGTTAAAATAATTAATTACTTCTGGGCACTTTGGCACTTTTAATTAAAACACCGTTGTATTGCTAGTTATGTATAAAACACTTAACATTGAATCACTCCATCTACAATTTTCTGAAAGCAGCAACTACTGCTGCCTTTAATATTCCATCCCAAACTGTCCTGGAAGCGTTATTTTCATTTGCACACTTCAGTGGCCACAGGTAATTCTGTAGCTCAAATCCACTTAACACTTCTTCCATTCCCCGAAACGACACCAAGGTATTTGTGAGAATTGCAGCTGTCCAACCAAGTTATCATCAATCACATTAAATTATAAAGCATGAGGGCGACAGTTCTGTTTTAAATCATCATTTTTGTTTGAGATTGAGCAAGAGAAATGAAGTTTCTATCCTCCCCCTTTAGCACCCCCAGACTGCACCCTGGTTCCCTCCATTCCTGCTGCTGATGCTCTGCAGGTGCCTCCAGGTGTGGGGACTTCCCTTTGAGGATGACAAGAGTTTAGAGAAGAAGCCATAGCGTTGCCCATCCTGCACCCAGTGGGGTAGGCTGGGGAGCCTGGGAAGCTTCTGTAGGAACTGAGCCTGCTGGGGACCACCCTGGAGAGGAAGCAGAAGGAGACCGAAGCTCAGCAGAAGAAAGTTGTCCACACAGAGATGCCACCACATGCCACAGTGGACCTGAGCTCTCTGTGGGATGCTGTGGTTGAACACCTCACTCAGGCATCCCCGCGCTATGTGGCTCAGGTGCTCCTGCCGCTCTGCTCCTACACAGCCCACAGGCACCCATGGCAGGGGCTGTCTTCTCTTCCTGGTCCTCCTGGTTTGACTCATCATGTTAGGAGAAGCAAAAGCCACATTTCCAGAGCTCTCCCTGCATAACCATCACTTGGCATTGTGCACAGCTGGAGATCACACCTGTCAGGGCATTAAAAAGCCAGATATTTTTTCACCTGGTATCTCATTCTGGTCGGTGACATTTGTATGGAAAGAGCCTTTAGAGAAAAACTGGAGTAACACTGCATCCTTGTGTCAGGTGATGCTAAATAATGATGCAACTTCAAAACTCAGCTTATTGTCACAGTTGTCCGCTCTGTTCCCCATCTGTGTTCATGCCTTGGCATGGATGGATAGAGCATCTCTCACAGCACCTTTGAGAAATCCTTTGATAAGACCTAGAGGTCTTCAGGCAGTGAGAAAGAAACTGATGGAGCGGGGACTTTGTCCTACTGCTTCTTGGTCATAGGGAATAAATAAGTAAACTCAGGTTCTGGAGACCCACCACCCCCACCACCTGAGCAATGTGTGTGAGCTATCAGAACCAGCTCTGCCAGCTCAGCCAGCTGTTTTAAACACAGACCACAGTAATCAACAGCATTGTCATCTGTGTGGTGGTGCTGGGGCTGGATGCTCTCTGACCACATGCCCGTAGCTGATGTTGTTCTGCTGCACTGAGCCTCCAGACTCCCAAGTGCTCGCGGTGACGCAGGGTACGTGTAAAGGTACCAGCTTTCGCTGGTGTTCACCTGCAACGCAACACTGACTGCTGAACATACCAGGATGGCACTATCAATTCTCTTCTGTGACAAAAGAGATTTGCTTTAAGAAATAGTATTTAAATGTGCTTTTTAATTTCTATTCAAGGGACACTGGATTTATATCCAGCTAAACCAGCCCAGGGTCAGATCTCCTCTGCTGGGAGCAGAAGCAGCTGCAGATGACATTGGAACATCAGAAAACCCAGAAGCATAAATAGCATCCAGGGACGCTGAAGCATCTGAGAATCGGCATCAAGCACCTTCGTTCCCTCACCCTCTCTGTGCAGCACAGGTGCCCTAGCGCTTACGGTTCCAATTTTGTTCAGCATTCAATGGATGACTGAGCCCGGGGAAGCTACCAGCCCGCAGAAATACCTTTTCTGCACACTTCCAGGAGCAGATGTGGCGTCGCAGGGAAGCCTGGCTCATTCCAAAAGAACCCTGCTCGCTGCAGAGCAGCATGTCCACGCTGGCTCTTTATTTTCTGTCAAATAACCAAGCGGGCAGTTGTATGGAAGGGAGACGGTAGAGGGCACCTCCACCCTGCTTAACGCAGGAAATCATGTTTGCAAGGAGCTGCAGCTGACGTGCTGCGTGCAGAGATGAGGCACAGAGTGTTGCACACCGGGATCGTGTAAAGCACAGGGAAGATGGTGGTAGACACCAAATTCTGCCCTCGCTTCCCACCCTCAGTGCCCCTGTGCAGTGCACAGCCCACCAGCCCTCTCTGCAGGGTGACTTGTGATCTGAGTGACAAAAACGCTGTCGTCCTTCCTGTCTTCTGGGGCTGCTGGGGACTCAGCATGGTCCAGCTGCCAGCAAGGGCTCGATTTGGCCCTTGGGATGCCCCTGCTGAAGCTTCGCCTTTCTGCAGTTAAGGACGGGGTTGGGCAGGTGTCAACCCCCATGCCTGTGTGGGGTCCCAGACCCAAGGGTGGGTGACAGGGCAGCAGGGATGCCAGCCTCGTCATGGCCCTAATGGGGATGGTCTGAACTCTTCTTGGAAAAAGTCCATGCAGCCCACGCTAAAAATTGGGTGAGCACCTTTCACCTTCCCTTGTGTGGTGGGTCTAACCCCCTGAGCAAGGGATGCTGCCCCATCCCTCTCAGTGCCTCCCACCCAAACACCCTCCGCCACATTGGAGTGAAGTGCTGAGGTGGGGCAGGATCACCCTGTGCATCACAGAGCCGCAAGAAAGGGCATGACCTTGTTAGAGATGTATTTTCTGCAAATCATTCTTCAGTAAATAAATCAGAGGAACCCTGGCTCTTACAGAAACATCAGTGAAGAGGGTCACTGGCAGAAATTTTACCCTAGAAATTATTTATAGCCTTTCTTTCCCAATAGCCAGGACCCAGACAATTTGTTAGGTGATCGGCACCCGTGTGTGGCAAACAAACTCAGACTGGAAGCTCCTGCTGGCTTCAGCAGTAATTTTGCCAGTTTCACAAAGGCAAATGTGGGCACATACTGTTGGGGTCCATCTTCTGCCACAGCTGTTTTCTTTCTCCTCTTTCCTGAGGTCTGTTTCAGAATTTAAATCCTGATTTTCACCACGCTTTATCTGCATGTGTGATACTTCCTGGGAGGGTTTGACTCTCAAAGCAATCAGACAGCAACCAGCAACCACAACCATCATGTTTCCATGTGCAACACCCAATCTGACTTCCCCAGTGATGGTGAAGGCTGGCAGAGACACCTCACATTTCCACTCTGAAAAGTCAGCAGGGAAGAGGTCCCTAGAAGCATGAATAAACTTTTAAAAATAATTAACTGTTACAATTATTTTGGCAACCTCTGTTGCTGTTTTGCACCTTCAGGATAGAAAAACACTTGTATCTCATTCCATTGGTTCTCCACAGTGTTCGTAAGAAAACATGGGAGAAGGAGATGCTGCTCATCCCAGAGGTGTCATGCACACCAGTGGGACCAGAAGCAGGTCACACACATGCTCCTGGCTCAGGCTCTGGCAGAGCAGCATGGCCATCAGCAAGCCCAGGAGCAGAGCTCACTCCACTGCAACACTTTTGGGTCACCTGCAATGACACAGGAGCTTGGGAGGTGCAGCACGGCTTTTCCTAACAGAGAGCAGCATGATGTTTAAAATCCAGGACATGTATTTCTGCAGGAATATACATCCAGCATAATATTTGAGAAAGGCTGAAAACGAGAGCCGTCATTTGGCTATTGCAGGATATCTCTGCAGACCTCCAGTTCATGGTGCTGCCCACCCTTGCCAGTTCACAGTGAGGCTGGACAAGGGTGCTGCAGCAGCACAGCTGTAGTGATGGTGCAGCTGAGGATGAGCAATCCCAGCCCAGTGTCCGCCTGGGACACCCCAGTCTTCAGTAAACTCAGAGTCACAGAGGGATGGAGAAGGGAAGGGACCTCTGGAGGCCATCTGGTCCAACCCTCCTTCTCAAGCAGAGCCACCTACAGCCTGTTTCTCAGGACCGTGTCCAGCTGGCTTGTGAGTATCTCCAAGGACGACAATTCTACAGCCTCTCAGGACAATCTATGCCAGTACTTGGTCACCCTCACTGTGCAGAGGTGTTTCCTGATGTTCAGATGGAGCCTCCTGTTTCCATTTGTGCCCACCACCTTATATTCTGGGACAAGAACCTCTGGGGACCATAACATGGGCAGGCTTCTTCTGAGCAGTGCTGTCAGGATGTCTCATGTGGTATGGCACACATTGTAGTTATTCAGAAAGGAAACAGAAAGGAAAGCGGGAGCCCTCTTTGGCAGATGGACCCACTGAAGATGCCCTTTCCCCTTGGCTGGTGAGAAGACATGCCCCATCCCTAAAGGGCTGCTGTGCCTGTCTCTGTTTCCCAGAGTCACAGCCCCAAATCCATTAACAGAGGTTTGTGCAGTTCAGGTTTACCCGAGGGCTCATGCTCAGCCAGATCACCTCCCTGCTGCTGTGCCTGAGCCCAAGGATCTGCTCATGGATTCTGCAAGGCAGGCGCTGCACAACTGGGGTGACCACTGTGGAGCAGCTGGGGTGACCAGATATCTCAAACATCAGCGTGTTTTTGGAGAAGGACCCAAAATCATCATTAGGCACTTACCAAACAAGTCCTGGGGGGGATGTGGAGGCTGGCCGAAATATTATAATCCCATCCCTGAGGTTGGCAAAGCTCTGGAGCCTCTCAGAGGCTCTCTACACATCCTTGAACGCAAGACAAAGTCCCCGCTGATGGTCCCCTGGTCACTGTGCACCCACCAACCTCCTTGTTTGAGTACCCGCCTGCTGCTGCCATCTGATACACATTTTTATTTCACCATCCTTGAGCTTTTCTGTTTGTGTAATTGCCATAAGGCCCCGAGTCAGAGACCTTTGTGGTTTTAGAGGGGCTCTACACCTCAAGGACCAAGCTGCTTCTGCATGAACGTCACAGCCCACAGGCTGAGCAAAGAGTGAATCTCCATGAGTCATTAAGCTCCTCTCCCCAGAAGCAGTTTGCTCTCAGTTACATGTCAGAGGTGCACGCGTCTTCAGTAGAAGGCGGGAAAAGGAAGCTTTTAGCTCTCAAGTGTAAAACAACTGTTCAATAAATAGAATATTTTTTCAGCCACGAAAAAGCAGCATTTGAGTCACCAGCACCCTGGGGCTATTTTCTTGGCTACGCAACTGGTGGCATGTTGAACACAGTAGCTCCCGAGTTTTGTTACGCATGCTGCGGGTTTTTGCTTGAGCACTTCTGCTGCCTGTCTGGCTTGCTCTTAAATAAGCACAAGGCATAGGCCAGTGCTGGGGTAACACCTCAAATGGGGCAGCCCAAGCTCAGCCCTTCACAAGCACTCAGAGGAGTTCTGCCAGGGAGGCAGGGCAGAGAGATGGCTGAAGTTTGTTGGCATTGTCGCTTGCCCCTTGCAGTCTGCCTCTTTTTGTGAATTACTTTGCTACAAATCAATTAATACACTTGGAGCCTCAGCCCCTGCCAGGACCCATCCCCTGCCACCCTCCAAACCAGCTGGGGACGCAGCAGTCAGTGGTGCTTCCCAAGAAAAAAGTTGCATTGGAATGAAGGTCCCAGGCCAGCACCTGCAACGTGTTTGGGTTCAGGCACCATTCACTTGATGGCATGGGCTGACTCGGCTGCCTTTGAAGTTACTGGCAGGATGATGTGCTTCACGGGATGATGGGTGGTTTGGGTGGTTTGCTCAGATGGCAAGTTTCATGTCACATAATGATGATTGTTTGCTGGGGTCTGATTCTGACCAGTTTAAGGCAAAGCTGGGCTTCTTATTTAGCGTACGATCAGAGCTCTGCTCTTTTCCAGCAGCCCCTCGCAGCATCTGTGGTCCCAGGGTAAATCCAGCAACCAGCACTCCCCTCTGCACCTCTTCTGCAAATTCACATTAGCACTCATCATGGTTTTCACAAAAACAAGTAAAAATGCACCTGCGCTGGACAGAAATTTGGAATTTTCCTTCAAATATCCTGTCAGCTATTCCTTGCCTATATCCCTGTTAGCATCGTGAGCATGACGGGCAGTGTTCCACGGGACCAGAGCTCAGTGGCCCTCCATGGCTCGTCCACACTGACTGTGATTCTTCCAAACCTTTCCTGGGGATGCTCTGGGAATTAGCATGGGACGAGGACCTTTCCCAGTAGGCACCTTGAGTGCACTCACTCTGTTTTGGGAGATGGAGCGCTCAATAACACAGATGTGGGCCACCCCAACCTAGCTGCCACAGAGCCAGAGAACAGCTCAGGGTACCTTCCAGTCACTGGTGCAGAAACAGCTGCCAAGTGCTATATCCTGAAGGCTCCCAAAACAAGCATGTGTGAGTTCCAGCATATCATCTTGCAGCCTCATTTGTGTCAGGACCATTCCTCAGGCAGCAGCCACAGCACAGCGAGCATCTGATGAGCAGCCGGCTGAGGGTTTCAGCTCTGTCCCCAGCACTTCCCCTCAGTGGGTTGATGTCAGGTCCCTGCCCAGAGAAGCATTTGCCTACAGGTCACCTCCTGTCCCTTTCTGGGGAGTTCCCCACTTACTTTCAGGTCCTTGTAGGGTCTCTGACCCAAGACAACAAGGTGTCCACGAATTTTCCCATGTGATCATTCCAACACAGGAGGTTTGGGGCAACTATCATGGCAGGGGGTCTAGGCAGGGGCAAATCAGACTTTATTTTGCTTGTAATTGTAGTGTGTTTGTGTAGTTACTTAGTACATACTCCTCTTCACCACTGAGCATGGCCAATGAGTCACACCTTCTTCTTCCTCCCCTCTACCCCATGCCTTGATAGCCCCCTGCCTTGTCTAGTTTGAAACCTTGTTAGCTTAATTTAAGAGGTTATTTTGCGAGGAAGACCAACCCATGCCAAAGCTAACACAGGAAAAAAACTGTCATCTGTTTCCTCTTTATGAAGTGTTATTGATATGCCAAAAACACGCCCCAAACCCCTGATGTTTGATCCAAGCAGCAATAAAACCACTTACAGTTACAGTCATAGCCCAGTCTAGCCAGAAGACAGGGTCTAATGATTGGAAGACATTCTCTTGGGAGACACCGTCTTGGGAAACACTTCTTGGGAGATACTGTCTTGGAAGACCCCATGTATATGAATAACTTGTCATGCAGAAATTAATTTTCCAGAGGACACTATTTTGTGGTGCCAGCATCGTTATTCATTAAACTGCATGTGCATCCAGTATCTTCACAGAAAACCGGACCAAAAATAACCACCACCAGAGAAACTGTTACAGAGCAGCTGGCTGAATAGGTAGAGTAAAAATTATTTAAATCCAAAACTTCTTTATTCAGAATTAAATCATTTTACTTCAGAATAGTGAGTCCGTGTGGGAACTGCTTGGGAGCAGGTTGTTCTGTTACAGGTATGAACAGCCCTCTGTGGACGGGTGCCAACAAGTTCAACATGAGATTAAAGTGCACTTTAAGGTGGGGGACGGGGGGGGAAGGCAACATAAAAAATAAAACAAAAAGAAAACCATAAATAAATAAATGAATGAAAAACCCAAACCTGCAAACTCCTGGAGCGGGTCCAGGAGCTGTGACACTGAACCAGGGTGCCACAGCTGAGCCACCCAGCAGCTGCTGCAGCAGGGATGCTGCCCAAATTGGCGTGACAACCCAGGGAGGGGAGGGGGCGAGGATGAAGCCTATGTGCTGAGGCGCTCACAGGGTTTGCTGCTTCTGACAACAGGCTTGCAAGGAAGCAGGGTGAGACCTGTGAGGGGGAAAGGTGACAGGCACAGTAAATAGTGACTCTGCCAAAGGCACCCTGCGTATAAGAATAATTCTCACCTAACTGGGCTGTCCCACCCAAAACAGCCCCGCTCTGGTTTACGGACTTTGGCAAAATGACAGGACTCATGCGGTGATGCCGCAGCGGAGGCACCCAGCTGAGCAAGCAGGGCAACTTCTTCAGCCAAATAGTGTTGCTTCACCAGGCAACCGCCTCTGGATCCGGCCTGTTCCCACCTGGCCAGGTTCACTCAGGGCATGGGTGGATGAACCCAGCTGGGGCAAACAGGAAAACCAGAAGCAGCAAATGGGGATGCCCAGAGCCCTGCCTGTACTGAGCACAGCTGCAGCCTCCGGACTGCTCTGCGGGCTGCCATCAGTGCGCTGAGCTGCAGCACGGCTCAGGGATGCTGCCCAAACAAGGGACAGCACATCCCAGCCCCTGGCAGGCACCATGTGTCTGAGCCCTGGGCAGTACCTGCTGCAAAAAGCCACAGCGGGATGCGAAGAGCCAGAGGGAAGTGGGGTCTAGTGCCAGCAGGGTACGGTGGGAAGGTTTATCGCTGGAGGCTTTGCCATAGGCACTGGAGCATCATCCCTAGTTATGAGAAAGAGGGAGGAAAGAGATTGACTCTGACCAGCCTGGGCTGTGGGGTTGCAAAGTATAATTGGGAAGATGGATTGGCTTGTGGATAATACCTGGCTTTTTGAGCTTCACTATTAAATGTTGAGCTCCTCATCTAATTTACTACCACATTAAACATATAAAACAACAACTTATTGTTTTATAATCTCTCCCAGGGGAAGTTAAGCTGTTGCAGCATCCTGCAAGAGCTGCAGTGAATGCTGGAGTAACCTCCAGCCCTGCCAGACATCTCATTGTAAGAGCTCTTCCAGCCAAAATACAGCTCACAAACATCAGGCTCATGCCAGCACCATGGCAGCCACATCTCTGGCCTTCTCTGAGCCATCCTCGGTGTGACAAGGACCAGCTCACACCATGCCGGCAGACAGCCTCCCTCAGGTTCACAGCCCCTGCTGAGCCCTGGGACCCCCGGCAGCACACTGATGCTGCAAAGCATAGACCCGAAGTGCCTTTAGACTTTCTTCCATCTTGTCCTGCTGCTGCCAACACCAACTCCTTCCCATTCTGGAACACAGGCTGGGGGCATATCACTCCCTACCAGTGCTGCTGCGGTGTTCCCAGTGTGGTGACACCGTGACCAGGTTGCACATCCCATAACACAGGGGCAGTTGGGCAAAGACCAGGTTCAGGAGTCCCTGTGACTCTGAGCCACACCTGCTGATCCCTGCTCCTCAAGGATCCACCTTCAAGGCTGGAAGAAGGGGACGTGATCACCCCTACCTCAATGGTAGGGAACAGTGGCACCACTTTCTGGGGAAGTCTGTAGTTGACAGATTTCCTGGGTCTGAAGGTCTGAACTGTTTGCATATGAACTCCTCTTTTTTTCTTTTTTTTCTTTCCTTTTTTCCTTCTTTTTTTTTCTTTTTTCCTTTTCTCCTTTTTTTTTTTTTTAATTGTTTTTGTTAGCCAGTAGCATTTTCAGACTACTTAGAGGTCACACTGGACCCATAGTCAGAAACAGGTACCAGCTTTCAGGTATGTGGCTTGTCACCAGGATGTGCCACCACTGAGCTCAACAGCCAGCAGCGAACTGGCCTTTCTCGGTGCTCCCCACCAACCCACCAGCACCGGGGGAGATGTCACCTGTGCAAACTGAGTGCTGCCCACAGGAGCTCCTCACCTCTTGTTTGCACAGCAAAAGCCACAGCTACGTCTTCCCTTTTTGTCCTGAAGCTGCACTGAGATAGGAAAAGGTGAGCAAACTAGAACAAGAGAAAAGACATTGTGCTGGAGCAGCTGCTGACAGAACACTATTGTTTGATGCCACTTTCTTCTGTGTGGCCCTGGTTTTAGGTTGAAGAAGCAGATGTGGAGAGGCTTACAGCCTGGCATGGCCAGCAGCAAGTGCAAGACTTGGGATGGGGTCTGCAGGCAAGGTCCCTCCTCTCTCGTAGATGTGTGACCATCGCTGCCAGACACCTGCACCTCTGCTCCCTGCTCTTCAGCCGCCAACCACAGCCTAAGCTGCTGGATTGTGGGAGCTCCTGCCAGGAAGCTGAAGATACCACCACCACAGCATGGAGCCACCACCATGCCCAGCAAGGCTTGCTCAGGAAGTTATCAGTGGCTCTGTGTCCATGGACAGGATCTCCTTGCTGACAAAACCCAAATGCCTGTGACTTGCCATATGGGGGTGTCGATATCCAGGAGGGATGCTATTCAGTTGTGCTCCATGCCCTTGAAGCCAGCAAGGCCAAAATCAACAGAGTTGTCTGGAAAAGTTTGAATGCTAGAAATTTCACCAGGTTTCTCTAAAGCGAAGGAAGTGTTGTATTTGCCAGGATGGCTGGCAATAAGGGCATCACAGGGGTGGTGTTCTTTCTGGCCTTGGAGTCTTCAATTCCCCTCTTCTTCCTGACCCCTCAACTCCTCCAGCTTTTCACTGGGCCGTTGGATCACGAAACCACCACAACAGCAGCTTTGCACCACTGCCGTGAGAGCAAGGCGCAAAGGAGATGCACAAGTCCACACACTTGTAGGACACATTGAACAACGCCCGAGGGACCAGCGCCTAAATGACAATCACCCAGGGTATTAGCTGGGGTGCCCTGTGCAGCATTTTGATGGGAGAAGGAAATGCTTCGGACACATGCCTCGTCTGACACTTGCTTGCGATCAGCTAGTGCTGCATGGTAAAACTCCAGCGTTGCCATGGTTTTCTAGGTTTCAAGGGATGTTTTTACTCCCTACTGTTAATTTTTCACAATCTGCTTGTCTTAACTCTTTACATAGGTTGATCAAAGCTAGGCAAAATGGGGGACATAATTGTAAAAATTCTCTGAAACTATTCCCTGTGATACCCAGAGTGGTAGATGCTCTCAGAGGAAGTCAGGAGTAGTAAAAAGCACCTGAGTGGCATCGATAGGGCTGTGTCTTTATGTCACATTGGGTTATTGTACACAATGTTTGTATCCTCAAGAATAAAAATTGCAGTGCAGCTGCTCTCCCTGCCTGCGGACTGAGGAACCTGCAAAATAGGATTTTGCAACTTGCTCCTGCTTTGCTACTATCTAAAATAAAGTGCACTCCACAATACTCCCTGCTGAGTGCAGCAAAACAAGGCATTACGGAGATCATTAATGATCTTGAAAAAAGACAAATAATCAGCCACACCCGTTCTCCATGTAATTCTCCAGTTTGGCCCGTTTGCAAGCCTGATGGGTGGTGGTGCTTAACTATTGATTATCGAAGACTGAACAGTAACAGTGCACCCCTAACAGCTGTCATCCCAAATATATCCTCAGTGGTGACTGCAATATAAGAAGCAGCCCATCCATGGATGGCCACCTTAGATGTCAAAGATATGTCTTTCATGATTCCCCTAAGGGAGGAAGACAAAGCACAATTCACTTTTACCTGGGAAGGGTAACAATATACCTTAAATCGGCTTCCTCAGGGGTACAAGCACTCTCCTACCATTGCCCACAATGGCCTTGCTGTACTCATTGACACTGTGAAGGTGCCCTTGGGCATTCGCATATATCAATTTATAGATGACATCTTAGTGGGCGGAGACAATAAGGAACAGGTTGGGCAAGTAGCAGAGACAATCTGGAACCTATTGACACAGAATGGATTGGATATTCCACCTTCCAAGTGCTGCAGTCCTGGACAGGAAGTTAAATTCCTAAGGGCTTGGTGGATAGTGGAAGCCATAGCAGTGTCTAATGATGCCCTAGCTACTATAGGAAAGGGGCAGACCCCAAACACCAAAGCAGCATTGCAATGTCTATTGGGCACATTAGGGTACTGAAGAAAGCATATCCCAGGATTTTCAGTGATTGCCCACCCCCTATATGACCTACTCTGAAAAAAACAGGAGAAGGGATTGGACCTTACAGCATACAGAGGCCCTTAATGTTCTAAAAAATTAACTTAAAACCTATCAGAAATTGGTCCCACTGCACCCACAAGACCCGCTAAGGATGGAAGGGGGATTTTCAGAACATGCTTCCTATTGCGGCATATTCCAAAGGGGGCCAAAAGGGCCAGCCGGACCCTTGTTGTTTTCTTCCACTGCATTCAAGGAAACTGAACAACAATATTCAGAGTGGGAAAAGGGACTCCTCTCATTCATTCCAAGAGTTAAGGAGGTAGAGAGACTGCGTATGTCACAGGGCATTATTGTGCAAGGTCCTTTTCCTCTGCTAAACTCAATCCTCAAAGGGTCACCGCTCCGGCTCTGCGAGGGGGTGGCACAGAAAGCAACAGTACATGCCTACTTGGAGGAGTTAGTCAGTTGTTGCCATTGAAAGAGGGTTCTGTAAGCATTTCAAAACTGTAACAACCTGCGAACACTGATCCAATCCTGCTGAGCCTGCCTTATAAGCCCTCACCAATTAAAGAAGCAGCTGAGTTAACCCAGGACTCAGGCACACAGGGGTCTGGTTTACTGATGCATCAGCCCATCCGTTAGGGACAAAGTAGCAGTATAAGCCAGCAGCACTGGAGGTTGCCACCAGAAAAACAGTAACAGAGGAGGGGGAAGGTAGTGCTCAAGCAGGGGAGGTGTGTGCTCTCTTATTAGCAGCAGAAGGAGGAGCCTCCACAATTTACACTGATTCCTATGCAACTTATAAGGGTGCAACTGAATGGATATGCCAATGGGAATCCAACTGGTGGAAAGCAGGTCGCACCAGAGTGTGGAGACACGAAGATTGGCAGAGACTATTAGAGATAGGCAGGTCATAGCCCTTGAGTGTGGGCTGGGCAAAAGGACATGCAAAAGATGGAACCCCAGCTGCCAATTGGAACCAACAGGCTGACCATCTAGCCCAAATTAGAGTGACTAAAGGCATCCGAGAGGAGTGGGCACAGTTAGCTGAATGGCTGCACATTAAACGAGGCCACTCTGGGAAAGCAGATCTATATTATGAATGCCGGTCTCGGGGATGGTCAGTGTCCATGGAAACATGTGAAGCAGTCCTTACAGCCTGTCCACAGTGCCGGATAAGACTTAAAACTGATCACCCAAATCAGGCCCTGGCCCAGCATTTCAGACAGGGCAAGGGCCTCTGGAGTACCTGGCAAGTCGACTATGTCAGGCCATTAAAACCCTCTCATGGAAAGAAATACATCCTGGTGGGAGTAGAGGTGGTATCAGGACTATCAATGGCTACAGCTGTCAGTGCTGCCACTGGAGACCAAGCAGTGTGAGCACTGTGTGAGTGGTTTAGTGTTCTACCCACCCCTGAGAATATCCAAAGCGATAATGGCACACATTTTTTAACTGCTATGGTTCAGGATTGGGCTAGGGGGGAAGGTATTAAGTGGGTGCTTCATACACCATATCACCCCCAAGCCAATGGGATCATGGAACAGTCTGATTAAAAAACATGCTGACATCTCACGACCCAGCTGGGACACATGGTCGGCACAAACTATCCTCATTGTCAATAACCACTGAGGGAGCTATGAAAGCCCCAAAATCTGGGCATTTTGCCCCAAGAGGCCACGAACAGACAGTGACTATAACAGACAAAGGAAAAGACCAGCTCCCAAGAACACAAGTGTGCCAGCCTGTCATGGTGAAACTACCTTCTACTGGTATTGTGCCCATGATTCTAGGAAAACCTAGAGGCTTGGGAGGTCCTTGATGAAAATGGGAAAATCCACCACATTAGTGTCCAGTGGATAGTCCCAGACTTCTAGCTCCAAAAGCCCAGTCCCAAGGGACCGAGGCCCATCTTTGTGTTCTCTTGCAGGACAAAAGGAAGACGGACAATCCTGACCGCTCCTACCAAGGGACATACGGATGGGGTGGAAGAGGCTCCAGCTGAGACTGAGTGGTGGTTAGAGTCAGCCTTTGGAATGAGGGTGACACTAGGGCAACACCACCAGGCCATTCAGAAGGCAAGCCTGCAACTGGAAACACTAATGAACTCCATGCATGACATCACATAGGCTCTGTAAATCATCAGCAACATGAAAACAGAAGGACTGTCCAAAGCCAGGCCATATTGCACTTGATACTATTGAAGGAAAAAGGTGTATACAGAAAGCCGTGTCTACATCCTGAGCATCTGGATGCCATTACAAGGACCACAATGAGGACAAATAACAGAAGGCTCAGGGGCAATTGTTGCCGTACTGCGGACCAACTGGTGAAAAAACTTTCAGTGCATTTGCTTTCATTATCGGGATGACTAACCAGGCTCCTCCAATATTTGATAATAACTGTAACTGTTGTAATTTGCAGTATTCTATTGTTTATTAGTAGGTTGATTTGTAATGATAACACATAACAGGAAAATTACACATAAGGTATGATGATCCACAGTGGGCATTAAAACTTACCAACAGAGTGCCCCCTTTTGACTTTGGAGGCAAGAGGTGACTGCATCACGACTCCAAAGTAGCCTGTCAGATCATGACTGTGGTCATGGGGTGGATTGTGTGGCAGTTGCACATGCCCCTGAGATCAGGAGCCTAAAATGGGGCAGTTGATGGCTCTTTAAGCACCTTTTGTGCCCCACTGTGCCTGTCCCCACATACACACCTAGGGTGGTACCAAGGTGCTGATAGCCACATCCTCCCGACTATGCCAGGACAGGGTGACTTCACACCCACCAGCTGGTGGGGCAGGAGGGGTGGGACCCTCAGTCAATTGACAGGGTCCTTAATGGGACCCTGAGTCAGTTGACAGGGTCATTAGCAGAGGAGGTGCCCAAAGTATCTGCAAAGTTTTGGGACCATGTTGTAATGTCCACAGCCAGATCTGACCAGATTATAAAACAGGGTTCCTGCTGAAGGCCACCTTTGGAGTGGTTTTCTTGGAGCAGTGGGTCTGTGAACTGGAGCCCTCTCCTTAGACTGGAGCACTGTCTAAGAAGACTTCCTGGAATTGAGAAAGCTTCACCTCCTCGTTTGGGTGAGTGGTTATTTACTGGATATATCCTGTAATGAGTCCTTGCATAACCAGGCAAGTGATTATTTCTTGTGGGTACCTTGGAGTCAGAGGGCTCTGGTTTTGTTTCTTGTGTATGCATGCATGCTGTGGATCCTCATTATTCTTATTTTGTTGTACCCCAATAATCTCCTCAAACGATATCCAAACCTGTCTTTTATGTTGTCGGAGTGCTAACTAATTGTATAAACCCTGTTTCTAGTCGGTTTATTTGCTACGCTTTTCTGGCTAGAATAAAGTCTGTTTTGGAACTTGTTGTCTGCCTGAAACTGACTTTGGGGTGTCTCCGTGACAGCAGGGGGCTGAGCTGAATGACAGAGGAAGTTTCAGCTCACAAAGCTGCCGACAAAGCCCTCTCTCACTGTGGCTGGCCTGATCTTCTCGTTGGGAGCACTGGGGCTGGCTGGAGTGAGTGGGACCAAGGGCCCTTGGTTCCCACAGGCTCTTTGTGAGATGGAACTTAAGAAGAACACTGGTGTGACTATCAGAAACATATGGAGTGCTGGAAGGAAAAAGTTGTCCAGGAGCAACATATCCATGAAGCCTGCAGCTCTGCTGGTCCTGCAAATGCTGGGTCATAGGAAAGCTCAAAGCCTCCTTACTGGGTTTCTTCCATATCCATAGTGAATTCCTCTTGGACAACAATGTCTTCCGGGGCTCTCTGTTTCCTTGTTTCTCATCCCAGAGAAATGGCTCCACTTCTCAGCAGCCTCCCCTTTGCCCAGCAGCTTTCACAAGAGCTTTGGGAGTTTTCTCTTCCTTTTTTTCCCCCCTTCAATTCCATTTCACCAGCTATCGGGTGATACTTAATGCAAATATCTTCATAGGTCAAGTCACTTCAGATGCTGAGCTGTTGGAGATGAGAGAAGTAACAAGTTGTTTTTGTTAAGTCTGTTCAGTTTCTATGGGAACAAGATGAGAAGCTTTTAATGAGACTCCACTTTTGCGACACCACCTCCAGAGCAGTTCCTGGGCTCTGGCAATGAACAGTCCCCATGTGACCTGTGGCTTCAGGACCTGCCAGACCCACAGACATGCCATGGACAGAGCTGGCTGGCAGTTTGCTGTCTGGAGCATGATATATGCAGTTCTCCAGTCTTACATCTCAGTCAGGAGATCAGTACGGAGCAGGAGCCCTAAGGCTGAACTGCTATTGAGAAGCAATTCCAGGGGAGCACGGGGGGAATAGGAAATCTTGGTGAAGACAGCCTAGTAGCTGCACTAAATGAGCTAACATCTGTCCCCCTTCAAGCTGTCTCATGGGTAGAGGACACTGGCTCCATCCCTATGACATAAAAACAAAAGACTGTCTTTTTACAAAGATATAAGAAAGCAAAAAAGAGATGAAATGCTGGTATTATTCATGACATTATGCAGGGCTGAAAGTCCAGAATCACAAATTTAAAAACCAGGAAGAGCTTTGCGATGGTGGAATCATTTCTGTAGGTAACAATTCACTTCATGTACTCCGTGGACAAGCTCAGGTCTGCTTTTCCACCAATGCCATTTTACAACAAATTAAAGTGCGTTGGGTGCTTTGCGAAGAGTACTGAGGGAGACAGAGCTTGGAAACAGTCTACTCCTGCATGGTGCTTTGTCCATGCACTTATAGGTATCCTCCAAAACATTGTTTTGAGATTTCCACAGATACAAAATGTATCTGTCAGGTTTGCGCTGACAGAGCACATCCTCTTTAGATGTAGCTCAATATTGGTTTTATTCTCAGTCTTATTGCACTGACAGGAGCCTCTGCTGGCACAGGAGGTAGGGTCAGCAAATGGAACAATGAATGTCATTTTGGAGAGATGTGAGGGCATTGGGGAGGTGTCTGGAGCTGGGGAATGGAGGAAGGAATTGGGAGAGAATGAGGAACATGGATGCTTTTGATAGCCTGGCCAGTGCAAATCAAGCTGAGGTGGTGTTTTTCCACCAAAGGTGACCACTTTTTTCAGCAGGCAGCAAAATTCTTCAGCTCCCCAGTACAGAAAAAAAAATATTCTGAAAGAGCAGAAGTTCAGGATAGGGGCACATTACATGAGGAATGGGACTTTCCTCCCTAGCTTCAGCCATCTAAAACTCTCATTCCTGATCCCATGAAAGTGAGACACTGGCTCAGTGCTGAACCTGGCACTCACAGGGACTTGGTCCCTTCCCAGTGATGCGGAGCCATGTGTCTTCTTAAGATACACCTGCAATCAAACAGCAAAATGGGTTGTTGCCACCGGCCAAGTCTAAGCTGGTTGCCCCGCTGATCTCCTTATGACAGTCTCACACTGTAACCAATAAAGACAGACAGTAAACTTCAAATACCATCATCAACACTATCAGCTCACTGACCTTAGACACACACCTTAGGATGAGCTGAATCATCCCATGGGAGAACATCTCTTTCCACTGAGGACAGTCAGCCAGCTGGGCTGGATGCTCTGCCTCCAAGAGCTGAAGGTAGGTGAGATTCTCCCAACTTACACACCCTCTCACATCACCCCCATCTTGGTTAATGATGCTCATTAGTCTTTGTCACTGCCGGTGACCTGAGCATTAATTAGGATCACAGACCAGGAGGTTACAAAGCCAGAGTGTCAGTGTCCAGGTCTGACTACAGGTCCTTGGTGCACCAGCTGCCTCTACGAAAGCTCCCAGCAGCGCTTGTAGGGCTTCTGGGGCCTCTCTGGACGAACAGCACAGCGCCCTCTCCAGCTCCTCTGTGCATTGACCTTGTCCAAGGTAAAATACTGCCTGATGGGCTGAGGTCACACTGCTGGCTTTCATAAAAGTGGTGCTGCAGGAGCATGGGGGTTTATCCGATTCCTATGGCAATAAGCCATCTTCATAGCCTGGATTTCAAGAGACCATGGTTGTCAATTTTAGGCGGACAACAAGTTCCAAAACAGACTTTATTCTGCAGCCAATGAATCGACTAAAAACAGAGTTTATACAATTATTTAGCACTCCAGCAACATAAAATACAGGTTTGGATATCAGTTGAGGAGATTATTGAGGTACTATAACATAAGAATAGTGAAGATCTGCAGCATGCACACATTCACTCACAAGAAACAAAACCAGAGGCCTCTCACTCAAGGATACCCAGAAGAAATAATCACTCACCTGGGTTAGGTAAGGACTCACACTTGGCTGGGTTAGACAAAGACTCATTCAGGGATATATCCAGTGAACAGCCACTCACCATAGGAAGAGGTGAGGCGCTCTCAATCCCACAAAGTCTCCTTAGATGTCGTCCCAGTCTAAGGAGAAGGCTCCAGTTCACAGACCTGCTGCTCCGAGAAGACCACTCAAAGGGGGTCTTTGGTGGGGATCCTTTTTATAGCCTGGGCAGATCTGGTTGTGGGCATTACAATATGGTCCAGAAGCTTCGCAGCTACTCTGGGCACTTTGTTAAGAACCCTGTCAGCTGACTGATGGTCTCACCCCTCCTGCCCCACCAGCTGGTGGGGGTGAAGTCACCCTGACCTGAGGTACACGAGGATGCGTCCAGGTTCCTGGAGCACCAACGCACCAGGAGTCAAAACTCAGCGTTGTACCAGCAAGTCACCAAGGTGGAAGGAGACACCTTGTCACCCTTGTTGTAAGAGCAGGAGCAGTGCAACGGGGTTTGCAACAGCACAAGCTGCCACCTAGAGAAGAAAACTTAGGATGGGATCTGAGCATCTTATTAATAGCAGCCCTTAAAAGCTGTTGTGCCTGTTTTACAGATACAGGAATGAGAAGAGGCTAAGGAACTGTCTCACAGAACACCTTCAAAGACCAGGAGACCCAAACTGCTGGACACAGGGCACACTACCCTTGAGCTGCCTTGCGGAATCCTTTGGAGACTTCATAGAAATCAGAGTCAGGTCACTTTCTCTAATAGAGGAAGATGAGGCTTATGCTGAGGACGTGTACTGAAAATCTATCTGCAAATGACACAGTGACTCTGTGTTCAGCAAGTGTCACCAGGCATGGGGAATGAGGGAATTTAGGAAAAACCCTCCTGCCCATGAAAGATTTTGCATGCAGAAGACAACATAAAGGGCTGGGGCTGCCTTCACGTACATGGAGCCCTGATGGCCCCACATGGTTTTCAGGGCTGATCTAACAGCACCCAGCTGCAGGGTGAGCCCAGGGAAGACCAGAGGTTGCCTCACACCTTGGCATGATTTAGCAAGGGCCTCCCAAGCACAGAGGTGTAACGCAGGAGTAACTACTGTCCCCGCCATGCTCCGGGGCCCCGGCGCCCAGCCTGCTCACCGCCCAGGAGCATCGCAGCAGCGCGGGCTGGCAACAGGCTCTGAAGGGGAGGAAACTGTTTCCTCAGCATTTTATTTCAACTAATGTGTTCAGACAAGTATCACACTGTGCCATTAATGCTGCCCCGGTTTGTAATTCTGCTTTCATGTTGGCTCCATTTTTCTCTTTTTAATACTGCTATCTAGCCTTCTGGTTCTCAAATGTGGGACCTATTTTTCTGTCTGCTGTAGCAGAAAGAGCTGATTTGGTCCTTCTGTGTATAAGCAACAGGACTGTAAAGTGGAATAGAATGAGATTTTATCTCTCTGAATGTCCTTGGTCAGACTGACACAAGAATACTGCATCCTGCTGAGGTGCCATATTTTAAAGAGGACATCAAAAAATTGGAGTGCATGAAGAAAAGAGCCATAAAAAATGGTTTGAGAGCTGAAGAAAACCACTTACAGGGAGAGACTTCTAGAGGTCAGCCTCTGTAACTTGTCAGAAGGAAAACCAAGAAGTGATTTGATGATGTGTATAAGTACATGTGTGGAGAGAAAATACGGGATGCTAAGGCAATATGAAAAATTTAGTCCGAGAAAGGCACACAGATAGACAGTGATGGGCACTGGAGAACACACTGAGCTGAATTAGAAATCAGGCTCACTTTTTAACCATAAGGATGTTAACCCTCAGAAGAAAATTGCAAAGTGAGCAATGAGTACTGCATTTCCTGACGTGTTTGAGACACATTTGGGTGCTAATTCTGCGTGTCAGGGTGGAGGCAGGGATTCCTGGGCAATGGAAAGCAAGCGGAGTTTGCCTGAATACAACCTGGGAGATGACAGAAACCAGTTTCACAGAAATAAAATTCCACATTTCATTTCATATGCCTCTTTTTTATGGTTGCCCATCACACTCTTGGCCAAAACCACTGGGGAAGCAACTCAGTCCCCTAATGCAATTAATGAACTGTTAGTAAGCAAAGTGGTCACTTTTAAGGCTGGGGAGGGAGCACTGGGGCTCTCAAACACAGCGGGGTATGAGGATGGATGCTGTGACCCTGCTCCCATGTGAACACCTCCAGGACCGTGGAGCCAGGAAGTGAATGCTGGTGCAGTATCTCAACCATCTCAGCCAGATGCAGTATCTCTGCTCAGCAAAGCTCTGGCTGGCGTGGCCATACTCAGAGACGCTGAGAAAAACGTCATCAGGCTCCTGAAACTGAGCTTTTCCCACTGTGCCAGCAGTAGTTTCATAATGCAGCTCATAAACTCATGTCTTCAGCAGGTAGCAGAAGGGGTTAAGGGTTGTAAAGCACAAATCATGGTAGAACTCATCAGGACCCAGTCTGGAAGATCACCTAGTCTGCTCGCCTGCTCACAGGTAGAATGGCCCCTCCTGGGCTGTTCCCGTGGGACAGTTTGTAGTTCAGACATATGTCCCTGGAATGAGATCTCCACAACACTTTCAGTTTTTCTTGGGGAAATATTTGTATGCTTTCCCTTGATGTTTAACACACATATCCCATATGTTAACTCGAGCCTGTTTCCCTCTGCCTTACCCACAGCAGACACTGAGAAAGGTATGGCCTCTCCCTCTTAATAAATTTTTAGCATATTTCCTTTTTAGATTTTTAAATATTTTTAAAAAATATATATTTTTTTTAAAACGATCAGGTTAAACTACCTCAAAGTTTTCTTGTTCAGAATGTAGCTACCCTCATTCTGAGGATTTTCCTTCACAGACCATGTTTCTCTGCACCCCTTCTTCTTCTTATTGCCTTTCTGTGGAGGCCCTCAGATCCCCCCTGTTCTCTTAACCGCAGTTCCAGGACTGGAGACAGATGTCCAGGGGACGAGGACCAGAGGCGCTTTCTTCCCCCAGGAGAGAACGGCACCAGTCCCTCCCGCCCAGCTGGTGATGGCCTGCGACACCCAGACCCTTTCCTGCACCACTGCTGCTGCTCAAGTCACTTCTCCATCCTGCACATGTACAGTTAATAAATACATCCCAAATTACGCAACTCCTCATTAGTAAACATGGACCTCTCAAACAGCTCCTACACGTCTGCCTCAGAAAAATAACGCATCAGAAAGCCACAAAGAGAAAATTCCAATTAAGCTCACTTTGTAAATCATCTGTGGTTTCTAAACAAGCCTGGCACGTACGCATTCCTCTCGGTTTTTCTCCTGGTGGAGATTTGCAGTCAGCACTTTGCACACAAACTCCTGCAGTTGCTTTAAAGCTAAAGCTGCTCTGAGTGGGAGCCTCATGCCCTGAACCCAGCCCCGAGGCCGAAAATTGCACCAAGCCCCCAGCTACAGCTGCTGGACGCACAAACTGAAAGCTGCTGGGCATGTAAAGCAACTATTAAGCTACTTCTGGCTCTTAAATCTTCCTCAAGTGCTTATGAATCTCAAAAGCTGTTTGAAGCCTTCCTTTCCCTGATGATTTCTTGCTCTCTTAAGGACATAGTTCTGAAGATGGCCACATTCGGGAGGTTTCTGTTGGCTATAGGAGTCAAGTGGTCTTCAAGAATTCAAATCTCAGCAGGACTTTGAATCTCTTCCAGCTGAGCTCTTGTGCTCTGCAGCCTCTGTGCAGCTTAAGAAATTTCAATATTTACCGATCTGGTGCTAGCATAATATCCCGAGGAGCCCTAAATCAAAGGGCTTATAAGCTCCATGTACACGGCGTAGAAAACTCTATTCAAGGGATTTGTGCTGGCTGAGCAAGTGGGTTCTGCACACTCAGTAGCTGCATATTCCTCTCTGTACAGGAAAATTACACAGAAAACTCAGAGGCTTAAATAGAAAATAAGGCTTAAATGCAAATTCACAATCAGTCCCGAGGGACTGGAGGAGATATTGAACCGTTTGTTTTATAGTGTGCTAAACTCATTCTCAAGGAAAAAAATTAATTTGTCTCGAGGTAAACCTGAACATGAAAAGCAGAGCTTCCCAGAGACACAAGTGATCCAGCTTGGTGCCATATAGCAGCAGCTGAAAAAGCCTGGTGGGAGCAGAAATCCTTTAAGAAGCCAAGCCGGGAGATACATTGCCCTCTCTCTTCAGCAGCAAATGGAAAAGGTGCCAGCCCTGTCTTCACAAAGAGCAGGCAAAACCCTACCCAGATGCACGTACCCCACGGGGTCCCAGCCAGCCCTGGGAGATGCTTGGCTGTGTGACAAGCCAACCCATGGCTGTAGTCTGGACAGCTTCCTTCAAGCAAAGGCCACGCTTGATTTCAGCTTCTTGGAGAAGACCATCCATAGGTCTGCTAACAAGCATCGGGGACAGCAACAAGCCACCAGCACAGCCTGTCCACGTGCCTGCTACATCTGCCACCGCCACCCTCGCCTCTTCCTTCGCTCAGCTCAGCTGGTTTGGCTGGCACCCTGGGTTCCTCATTGAGGCTGGAGCGGTCATTCCCTGCGTGCCTGTCCAGCACCTTGCACCACCAGTCCACTCCTCTGCCACAGGTCTGAGGAGGTGCTGTGTCCACAGGAAGATACATCTTCTCAGCCCATCCCTGTAATGCAACTCTCTGTTCTCTCCCCGTGAGGAGAGTGAGGTTGGTGGGTTTGTTTATTCTCCCACTGCAGGGCAGACGGGTGGGAGCAGGCAGCCTGGTAAAGGAGCGTGTAGCCCAGGAGGAGAGTTTGATTGACTTTTGATCCCCAGAAAGTGACATATTTTCATCTGCCTCATGCCCGGCAGCAGCAGCATTGCTTTTGTGTTCCACTTTCACCCTGCAAGGAGCAGGCAAAGCCCCAGTGACACACAGCAGCTGATGGACCCTTGGCCTCCTCATCCATGGCAGGGGCTTGAGCAACATGGCAAATGCATTCCTCAACTGGAGCTCCTGCTGCAACCCTCTACCATGTGCAGCTGATTCCTCCCTTGGCTTCAGCCTTCTACTGTATCCTGTGTGTTTGGCGTGGGGATCGATCTTGTGGGCGACAGCCCTGGTGTTTGAGGTTTCATGGTGATCTAGAAGAGAAGGCTGGGAAAATACAAATAATGAACCTTAAGAAAAGAATCAGTCCATAGAACATGTGGCACTATTTCATTCCCAGAAGCTCACTCAGCAGCTCTGATGTCTCTGCTGGTGGCCGGCTTTAATTTCCATCTTGGACTCGCTGAACAGAGCCAAAAGGCTGAAAGTCTTCATACATGCTTAATGGGTATTCACTGGGCAGGACAGAGGATCACCAGCATACAGAAGGAAGGGAAGATACCACATCTCCTTCAGAAATGGGTTTACATTGCCAGGAGAAGACAGGTGAGAATGGGCAGCCTGGCCATAACTATTTAGGTCAAGAGAACAGACCATTGCTGGCCACAATATGTTTCCAGCACTCTTCTGAATCAGCCTGAAATCTCTTGTAAGAGATCAAAATCTAGTGTGCTGCAAGGAGAGAGAAGGGACAACTAATTCTCGGCAGTAGCAGGGGGATTCTTGGGGGGAATTACCTCGCCTCAGCTGCAGAACACCAACATCTATCCGAGCAGGAGAAGATATGGGGATCTGAATCCTTCTGCAACCCAGATCTAGGGACTGGTTTTACCACGTGTTAGCAAAACCCACCAGCTATGAGAAACCACGATTTAACCACCAAAGCCATATGAAATGTTATCTCAGACCATAGACCACAGTCAGAGAACACTCATCATCTCTTTTTCAGTGCTTTCGGTGTAAGTAATGGTATTTCCAGCCACCTCCTCCAGGCACACCCTCAGCCCTGTGCAGGGTAGATCTAGCTGGAAATGAGCTTTACCTCACCCTAGAAGATGAGAAGACCTGGCTGTTTTCATGCATCTCCTCAAGTGCACCACTCAGCACCTCCTCTCCTGAATCTTCATCCCCTTTGCCAGGGTGAATGAGAAGACATGAACCCAAATGATTTTTATGCTGGTTTGAGCACAAGTGCAGTCTACCTATATCGTAACAGAACTCCACAGCTTGAGACAAAGGAGCCAAAAGCTAGAAGTCAAAGATGGAAAAAAGGCTTCCCGGCCCCACAGACAACCAGAAGAAGCCATGTAGGACAGATATGTAAAATAGAACACGGTACAAAGAAACACCTCTTTCCAACACCCCCTTCTCTTTTGTCCTCCTTTCCCGAGGCTCAGATTTGTTAATAAGTTTCGTTAAGGAAGGACCAGACATGGGCAGTGTCTGTCTCTTAGCATCCCTCCTAACCTGGCTGTTGCACTGCAGGGTGTTGTCAGAAAGCCACTTGCTGGCCCTGGCTGGACCACACTATGTGTGAGAGCCGAGCTGTCCCCCACCCTTCCTGCTGCCCAGCACATCTGCACAGCAGGTCCACGGGCAGCTGTTGGGCAGGAGTGCTCCGAGGGAAAGATGACTTTGTCTCGGCATCTGAGGGGTGCAGTGCTGCAAGGGAAGGATGCCGTGAGGAGCATCTGTACAGCAGTCCAAGATCTGGATGTTCAGCCTTCCTTGGGCCCTTGGTAACACCCAAATTTTCCATGCCTTCCTCTCTCTTGCTAAAGGAAGAATTCCCTCTGCCGTCTCCCAGCAGCTCCTGCCTAATTAGTACCAGGACCTACAGTTCCCCTGGGAAAACATCTCCATCCTGTCCCATCTGCCCCAGCTCACAGTGTTTGCCAGGAGGGGCCAGGAGGAAGGTGCACAGCCTCGGCATTTCCATGCTACCCACTCAGTCTCACTGCTTTGAGTGTGCTGGTCCTGCTTGGCCAGGCTGGGCTAACTTCGGTTTGGGAAAAACTAAAGCCAGGAGCCTTGCAGGGAGAGAGGAGGGGGTTTAACCATTTACAAAAGAGGACTGCACTGAGACAGAGCTTGGGATCAGCTTAGACACCAGTGTGTTCGAGGCTGCGTGTGTTCTGTGTCTGCACCCAAGACACTGAGGGACCACAGGACACCTGCCAGTAGGTAACCACCAGGCTGGTCGTTTCTGGACAGCTCAAAGGGAAGGAGCATGCCCTGGAGAACCATGTACCAGCGGGGTCCTGCACAGAGCAACAGGGCACACGTGGGGACCCGAATGTGAGTGCCAGGATAACCCATGTCTGGCTGGGCAATGTGCACACATAGGAGAAAGGCAGAGACAGGGACACTGGCAGAAGGTAGATGTGATCCAACCGATCACTCCACACTCATCCACAGTTACTGGTGGCTGTGCTGTCCTTGGAACTTATTAGATAGGCTCAAATCTCTTCTTCCTCTGTGTCTGGGCAGCATGCAAGCGTCCCCAGAAATGCTGCAGACTCAAAGCAAGTGTGCATTGCCTGCAAACAGAATACCCAAATCTTTTCTCTTGCCATCCCCTGGCGAGCTCCTCCATCTTCCTCCCATTCCCTGTGCATCCCACTGCCTACCATCGTCTCAGGTATCTAATCACAGTATCACAGTATGTTTGGGATTGGAAGGGACCTCAAAAGATCATCTAGTCCAATCCCCCTGCTGGAGCAGGAACGATGAGTCCTAGTTGCTACAATATTCCTAAAGCTTCTGACCTCTCATAGGTTATACAACCAACTACTTGGTTTATTTGCAATATGTACCATGATGGCAAATTTTTCCTTGCCTTTTTGGGTAACTTGCTGTGTGCAGCATATGGACGCATGGTGTACACTTCTGGCGGTCTGTGTTAAAAAAACAAATGGGCTAAGGTGGAAAAAAAGGTTAATGAAGAGGATCTGTCTTATAAAAGAGGCTGAAAGAGCTTATACAGTCTAACAAAGCACAAGGTGTTGCTTTATATGATGACTCTATAAATATGTTCAGGGACGTGGCAGGGACTAAGAACTATTTGCTATTATAGAAGATGACATTAGCACAAAATCAGATGGATACAAATCAAGTGTGAACTTACTTAGATTGGAAACTAGTAGAAATTTTGCAAATAATTTGTGAGAACACAAAACATCTGGATCTGCCAAAGAGCTGGAAAAGACCTCCTGGGTCACTGGCTGTGGGGCTCCACTCCATCTTAAAACTGATTAATTTTCCATTTGTTCCTTTGTTTTAAAATAGGTTTCCTGCTCTTCTCCCATGCATGTCCATATTGAATGCTGGGGGAATGTTTTCCCTCTCCCCAACACTTATTTCCCTAGCCCCTGGGCACAGAGGGACACAGCCCAACGTGCCAGCCCAACCTCCTTCTCCAGCATCTTGCAGCCAGAGCTGTTTGTTTGCTCTCACGCGCTTCGCTTGGGCTCGTGTCTCGCAAAAGCGCAGCTGCCTCGGTAGGTGAAGGAGGCGACCACAGACGGGGAGCCAAGCCTTTGCTTAGGCTGGGCAGGTTCCCAGCTTAAATAGATCAGAATTCCCAGCATCTAGAGAGGGAGGCTGACCTGGCAGTGCCACCAGTGAGCTGCCGGCAGCCTCGGTGGTGGAGGGGCTAGCTGCCTGCCCCACTGCCCCCGAGCTGAGGCACTCGGGTCCACCACGCAGGGAAGCAGAGCTGAGGCACTCGGGTCCATCACGCAGGGAAGCAGTGCGTCAATCACAGCTCTCAGCTCCTCGGCACGGGGGAAGGAGCCTGGCCCCCCAGCACTGTGGTAGAAATGTCTAATTAGATACAATAGAGGGATAGATATGCACACTCAGGGACCTTTCTACACAAGTATAAATTAAGGAAAGCCAAATATTTATTTTAGATGGTTGTGCCATATGCTGATGGAACGCTAATTTGCACGAAAGAGAACACATTGTAAATAAACTCCCCAGAAGCACCTGACGTTCACTGAGCTTCATCTTGCTGAGCAAACTAAAAAGATTAAAAAGAAGAAAATTAAATCAACAGCATCCATTATAGACTCCCTTCCATAAGAAAGTCAGGCAAACTTAGGATGACATGGGCCAGTGCTTTGCAAAGTATCTGCAGCCCCCGGGAGCACCACAGGCTATTTGTTAAGGGCTTGCAGAAGGTATCTAAGAAAAAAACATCTTGCTGTGTTTAATTCACAATACAAAGATGTTCAGCCTCAGTAGAAAAAATGCTAGGGGGCTGCAAATCAAAATCAGCTGAAGAACACTACTGTATGCTCTTGGATCAGGAACTGGGAGTCAGGCACACAGTTTTGTCTCTTCCACTGATCCCAGCACCTTGGGCAAGTTGAGTCTCCTCAGCCTTCTACCACCCCAGCTCCCCATAAGCATTTGCAGAATCTCTTGTGCACCTGAATGGCATCCAGTGCAACAGTGCCCCAGGGTCCTACAGAAAAACATCAATATCAACATCCCCTTGTTCTTCTAGCCCTCCAAAAAGCATATGCAAAGTTCGAACATATTTCAAGATGAGAAACAAGCTATTAGGAGGTCAAATTCAGTTTTTGTAGTGGCTGTAACAAACGTGACCTGGAGACTGGCAAGTTTTGGAGCAGCAAGGCTGGGCGACAAAACCTGTCGGCAGTGCCTGCATTTGGCTGCCTTTGGTCACCAAGCCACTTCCACCCTGTTATGTACGTTCCTCTCACTCGCAAAGACCGCCGTTTTTATCAACATGCATATTTCAGTGCTGTCAGCCACTCCTTAAGGTTATTCCCTTTTTCCTCTCAGTTATATTTATAAACCCTGTGCTGAGTTGCTATGGTTCCTGTTGCTGCCAGTCCAATTGGTATTCAGTGCCGTTCCTCTCACCTTCACCGTTCAGGTGACCTTTACTTCACAAGGAAGATCTCACGCCATCAGCCCGTTCAATTAGATGTCACACAACACACTGTGCAAGAACACCAACCGCTCAGCAAAAGCGGGCTCTGTGCAACCCGTTCATCTGCAAAGGCTGAGAGATGGATAAACAATGGTAATTATTTCAAAACAAATTGGAAACAGAAAGCGCAACCCAGCAGTGTAACTGTTAGACAAAAACGAAAGCCACAAAAGGAAGAAATTTCAGCTTTCAACATCCTGAATACGCCGGTATCTTCCCCTAGGCAAATATTTTTCTACCTTTCTTGCTCTTCAAAGTCAAGTTTAAAAAACTCTTACTTCCAAGACAGTTTATTTTACATCAGTTGGACAACTTATGCAAGGGGCTGCTCATGAATGGGAGAAACACAGTTGTAAACTGGCAGGAAGAACTTCTCTCTTTGCCCAACTTATATTTTAAATACAATATTTAAGCAACTTTGCACAAAGCTACACTGCTTACTGTACAGCCAGACTGGGGTACACGATGCTTTTCTCCAAAAGTAAGCATGCTGAGAATCATAGGATCATAGAATGGTTTGGGT
Source organism: Nesoenas mayeri (assembly GCF_963082525.1). Taxonomy (NCBI): domain Eukaryota; kingdom Metazoa; phylum Chordata; class Aves; order Columbiformes; family Columbidae; genus Nesoenas; species Nesoenas mayeri. The sequence goes on along the minus strand of NC_137541.1, from coordinate 190,473,872 downwards.
TGGAAGGGACCTTAAAGATTACCTAGTTCCACCCTCCCTGCCATGGACAGGGACACCTTCCATTGACCAGGTTGCTCAAAGCCCCGTCCAACCTGGCCTTGAACACTTCCAGGGATGGGGCATCCACAGCTTCTTTGGGCAGCCTGTTCCAGTGCCTCACCACCCTCATGGGGAAGAATTTCTTCCTTATATCTGACCTAAATCTACACTCTTTCAGTTTAATTAATGGGCTCAGCAGCTTCATGTACCAACCAGCTCATGGGATTTCCAAAACCCTAACCCAGACACTGAACAGAAAATCCATGTCTTCCCACTAACTCTTGAGAAAAATGTTCTTACTACAACAAAGAAGTCACAAATACACAAAACCCAGAAAACGGAGCTTGGACACAATATGACCCTAACTCTCCTCCTGCAGTAGGAGTGGGAACATCCCCACACTCTGTCTCCTCATAATAAAACCAGAACTTTCCTTGTGGCACTTCCTTGGCTGTTGAGGTCTGTGTTCGTGTGCTGGGCAACCAGGCTAGCCAAGATATCTCATCCCATACACTTTTAATGCTAGTTAGGGTTTTCTAAAGAAGAGGAAAAGTGCCTGGATCTTTCCAAGACACCTAGGTGCAGAGATGTGTAGGAGCATGGTGCTTTAGCTGACCAAAAGACAGCTCTGTATTGCACCAAGGGAGCTCCTCTGTTAGAGGTACCAAACAACTGCACATGCAGTAAGTGGATCGGGAGAACAGGTCACAACCAGCACACAAAGACAGGCGGCCTCAGCAAGCAGAGAGGGTCAAATGTCTCTATGCTGAGGGAGGTGGGAACATCACTTGTTGCTGCAGCTCTGTTAGCTAAGGTTGGTGTGGAAGTTGGCTCTGGAATGTGGGTGACTGGGGCATCTACAGCCACAGCCAAGCTGTTGCACAGCGCTCCCATGGAGCAGGAAACAAGACTGTGTGCCACATTCTCTAAACTGCAACTTCTCTCTACCTTTGCCACCACCAACATGGGTGGCTTCATACAGGCTGCTTTGTTCCATCAGAAGGCTGCTGAGACTACTCCTGCCCAGCTGGCTGAGCCTGTGCCGGCAGCGTGGTTTGGTGGGTAGTTCATACTGAGTGGGTCCCAGCTGCCACCACAGTGCTGACACCCACCTCACACTCCCAGGCTCCCTGCTTGGATCCCTGACAGCACTTTCACCTCCATGTTCATCACACTTTTATCTGTCACTACAGGTCAGAATGAATCGTCAGGCCATTAATGGATTCAGGGTGGTTTATTTCAAAAACAGACAAATTCTCACTATTTCCTCTGCTGCTTCCACCTCCTTGTGCCTGGACCACACAGCCAGGTCTTTGCTTGCCTGAGACAGGACTTCTTTAGAGCACACCACCTCTTTCATCTTCATAATGGTCAGAATACATCAGTGCATCTTTGCTATTTCACAGTCTTCTTTAAACCGGGGTGAGCTGAACTTCCTATGCAAAGATTTGACCTCTCCTGAAATCCCTTGATCAGCAATTTCCCTTGCTCGCCCTTTCATGCTCGAGGCGTTACGAAACACTGGAAACTACACATACCTTCATAAGGAAGTTAGTGAGAAAATTCAAATAATCAACTCAGTCCCAAGAGACTTGGGGTCTCCTTCCAAGTTTGAAAATTCTTTCCTAACAGAAGTTTTGCTCTTGAAAGTCTCCTGGTTAGTAGGCAGCTGATGATATAGCTTCTCTGGAGCCTGATTACACTTCCAGCCCAGGGGCAAGTAATAAAGTCTGCCTGGCTCTGTGAGGTCTGAATCAGGTGCTAACACTGAACATCTGCTGGGGCCTCTGCTCTGCTCTCCTCTCCCCCACTCCCCTTCCACTCATTGGGCATTGAAGCGTTCCCCATTTTATAGCTTGTGGCAACAAAAGGCCAATTTAAGAAGGAAAGCATTGCTGACAGTGTTATCCAAGAAAACCAGACTTTGCTTTAACTGCTCTCCATCCGGGACTTTGGTGAGTCCAGCACCGCCATGACACACTGAAAAGATCTGCATGGTGTGGCAGCCTTTGGAAACAGCTGCCAGCAAAGCATTCACAGCCCAGCCCACACGAACAGACTCTACGTGCACGTTTATTACTTCATAAAACCAGATTGCTTATTGTACAAAAATTAACAGTGCCACCCAAGAGAGACTTCACAGATGTTTGGAAAGAGACATGTAAACACAGCTTTAAAACTTATTTTAAAATGTAATTTAGGTACAAACTACTGAAGCACCACGCATTGTGTGTGCATACATACATATGCACACATGTGCACATGTATCTCCACACACACACAGCCACAGGCTGAACAAGTTGTCGCAGCAGGCTGTGATATGCTTGTGCATTGCTCTCTGAATAATCCAACATCCCTACACAAGGGTTTCCACCAGTGGGACACGAACCGGACTTAGGCTGAGCCGTAAGCTCATCCTTAGGGCCTTTAGTTGCTGCCACTGTTGGCCTGACCTTCCTTCTCTGGTTGCTCCTTGCTGCACCTCGCTGCTGGTTCCCCTCTTGAGTTAATAACCCGTTTCCAAGCCCACCAAGGCGAGCACATCAGTGTGACTCGGGAAAGATGTAAGGGTCAGCACACGGGGTCAGAGCCCTGTCCTGAGAAGTCTCAGCAGCAAAGGGATGGTCTCTGTCCTGCAGGGTGCCTGATCCAGCAGGGCCCAAGTCAGTGTGTAATGCTTGGGCACAACCATTGTACAGGTAAACATCTACGGCTTGGTAAGTTTCACTTTTCTGTTCTGCAGCAGGAAAGGACCAGTACAAGAAAAAATGTATTTGGGGTAGAAATCATGACCTTTAGAGAAAAAGGCTGCAGCACCTGAATAAATCCTACTAGAGGGAATACCCAGTACAGTGAATTTTGCTTAACAGCCAAAAGGGAAGTTTAATGCCTTAAAGTAGAAGATGCATCAAAGAGCTAAGGAATGACATTTTTGCTAAACGCTGTGCTTTCATCAGCAGGAAGGGTACTGCTGCTTGCAACATGGAACTGAGAAAACTGGTACTTAGACCTCCCTAAGCAGCAGCAGCAGCTGAATCCCAGCACTACTCTGAACAGGGCAAGTCATTTGGATTCATGTCTATTCCCTTCTAGGTCCTGCTTGTGTGGACTAAGCTCCTCGGGCAGCAATGGCCTCTCTAGTGAGAGACCCTGAAGTGCTAGTCTGGCACTGGCCACAAAAGATTCATGTAGCTTTATTAATTTCTAATGCAGTAAAACAAACAAAGAGTAACGGCTACAGCCTACAGCTTTCATAAGGAAATGACAGACTGTAGCAATGTTTTCAAAGCTGTCTCTCTATAAAGGTCCTGTTATTCCCTGGGAGGAACAGACTAGCCCTAGTTGGAATTTATCCAAAAATTATGAAGAATCAACATGGCTTCTGCTTGCTCATCTTCCAGTGCAGAGAGAGATGTTCCTTTTAGTGTGGCAGTCACATGTATGATGAATCTATCCCAAGGGCTCTACTGTGCAGTTAATGCAAACTAGTTAGGAAAGAAGTGACTGGACCTCTTCTTTCTTCCTGGAGGTGAAGAGGGTAGAAGGTGACACTCCTGCTGCAGTAACCTCCCTGTCAGGAGCGTAACAGGGCCTAGTCAGGGGAGATGCTCTGTTCTTGAAAAGAGATGAACAGCAGTTGTGTCTCAATCAGTCTGGGGGCCCCAGAAGGTATTTTCTTCTGGAGTACCACATGGAAACATGCTTCTAAAGCCCCAACTGAGGTTCACGTCAAATGTAAGACTGACAGAACCTCCATGGTGTTTCTCCAGGCAAACTGGGGCGGCCCTCTAAAATGACAGGATCAATCCAAGACGTGGTACTGACATACAAAGAAAGAAAAAGGAATACTGACAGACAAAGCTGCAATGGTAAAACAGCTTCAAAAGTCACTTGTATCAGATAGATGCTGCAGAGCTGTCAGGCACATATCCTGACAGACCTTGCTGTATTGAGCAGTAAACACACCTGAGCAGTATTTGCCACAGTGGTTCATACGTCATGGCCCAAGAGACCAACGTGTTGAACTACTGATACTATTGGGAACTTCCAAGAACCAGCAAAAATGAGCAAATAAAGATACACTCCTATTCAAGAGGAGGTGTTATCTGTTTCTTACCCCGGTTTGCCACACCTGGCTATGCCATTAGGAGTCTCAGCAGAGAGCTGGAGGGTAGAATAGATACCGAACTGCACAGCAACTCACATGCGCCAAGATACTTTGGGCCCAGATCACAAAATAACCAAAAACTTGTGACATTGCGCATTCCTCTGTAAATTAGACTTCTTCTCATTCCTACCATGGGAAACCTTTGTATGTCAGACTCACAGCCCGAGTCTGTACAAAGCTCACATAGTCAGCATAAGAGTTATATATACTGCAGAGAGAGAATTTCTCATGCTGGAGTTTATAGCCCAGCCCTTCTCAGCCCCACACTTGTATGCAGGAAGAAACAGATAACAACATAAATAAGATTGTACAGATTATTTTTCCCTAAATCAATAACATTTATACATTTTTAAGAAATATTCATTTAAAAAATTAAGCATTAACAGTTCTGCAACATAAACAGGAGCAAATTCCATTGCCTAGTAAAGCTAGGAAAGAGTTCATATCTAAACAGAAGTGGAAATCCACAGCCACGTGTTTTAAAGACGGCCCTGATATTAGTGTCTTTATTGTAATAAACTCTTGGTACTTAAATAATAATATCTAGACAACACAGACAAAGTATAAGGTTATATATAAGCATAAAAGTGCAAGATGTAAAAAAGTGCCTACCGGTTGAACTTCAAAGTATTTACTGGTCAAACTGGTACAAACTATGTTCAGAGATCAAGCACAAACCAGACTGGGAGCATTCAAGGCCCTTTTCCTCTGATTTCCATCAGAAGTCGTCACAGGTAACATCACCCCAGTCTGAAGTGACAGTGATTCCAAATGGGAGCACATGGGAGGAGAGCTGAGCTCATATCTTGATGGAAAACTGATCCTCATTTCCTCAGTGGAATCCCAATTAATCCACAGCCTTTGCTCTGAGTATCCAAGCAGAGAGCACAGTTACTTCGATGCCACATCCAAGGGAAGCAGAATCAGCAGCTCAACAGAAATGCAGCACTGAAGAGCAAGGGGTACAGCAAGCCCTTGTCAGCTCCTCTGGAGTCACACCCCCAGCTGATTTACTGATTCCAGCCATTAAAGATGACTATGAGGAGGTTAAGTAACACTGCTCTTCATTGGAAAAATAAAAATATTAGCCTCACAAGTATATTTTTTCAGTACCTGTTAGTCTTATTTTACTATTCAGAGATAATATATCTTTTACAATATCAACTTATTATTGTGTTCATTCCCTTTAAAGGCAAATGGAGTTTTAAAGATCTTGTCACCAGAAGGGGGTGGGATGCGGGCAGAGGCAGACCTTTTATTAAACCTTCAAAAGGGTTTCTAACTCATTCTGCAAGTGAAAACAACAAAAGCCATTAAACTGTACCAAAGGAGAGCTGTCACTGAGATTAAGCAGATCCAAACTCCGCCATCCATTTTTCATACTTCTCCAGGTCTGCAGCAGAAACAGATTTGGAGATTTTCTTCAGAGCCAGCTCAAAGTCCCCCCTGGTAACCGGCATCTGAAGCTCCTCCTTAGAAAGCGCACGAATCTCTTCTGGAGTTAAGCCGTTAATACGCCGTCTCATTGCCATTAAAGAGGCATCCCTGGAAATATAGGACAATGTATGGGAGCTAATTGCCAGCAGCATGTGTTGTAAGCCTATGAATTTAGATTGTATTCTCTTGCTAGAAACCACTGCCAGGGACGCTTAAGAGAGCACTTATTTACCATAGAAGATGCCGTTCACATCTTTCCTAGCTTCCATGTTCCCAGATCACTACATTAATTCAACATAAAGAATGCATTGGTACCAAAATCCATTTAAGCATATGGTAAATGTGCAGAGATAATTAAAACTATAAAACTGAAAACCATTTACAATGATTCATGGAGATGAAATTTTACAACTTCAGTGCAGGAAAGGGCAGGGTGGGAGAGGAACTGCACTCAAAAACTTTTTTTGTGTTTTCTAAAGGAGTCTGGGTTTTGCACCCCCATCCCCTTAGATTTCAATCTGCTCCCCACCGTGCAGCCCAAAAGGCTGGTCAGCAAGTGTTGAGAGTGCAGCCCAGCTCTGGCGCCTGCTCGCACACAGCACCCGAACCTGTGGCGGGCAGAGCAGGAGGTACCAGACACCAGTGACATGAGCCCCATGGGGCTGAGGCCACTGGTGCCCGTGGCTCCTCACGCTCTACCTGCTCCGCGCCGGCTCTCCAGCTCGGGTGCTGCCAGCGTGGCCACCAGCACAGAGATTACTGCTCATTTCTCACACTGTGACCCACATGCAGTCTGAAATTACATTTTCTCTTTCCCCAGGTTTTTCTCAGCAAGGGATAACAGAGGCCTCGGGGAGAACAGGTAATTTAACTATTGCACTGTGTGACACACACCAAGTTTTCAAAACCATGAAGTCACTTCACAATTTCAGCAAAGCAGCAGGAGAACTAAAAAAAATCCCAAGCCATGTTCTTAAAGGATCCATTTCTCTTGGCAGGGATCCTAACATTACAAGGGACACAGACTTCCTTCTAGTAAGTTTTTTCAGATACCTGTACTCCACCAGAAAATACTAATTTCTCAAAAAATGAAACAAACTGTGGGAACAGGATGGAAATAAATTCAATACTAATGCTACAAACTATCTGTATCATCCTTGCACATAGAAAATTCAGGCAGAAACTAAGACCATGCTGCACTGGGGGCTGTTCAAACGTAGGGCATATAGAAGCCCCAAAGAAACATTCTGTGAAAGATTCCTCCACATTAGAAGACTCTAGCTCTTAAACTCATGGCATTTAAAAAAAAAAGAAAAATCCAATCCCGTTTTGCACTGCATTAACAAATGCAGACAAATGTAGTGAATGCAGTCAACTGTAACATGATATTTGCTCAGATAATTTTTTTCTCTTCAGATCCAAGAAAACTTAACCACATCTCACAGAAAGACTCCCTGGTCTCTAGACTGCTTCACACGACAGCACCACATGGTTCCAGTAAACAGATTTGGGCTTCAAACACCATCACTGTTCGCATGGCTTCAGCTGTGCTGGGTGTTGCCTTTTATTATGTAATGCAAACAATGACTTTCCACGCAGTTTTATTTGCAAATTAAAGGGAATGACATACCTGCAAACATTAGTGATGTCAGCACCAGAATAGCCTTCAATCTTCTCAGCAATTTCTTCAAGGCTAATATCAGGATCCAGTTCTACTTCCCGAAGATTAATCTTAAGTAGTTCTGCTCTGCCTTTTGCTACAACATAAAAATACTTATTTTAAGATTTGGAAGATTAAAATAAAAAAAAAATACATAAACACAACTTATATTTTTTCCATTAAAAGTTCAAACAAAAGTGTTTGATGTAAGAAAAGGAAAGAGATGGAACAAACCACAGAAACGTGTGCAATCAAATACAGTAAAACATATGGTTAAAAGCAGTATATTAAAATAGCATGCTCTAGAGACATTTTCCAAACTCATACGTCATTAAAAATGTCTGTTATGTCTCAGGTGACAAAGCATTTGGTCGCATACTACCCAAAGGCACAAAAGCGCAATCCTACAAATGCCTGCTGCTTCTCACATCCCTTTGGATTCACTTGTGTTTAAGTGTTTGATTGCATACTATTGACACAGTTTCATTAGAACTACAATGAGGATTCTATTAATAGAGCTTCAGAGAGCACAAACCCCTTAACAACAGGCTGAACTTTAAGCATATATTTAAGCACTGTACTTAGTTGGGACCCAAGAAAGCTGCTGAAGTCTGACAGAAAACAGATACATTAATACAGTAAATATATTACTATATTTACAATACAAATGTCCTGGTATCTCACTTCCAGACCTAGACGCAGTGTGCACACAGTGATAACCAGCTATGTAAATGAGCACTTATGAAGCCAGTTAACCATTTTTTCTTGTAGATTGCATGTGCGTATGTGCATTTGGGTACATATGTTAAGCAGCCTAGGCTTATAACAGGGAATTCACATTTGAGAGCTTAAGCCTCAGTGTTACTCTGCACAAGGGTGGTAAAGAGAGGATGAATGCTTTCCTGGCTTTCACTCTACAGAAAAATATACCAGCTCAGCATCTTTATTTCCACAGTGACCAATTTTTATGGCCTAGAAAAGACGATAACTGTAACAGAAGAAATAGCAGCAGGAAAGGCTGAAAGTCTTAAGGAAATATCGACATTTATGTTTTATTTATTGATGTCCCTAATTAAAAAAGGGGGTGGAGGGGAAATATAAAAGAAATTAGAAGGCTTGTCTAAAGCTGCTTGGTGTGCTTTTCAGAACTGTCAAGAATATAGTTATCAATCACACACCTGTCACTAGCTATAAAGGGAGGATTTATTATTTACAGAGCACAATGTACATACAGCATACCTGCAAAGAGTGTCCTGCAACACAGAATATTCTTCTAATCTTTGCTATGGGGCTGAACAAGTCCTTGCAGTATTTTGAAAATGAAACATGGTAGAATATATACTCGCACCAAATTCCACAACGTACAAGTATCCATATGACATATCGTATCCCTTTTTCAATTAAAATGCCTGACCACATCAAATCACATAGCAGTTATAAATGCAACATTTAGACTTCCCCAGAACAGCTCAACATTCTTATTTACAGAATAGATGCAACAGAACATAAGACTGAAAATAAAACTGGAGCACATCTCGTATGTTGTCCAGAGTGTAATACACTGTGTCAAAAAGCAATCTGCTTTAATTAGAAACAAGAGCAAGCGCTGGTAGGATTTTAAACTAATTGGTCATAAAGACAGGCATCCTGTTAGGAGCTGTTACTGCCTGTAAGGCACTAAGACAAGCTGTAGAACTATTAAGTGTCCTTATACCTGCTAAACTCAATCACAACTGCTGTCACCATGAACACACATTTTGTTATCTTGAGTGCTCATGCAGGGAGATGAGGCATTCACTGTACCACGAATAAACGAAGCTATGCAAACTTCAAGTGATAGGAATCTCAAAATTAATAGGACAGGTGAATGACAGCTAGGAAAGACAACACAAGCCGAGACATCCTAGGGCAGGAAAGCAATCAGCCTGCTGCATTCTGAGTGACTCGAAGCGCAGTCATAAAGGCGAGCAAGCAGTGATTTACAATGAAATAAGCCTGTAAGTGAAAATTCATGGATCCACTTCTTTGCATTTGTCTGCAAGGGCATGGAGTGCATTTGCAGTTATTTCTGAATATGTCCAAAGGCTGCCTTTGATGATCACTCAAGGACTGACTGTTAAACATTTAAAATAATTCCAGGCTCATTAAAACTAACTCTCTTTCAAAATGTAAGAACCCATCAATGGGCTTGCAATGAAATACCGCAGTGCTTTGTTTTTAAGCCTCCAAGCAAGTAGTATTTTTTTTTTCTTTCTCTCACTCTCTTCAGAAATAAAGTGGCCCAGACAAATTATTAACCCCTGACTTCCACTGTTCAACCCAAAACCATCAAGATTCCTCCCAAACCCAACAGTCCTGCAGTAATCCTGAACTCATCTTGCAAAGGTCATTTTAGAGGAAAACGCTCGTAGCAAACATACCTGTGGGCAAAGGTATATAAATTCTCTTCTCCAGTCTCCGTCTAAGAGCTTCATCGATATCCCAGGGAAAATTTGTAGCTGCTAATACCATAACCATCTTGGAAGGGTCATCATTTTCCAGAGCACCACCTACCCCTGCAAGCACAACAGTTCAGAGCCATTTCACTCCATACCTCCTATTGATTAAGGTGCTTGCTAAGAAACACTGCACAAACAACCAAGCCTGGACAAAGCTAAGCAACAGCTCTATATAGTCCTAATGCCCCTTCCCAAGCCCCCCATAGCTTAGGTGTGACAAGCCCATCATTGTCACAGAGAGAGGGACAGTTCATTCTACTGCCGAGTCAGTGGAGCGCTTTCTTTGACAGTGCTAATAACACCATCACACGTGAGCATTGCCCTGCTAGTCCCACCAAAAGTGCCATCTCTGTCAAGTCTGGCCACAGAAGAAATAGGAATCACTCCTTGGACTCCCAAATGAGGACTGCAAAGAAATTATCACTTTGGGACAAAAAGTTATCTACATTGAGTTTACCACAATGAACCTGCACATTTGAGGACATTATAAATAGTAGTTGAACAATAGCTGCAATACAGAGGTGGTTATCAAACCCCTTCTCCATACAATATTCCTTGGATGGTCATCCTCGTTATGTGCACCTGCACAGAACAGGTATCAAGGCTGACTAGAAGAGTAATATTAGCTGTCACTGCATAATACAGCAAAATTAGATTTCACAATGGGGGTCTCAAGTTGGACACTCCAGCAAAGGGGAGAAATTTGTTTAAATGGCATAAAAATTAATATTGATGTATTAAATTATTATTAATAAATTAAATTATACATATGTAATAGTAATATATTATATATTGATGTAGTAAATTGTTCATATTCAAGTATTAAGCTGCACAAATCTCTCTTATCTGTTTCTCCTAGAGTTTGTCTCTTCAATATGAGCTTTCAACTTACCACCAAAACGGCCATTTTAGGGAATAAAAAAAAAAAAGCAGAACACCTTTTTCTGTTATCTGCATTCAAACACTCCTTGCAACTTCTGCCTTATTTTTCCCCTATCCATAAAACCAGCTTTTCCAGATTGCTCAAGTTCTTACATTCCCACACGTAAAGAAACAGCACCCCAGCCCCAAACTTCAATCTAAACACTTGTTACCGTCCATTTGCACAAGCAGCTCTGACTTGACTCTGCGACTCGCCTCGTGTTCATCAGATGTGCCTCTGCGGCTGCAGATGGAATCTATCTCATCAATGAAGATGGTTGTTGGAGCATAAAACCTCGCCTTTATTAAAATGAAAACATCACTATTAAGTCCACAGCAGCAAGCACAGGCCCTCACCAGACCACAACCCAGTCCCACTAGACATACTACATACATATCTTCCCTGCCCATCACAAGAAAATAATTCGAGATCTTGATTTACAAACTGCCTGGCACAAGCTCAAGTTCATACACTTTAAATTATACTCCTTGAGCCAAGGGTCTTTCAGTGTTGGTTGGTTTTCCTCAGCAATCGGTCTTGCAAAGGGGAAAAGGAACAAAATCAAATACAGGCAGTTTTCATGTCCAGGTTTTTGTGCTGGTGAGGGGTCAGCATAGGGGACAGAAGGGAGCTCAGCCTGTCTCAACAGAGAAAGGTTTTAACTGAGTGTATTGTAGAAGTGCAATGAGGATCCATAAGAGATGAATGACTCTTCAATATAGGTCCACATGGGAAGGTCCTTCACGTACCCCACACGACAGACTGCACCCACAGCTTCACTGAGAGACTTGTGTCCATCATTCAGAACAGAAACAAAACCAAACCATGTATTGCTTCTAGAATAACAGTTCCAAATCCCTTCCAATTTCAAATCTACTTCCTATGGGCTTGTTATCCCGTTAACAAATAACTGAATTTCTGTCAAGGCTGCAATTCTACAGAAAATGCTGTCCCAAATATGGGTGATGAACCATTTCCTTCTTAATCCTCAACAACATACCAGAAAAGGATGAAATCAGAGACTGTGGTTTTCTAACTGGTTGAGGGGGTGTCAGTTCAATGAACTCCATGCTTCCAGCTTGAGGGGCAGGAAACCAAGAGAGATGTCCTTTCTCATCTTAGTAATCCCCAGATCACATCACAGAGGACATACCATTTCAAATAAGAGGCGGACCAGCTTCTCAGACTCGCCCCTGTATTTAGATGTCAGGGTAGAGGAAGAGACATTGAAGAATGTTGTTCCACATTCTGTAGCAACAGCTTTCGCTAGCATTGTTTTGCCAGTGCCGGGAGGACCAACCATCAGCACGCCCTGAAGGTGAAAATAAAGGTAATGAACAACAAATAAAGAAACTTTGCTATTGATACTCCACACTAGCTCTCAATATGATCCAAGATCTGTATTTGAATTGTTTAATAGCATAATCATCATCAGAGGAAAATAAAATACAAGAATCCTGCTTTTGAGAACCGCGTGGAAGTGTTCTGTGATTTCTTCTGGCCACTCCACTGTAGAATGAATCACAAAGGCAGTAACTGTTGCCGCACTTATCACCTGGGAAGGGGACAACAGATTTACAGACTTGCTCTGAACAAGACAGGGCCTGGACTTGAACTCAGGCCTTTCCCAGCTCATGAGGGGCTGCACAGGCAGATGAAGACAGTGAATTCTTCTTTTTGGAACAAAGGCCCCCTCACAAAAGAAAGCTTCACAGAAATCAAAATGATTCTGCTGAAAGTTGTGTTCCCTCAGTAGAGCATTTTTTCTGTAGAAAAACATTTTGCCAAAAAATCCTTATGATGTGTACGCATGAATCTGGTTGATTTTCAGACTGAAGTACACATGAGAGCATTCACTGAATCCAACAGTTTGTCATGCTATTTAATCTCTCCATCTCACTACTTATATGGCCACACTACTGCATTTTAGCAATCCCTGTATGGAACACCATCCTCACCACGCTGTTGGATGGCAGAAGAGCACTGCTATTTCTGTTTTACAGATAAGCAACTGTGGATCATGTGGACTACTGCTCAGTCCCACAAAAGCCTAGTCTGAACCTCAGTGATTATTCAGAAAGCTTTAAACTAGAAAACTGAACTACAATTGTTAGGTCCCAGGCTGCCATCTACATCACCAGACTGCCTTTCCATCTGTGGTCTACCTAAGAGAGAAAGGAGCACACATATCTCTGCAGCTCGGCACATTTACCCATCATCACACAAGCAGGTTTTTAGCGAGACAGACAGTGCTCTCAGGACCCACATTAAGATTGTAGCACTGAGACTGGTTAATCACTCTTTATAGCATTTCTAAATGCAGTTATCTTTATGGATAGTCTTTCCAACACTTTCAGCAGCAGTGCTGGAGAGAGACATCATGTTGTTCTGTGGCTGCAGAACGCTAGCATAGGGCACTGTGATTTTCAGCATGGCACTATGAAAATGCAGTGCTCATGCAGCTTGTTTGGTTTTTTCCCCCTTCCAACTACACGATCTTATTACATGCTAAGAAGTCTCCTCAAGTAAAGTTGTACTGTGTTGCAAGGGCAATCAAATTAGCTAGAATTAGAATAGCACATTGTTAGGGAATAGACTGCCTTAGTTTATTGAATGTGCTTTGCAATTAATAACTTATATAAAATGCCACAGCAATAAAATATCTGTTAAATGCAAGCCACATAGCAAATTAGATTTCATCTGTTCCTCACAAAAATTTACTTCAAAAAGCACAAAGAATGACATGGAAGAGATCTATAAAAACAAATCAACCGGGAACGCAATTATTCAAAAATGTACTACTCAAAAGCAATAGCCTCCCTGTACTCCATTTTCCATTAACTCTTAATACCTTTATTGCCATTTAACACTCAGCTAATGCAAGCTCAATATACATTCATCGGTAAATTAAGTTAGAAACGTTCACATGCCATCCATACAGCTAACAGTCCAATGTCACTCCTCAGGCTGCCCAAGGTTTCCTAAGCTCCAGAGCAGCAAGCATAAAAAGTAAATGGATGCTTTTTTCTCCCCATGAACATTCAGATATATACTGTGATTCAAGTGGCTGCATAGTCATACTGATATTATAATAATTTTGTAAATACAACCCTGGAACAGCTGGGTGAAAATTACTCAGCCTGTCATATGCCGGTCAGAGATGACTTACTGCTCTCTCTGAGTTTGAAATGTGTTTATTTAATATTTTTAAAAAGCTGCATCTCAATTCAAATCACTCTTGACCCCTGCATTTGACAAACTGTGTTTACTGCAGGATCTGGTGATACAAGGGACTAATGTAATTGTTTGCATATTGCTTTGGTCCTTCATCATTATGGAAGGTGAAATTCTGGCTTCAGTTACACATGCTGCTCATTGCTGAAATCAAAGTCCATTGATTCGCACCTCCTGGGTAACTATTACAGTGAGTGTTACCTTGCACATGATGCACGTGGCATTATACATGTGCATCACACAGGTGCAAAGCAGCCACACCAGGTGTGAAGCCTGGGAAAAACCAAGCTCTCTGGGGATCAAGAGTATAGAAATATCAATTGAAAAAAAAAAAAGAACGAGTTCTCAGCAAAATAAGATGTGCACGGTTGCAAACAGAAACACATAGGATCAAGGTGCTCTTTCGGCAAACTAGGAGGCTGCCATTTACTCACTAG